>NC_091689.1:22318636-22962954 GCF_041296265.1 Equus caballus | reverse complement strand
GCTTCATAAACATAAAAGAAACTCAATAATAACCTGGGACGGCTAGGAAAAGACCTTGAATATAACACATCAAATAACTTAATATAAACATCCAAGTCACCCCTTCTCACTCATGTTGCATCTTTATGTTTATTCCAGATGAGAAACAGCTGGGAAGAGTGAAAAAAAAGAAGAAAAAAAGGCTATTCATTCTTCGGGATTTCCAAGAAGACAACATGCATGATTTTATCTTGATGGCCCACCAAACTGGGTTCATTTGCAATACCATCACTTAACCCAGGGCTGGGGTAGGACGATGGGAGTGGCGGGCAATGGGAGATGAGTGTGCCTTCATAGCTAATTGCTGGACTCCCACTTAAGCGAACTCACCGAGTACTCATAACTTGGAACCAGTTCAAGTCATTCTGTGATTTGCTAGACATGTCCGCTATTATCCGTACTTTAATGTGCGAAGGCAGCACAAGAGCCAAAATGGCAAAGTGGTGCCAAGACTCAACCACCATTAATGAGCATATTAAGGGTCAGCAGGCTGCACAGTTCAGTTACATCATGCGGTAATCAGTCATGTCTAGAGTAACCCAAGGACTCCCTAAGACAACCCATAAAGCCGTCCAAAGTTGACTGTTATGAAGGTTAACCTGAGAGCGCTGATTACAACCACGGAGTTGACACACATAATTAGGTTAGAAAAGCTCTCTAAGTGAAACTGAAGACAGAATCTTATAGAAACAGATGTTTATCCAACTAATGCTGTTGGGTGAGTGCCATGTGTCTGTATCTGTGAGATGCTCGTGTCAGGAACAGCCTTCGACTCTCTTGCCTAATTGTAACTCAGAGGTGTCTGTGTAATGAAAGACAATCGCACTGCCCTAGGACCAAACATGACGCGACAGGTCATGCCTGCCCAGTGCTCTGTTCCTCACACCTCTTTTGCAGCCTGAGACTTCCACCGGGCGAGAGACAGACTGGAATGTCCCACAGAAGGAAGCTGGCAAGAGCAGCGCCATCACAGAGAAAAGAGAAGCAGCCATCCCGATATCAGAGCAACATGGCGGGCGCTCCAGAACGCCAACCAAAATACCACTTTCTACTACACGAGTAGAGGAGGAGAAAGCCCCAGGGGACGGTCCTAGGCTGAGGAAATGAGATAAGCCAGAGGAGGCAATGTTCAAGAGACTGAGCTAGTGGGCCCCCTTATCTTCTCACACGGAAAGGAAAAAGGAAGGGAGCAGCAAGTGATAACCAAGATGGACCTCAGAGGGCAGCATCTGTCCCCGCCCCCCAACACCACCGCCAGGGGTCTTCTTTCTGGGTGACAAGTGGGAGAATCCCCAGCCACAAATGAGCAGAAAGGAAACCCTATCAGGTAACCAGAGCACCCTGACCAGGAGTGCTAGTCTACGCACATGGCCCTGAGTCTCCCCCAGAAATGCAAGCTCCCTTCCCATTCTGATCCCCTGCCTTCGTCTCCCTGCAGCGTCACAGAGAAATCTAGTACATTGACCTGAAGTAGAGCACCTGTGATTGTTCCTCCCCTCCTCTCCCCAAACTTCCTCTTGCGTTCCATTCCCTCCTTACTGACGGGCCATCCACGAGCCAGGCTCCCCAGACGCATCTCCACGGCCACGCAGTCACTAAGTGCCATCAGTTCCGCTTCCCAAATCATCTTGAGTCTGTCCAGTTTTGTCATCTCCTCTGCAGCCGCCCTGCTCCCGGCCTCTGCGGCAGTCTCTGCTTGGTCTCTCATCTCCCATTTTTTCCCCACTCAACTCCACTCCACAGATGACAGCCAGAATGATCCGGTTAAATTCTTATTCAATCAGGTTGTCTGCCCGCCAAAACCCTTTCACGGCTTCCTACCGGCCTTTGGATGAAATCCAAAATGCCTAACATGCCTAGAAGACCCTGCATGACTGAACACAATGAAAAGTGGTACAATTAAGATCAGAGACCATCTTAAAGATGCAGAAGGAGTAATTTTCCTTCAAACATCCTGATATGAGCTCATTATTCCAAGTTAATATTAAATTTAGCTACAAGTTTCCTAAAAGCCAATCAAAAGTGAAATGCTTTGGTGCATGATTGGTATTTTTAAACAAAAGTTACCACGCAAATACGTTTGGAGAGCACTCCTGACATTAAACCCAAGGACTTCACACAACCCTTGTCTGAGGATGGGAAACCCGTTTGTTATGAGTGGTGTGATAATGAATCAAGTCCAAGGGGTACAACATGGATAGATGTTCAACAGGATGCTGCTATATGAGAAAGTACTGTGTAAACTATAAAGGGCGTTACCCAATCTTAGGTAATCTAAACCGAAAGGTGTATTCCATTTCCACGTTGTTCGTATCGCACCTCTGTTTGCATAGCCGAATGGAAACTGTTCCGTGGGGGTTAATTGAGGTCATGTGGCAAAGCTATTCTGCTTCCTGATGATGTAAAAGGGTTTGGCTAGTTTGCTAATTCTAAAAGAAAAGCAGATAAGATTTTGTCTCTCAAATGGCCCCTTTCTTGCTCAAAGCTTAGGCAGATAAGTGTACAGAATCGATGTTGTGAGTCAAAGAAGCAAGAGCGGAAGGTTTAGATAAGAGATGAAGGGGTGAGGCTTCACTCTGTCGTGAAATTTAAAGCCGCAATATGGAACTCTATGAATTTAGTTCTTTAGGAATAACTAATCATCCATCCTTCCTCCAATTCAGAAGACATCCAGGTAATGATAAGTGTCTGTTTATTGCTCTTGGCCATGAACACAAGTCAAGAGCATTTTCAATGGTAAATGGTCACTGTGCGATGAACCCAAGGAAAGGACCCTGTTTCAATATTATTGGGAAGTGAAGATGTGTGCACTCCAGCCAAACAGCAGGAGAGTGGATCCGAGACTCCCTCTCCTTTCACCTCCCGACTCTCCTTCCTCCCCCCCAGTCCTCACCCCTGACACCCCTCAAGTGCTTTCCTGGAGGAAGCCAATGAGGCTCTCTGGTCCTCACCTGCCCAAAGCAAGTACCCAAAGTCACTCTTTTCAGAAACATTGGAAGCTTTAGAATCACTGACGTGTAGATGCCCTTTCTCAAGGCTACTCGTGTCACCATGCAAGACTGTGCGGTGCACAACCCTGAGAACATCATTCCAGAGACCACCTTAGTATGATGAGTGATTCTCTACCGTACCCTGCGCATCTGGGTAGTATATTAGGTGATCTGGATCCCATGTGACTCTTCTATTTTACCAGCAGTCACTCAGTCTGGATTTAGTGCACAGGTCCTGGGCTACATCTGTGGGCTGTGGTTCCGATGACAGTTGGGATTGGAGTCCTTGCAGTGCTAGTCTGTTCTACTTCATTTGTACGCTGCTCAGAGTCCACGCTGAAAACTCTCCTAGTTTTCCACACTGCAGTCCAGTTCTCGAACCTCCTAGTGTGTTCGTTTGCGTCAGTTGCACAGTTCAGTGGTCAGGTGTCTGCCCGGGACTTCCGTAGGACTTCCTATGCAGGATGGAAGAATCCCATTCTTTGTCTGAGACTCTCCCCTCCCTCTGAGTTGGGAGCATGAGGGACACCAGCTGCCATGGGGGAGGAAGCCCAGAGTCCCCCCTTTGTCTTCGTTGACACTAAAACAGTGGGGAAAGGGGGCACCTCTCTGAGTCCTCGGGGGCTGAAAGGTTTGGGGGTTGGGGCTGGGTGCTCACACTCCCCACTCAGGCTCTGCTGACACCACCGCAGGGTGGGACAAGGAGGGGGCATCCATAGCATTGAGTTGGAGTAGGGGGGTGTCGCCAAAAAGTTTTCTGCCATAGTGGGCTGTCCCTTTCCTGGTGTTTTGGCCAGAAAGAGCAGGATTTTGTTGGAACTTTTGTTGTCTGCTCCTGTGGGCAGTCTTGGGTCTCAGTCTCCCCCATCATCCAGTCCGGGATTTATGGGACATAAAAGGAAGAGCCAGAGAACTTACCACCATGTGCTCTGAGGTGCCTGGCCAATCCTCTCGCCATTTAGAGTCCAGGGTTTTGTTGCACTTTGCAGGAGTAGCAGGGAGAAATGAATTCACACCATCTTTTCTGGACTTGGAAATCTTATAAACTTTTAATTTTGGAATAATTTTATATTAACAGAAGAGTTGCAAAGACAGTACTGAGAGCTCTCGTATGCCCTTCCCCCAGTTTCTCCTAATGTTAACATCTTATATAACTGGGGCGCATTTGTCAAAACTAAGAAATTAACGTTGTGCATTACTATCAATTCATCTCCAGGCTTTATCGGATTTCACCAGTTTTTCCACCAAAACCGTTTTCTGTTCCAGGACACAAAATTGCATTTAGTCACCCTGTCTCCTAGTCTTCTCTGTGACAGTCTCTCAGTATTTCCTTATTTTTCAGGATCTCCGTAGACTTGGAGAGTACCGGTCAGGGATTTTGCAGTGCCCTTGAATTTGGGTTTGTCTGACGTTTTTTCATGATTAGAAGACAGAGAGTCTTCTCATCACATATCTGGGGGATATCAATGCAACTCGTCACGGGAGATCTTAACCTTGATCACTTGGTTGAGGTGGCATCCATGAGACTTCGCCACTGCAGTGCAGGGATTTTTCCTTTTCCATACTTTCGCTTTCTGAAAGCAAGTCATTCAGTCCACTCACACTTAAGGGCAGAGGATTTTAAGCTCGACTTCCTGGAGAGGGGAATTCTACCTGTACGATGTGGAATTCTTCCACAAGGAAGATTGGTTACACCAATATGGAGTCATACGTGTTTATTTTACACTTTGGGTTATAAGCCAATATTACGTTATCTATTTTGTTGCCAAAATTGTTCTAGCTTTGGCCGCTGGGGACTTTTTCAGGGACTTTGTTCTTCCTCAGTTTTAATGGTGAAATTGCTGAATTAAGTCCAAGCCCTTTGTGGGATCCTCCACAAGCCCCCTTACCCGTCTCCACATACGTGCTAATGTTCAGAATGAATAGTGAAGCAAGGGATCTTTGGCCACATTCAATGTTTCCAAAACTTATTTTTATTTTTTATTTTTGGTGAGGAAGACTGTCCCTGACCTGACATCTTTGCCAATCATCCTCTATTTTGTATGTGGGGTTCCACCACAGCATGGCTTGATGAGGTCCGTGGCTGGGATCCGAACTCACCAACCCTGGGCTGCTGAAGTGGAACGGAGGGTGCGAACTTAACCACTACGCCACCGGGCAAGCCCCCAAAATGATTTTTTAAGACCAAAATTTATTTAGTGAATCCTATAACTAGAATAAATTCTTCCCTTGGTAAACGGAAATAAATTTGGAGTTTCAAATATCTCCAATCACGAGACAGCTCACAAAAAATGCTCCCTACAGTTTGCGTTGAACAGCAACGACTGAAACGCTGCTCTTCCATCATCAGAAACAGATGGAAAGGAAGCAATGCACTCGGGAAATTCACTGTTCTATAAGCTACATTGATAAAACTCTATCCTAAGAACTATAATTCTATTGAGTTTCCCTTTGAGCATTTGTATAATTATTTAACCATAGCTACAAAATCAAATGAGAGAAAAGTCAGTCTTACTTTAGAAGAGAGACAAAAACTTACTGTTTCTGGAGCAAGAGATGATATTGCTAAATACAACAACAAAAGTACTATTGTCCCATCTAAACAATCAAATAAGATGGAAGAAAATTCTTAATAAGATTACATTTACATTCCATAATGTATATTTATAAAACGCTATGCTAAAATGTTCTTGTCTCCATTTCAGACTTGCATAATTACTTATGACAGCAATAAAACCAAAATAGAAAATTTTCAAAGTTATTCTAGAAGAAAGACAGAATAAAATTCTTGTCATCTTTTTGATTTTAGTGGACTTGTTAACAACAATAAAGAGACTATAATTACTCTATCTACAAATAAAATAAAATGGTATCAGTTAATTTATATGAGTCACATTTAAATAACCTACAATGATAAAACATTATCTAAGAATAATAAAATCCTACCAAATTTCCATTTGGGCCAATAAAAACGGACAGCAATAAAACTAAAAGGAAAAAGTCAGAATTGTTTTAGCGGAGAGATAAGTGTCCTGCCGTGTTCTGGATCTTCAGAAGCAGCCTCCTGGGAAGACGGAGGCAGCTCGGAGATGACTCGCTTCTGCTTTCAGGCTGTGTGGACAGCACCCAGTGTAGACACATTATTCTGTACCTCAGTGGAAGATGTGCCGGGTCTGGGGAGCCCTCCGTGGGGAAGACTTTGGGGCAGTTTCTTCCTTCTGTTCTGGAATCTGGAAAAGGGCAGATCCTCTTCCCAGGAGCTGCCACCCAGCCCAGGACCCCTGCAACCTCCGCCATCTGACAAGGGAAGATGGAGCCCGGGCCAGCGGCACTCTGTACTAGTCGTGGAGTGGTTGGATCAAAAGCCAGGCCCTCCTTCTGGTGCTTGGTGAGGGGCTGCCTTGTGGGGATGTGCTGACATGGCAGAGTCTCTTGCCTGGACCCTGGACCCCCACCCGCCACAGCCAGTGCTCCTGCTTCCTAGGGGTCCGGTCATCCTTGCAAGTGTCTTCCAGATGCCCCAGGGGCAACATCAGAGACGTAAGCATCCTTTGGAAACCTATAAAATTCCTCCCCAATATTTTGGGTCTCCGATAAGCACTCTCATTGTTTAAGTTGTGCAGATGTCTCTCAGCCAAAAGAACACTTAACTCATTATCATGGACTTTTCTCTCATGGAAAACAAGCTGCCTTGGAGAATAGCCAGTGATTCTTTGGAATTTTTCTGAAAGAACTTTGGCTTGTATTTTGTGGATGTCCTACGAAACACCTTTACGTGTGTGACTGATCTTGTCACATGCTTTGGAAGACTCTCCTAAACAATGACAGGGTAAACCCCCTCTAAATCAGATATTTGGTGAACGCGCTTTCTTTTTCTTGACGCAGATCAGGAGGATGTGCCATTCCCCGGGGAGGGGCTGTGGCTCCTCCTTCTGACTGTGACCCTTTGGCAGCGGCTGAGCTTTCTCAAGAAGGAGATTTCTCCTGTGATCTTTAAGGGCATTGAATATTTCTTCAGCTTCAATTAATCCAACACCCATTTGGATTCTTTCTTCATCAAGAGCTTTTAAATGGGTGTTTAACTCGGCGTCATCAATTCATCATGTCTTCAGAACCCCTTCGATTCACCTTTCGGGTGATCTGCTTCTGATTAATTTGTTCCGTCCAATCCCGTGTTAATGACTCAGAGGAGACCTGCCCCTGTGAGCTCTGCCACCTTCCTCCGTCAGTCCCAGAATCCAGCCATGTGCAAGGATTAGCAGCTTGGAATCAGAGTTTTCCTCAAGTTGCAACTCAGTTTCCCAAGCTAGTTTCCCTATGGCACCCTTCTCTGCCCCAAACCCCCATGACCCTGATTAGTGTCTCCCAGAACCATCGTTTCATTTTGGGAAAGGTGGATGAGGTGAGATGCAGTCACTGTGGGTGTTTCACAGGGCAGGCGAACATGGATTTGGGGTCATTATACCAGTTCCATCCATGCAGAGAACAGAGCACAGTGTCTGACACCCAAACAATGCGCAGTAACTTGAAGGATGGGTCTTCTTTGTCCCCCAAGCCTCTGTCCTCTGGCTTGAGTGTCCTGTGGATGCTCCCAGCCCTCTTGGGGAAAGACCCCAAGACCCTGCCCATGACAGGGAATGACTCCAGCTCCTCCTGAGCCCTTTGGGTCTGATGGGAGCCAGGTGTGCCCTGACCTGCAGTAAATGGCTTTCCACCTGTGGTCTCCCTCTCTCTGTGGGCCTCACAACCAGAAAGCCAAGAAGGAACCTCCAATGTGGGTTTGCTGGACTCTCGGTTTTAACTGGACATGTGAGAGCTTGGGAATCAGCATTTCCATCCTTACAGTAAGAAAAGCTGGATGGGGGCCGACCCAGTGGTGCAGCAGTTAAATGTGCACATTCTGCTTCGGCGGCCTGGGGTTCTCCAGTTCGGATCCCAGCTGTGGACACGGCACCACTTGGCAAGCCATGCTGTGGTAGGTGTCCCATATAAAGTAGAGGGAGATGGCACGAGTGTTAGCTCAGGGCCAGTCTTCCTCAGCAAAAAGAGAAGGATTGACAGCAGATGTTAGCTCAGGGCTAATCTTCCATAAAAAAAAGAAAGAAAAGAAAAGCTGGATGAACTGAATATTAACTTTTCTTGGGCCCATCAGAAAACTGAGGTTTCAGGGTAAACCACCCTCCCAAAATCGGAAGAAATGGGTGTCCTAGGGAGACATAGGATCTGAGATTTGCTAACCTGGAGCAGAAACCACTAGATTCCACAAGCCAATAGGAACATGAAAGTAGGAATTTTGACGAATGGCTGGAATCTGAGTGTGGGATACCAAGTGAGAAGCTCCTGGTCCTAGAGGGGCCCACACACTTTTGTTTTTCCCCCAGAAACTCCAACAGGCTCTCACAGAAAGGATGAGGATGAATCCAGAGGAAACATCTCTTCCCATGGTCCCAACAGGAGGAAGGAAAGAGTAACTATTGTGTAATCCAACCAGGAATTTCCTCCTTACAGAACAAAGCCTTCATTGTGGGAAGGACTTTTCCAGACAGCAGCAGTGACATCCCATCCAGGTAGTCAAAGGGAAGTGTTATGTAATCCAGCCCCCTTCCCTACTCCCCAGCATCTTCTGATTAGGTCTCTACAATAATAGTAGACTACAGCTGGATCACTGTGAGAGACAGACTCTGAAGAGAGGCACAAAGGGAAGGGCCAAGCCAAGAGGGGAGACAAGAACAATTGAGTAAATGATGCCAGCCCCCAAAGAACACCACTCAACGTTCAGTTACCACAAGCATTAGCTGTGAGGAATTGCATGAAGCACCAACTTCACTGCCCACTCTTCAGTCCCCAGATCACAACGTCAATAATG
The DNA here is from genome assembly GCF_041296265.1 of Equus caballus. NCBI lineage: Eukaryota > Metazoa > Chordata > Mammalia > Perissodactyla > Equidae > Equus > Equus caballus. The sequence goes on along the minus strand of NC_091689.1, from coordinate 22,954,059 downwards.
ACGTGCATCAGATCGGCCACAAATCCCAGCCCTTCTTTCAGAGTCTGTTGGTGCTTGGCCACTGCACATCTGTTCTTCAGTTCCCTCACAGACAGCAGAGTGTGTCGTTTTGTTGCCTCCTTGCCTCCAGTGATGAAACCACGTGATATTTATGAAGAATGGTTACTCAGAAGAAGGAATTGACCAACGTACGTGAAAATTCATCAAATAAACGAAAATGTTCAACAAAAATTTGAATTGAACATAAATGGATTTATAGAAGAAATATGACCATGGGAATGCTGACACTATCACCATTCAAGAGGTGGTGGTTGCATCTACACATGCAACCAGAGGAACACAAGGAAGGTGAATTTATCAATATAAATGAGCAAAGTGGTTCTGACAAAAAGGATCAAGGTTTCCCAGTGCTGATGATACCAGATAAAACTTCACATTAAAGGAACTCTGAGAGACATTTCATGACATTATAAGAGCAAAGGATAAAATGTTGGGGGCAGATCAAAATTTAGAAAAGAGTACGACAATTTGCTGAAGGGTAGGAAAGATGCTTACTATATTTGTTGTTGTTAGTGCCGTTGAGTTGATTCTAACTCAGTGACCCTGTGGACAGCAGAGCAGAGCCCTGCCCAGTCTTTTTGTGCCATCCTCTCAGCTTCTGGCACTATCCACTGGGTTTTCATGGCCGATTTTTTCAGAAGTGGGTGGCCAGGTCCTTCTTCTTAGTTTTTCTAGTCTGGAAGCTCCACTGAAGCCTACCCACCATGGGTGACTCTTCTGGTATTTGAAATCCCGGTGGCATAGCTTTCAGCATCACAACAACATGCAGCCACCACTGTTTGACGACCAACAGACAGACAGTGTGGCTCCCTGACCAGGAAACAAACCCAGGCCACAGTGATGAGAGCGTCGAATCTTAACCACTAGACCGCTAGAACTGGCTGCTCACTACATATTATAAGTTATATAATGAGAAGAAGGCAAGCACTATTGACACACTCAATAATTTTTTATAAAGAATGGGAATTAATTCTCAATGTTTCTAGAGTTTTAAGCTGTAGTGTTCTAAATAAATATTAGTTTAACTATTTTTTCATTTTCCTATACATTTGTAACCAACAGCAGGAGAGTTGTTAATGTTTTGACAAAACATTTTCAAAGGTTATGAAACGTCATAATTTTTCCCAATGATTCTTAAGATCACCTTGCATGGTTTCAGCTTCCATGGTCCTTTTTACAGTCCCACACTACTGTAAAAAGCAAGGATTGCCTGTGTATGAGTAATCACTTTAAACATGAATAATCTAAACACAATAGTTAAAAGACAGATATTGTCAAATTGGATTAAAAGGAAATAAAAAGATTCAACTGTATGCTGTCCGCAAGAAACCCATTTTAAATATAATGACTCAGATATGTCAAGAGTTAAGGGATGAAGAAAGATATACCATGTAAATATTAATCTGGAGAAAGTTGGAGTAGCCATATTAACTTCAGACAAAGCAGAATTCAGAACAAAGTTGATTATCAAGGATAAAGAGAGACATCACATAATGATAAGTGGGCAATTCTTATAGAAGACAGCAATCTTAAACATGTATGCCCCTAACAACAGGATGCCAAAATACAAGAAGCAAAAACTTATAGAACTGAAAGGAAAGAAAGATAATTCCACAATGGTAGTTGGAGACTTGAACATCCCAATCTCAGTAATTGATAGGCAAAGCTAATAGAAAATCAATAAGGAAATAGATGACCTGAACAGCACTATCAACCATCTTAGCTTAACCCACATCCAACAACAGCAAATAGACATTCTTTTCAAGGGCTTGTGGAACATTCACTAGGATAGACTACATTCTGAGACATAAAACACACTTTACCAGTTTAAAAGAATAGAAATCACACAAAGAACATTCTCAGACTGAGACAAAATTAAACTGGAAATCAATAATAAAAAGATAAGTGGAAACTTCCCAAATATTTGTAAATTACCCAGCACACTTCTAAGGAACTCATGAGTCAAAGAAGAAGTCACAAGGAAATTTTAAAAAATGTTTTGAACTAGGAGAAAATTAAAATAAAACAAAACAAAACTTGAAGAATGCAGTGAAATCAGCGCTGAGAGGAAAATTTATGGCACTAAATGCATATTTTAGAGAAATCTATTTAAAATCAACAATCTAAACTTCCATCTTAGGAAAATAAAGAAAGAAGAGCAAATTAAATCTAAATGCAAGCAGAGGAAAGAAATAATAAAAATTAGAACAGAAGTCAATAAAATTTAATAGAGGGGAAATTAAGAAACCAAAACCTGGTTCTTTGGAAAGATCAATAAAGTTAATAAAACCTCCAGCCAGGCTAGTGACCCTATGCGTTTGACAAAACTCATAGAAGTGCACACCAAAAAGAGTGAACTGCACTTTATGTAAATTAAAAATTAACCTTAAAAAGTCAATGTTTGTTGGAAGTACCCATTCATTTATGCACTCGACCATTGTTTACCAAGTGACTATTTTCTGATACAGATTTCGCCGGATCCTGTGCAGTGGCAGATAAGATAGATATGGTCTCTACTCTCTAAACTCATTGTCTAGGGTAAGGGCTGGCAAACCATAGCCCAAGGGCCAAATCCAGCCCACTACTTATTTTTGTAAATAAAGTTTTATTGGAACCCCGTGATGCTCGTCCATCCATGTATTGTCTATGGCAGAGTTCAGTTATCACAGACACGTATGGCCTACGAAACCTAAAATATTCATTACCCAGCCCTTTACAGAAAATGTTTGCCAGCCCCTAATTTAGTGGGTCTCAAACTTTATACCCAGAAAACTTCTAATTGAGTAGGTCTGGAGCAAGCCCAACAGTCTGCAGACTTCTAGACGATTCTAAAGCAAGTAGTTCTGGACCACACTTGAGAAGAGCTGTTTAAGAAATACAGACATTAAGCAAAGAATCGCAGTTGAGTGAATCTCGTTTGCAGGGTTAAACTACAATTCATGCATTAAACTCGAGTTTGACAGCCCGACCCTTTTAGAAGTTGCTTCAACTATTTGAAGGTGGCACCCTCTGGGTAAAACAATATTTTGAAAACAAATGTTTCAGAAGAATTATGGGCAAGGGGTTATTTTACTCACCTTATCTCTCATTATGAATACATATAAAACTGTTCAAGAATTTGGTAATAAAACCACACATTATTGTAGGTTTCAGCCTCAGTTCAGCCCAGCCAGGGTTCATCAGTGAGGCAAGACAGCCCCTCTGCAGGGAGGGTGGTGTCTGTCTCCATGTGTAATCCTGGTGGGATTGCGGGAGGTTGGGTTGGGGAAATTGGGGGTTGGGGAGTTTGGGAGTGGGGAGGGCATGTTGGAAAAACTGGAGGTACTCATAGGAGAGACCTGCCAACAATACTCACTGGACAATTACCTCCCCCTCTAGATCTTTCCCCACCAGCTCAGTCTGCTGAAGCTCCTCGTCCAAACTTGCTCCGCTTCATTCTTCTTCTTTCTGAGAACAAAGGCAAATTCCTAGCTCGGCCCTGGTGTCCCCACACACATGCAGAATGTGACATAAATTAGTAATTAATTAGTAATTAATTAGTCATTAATTAGTAATTCAATGACGTCATGACTGGGAAGATTTTATTTTCAGAGTGAAGCTACCCACGCTGCAAAGTAAAATTATTTTTGGTCTCCCAGAGCGGCTCCTTGACGGCTTATAATTCTGAAGTCTCCCAGAACATATGAACTACATCCAACACATAAACGTAAACTCTTTCTAAAATACTACTTAGTTTGCAAATATGCTTCGCTTGAACTCTACATCTGAAGCCAAGATGGCCCTGCTCTGTAATTAGTAATGAATTGTTGTCTGTCTTCTTTCAATTATTTTCTTTCTGGTTATTATTTGACAAAAGTAGTATGTCCAACAGGTGTGCCATCCGACCTTTCTCATCAGGGCCCATGACTGGAGCGTTCCATCGTGATGTATGGACAAGGAGATGAAGGAAGTGTGTTTAATGTATGCAGAAAATCAGAAGATAAATTTCTGGCTGGAATGAAAAGAATCCCCCTTGCTCTGTGGACAGTAGGGGCACAGAGAGGCCAACACTGATTTATCTCACCAAAAACAGCACTCCATGCGCTATTCCAAAGAAGCAGGAAAAGTGAAACTGTAGGATCTTCTTCCCCATTAATGGTCATGATAGGAGTTGACGTGAAGACACAGAAGAGGTAGTCAAGGGTCATCCCGGGTCCTCGCGAAGTCATGAGTTACCAACCTCTTTATATTTCTTTAGAAATACTTGTTTTGTATGAGACAGTCTATCTTTTCACAGCTAAATAGGTTGTGATAAATAGTGATAAAACCCATGATCGGAATATCTCTAGACATTATATCCGTATTCTAGACCATATTAATTGTCACAGTGAAAAGTTACATAGAATAAATTTAGAATTTTTACTCTCAGAACAATGTTGATAATATATTATTAGCAGTATTAATGTGCAGAAAACCTTCTGTGAGAAATGAAAACCTGGCATGAGCTGATGCTGTAAAATCGTTACTGTGTCAGAGTTAACACTCTGAGTTAACACACTCACACAAAAGGAGGAGAAAAAATCATCACTCTCTCTGCATTAAAATCAAACATGGAGGCTGGCCCAGTGGCACAGCAGTTAAGTTTGTACATTCCACTTCTGCAGCCGGGGATTCGCCAGGTCAGAGCCCGGGTGGGGACCAATGCACCGCTCATCAACCCATGCTGTGGCAGGCATCCCACATAAAGTAGAGGAAGATGGGCACGAATGTTAGCTCAGGGCCATTCTTCCTCAGCAAAAAAGAGGAGGATTAGCAGCAGATGTTAGCTCAGGGCTAATCGTCCTTAAAAAAAAAAAATCCAAAATGGCTCAAATCATCTTTAAAACTCAAATGGTAAAGAAAGGATTCACAGAACACACATCAAGGAGAAAAAGTTAGAAGTCTCGGTCTGCGACAGTTGTGACAGGGATGCGCAGTCAATGAGATGGTCTATCAGGAGTGAGCCAGAGTCAGGCCACTTGAGGTAGCCTGGGATCGTAAGGGGTGGAGAGAACAGACCAGCAGGGCTGGCTCAAGAAGGAGAAGCACCCTGGAGCAATGGGCGGGCAGCCACCACGAGGGGCCAGACGAGGAACCCAGTGGAAACGGGGAGGAGAGAGCTGGGCTGCCTGGGGCGGGTCAGAGAGGTGGACTTTGGCACACCAGGTGAGCAGCCGTCCAGCAAGGGGGTCTGTTGGTGTGCAGACTGAGAGCAGGACGCTCTGGGCCAGTGACCTGGAGACAGGGCTGAACGGGGGTACCGCTGCTGGGCAGAGGCCAGGCGCCCGGATGGAAGTGAGGCGCAGGATAGAAGAAGATGGACCCTGGCGTGTGTGCTGCTACCTGAAGTCTTTGCTGCTCCCAGCTGCCTTCTGCCCTCCATCAAGAGTCTGGGCTCTGTGTTCACAGCTCCCTCACTGGGTGTGTGTGTGTGCGTGCGTGTGTGTGTGTGTTTGCATGCTACATTAGTTTCCTGCGGCTGCCATAACAAATTACCACAAAGTGACTGGCTTAAAACAACAAAACTCTCACAGTTCTGGAGGCCAGAAGTCTGAAATAAAGGGGTCCAGAGGGCCACGTAAGAAAGTTCTTTGGGAGGATCCTTTCTGGCCTCTTCCAGCTTCCGGGGCCTCCAGGCCCTCCTTGGCTTACGGCCACATCACTCCAACCTCTGCCTCTTGCCTGTGTCTCTCCTCTATGTGTCCCTCATAAGGACACTGACCATTGCATTCAGAGCCCACCAGGTAACCCAGGATGCTCTCCTCACCTCAGGCTCTCTCACTTAATGACACCTACAAAGACCTGTTTAAAATTATTTTTTATTTATTTTTTAAATTATTTTTTCTGTTATTAATTTTTTTCGACTAAAGTAATAGTCGCAGTCTCAGGAATTCGGGCATGGATATACCTTTCTGGACGCCACCACCCAACCCACTACACCCGCTTCATCAGTGTTCTAATGAAGCTGTCTGCTCTGCTCTCACAAGGGGGTGAACGCAAGCTGTAGGTGGGCCTGTTTGGGAGGGCTGAGTCTTGGAGGGTGGAAAGATGGTGCCTGGTGGGCCCAAGGGGGCTGGGTGGTGTCACTCAAGAGACCAAGTGGCTAGAAATTTGCCCTCCAAGGACCATGGGAGCCCGCGATGGCCAGGGGGCTGTGGGAGGGCCAGGACACAGGACCCCAGGGAAGTCTAGAGTCCCTTTCAGTCAACTGGAAGTGATCTTCACCTGGGCTCCTCAGAGAAGGCCGCCGAGAGAAGACATTCAGTGTTTGCTTGAGATGCTGAGCAGAGGACCCCTAGGTATTTAATAAACGTGTTCTGAGGCAGTAATTGATGGGGCTACAGTATTTTCAACAGATGGAACCACAGAAGAAATGACGCCCCAAGTCCAAAGAATTCTTAGGAAAATCAGCCTGGGACATTCCAAGGCTGTTTTTCCTTGTCTTTTGAACAGAATCAACTTAGTGTTTAACACACAAAAAGCACGTTGCTAGGTCAGACTTAGGCTCTTTCTTGGAAAGGGCATGCTTCGGGTTGACCCGGAGGCTGATTGTGAAACCTGAGTCAGCTGAGCTGTCCTGACTCAGCGCTCCAAGGCAGAGCCAGGCGCGGCCAGCGCGCCCATCCTCAGTCTGAAAACAGGCTTGTTTGAAATCAAACCCATTTGTCATCCCACCAGCTATTTTTCCTTCACTGCGCCACTCCAGTTCAAATGACCCTTCGGAAGGCACGGGGCCGGCCAGCGAACAAGAAAACATTCCTTCCCCGGGGTGGAGGAGGCGCCCACATCTGGGAGAACACCAGATGTGAGTGGAGGAGAGCAGAAGCTCTGCAGTGACTCAGCCTCATTTGGGAAGGAATGTGCGTGACCCGAGCCTTGAGTCAAATTCTTCGGTGTTGTTTTTCTGAACCTTGGGGATGTTTTGGAAGCCACTTAACTGCCCCTCCTCTGGAAAGAGCTCTGCTGGACATCATTCTGGTCCAGTGGTTCTCCAACAGACACATGTGTCGGAAGACTCTGAGTTTTCTAAAAAGGACGTGTGTTCAGGCCCCACTCAGACCTGCTAAAGAAGAGCCCCCAGGAGTGGGAGCCAGTCATGCATTTGAGTGGTTTTGATTTTTACTTGGTTTTAATGTTCCACAAGTGACTCAGCTGTTTGCCACTAGCTAAGGAGCATCCAGTTCACTGACCCGAGGTAACCGTCTAGGACAAGGAGGCCCCGGGGAGTCAAATGCTTTGCTCCACGTCACTGGAGGAACGCGCTAAACTCCAGCCTCCAGCTCCCCAGGTATTTCTCCTTTCACATGTGACAGCCTTTTAGGGGACAATCAACCCCAAAATGTCTGAGAATTCAGAATCCCTCCTCATCCTGGCAGTTATGATCCTGTGGAGAAGCAAAGAGAAATGATGCTTAGTTTGGCACAGAGAAAGGCACAGACCGCTCAGATGCGAAGGTGATTTACAAGCCAGAGACCCACACGGTCTGAAAATTGTTGTGGCCCAGCCAACAGGGCTTAGAGACACCAGTAAAATCTTCTTCCACAGATTTCAGGAATCTGAGAGGCACAAGTTACAGGAAAATTGAGCAGGTCAATCCCACCCACAGGAGCCAGGCCAGAGAAATGATCCACTTCTCCTCAAATAAACAGGATGCAAATGGCAGCACAGCTTGAAAATGCTGCCTGCTTGCAGGACGGGACCCCTCCTCATTATCACCAGGCCTCCCAGCGGGTGAGGATGGAGGGAGCCACATGGCTCCAGCAGGTGGAGGCTCAGCCCTGAGAACAGCAGTCCCCGAGGTGACCACAGCGTTGCATTTACACCTAAGAATAGAAATGTGAATTGAACTGTCTCATCCGCTCCACAGTCCATGCTCATCTTTCCCCGGTTGTCCCAACATGCCTTCTATAGAGGTTTTCATTTTTGCCCCAGGATCCACTTAGGCTTCTTTCACTGTATTTTATTGCTTTTATTTTTTCACTTTCTTTTCTCTTAAAACAGTTCCCTGTCTACCACCCTTTGGTTCTTTTTTCTTTTCATGACATTGAACAGAGTCGAGGCTAGTTGTCTTGGAGAACCTCTGGCATTCTGGATTTTCGGATTATTTCCTCGTTATTAACATTTGGGGGAAGAGGGCCACATCGGCGGACTTATTGCAGCACATAATTATTCTTTTGGATGGACAATTTGTCCATTGGGAGCCCCTTCAAGCCAGCTCCTATGTCATTGTGTATAGTCCTCGCAAGCTCTGTGCACATCCTTGGGTTCTGAAGTTAGAGATTCTAGGTGCAAATTCCCTAGTGGCATCAGTCATTTCTCCAAAGAGCCCTGGTTCCCTTTAGTGAGGAATGGTATTTAGAAACCAAGGTTTGGGTGCTAGGTGTGCTTGTTGTCACTGGGGTGTCAGTGCATCTTGGCACTGTTGGTGACAAGTAGTAAATAAATATGTGTTCCTTTCTGACGCCTGTCATTCAAACCCAACACCACAGGTTCTTTCTCACCTCCCCCATTCCATCATTTGTCTCCCTTCTCCCACAGTGAGAACCGGGATCCCAAAAATATGACTACATTTACTTATTTGATCTCTTCTACAGCATTTACAAAGTCATTTAAAAATTTCAGAATGACAGCAGACATGCCATTATCAACAACAAATCTACATAGCAAAGTTGAAAGTTATTTGAATTAGTTCTTTTCTCTTCTACAGTGAGGGTTATCAATTTGATATATGACTAAATTCATGTGTTTATGCTTTGATTCAATACTAAAGTTGGCTTTTAGTTTTACCATTTTGTATTAAACTTTATTTTTGAATATTAAAATACCTATGGTGCAAATATCACAGTTATATACAAAATTATACTCAAATAACCCTTTCTTCCATCCCTACTCTATACCCCATTCTTATCCAATCCCTACAGGTCGCCATTTTTACTAAATTCTACTTTATGTTTTCTGCATCTCTTTTTGCATAGATATGCAAATATAATCATATATTCTTATTCTTCCTTTCTAACAGTCTTTTTCACGCTAACAATATATCCTGGAAATCATATCAGATGAATTCTTAAAGATCTCCCTCATTATTTATTTTATTGATGCACACTATACCATTGACTGTCAATCCATCCCGTTTCATTGCCTTTCTCATACAGAATTTCCACCCAAACATCAGAGAGAAGGAGAAAATGGGGGTGATGAAGTTGTGGAAACCAGAGGTTAGAAGAGATGAGAGAGCGATGAATGAGGGTAGGAAAGGTCCAGAATGGTAAGTTGATGCCGTGATGAAATCCAACATGGCATGCCCTCCCTGTGGAAGGAGTGGCTTCAGCAGGACAGAAAGGAGAAGGCAGCCGGGTAACATCCAAGCAGCGGGGTCCTTTGCAGGCTCAGAAGCTGTCCCAAAGAACTGCCAGAAGTGGGCGGAGAGGTTGCCCTGGCTGTGCCGGAGACGTGGTCCTACTCAGCAGACTGATCAACGCAGAGGACTCGGTGTGCATCAGGCGCATAAAGTCAGTTTTGCAAATTAGCATTTCAAAGCATTTGTGTAGGATTACACATGCACATGACACAGTGACAGATAAAATGACGGTCACAAAAGCATCCTTGCCCTCAAGAGCAGGGATTCTCAGCTCAGGTCTGTGAAACCTCTGAAGTTCCTTGCAAAATGTATGAGTAGATTTTAGGGGGAGAGCATATACAGAGCTTTCATGAGGTTTTGAAAGGAGTTTCTGACTCCAAAAAATTTTTCCAACAGGTTAAGGAACACTGATGTGGGGGCCAGAATATTAATGGATGAGCACATGGCTATGGCCGTTGAATTGATTGTACTTAGCCAGTGCGGCCAATGAGAATGACTTTCCCAGGCTTCATCCATTATAACATAGATGCTTGTTGCATACATTATCTCATGCAACCTTATGAGTGTTTACCAACAGCCCTGTCCCAGAGGGGTCAATAACAATCCCAAGGCCATGACGTTGGCAAGAGGTAAAGCTGAGATTCAAGCCTCATTCCAGAGGCCACACGTTGAGGCTGGCATCAAATGGCTTCCCACCAGTCTGGCCACTGCTGACACATGGCATCATGTGTACCTTACTTAGAGACCAGATGGGAACATACTCAGAGAAGAGTGGCTACATGGTGTGAGAATTCACAACCTCATCTATGCAAAGACCAGTCGGGTGCTCTTCCCAGACTCTTCTCTCCACAACTGCAGCCAGAGATGCCCCTGCAGCCCCATCCTGCCAGCTACCACATCATGAGACATGAGGATGCAGAGAAGGCTGCTCAATCTTCAGCCCACTGGCCCCAGGGTGGTGCTGCTCCAGCCCTGCTCTCGCCAGCTCTGGCTCCAGCTCTTCCTATGGCCAAGACATCACTCTTACCACCTCTGGAAACTGGGTTCCCCACACACGTCTGCAACCTGAGTCCCTTGGTACTAGACTCTTTTCGATTCTCTGCCTTGTGCCCAAAGCACCCACACAGACCTTGCTCCTGCCTGTCGGCTCACCTCCAGGAAACTTCAGCCTCTCCATCTACTGGCATAACTTCCCACCTGGTCCAGAGCCCTGGTATGGACACACTCCTTCTCCAGTGACGACCTCACCAGATAACCCTGCCCTCTGGACACAGCATGTTTTCTTCCAGAAGGAATTCCTCCCGGAGCCTCCAGCTGCGTCTGCTGGTTCCAACAGCACCTGCAGGTTTGTCTCTTGCTACATACTGTCCTTAAAGGCTGCTAAGTGAGCTCTTCTTACAGAAATGCATCATGTTAACAACCAATAAATGAATGCCAAAAGCCAGATTAGAGTTTACTATTTTTTAAAGTTCATTCTAAAAACTTTTCATGACACGTCCACATCGTTATAACTTCTTCATCCTTTAGAGGAGAGCCTGGGATGTCCCTGCCATTGTAAGACTGCCCAGCAGGTCCAGAGTTGCTCATGAATATTGATGCTGATAGGTAAATAAACACCATTGATACTGAGGTGCCCAGTGGGAATGCAATGAGTAACCAATGGAAAGAATCCACTTATTTGAAATGAGTATAGCAAAACATTGTAATTCCACTTTCATTTGACTGTATTTTTCTTGAAATTGTTTTTTTTTCCATGGCTTCTCCCTGGAGGGAAGTTAGGAATATTTCCCAATATTTAATAAGAAATCATCCCCTTCTTAAGGACATCCCTGTGTTTCAAATCTGGTGCTTGGCCTTAGCTGAACAGATGGGATTTTCCACTGGGTCCTTTTAGAGAAAACTTGGATTCTGGGCCTCTGTAATCAGTTCTGAAATTGTACCTCTCCTGATAACACTGCCATTTAGATTATTCGCTAGCAATTACGTTTATAGCACTTGCTCTGTGCCAGGCACAGTTCTAAACACTACAAATGTGAGCTCACACCATGTGTGTTTTCAGCTGACCCCCGTGTGTACGGAAGCACACCCACGTCAGAAGCTGGGTTTCATATGTAATTTAAAATGTGCACAAAGCAAATTTCTTTTTAATTTTATGCTAATGCCAGCCAAAAAAAAAGATGGGAACAATGCTATAGTTAGAAGTTAACAGAGTGGGAGAGGGATAAATGAGGAGCGAGCGCTAACAGCTTTCTTTTGGAGGTGATGAGAATGTTCTGGAATCAGGGAGGGGTGGTATTTGCACAACTTTGTGAATACAAAAAAAAAAGACTAAATTGTACACTTTGAAAGGGTAGATTTTATGGTGTGTGACTTGTATCCCGATTTTTTTAAGTTAACAAGATAAGAAAACCAGAAAAGCAACAATTCTCACACCCCACCCTCCAAACACTGGCCATGACCTTTTCCCCCTTTTGCCTGGGACTCAGAGAGAGAGAGAAGAAACAATAAAACTGGAGAAAGAGAGGAGAGAAAGGATAGCGGTGCTGCAAGAGCGACTAGAGCAGCCGTCGCCAATTTGGAGTAGAAAACAATACTCAACTCCGAGAAGAATGCAAACATCTGGCCTGAAGCTCTTCCTGGCGGCTGTTGCTTTCGGCAGTGTTTGCCAGGTGACTACCAAGCGAGGGCCAGACAGACCTGCCTGGGTGCTGGAGTGAGACAGTGGGGAAAGGCCAGGAACAGGCAGATGAGGAAGAAAATGTCCTTGCACAGAGGTACGCACAGCCTTCCGGAGGAGAAACACCGAGATAGAGAGACGAGTCGGGCACAGGGAGATGCTGTTGAGAGAGAAGCATGAGCTGAGAGTGGAGGGGCAATGGGTTCTACTGGGATCTCCAAAGTAGGCACACTTGAACAAGGTCTTGAAGGATGAGTAGAAGTCCACTAGGAGACTAGATGGACCCAGGCAGAGGATACACTGGAGAACTGGGGTCAGGAATGATGGTGCACATTCGGTGCGAGTAAAACATAAAGGCATGCTAGGGGAAGGAATGGGAAAGGACAAATTGAGAAGGCCTTGCATGCCATGCTGAGAAGGCAATCCAGCAAAAGGCTTTAAGAAGAGGGAAGGATGCGCTGTGTGTCTAAGAGCAACCATGCTGGAGGTGGTACGGATGCTGGACCCTGGGACGAGAGAATGATGAGGTGCAAGGAGAAAAGATTCTGTCCACACCACTTCCAGGGCTTCTGGCTTCATGACAGGAGTTTCATTTCGGAAAAGTTGGGTTTGACGTGACTATGGGTCTTGCTAATGAAGACATCCTCGGGACATACATGGGTCTGGAGTTCAGGGGACTGAGCAGCCGAGACAGAAAGAGTGGTCCTCAGCCTGTCAGTGAGCACTGAAGCTGTAGCTGGGAAGGTGGGAAGGATAAGAAGAGAAGAGGACTCAGGACAGACCCGCCAACTGTGGGAAGAAGAGGGGCTTCATGAAGGGGGCGGGGGAGAGAGAAGGAACGTGCGTGGGTGGTGAGAAGAGGGGAAGCACTCAGGGGAAGGGAGAATCAAGAGAAGGGTGGTCATCCAGAAACACCAGGAGGCATGGCAGACGTGATATGGAAGAGGGCTGCATGCAAGGTGACCAGTGTCCCCAGTGCTGAGACCAGATCATCTCCTGTGCTCCCTAAATACGTCACGATTTCTCCCAGAGAAAGAGCCAGCCTTCGAGTTTCCTAAAGGAACAGGATGAGGCCCAGATGGACTCCACAGCCTGTCAAGCCCTGGGCCCTGGGCCAGGGGTGCACACAGCTCTCCTGACACATTTCCTCCCTTCGTTCTGTGTACTTAGTGGAGGATGTATTCCTAGCCTCAATTTGTGCTTCTGATTCAGGCCGTGGAGGAGGCCATGGAGTAGAAGGCTGTTGGGCCGAGTGACTCTCAGTGACAAAGAAGCTTCTTATAGACAGCAATCTGCATGTGCCTGAGAACCTTCTCCATCACACTCACAGAAAATGCTTTCTGGAGGCCTTTTTGAAATGCAGGATTTTCTGGAGCTGACTCAAGGATTTGTTGAGAAAGAATGAACCATCCCATGAGAAAGAGAGCACGTGCATGCACACACAAGTGATGACCTTCCAGTTACTCCTCACTGAGCGGCCAGTGGTAGACTGTGGGCTGTTCTGGTCTGGATCCTCATTCTCCTTGGCTCTGATGATCCCAGGCCGACTGAGTTGAAATCATTCTGTGTTTGAGACCTTCTCACTATTTGAAAAAATTGTTGAGACTTTGATCTAAAACCACTCAGATCCCCCATTTAAATTCATTCTTTCTTTGTAGATTCCTACAAGGCTCAAATCTACCAAAGAACTTTTCAAAATGGCGATTTCCTGCCTGCCCCGTGGGCTCAGGTATGACGGGCCCTGCAGCTCCTTTCTCTGCTTTTATGCCCCATCATGTCTGCCCTGCCACATGGGCGGCAGCTCTGCTGCCCCACTGGAGTCCCCGCTGAACCAGGATCGCCCGTGGAGCAGAAGCCTGGACACGTGGAAGCCATTTTCTGTGTAGGAGCATTGACCGCCATTGCCCTTGGCCACAGCAGCTCTAGATTGCTCCTGTGACCTGAACTCATGGTCAGTTTCACTAGAGCTACCCCAGTAGCTCTAGAAGATGCCCAGAAGGCATTTGAAAGGGCTCTTTCTAGAAGATTCTGATTCAGTTGGTGTGGAGGGACTTAGGAGTCCACAGTTTTAATTGCCTCATTTGTGTATCTAGGGATGGGAACCCCTAGATCATACTGTGATAGGAAGTGCCCAGGAAAGATTGTTCTGACCCCAACCATGACCTCTGGCCTTCCTTGGAGGCGTGCCATGTCATCATTCCATCTCATTAGCAGGATGGAGGCTGATGGCAAAGTGCCAGTGTGGTCTATTGTTTTAAACCACCTGCTAGTCTTGGGGCTGGATTAATTCCCCTGTGAATTTATGTACACCTCAGTTCATCCCACAAAATAATTGATATGGCTTATCATCACCCACCCACCCCCAAATTGTTTGCAATAAAATAGTAAAATAGTCAAGAATTGAAAATAATTTTCCCCTTCCTGACTCAGAGGGTTTGCTGCCTGGTAGCCTTATTACTGAGAATCTGAACAAGCAAGGTCCCCATGGAAAATGCCAGAAAGGGGCCCCCAGTCTGTTTCTTGAGGTTCATCTCCAGAGAGCCACAGGCAGGAGGGCACAGCACTTATTTGGGAGTGGAGAGGAGGGAAGATACAGAACAATAATAACCAGTACATTCCAGGAACTGAGCGAGGCGTGTTTTCCCACCTCATCTTCACACCTTCCCAATGGGGTCCAGGACAGTGTGTATTAGTCTCTTGTAGCTGTTATAACAAAGTTCCACAAACTGGATGGATTAAAACAACCATGACTTTTTTCCATCACCATTAGTTCTGGAGGCCAGAAGCCCAATTTCAAGGTGTTGGCAAGGTTGAGTTCTCTCTAAAGGCCCTAGGGGAGGGTCGTTCGTGTGTCTCCCCAGCTTCTGGAAGCTCCAGGCATCCTTTGGTTTGTAGCTGCATCACTCCAGTCTCTGCCTCCATCTTCACACGCCCATCTTCTCTGTGTGTCTCTATTTGTCCTCACCTCTTCTTACAAGGACCCACCCTAATCCAGGGCAATCTCTTCTCAAGATCTTTAAGAACATCTGCAAAGACCCTACTTCCAAATAAAGCCACATTCACAAGTACCAGAAGTTGGAATATGGACCTATTTGGGGGGAGGGGTGCTATTCAACCAACTACAGGGAGATTACCGTGCTACCCCTATTTTAGAGATTGAGGCAAAAGGGGAAAAATTCAATAACTGATAACACAAGTGGCAAGAAGCAGAGCACAGAGCTGTGGTGTGTGCAAGTATGAGTGAGTGTGCTCTAGAGAAAGAGAAAGAAAGATGTCTTAGATTTCTGATGATACCCCAAAGCAAAGCTGAGTACCCTGAAATGGCAATTGGTTTTTTGATCCCTCTGGAACCAGAGTGCTTGAGTAGACTCTGCCCATCCACAGAGTGTGGGCCATCCATCCACTGTGTGGCAGCCGCCCTCCCAACCAGGGTCTGTGACATTGGCACCTGTGACAATCACTATGAAATAGAAAGATGCAGTTTTAACAAGCACACTCACTGGCTTTTCTCCCTGAATAAACAAGGACACTTCCCATGCTAATTCATGAAGACTCAGTGGCAGGTGCCCCACCTGGGGCTCACGAGGCAGCCTTAATTTATGAGGATTGATCATAAATCCTCATTTAATGCAAATCATTCCACAGCTTGTGGGGAAATATGTCAGCTGTCAGAGGCGCCCAGGGGCGTCGCTTTTCCGCCTCTGGAGAGTTGAGCCTGATGCTTGGAGAAAAGGCGTGTGAACCAACCTCTGGAAGAATTACATAAATGTAAGAAGAGACATCAGAGATCTCCGGATTGCTGATCCAAGACGGAAGGAATTACAGTAGAAAATGTGACAATAGCAAGACATATACGTCATAGTACACTTGCCACTTACTTACACGAGGGAAATGAGGGAGAGAAGAAAATACGGAAAGTTAATTAACCTGCCAACTTTATAATCCTTCACCTGTGTTTTAGAGCTAGGAAGGGAATGATGGAGAAACAAAGAAGGAGAGCCATTTGCAGAGTGCAAAGAGCACTGAGAAGCCGCCCTTCCTGTCCTAATACTGGACCTGAGGACACAAGGCCAGGGAAACCAGGAGACAAGCTGAAAGTTGTGCTGCTCGCCGCCTCGGCTGCTGTTAGAAGATGCTCCTGACTCAGGGCACCCCGCTACACCTGGAAAATGGGTTCCCCATTAAGACAGCTGCCAATTTTCCTTCTGACTTTACCCAGCATCAGCTGAGGACTCTGCTTTCTTCCAAAAGCTGCATTAGATCATCAGATGTGTTGGAACAGACCTTACACGGGGATTGGGTTAGAGATGGTCGGGCTGAGTGGTGTCAAACAGGACTTAGGGTTCCATTATAGTGGTGCAGCTTCTCCTGCAGAGATGCCCAGGCATGAAAAAGCAAAGAGCCCAGAAACCAGTTTTCAAAGTACTGAAGTCAGCCTCCAATCCTATGAAATGTGAGCTCCAGAATTTTAAAGACGTGGTAGCCATATTTATCCAGAGCACTCGAGTATTGCTGGTGTGGTTGCGTATTTGTAGATCCCGTTAGTTCTCCAACACGGATGCTCGTGGAGCTCTGTTCCTGACCATCTCCTCTGCTCCTGCCGTTGGACCCTCTTTCCAGATCTCTCACCCACTGCCTCGACCACGTACAGACTGATGACCCACAGATCCTCATCTCCATGCCCCCTCCAGACACACACACATCTAAGCCCCTCGACTGTCCAGACCGAGCTGATTCCCTCCTGCCTCCTCTCACCTGGAAACCTGTTCTCCCACTTGTAATTCCTGGAGGGGATATTAGCCTGCCTCCTGTCCAGCACAAAGGAGGGAGGGTGTCACTTCCCCTCGGGTCTCAGGCTGGCCCCTAGTCTCTACTTCATCCCTCATCCCTGTTTGCCTCCCCTCCTAATTTCTTAGCTCACTGGCTCATTTTCCCCCGATTGCCCCGCCCCCACTGAGGTCTCCACCACATCTCCTGTGCAGACTTTCTCAGAAAGCTCCTAACTGCTCTTTCACCACCGGCTCCCCATCAAGTCCCTCCTCCGTGTTGCATCCAAGTGGCCGCATGTCCGTCTGAACGCCTTCTGTGGCTTCTAAGCCTACAGAGAGAGGGACACTTGGTGGAGCCCAGAGGTCTTCTATGTCCCATCTCCCCATCATCTTATCCACACCATATCCTAGAAATGCAAAGCCCCCACAGGCCCGCCCACCATGCTGCCTTTGGCCCCCGCATCCATCGTCTGCGGGTTCCTCCGCCTGCACCTCCCTCGCCCCCTCACCCACCTGAGCAACTTCATCCTTTAAAAACCTTTCGGGCATCTTCTCTATAAAGCCTTCTCTGGACGCTCCTGCCCCACAAGGTCCATTCCTTTATGCTCCTCGCTACCCTTCCTGCCCCTCGCCTCTCTCACGCTGCTGTGTACCTCACATGCCACGCTTGCTTGTCATTGCTTTTTGCATGCCACCATCCCTTCCACACCCGTGGCTGGGAGCTCCTTGAGAGAGACCCGTCTTGTCCTTTGCAGATCCCCAGAGCCCGAGGCTCTAGTTTACACAGATTTACGGGGCCAAAATCCCCCAGCCCCTCCTCAGGGATTCATGTGTCGACAGCAAGTACCTTTGACATGATGTGATGAGAAGGGTACTTCAGCTCTGAGGGCTCCCCCCAAACCCCACAACCCCAGTCTAACCAGGAGAACCACAGCAGACAACCCCAATCAAGGGACATTCTACAAAACACCTGACAGGACTCCCTAAAATTTCTCCATAAGAAAGAGAGAAAAGCATGGAGAAGACTGTCACTATTAAGTCTGAATGCTTCTCTTATAGCCAAGATTATATATACATATATACATACATATATATACAATGGAATACTACTCAGCCATCAAAAAGATGAAATCTGATCATTTGTGACAACATGGATGGCTCTGAGGGTATTATCCTAAGTGAAATAAGTTAGAAGAAGAAACACACAAATACCCTATGATCTCACTCATATGTGGAGGATGAACAAACAAACGAACACAGATTTGGAGAACAGATTGGTGGTCACCAGAGGGAAAGGGGTGTGGGGAGGGTTAAAAGGATAAAAGGGGACATATGTATGGGGACAGATAGAAACTAGACTTTTGGTGGTGAACACGATGCTGTCTATACAGAGGTTGAAATATAACGATGTACGCCTGAAATTTACATAATGTTATAAACCAATGTGCCCTCAATGAAAAATAAAATATTTTGTACTGTCAGCAGTCCTGGTTGTGGGGATGCTCTGATGTGTGGTGGAGATGAAGAAAGTACTGTCCCCTAGGTCCCCCAGCTGCCTCCTGCCCCTCCCCCCACAGGCACAGTGGCCCATTTTAATAGTGAGTTACCCCACACCTAAAACTGCCCAATGCTTCTCCCTGCCCTTGGGAAGAAATCCAGGCTCCACCCTGATCTAAAAGACCCTGTGTGGTCCAGCCCTGCCTCCAACTTATTTCACTGCCCTTCCTCCTGTCACTGTGGGCCAGCCATGCTGAACCCCTTTCCATCCCTCAGACGCCCCAAACTCTGCCTTTGCTGGCATGGCCTTCCCCCGCCTCTGATAAGCCTACTCCTTCTCACCCTCCAAGTGTCCTCTCCAACATCCCCTCCTCACAGGGGGCAGTCCTGCTCCCCTGGAGAAACAAGCCACCCTAATCCTCATCCTCATTTATGATTTCTTGCTTACTGGCCACCTCCCCCTGACCCGTACGCCCCATGAGAGCAAGGACCACATCAGCTTTGAGCACTCCAGCAGATCCGTGGCCAAGCTGCTCCTTATGACATCCTGAACGGATGGAGGAATGATGCTGGCCGTCGTTAAGCATACTGGAAAGACCGTATAGACTCTGGTCCAGACAGACGGAGATCTGAAAGAGGACTTTCAGAAAGCCCGTCCACAGCAGGGCTTCCTTCCCCAACCAAGAGCAGATGGGAGACTCCGCCTAACAAGGCAGCGAGGGTCAAATACAGTGATGGATGTGAAGGGCCAGCGCCATGTCTGCTTCGGAGCAAGATGCTCATTATCCCCTCATTTTTTCTAGATATGGTTAAGCCACCGGTGTACATTGTCTAAATCCTTTCCAAACCCAGTTCCACGGCCGTCATTCTTCCATACATGCAAAAAGGCCTCAGATTTTAGCTCAAGCATAAGTCATGCGAAACAACCCATTAAAAAAAACAAAAGTTAACTTTCTACCTTTTCCACATATCTTGAGTTCCAAAAAGAGTCTAACGAGACGTTTTGAAGCAAATGTTTCTTTTTCTGCCGGTAGAAAATAAAAGGTGAATTTCTAAACTCCGCTCGGAGGTGAAGGATAGCGAATTCAAGGCGTCCAGCCCTGTAAGCTGCGGCCAGGAGAAGAACAGCAAGACAAGAGGAATCTGAATGGAAAGGTAAAAGAAAATAAGACAACAGACTTCAGGCTTCAATCCCGTCTCTGCTTTTAACCTTCCCCTAGTCAGATTTTAAACAGAAAAAAAATCCTTTTCTTAGGGATGATTATGGCACTTACAAAAAAAAAGATAAAAAATGGTGGGAGAAGCATAATTTATTGTGGTAAAGACAAATGTCTGTCAAAGAAAACAATACGAAAAAAGGGAAAAAGAGACAGAAATTCCCAAAACAATGGGTCGCCGTGGCGAGGGCTTGATCGGGATCACTGGGCCTGGCACAACCGTGCCCAGGAAGGAAAGTGGAGCCGCACAGCTTTTTGCCCCAGAATAGGACGCACAGAAGTGGTGAGAACGTGGCCCTGCTGGAGAGAGGTGTCGCGGCTTTGTGTTGGGTGCTGGAGAGTTCTTGATGGATGCAATGCGATCTTGTTGCGATGCAACAGGCATTGTGCAAGGCCATAAAGAGACATCTGGTGAATTCTCTTTCCTCCAGAGTCAGCTGGTCCTTGCTGTCCAGTGTACACAGACAGGCTCCTTTCCACCAAAGCCCACTGTGGACAGCTGGGTCACTGCCCCGACCAGCCACTAAGTGAGGCCAAACCAGAGCCAGTGTTCTCTGACCAGAGTCAGGGTGCGGACTGCGGGAGCAGAGGAAATGTGGGGGTCCTTGCTCCTGACCCTTCAGCCTGCAGGTGGGGACAGGGAGCTCCAAGCCAAAACCTCGGAGCCCTGAACACGGGGCCAGGGCCCTTTGGACACACCATGCTGCCTGAACTCAGAGGTTCAAAGACAGAATCACTCGCCCTACCCAGCAACACTGGCCTAGGAAAGTACCCAAGATAGTGGTGTCGCCAGACAGCCTGTCCCCGATCTCAGCAGAACAGCTTCTCTGTGTTAGGTTCTGAGTCACCGGAAAATGCACCACCGCCAGGCTGAAGGTCAGTCCGAGGACCCCAGCAGGCTGGACTCTGGGGAGGGCAGGCAGAGCAGCAGTGGGCATGGGAGCGCAGCCAGCTCTGCTGGGTCCTCAGAGCCAGCTCTAGCTCTGACAGGATCAGCAGAGCTCCCAGCCAAACACCCCTCCAACTTCTGTGTGAGGCTGAGTCTCGTGGGTTGAATGGTGGCCCCAGAAGATATGGCTCCAGTCAGGAACCTGTGAATGTGACCTGATTTTGAAAAGAGATCTTTGCAGAAGTGATCGTGTTGAGGATCCTGGATTATCTGGGTGGACCCTAAATCAATGACCAGTGTCCTTAGGAGAGACAGAAGCCAACACACAGGGGAAGGGGGAGAAGTCATGTGGAGACAGAGGCAGAGACCGGAGTGATGCAGCCACAAGCCAAGGAACACCTGGAGCCACCAGAAGCTGGAAGAATCTAGGAATGGAATCTCCCCTAGGACCTCGGGAGGGAGGGCAGCCCTGCCAACACCTTGGTTTTGGACTCTGGCTTCCAGAACTCGGAGAGAATAAATGTCTGCTGTTCTAAGCCACCTGGTGTGTGATATATATTTTGGCAGTGCCAGGGAACTGCCACATGCAGCTTCTTTAAGTCCAACCAGACTGAAAACAGAGGGAACTGCTGGGGGTTAGAGCAAGGAACACTCCAAGATCCCAGTCCCCCCCACAGCCCCCTCCCCCCAGCAGCCGCCTGGGACCCTGTCCAGGAGGGAGCGAGCTAACACACAGGCCCGTGGAAGACAGACCGGACTCTGGGGATCTGAGTGGGATGGAAGCAGAAGGCAGACGAGACATCCAAATGCCTGTGTCCGCGTCTGGCCCATCCAGCCCACCAGCATCTGCAGGTCAGAAACGGACGGAGGGGAAGAGGGAGGGACCCAGGAGAAGTGTGAGGGCGGGCTGAGTAGACAACAGAGATTGCCACCGTGTTGAGCCGACTCTGTGCGAACAGCAATTGTCCCCCAGAGCTTCTGACACCCCTGCCCTGCCCGCAGGTACCATTGTCTACTGCCCAGGTCACTGGGGCCAGCTCTGTTATGTCCCCCCGTCCACCTCCCTTCTGCTTTGCTGACAGGACCCCAGGGTGCACAGCATCCACCACAGGCAAGGGGACCTCATTTCTGCCCACAGCCAGGCCTGGAAACCCCACCGAGAAAGGCTCCCTTCCCGTGGAAGGAGACCCCCAGCAAGGGACGATCTTTCTGAATTCTCCACTCCTGCGACATCCGGGGAGGGAACTGGGACAGCTGCATCCAGAGGTGGCTGGACAAGACCAGGAGACCTTCATCTTCACCGGCCGTGAATTATTCAAACCATAGCCGCCCTGCTCGGGCATCTTCGTCCCTGACGTCATTCGTTTTCCTCCTCAGTGAGGCCCTCTGAGTTATCTGTACCTGAAGCTGAGAACTTCCTGACTGCTACCGTCCCAGGATCCTGGAGCTGTGGATTCCAGGTTCACTCACACGGGGCTGGAGAGGGCTCTCCTGTCCCCCGAGGGAGGACCAGAGTCTGTCCCTCCCCCAGAGCCCACAGTGGAGGCGAGGTGACAAGGAGAAGGGAAGCCCCACAAGGACCTGAGCCACAGACACCTGTTGGGGCTGGCCTTTCTTCACCTTCTCAATTAGGAATCACGTCCCTTTCACACAACCACCTGAGGCATGTCCCCAGGCCAGCAAACGCTCCAAGCGCCACCATCCACACTGGGGGCCCCATCCTCTGCCTCACACCGAGCTTGCAAGAACGGTGGGCACAGAGCTGAGCAGCCCATTCCTGCCCTCAGGGGCTCACAGATGCACAGCAGCTCACTGCCTCTCAAGGAGGCAGAGTGATGATGAAACCTGAGCAGGGGATCATGCTTGCACTCACGGCAGCTTCCTGGAGGAGGTGACCTCAGAGCTGACTCTTAAAGGATAAGTAGGAGTTGGGTGCAATTAGTTAATGTAAAAGATCGGTGCACAACAGTGTGAATGATTGAAAGAAATCTTATTTCACAACTCTGTTTTTTTCCATCAGGTCCCACTGGAAAAATCAAGACCAAGTTTATGAACAAATTGCACCAGGGTCTTCCACACCCACCCCCACTGCACAGTGGCTGTGCTGCCCCCTCCTCTCCACTGCTTGTCCTGACGAGGATGTGCTCTCAGCCTCTCCCAGACTATAATGATTGCAGGAAGCTGTTCGCTTTACACGGGCTGGTGGTGTGCAGTGCTTGCAAAGTGGGTTCCTTGAAGACCGGTTCTGGGGGACGGCAGCAGAAGTTATGCAAATAAAGGGCTCCGTTTTCAGGACAAGTTTGGAAAACATGGTAAGGGATTTAATCAAACAGGTTTGTTTCTTACCTGACTTCCCAGAGTGTGCTAAGGAGCACGGTACCTCTTGTGAGATGGGAGAGCGGCCGCACTGGCCCGAATAGGGCCCCCGAAAATTCACACCTGTCCAGAACCTCAGGATGTGATCTTATTTGGAAATAGGGTGTTCGTAGATGTAATTACAGTCATGCGTCGCTTAACGACGGGGCTACGTTCTGAGAAAAGCGTCATCAGGCGGTTTTGTCGTTGTGCAAACATCACAGAGTGCGCTTACACAAACCTAGATGGTGTAGCCTACTGCACACCTGGCTACATGGTACTAATCTATGGGACCACGGTCGTATAGGTGGTCCATCGTTAGGTGATTTTGTCGTTGTGCGAACATCACAGCGTGCACTTACACAAACCTAGATGGTGTAGCCTACTACTCACCTGGCTACATGGTACTGATCTGTGGGACCACCATCATATAGGTGGTCCATCGTTGACCAAAATATGGTTATGCAGCACATGACTGTAGTATAATTAAGATGAGATCATGCCCCATTAGGGTGGGCCCTGAGGCCAATCGGACTGGCGTTCTTATAAGAAGACATACACACAGGGGGAACGCCATGTGACCACAGAGACAAAGATTGGAGTGATGCAGCCACAAGCCAAGGGACACCTGGAGCCAGCAGAAGCTGGAAGAGACCAGGAGGGATCCTCCCCTGGAGCCTTTGGAGGGAGTGTGGCCCTGCCAGCACCCTGACTTCACAGTCTGTTGTTTGAAGCCACCCAGGACTTTGTGGGCAGCCCTAGAAAGCAAATACACGGCGAGCGCACATCCCCAGGCTGTCTGAGGAGGGAGCCCTTTGTATGGGGAGGTGCAGCGGTTGGAGGATGTGGAAGCCACGCCAGGAGGGAGCAGAGGCCAGGCAGGCCTGAGTCGTCCGTCTCCTCTGAACCCAGCCTCGTAAGCTGGTCCCCAGGGCGGCTCACCCCAAGTCTCACTGTACACCTGATTTCATCTCCCCCAAGGAGCATGACTATACTCTAAGCCTCACATTACCCCCATCTACCTACTCTCAGAGTAAACGTTTGCTGCCTGGGACCCTACAGAGATGCAGTCCTCACCCTCAGCCTACCCCTGGGCCTCCCAAGTGTCCTCAGCAAGCACGGACACTGGCAGCCACCTTGCTCCCCAGACCCCAGTAGATGGAGCAGTTTCCCTTGGAGCCATCCTCCGAGGTCCCCGTGTTTCTGGAGAAGCACTGTTAGTGGGTCCTAAAGTGGCTTTTAGGGTCTGACAGCGGGACCTCACGTGATGCTCAGGGAGGCCTCATTGCCTTGGGACCACCCTCTCTGAGACTCCCAGGCCATCCTTAAGCATGGGGAAGTCTGTGTGGGGATGGAGCAAGTATGTCCGGGGAAAGGCGTATGATCTACAGGTGGAAAAATAAAATGCAAATCAATGGGTAAAGTTCACACCACGTGGCCCAGCCACTCTGCTTTCAAAGACGCCAGCTCGCTGAACAGTGTCCTAGGATTCCCAGGCATCTGTGAATTCCAAAGTCTAGGTTTCAACTATTCCACACAAGAAGGAATTTGCCACTTTGCTGAGGCAGCCATCTGACCCTGGCAGGGGGAGCTGGCAGCTGCGGGCCTCACTTGGCTGGTGACTGATCTGACCTCAGGTGACCGTGGCCCTGGTGTGGCTTAGCTCTCTCCTGGCTCACCAGGCGGTGACCCTGCTAGGACAGGCTTGGCCCCGAGGATGCTCCTGAGAAACACCAGGGGCAGAGGAGAAACCTGCTTACTGGCCTCGCCTGTGATGTTTCTCCCCTGTTGATTAATTGGTTCACTGGGTCCTTTTCTATGACATCGGACTGACCTTCAGGGAGAAATCACATCCGTGCCTCGGGGACTCCAGAGCCGTGGGGACATATTCCCCACAAGTGCAGAGGGTGGACTCCATTATCAGGCCGTTTTGCAATAAGAAAGCTGTGGCTCAAAGACGTTAACTCATTTTATCGGGGTCACGCAGTGGGGCCGGCCTTACACCAGGCGTCCTGACTCCTACCCTAGCACTTCACTTGTTCAGGAGACTGATGTTTATGGGGGGCCGACATGAGCCAGGCACACGCTGAGGTGTGGGGATGTGACAGTGAGCAGAAGGGCCAGACGCTCCTGCCTTGGAAGCTGACATGCCGGTGGGAGGAAGGTACCAAATAATCCCGCAGGGGCAGGTGAGGCGGAGGTAAGGAAGCACAGGGCAGGGGCGGCACATGCGGGCCGGGGCATAAATACCTGTCTGCTCACTGAAGGTCTTGAGCAAAAGGAAACCTTTCCTGGATCCCAAAGTCTTGCATTGAATTGCAGTCGGCAGCGCTGACCCAAGGGGCTGTCTCTGGTTGGGATGGAAGCAGGGAGGATCCTCTCAGTGTCCCGTGCTTGGAGCCCAGCCCATCCCTCACCCCCAGCCCTTGAGGCCTGTCTGGGGAATATTGGGCTCCATGGACCCCCGAGGGAAACTGAATCTGCTCGCCAGGACCCTGGTCCCGAGGATGTCTGGACTCTTGCTTCAGCTCGGTAGTTTTGTGCTATTCCACCGGCCTGGCCTGGACATGAGCTGCCCACTGAGAGCCCAGCCAGGCTGAACTGGGAGACTGGGAGACCCGCCGACACACAGGGGCCTCTTAAGTGACACCCAGGGGCTGTGCCCCCACCTTTCAGCCCTCTCCACGATGCTTCCATACTGAGAGGGAGACGCTGAGAACCTGGCACCTCCAGGAAGGACGGGGGCCGCCTCAAGGGCGCTTTCCTGGAAACCAATGACGGTGACAAATGGCCCTCTTGTCTAAAAGGCTCAGATGTCCACAGTGGTGAGCACCCAGGCCATGCCACATTAGTGGGGTCCTGAGAAAAGCGGGCTGCCCAGGCTGCCTCCCCGGGCCTCTATTCACACATGCATGCTCTTTCCACAGTGAAGACGGATCCAGTCAAGGGGCAATGAGCAGTGGACAGTGGATTCACTGGGGACTTCAGAGACGTCTTTGATTCCTTGTTAGTGCAGGCTGAGTGTGGAGTAGAATACTGAAATAAGGGGTGCAAGCCATTGGGGGGAGCACCCCGGAGCTCAGCCTTCCTTCCCCGAAGTTGCCCATAGCCAGGAAGAGGCCCAGCCTCTCCGAGGGCTCTCCCCACCCGCTCTGTTCATTCCCGGGTTTGCTTAAACGTCTCTCAGTCCTCGTGTTGGCTTCTCTCTGCCTCCTTCTCCTCTCTCCTTCCTTTGGCTTTTAGTATCACTGCCAGCTCCTTTCCTGGACGGCATTAAGTGCTCTCTCTAGAATGGCGGATGAATCCTATTAAAAAGCTGGAAATTGTTGAAGGGAAATCAGCATCAGAAAGCCCGGTCCCTTGTGTGATTGGTTTCCCCATTATCATCAAGGAGCAGGATGCCATTGACAGCCCCAGAGTTAGGGAGGCAATACAACAAAAAGACGCAGTGGACGCCTGTGCCCAGGCCCCATCTGCCTGGATGGCCTTGTTCCCACCTGATGGACACAAGGGTCGCCTCTTCGCTGTGTCCTGCCCTACTCAGGCTCACTGCGCCTCACTGTCCCTTACCTCTGTATGCCACACACTCTCATCCTTGTCCAGTGTGACTTCCGGGTGGCACAGCTCCAGGCACCCGTAATGCCTTGAGTTGCACTTGACACGTGGTTACCTGGGTGTGGGTTTGCCTCCCCACCACGCCCAGTCCCTCCACCTGGGCTCCTTAAGCACAGGGGTCGAGTCTTACCCAACTTTGTAACCAGATACTTCCCTGGGCTTGGCACACATGCAAGCTGGGCGGGGCTTGTCTTGGACCCCCCACCCTCTCCCAACATTTCCATCATGGACCTCCTTGTCACAGTCTGTTGTGATCCTCCGTCCCGCGGCTGCCTCTCCTGAGGCCGTGGGACCTCCCAGAGGACAAGGGCCTGTGGCTGCCTTGACTTTGCACCCTAGGATCTCAATTGATGTCTGCGAAGTTGAATTGTCGGATGTCACAATGGAATCCTGGGACACATGCGAGGGACCAGACGAAGAGCAGGCTGCAGGGCAAAATGTTGATTCCTGAAAAATGGAGAAGAGGATGCTCTCAGATGCTGGGAAGGTCCCTATGCCTCCAGGAGTCTCTGGGTGGCTGGGTTGACCGGCTGAGAAGCTTTCCCACATCAGTCTGTCAATAGGATGTGAAGTAATCGATTCCCAGATGGAAGCTCAACTCCACTTCGTGCACAAAACCCCTCTACACTATCCTAGGAAAGGAGCCAAATGCCTCTTCTTGGTAACCTCTCTTGACTGGGACCTCATCACCAGTAATTCACATAGGACCTAATGATCTGGGAAATCCTTGTACTGAGCCAGCTTCCAGCTCCTCGCCCTGGACCCCCTCATCTGGAAGTGTTTAGAAAGACCACCTTGAGTCAGTCTTTCTCATTCCCTGACCAAGGTGCCCATCAGCTTAGACACACCTTGCCTGCCCCCACCCCTCTTAAAGTCCAGCCTGGGACTCAGGGCCACGCTGCAAACATGATCTGATGGGGCACAGCTCAGGGGAACCAGAACCTTCTCTAGCCTTGACGTGGTGGGCTATTTCAGTCCCAGAGTCCAGGGATGCTTGGGCAGCCACAGCATGGTCCTGACTTATCTATATTTACAGCCGACTGACTCTTCAAGTGTCATTTTCAGATGTCTTGCCGTGAAACAAACACATTCCATCCAACTGTCCTCACCAGTCTGTCTATAAAGATATCCAAGTGCCTTATAATAAACATACATATGACACAGCACGCAGTACAGGCAAAATGGAGAAGCTGCAAATATATGAAAGGAAGACATAGCTAGTTCCTCCAGGCCCTTGAAATTTGATGGTTATGACATTGGCACAAGCTTTCACACAGAGCTTCCTGGAAGACGATGCAAAAAGGGAAGCATGACAGATTTCCACTGACAGATAAAAGGATGATGGTGGGCCTTGAGTCAGAACCAACTTTTTCCTGGCAGGAATTCAAAAAGAAACACGAGTCACATATTCTCTAATGTAAGTGCCATTAAGTAACACGATAAGACAAATTGGCCACAGTAGGGTTCTTCGATTGGCATTTCTCATAATCGGACATGGAGAGTACAAGCTCTCTGGTGCTCACACCAGGATGCCGAGGCAGCGCCATCTTGACCACATTCCAGCACATTCTGTTCATTGCAAAATCCAGCCCACAGGGTCTTTTTGGATCCAGAATTATTTCCAGCAAACTTAATGTCCTGCACAGCCTTGTGTCATTTGCAAGTTTTATCCACAGGTGGTCCAAGTTTGCATCTGATGACACTGATAACAGGGTTGAGCAGACAAGAATAGGGCAGAGTCAGAAGGCACCGCCCTGCAGGACTTTGACCAGAAGATGTGCTTTGCATCCCAGCCAGAGATGGACCAGCAACTCTGCAACCAAGAATAAAGCATGTCCTGGTGAAGGACAAGCCGCCAGGGGGAGAGAGGGGCCACAAGGGACCGAGAGCAAAGGCCAAGGCCCACAAGGCTGTTCCACACTCACTGGGAACCATGGAGCAGTGGCTGAGCGCGCAGCCCTGGGCTGGCTTTGCATCCCGGTGCCTGGAGCACCCACTCTGAGTCCCCAGACTGAGGCTTCAGGGTCCAGGAGCTAAACGTTGCCCTCAGATCATGTTAGATTATTGAATTTATCCTTTTTAATCCTTTCTCCCCAGCTTTCAACCTGCCTCCATCATGGTTTTCCTTTCTAGTTCATTTTTCCTTTTTGCTTTTCTGAGTATTATTTTCTACTTATTTTTGTTGTTTTTATTCTTAGTTTAAAAATAAGGTAAGCAGGAAGCAGGATGAAGGAACTTTCCACCCTTGGTACTTCTTCTTTCCAGGTGGCCCCTGGACAGCCCTTCCATCCCCCTGCCTCCCAGGATAAAGCTTCCAGCACCTTCCATGGTGAATCCTCACGAGATGAAGTGCTCTTGTGGACTAGTGATGATGCTGCTAGATGGTAGCACGTGGTCCTGCTGGGACAGAGGTGCTCCCCCTTCCCCAATCTTGAGCCATTTGGTCTCTAAGAAGGAACCAAATTAAATCCAGTCTCTGCCTATGTGCTCACGGGGCATCACCCACATGTTGCAAACTGGTCTGTCCTCGTCAAAGCCTCTGGCCACTTTGCTGCCAGCAGCTCATTCAGCCAGAATCTGTCCTGTCACCAAACTGGATCAGCCAATCTCGTCCACGTGTTGTGAGCACCCATAGGTGCTAAATATCAGAATCTTATGAGGCTGCACCCCATGGTGGGAGGAGCACAGAGCTGGGGTTTGGATTCCCAAAGCAACTCTTCACCTTTCCCACCCGTATTCTCTTGGGCAGCTCACTAGCCCTCTCTGCGCCCTTCTTGCACATCTGTGGAATGGAGGTGGTGGAGCAGTCCATTCACACTCACTGTCCAGGGTGCAATCCCACTTGTGACCATCCTGGCATAAGTCCCTCCCGTCATGTGTCAGATGTAAGTGGTGGGGTCTATTGTTATGATTAAGAATACAAACCAGGCTGCTTCCAGAGGAGGAACTCTGCCATCACTGGAGTGGTAACTCCACTGGGTGACCCCTGACGTCATGGGAGAGGAACACAGACAGTGGACAGATGCCTGGGAAAATGAGTCACCTTCATCCCTCCTCCCAGCCAGAGATGCGATTCCATTCTCTGTGGGTCTACTCTGGGTGCAGGCCTCTGTGGAGGGTAGTGAGAAGACTAGAGATGCGCAGAGCCTCCTCCTGGAGAAGCTGTGATAAGGGATGGGGGAAGCAAGATGGCCACGTAATCAAGAACTAAAGTGTAAGGGCCAGAGATCTACGACAAATGAACTGTGATTGGTTGAAGAGAGAGAAGGGATGCAAGAGAGTCGTCAACTCCACTAGCCTCACGTGTTGGGTAGAAGAGAGGCCGGGTGGTGGTGGAAGACGGAAGAGCATTTGCAAAGGCGGGAGGCTGGGGACCAGCGGGCTGAGCATCTTTATTTCGCTGCACAGGAGGCAGAAGCACCATCTTCAAACGGGCAGAGGCAAACCTCTTGGGTTAACTCTCCCCTCAACCCTGTATCCTCCAAAGTGCTGGTCCCTCCCTTTCTCTTCCTTCCAGAAACGAGGATGCTCCCACTGCTCTCACTTGGCCATCTCCCCTTGCTTTAATGACTCACCTTAGTTACCTGTTTCAGGGCTCTGTCTCCAAATACAGTCACACTGAGGTACTGGGGGTCAGGGCTTCAATATATGAATTATGGGGGAGACACAATTCAGCCCAGAACACACCCCCTAAATAAGCACTTCACGAGACCGGCCTCTCTCTCCATCCCCTCTGCTTAGCTATGGTCCTCACAGTACTGTCCAGCAGCTGGAACATACCCCCACCTCCCAGCCTCCAGGCTCTCATCTCCCGGATTCACCTGTCATGCTGCCCCCCATCAGCCATGCTGCTCCTTTGTTTAAATATCTCCACTGTAATCCTATTACTTGCAGGGAAAAAAAAGACTCACGGATCTTTACCGTCTGTCCTGGCCGTTTCTCCCCTCACCCTCTGCCCTGCCCATCAGACGCCCTGAACTGACACATGAACAAACTTCTGGGCAGGTGTCAGAGGCTGCTCTTCCCCTCTCCCTGGGACCCACGCTCTCCCCACCCCTTACTTGGTTACCTGGAAAATCAAATCGCTCCTCCCCCTTCAAGATCCCACCAATGCCCCTCCATTGGAGGCTTCCCGCACCTTCCCCAGGTTGATGGTCACTCCATCCTCTGTGCACCCGGAGGGCGTTATACAGACCCTGTCTCCCACATGGAGCCCGAGGGAGGCTGATTGCATGCTTGTCACCCACCAACTCCAGCCAACAGAGGCCAGTCCTTTTCACCTTGTGTTTGCAGCGCCTGGTACAAGGTAGACACCCGTGGGTACTGGATGAACGAATGAAGGATCGATTCAATGAATGAACCTACAGCCCGGAGCCTCCTCTGCTAAGAGTCAGCATAGTGCCTTACAGAGAGTTTATTCTGCACTAACTTGTAGGCTTTGAAAAATGAATAACTGTCTCCGAATTCTAAGAAATCCAATATCAAAGCCCTTAACAGGAGGCTGACATGTGCATGCCTGGTACCAACCCAGCAGAGGAATGTAAGGCGCTCTGGCTTTCGCAGCATCCATCCGTC
This sequence comes from Equus caballus, assembly GCF_041296265.1. NCBI lineage: Eukaryota > Metazoa > Chordata > Mammalia > Perissodactyla > Equidae > Equus > Equus caballus. The sequence goes on along the minus strand of NC_091689.1, from coordinate 22,923,026 downwards.
TGCACAAGGCTCAAAGCCCCCGCTATGCTCGGCACAGAGACAGCATCCTCAGTCATCCCGGCCTGCCACAGCATCAACTTCGGGGAATGCGAACATTTCATTCCACATTTATTTTGCAAGCACACATAATTAAATGTGAAGGGCCCCAGCAGCTCCAGTGAATAAACAGCAAGGAAAAGCTGTCCTCTGTCTGCTGGATGGAGTGAGCCGGAGACATAGTTAGGAGCATAGCTCACCGGAGAGTTTCCAGGTCTGCCCTTTAATCAGCGGCAAGACTTGCGTTACAGCTGGAACGCAGGGACATTTGCGTTCTGTCTCCGAAGCAGGAAAGATTGGAAGAGGGAGAAGGTTTTCTGAATCACAGTTTGCTCATTGGCACGGAATCTGTTCCTTGGCGTGTACACGTGGACGCTCGGTGCTTGCTAAGTCTCACATCTTCTCCTTCAGAAAGTGGGACAAAACCCAAGGCCTTAAACTGCGCAGAGCTCTCACTTCTGCGTGCCAAATCCCCATCAGTATTCCGGGCCGCATGCCTTCACCTTTTCTCTGGGTTCAATGCAACCTTACACAAAGCTCATGCTCTGAAGGCGGCCGCCGAGCCTCTGACACAGAGCAGGTGGAGAGGCTAGCCTCGTCGGGGCCCAGTTCTCATTCTGGCACAGGTCATGCCCAGCCCGTATCTCAGCTTCCCACGGGGATTTACAGAGCCCGGCCTTGGGAAGATGCTGACCCAGGCCCACCAGCACAGCTGTTTCTTCAGCCAGTAGCAACATCCCCAGTTATTCATTCATTCAACGCACCCTTATTGAGAAGCTACTATATGTCAGGCACAGCTCCAGGAACTGAGGATGCTACAGTGAAAGAGTCAGGCCAAACCCTGATCTTTCTCCACCCTGGCCACCACCTTCTCTTTCCAACTCCCCCGTATCCTTCTCCCCAGGTTGCTGGTCACCACGTGGTCGTGGGTCCTCTGAACTTCGTGGCTTCTTTCTTCTGCCTCCTTCCCTAGCTCCACTTTCTTCCCTTCCCCAGACAGGGAGGTGCCTCCAATAACCCACTCCTGGTTTTATTCTCTTCCACCCGGTGGTAATTTAAATAACACATGCTCCCCCCCTCCCCCACCACGAAAGTGGCCATACCCTAGTCCCTGGCACTTGAGAATTTTCCTTATGTGGCAAAAGGGACTTTGCAGATGTGATGAAGATGGAGACATCTCTCTCGACATGGAGAGGTTACCCTGGATTATCTGGGTGCGTCACAAGTGGAATCACAAATGTTCTTATATGCAGGAGGCAGAGGGAGATGCGACCACAGAAGAGAGAAGGGAAAGTGACGATGTAGGAAGAGCTTGGAGCTGAGAGCTTTGAGGATGGAGGAAGGGGCCACGAGCCGAGGAATCCAGGTGGCCTCTAGAAACTGAAAAGGCAGGAGACGGAATCTACCCTGAAAGCTTCTGTAAGGAGCCAGCCCTGCCAACACCTTGACTTCAGCCCAGGGGTCCTGATTTTGGACTTCTGACCTCCAGAACTTCAGGAGAATAAATGTGTGTTGTTTTAGCCCACTAAGTTAGTGGTGATTTGTTACAGCAGAAGTAAGAAACTAGTAGATGCCTCTTCTCTCGTGGGGATTTCATGGCACCATAGCATCCAGACCTGGAAGGAACACCGCAGCCCATCGATTTTCTCCAGATTTGTGATATTCATCAATTCACTAATTGGGCAATTATTATGGCTTGTGTCTGAGCCATGCATGGTGCCACTGCTGGGAAGGAAGATGACAATGAGAACAGCCCTGGTACCTGGCCCTGTGCAGCCTCCCTGCCCTGTGGCTGCTTGCATACATCCAGCGACAGGGAGCTCACTCTGATCCAAGGAAACCTATGTATCCTCGGACAGCTCTCACTCTTAGAAAGTTCTTTCTTTGACTAGAATGGGACTTCTGGGAAATTACCTCTTCCAACCAGTTCTGAGAAAGTGAGCTTCCCAGAGGATCCAGGATTGTCCTCTGTGCCTTCGTTCCACGTTCTACACTGTTGTGAATGCATCCTGCGGCTGAGTCTCTCACCCCTCGAATGCATTACGTCATCCTCTGGATCCGCAGCCCCTCACACACCTGCCATCATTCAGACACATCTTCCTTATATCTGTGCAATTGGTTTTCCTGAAGCCAAGTCAATTTTTCTTATGAAACTCCATCTTTTTAGATATGATCCAGGATTCCCCCCGACTATGTCATCCTAAAACATTTATAGACTTCTCAGCTATATGTCATCAGAAAAATATTTCTTCTTCTTTTCTTTTTTTTGCCAAAGTAAAAACTTCAACATAACTCTATGCAGATCACTCCAGCCCACGTCTCCTGATTCCCAGGCCTGCCCTGCTAAGGGCTGTTGGACACACATCCAAATGTCTTGCAACGGAATGCCTGCCACCACCCTCGTCATTTGACCTCTGAGGGCAGCGCCTGCTTCTTGCAAAGCAAGAAGTGGTTCACGCAGCCTCTCACCCTCATCTATCTGCAGACCCAGACAGCAGGCCTCCGGTGTGTTCATTCCACGAGCATTAGGGTACCAGGCAAAACCCTCCCAGAGGGATTCCACGGAAGATGCCTGGAGACAGAGAGCACGCTTATCAGGACGCTGGCCTCCAACAGAGATTGGTGCAGCCTTCCTTATCAGTCTTGAGAACCGCAGCCGGTCGCCCAAAGAACGCACTAATCCTGCCAGCAGAAAACAGATATCAGTAATGAGGGGCACGCCATTTATTAGAGACCATGAGTAGTGTAAGTGGAAAGCTGAGCTTGGGAGGACTGGAAGAGAAGAGTCAAAATATAATTGGGGCGATAGCCTTCTGTGCCTTCCTCCCAAGCCCCCAGTAAAGTGCATTCTCAGGCTGTGGGCTGGTGCTACCCTTTGCTCACACCCTGGTCACAGCCCAGGAACGGAGGGATGAATACAACCTTTATGTAAAAAACAGGGTAGGTTCCCACGGTCATTCCTGCTACCATCCTCCCACTGCCCCGAAATAACCACCAATAACAATTTGTGTTTTATCTTTCCAGATCTTTTCCTGAGCATGTGCAAACGTGAAGCCATTATGGACACATGTGAGAGCCTTTGAAATATACATTTGGGTTTTTTCTTTGCATACGTATATCTCCCAGATTATGCATTCTTTTGCAATGTGCTTTTTCCAGTCGACAGTCTGGGTTGGATTTCCTTCTGTGTTTGCATACATAAACTCGCTTTGCTCTTTTTCACGCAGCAGAGCACTTGGCTGTGGGGACATGCCTCCGGTTGTCTCACCATTCCTTTCACGGTGAACATTTGGGCGTTTCCAGCTATTTTCTGTTACTAATAGTGCGTTCCTGAAGTGTTTGTTAAGCTGCCTCCTCTGTCATCATTTGTTGAGTTTGGCCTCCCCAGTTCCTTTCCCTGAGTCAGCTCCCACCGTCCATCCACAATCAGCAAAAGGAACCACATGCCATAGCCTGCGCACAGGCTGAGGTTCCCAGCACCTTGACATGGCCCACGCAGTGGCCTCGCTGGACGCCCTCCACACGGCCTCTTAGCCACCCGCCAGACCAGCCTCACCTTCCTCCACACCCGGCTCCATGGGCACCTCTACGGAAGCCCTCACGCACCTTCCCAGGCAGTTCCTTGTCCCCTGTCTCTACAGCACTTCTCAGTTTGTCATCCTCACCTTGCATTCCAGCACCTGGCGTGGTACCTGGGTTAGAGAAGACATCAATAAATAACAGTTGGATGGATGCAAGAATGAATGAGACTCAGGCAAGTTTGGCAGATGTGGTGTGGGTGCCCCTTGCAGTTCAGCCCACCCACAGGCAATACTCAACTCGTTGCTGTAGGTCTCTTTGGGGTCTGCCTGTTTGCATCTCCTGTGTCATTATCAGCCACCCCTCAGTGTCATGGCCCTTTAACAAACATCTGTCTGTCTATATTCCATCCAGGGGAAGCTCTTGGAATTACCAAAGGTCCTGAACTGCCAGGTGCATCTGTATTGGGCTGAATAGCGTCCCTCCAAAATCCATGTCTACCCAGAACCTGTGAAGGTGACCTTATTTGGAAACAGAATCTTTGCAGATGTAATCAGGTTAAATTGAGGTCCTACTGGATTAGGGTGGGCCCTAAATCCAACGTGATTGGTGTTATAGACCAAATGAGTGTGTCTCCCCAAACCCCTAGTCCCAATGTGACGGTATTCGGCAGAGGCGGCTTGGGGAGGTAAACACGTCTTGAGGATGGAGCCCGCATGAATGCATCAGTGCCCTTATAAGAAGAGGCCAGAAAACTAGGTAGCTCTCTTTCTGCTGTGTGAGGCTACAAGGAGAAGCTGGCAGTCTTCAACCCAGAGGCAGGCTCTCCCCAGAACCCAACCATGCTGGCACCCTGATCCCAGACTTCCAACCTCCAGAACCACGAGAAATAAATTTCTGCTGTGTATAAACCACCCAGCCTATGGCATTTCGTTATAGCAGCTGGACTGCCTGAGACACTTGGTGTCCTTACAAAAAGAGGAGAGACACACAAGGGAGAAGGTGGCGTGAGAGTGGAGGCAGAGAATGAAGTGCTACGTCTTCAAGCCAAGGAACACTAGGTTTGCTGGCAACCCCCACAAGCTGGGAAGGATGCTCCCCTACAGGGCCCAGAGCTGGTGTGGCCCTGTGGCCCCTTGATTTCAGACTTCCAGCTTCCAGAACTGTGAAATAATACATTTTGTTGTTTTAAGCCATCTGGGTTGTGACAGTTGGTGGTAGCCGCCTAGGAAATGAAACTACCATCCTCCCTCCCTCCTTCCTCCCTTTCCTTCTTCCTTCCCTCCCTCCTTCCTTCTTTCCTCCTCCCCTCCTTAAGTAGTGAAGTCAAGGAAGCTTCCTCTCATAAGACTGATACTCACAGACGGACTCTGGAACCATCAGGAGAAGCCATCAGACCCGGAGCCAGCCACGTAATTTGCAGAGCCAGGCACAAAATGAACACGCAGGCTCTCTGGTTCAAAAAGCTTTCCCTTTTCTTCCGAAGTCTCTCTCTCAACCCGTCGTGGTGCTTTTTATTTGCTATTTATGTCACTCTTGCTTGGGCACAGGGATATTTGCAGAGTGACTGCAGACCCTCAAAGGCGCCCAGCACCACCCCGCAACCCAGCGCACCTACCCTGACCCTCCCCGCACCCACCCAGGCCTCCGCTGGGGGTGGGGGGCAGCGGAGGTTGCAGAACAGGGGTGAGTGGGAGAGGAAGAGGCCGCAGGGAACCAGCAGGGGGCACAGGCTCCATCGTCCCATCAGACTTCAGCTGACAAAACGCGAATTCAAAGATAAAACCATTAAGGATTTCAAGATGGCCACCACAGAGCATTTAACCTCAAGTGCAGGGCCTTTTTGAGCACAGGCTCTGCGACTGGGCTGGTCACACACCCAGGAAGCCAGCCCTGATCAGACCAACCCAAGGTCACTCAGAAGAAGGACATAAAGATTTGAGACTATTATGCGTCCAAGCTCAGCAGTTTAAAAACCTTATCTCCCATTTCCAGCAGGCGCTGGAAAGGTGGATGGTGAGATTATCCTTTATTGGCAGATGAGAAAGCTGAGGCTCAGAGAGGTAGATAAGCTCTTACCTCGGAACACTGGCATCGTCTTTCCGAGAACATTCAGCTCCCTCTGACAGTCAAGTCGCAGCCACCACCTGGCCCACATCCCTGATGGAGAGGAAAGTGGCCTATTTCCAGAGCAGGTTTGGGGCAATTTACACTAAGAAGGATGCAATCAAGCCACAAACCACTGACGCAAGAATAAAAAGACAGGAGTCAAAGAATAAGGTGAAGGAGGCAAATATCCTCACCAGAAAACCTGAGCTGAGATAAACGACCTCCATTGCAGCACAAAACTTAGCGCCAGCTTTCTGGCAGCTGTGACAAAGAGAAGAAGTGATAATTACTCAGACCTTGTTCTCTAAAAAACAGGAAGAGCTCCAAGAGAAAGAAGGTTTTTCCTAAGGCAGAGCTGTGGAAAGAATGTGCTGCCTGCGTCTTCAAGGGATGGACACAGGACGGCATGACGGAGTATTCTTCTAGAATACGGGGTTAGCAGTTTTACAAAAAACGGGCAGATGCTCCACATCAGGCCGTTTCATAAAATGATGCTTTGTGTGAAAATTGAGGGCATCATGTAAAGGTGACTGTGGGATGGAGGATGAGTGGTTTAGCACAAAAGGTGGCGATGCGTTTCGACCAGACCCAGTGCTTACATCCTAAGCCTTGAGGACCTAGGGGGACTTTTGGAAGGACTTTTATGGGAGTCACTGGCCCCACTGGCCCCCGATATTCCACTCTGTTGGTGGAGACGAGATCTAGACGCACAAGTGACCATTGTGTAAGTGTGAAAGGAGTTGGTGGGTGCTCAGGGACACCACCTGTAGACAATGAATGCCCCTCCCCGTCACTGTTCCCAAAGTCTGAATAGACGCCTGGACACACGCACTACCCCCATACACAAAAAAATTACTTTAAGTAAAGTTAATGGTTTTAATGTAGTCAAAATAATATTCTCTTCTTTAAAAGGATAATGTTTTTGTTTTAGTTGAGATAAAAGTAGGTTTCTAACAGAGTTGCTTTTTTCGGCCATGTAAAATGTGCCCTTGGCAAGGCGATGTTCCTTTGGCGGCCTTGGCAAACGCCAAGGTTTGTTGGAAAAAACAAACCCGGCAGATGGTGCAATGGACTCAGATCTTGCAGTCGAGCGTGGAGAAGCGGAGGAGCAGCCACCGTCAGGAACAGGAGACCTGTCCCTGTCGCACATCGAGTGGCTCCTGAATGGCTTGAAGAGCTCCAGGTGGGCTGAGCGAGACGCAGGGCAAGGGCAGCCGGCACCCGCAGCCAGACAGTCTAGGCTGCCTCCCAGCCCACCCGGACCAGCTGTGCACCTGCGGGCGTGCCCAGCCTCAGCATCTGTACACGGGAACCATAACGGTGAGAAGAGCTCAGTGAGCAAACACCAAGGACCCAGCCCAGTGCTGGAAACATGTCCTCTAAGACATCACTGCCCTCCTCCACACAGCTCAACTCTCCCACCCCCTACACACGCACCTGCACACACCCCTCAATACAGAGGAGGTTTGGGTGCCTTGGGAGAAGGCAACGTGGCAATAAAAGCTGTTCATGGGGACATCTCAGCTCAGGGTCATCTGACTCCCGCACAGGAACCCATGGGGAGGTGCCGCATCCCTCCGGGTCTTCATCACTAGAGCTCAAGTGAAGACTAGGGGGGAGCCTTGACTGGCTGGAAAACATGACTATAGGTCTGGCTGTCTTTCCTTAAAGCCCGTTGCTCCATGGGTGCCAGCAAAGATGGTGGAGAGTGAGCTCACCCACTGGAGCCGCCAAAGGACACCAATGAGCAAGGACTGGGCAGGTCTGCTTCCAAGTGAGGCGAAGCTGCCTGGTGCTCCGTCAGCGTGGACAAGCAACCCCAGGTTCAATGTCCTGTGGCCTTCCCATGTGGACCACAAGGCCAAGAAGAGCTGCCCCCTCAGAGAGCCAGAACAGAAGTCCATCAGGCAAAATGGGCTGCTGCCTGCCCTGCAACACAGAGGGGAGGGTAAGCCTGGAGGGTCGGCCTGGTTGTTTGGTAGCCCGGGGTGTGGAGCAGCTGTGCGTCATGAGGCCCGGTCTTCAGAGCCAGGTGCCGGGGGAGACGAGAGCAGGGAGGAGGGCAAACCTAGGCAGCCGAGCTTCTTAAGTCGTGCTCACAAACCCCACCTGAAGGTCAAGTAGGAGACGAGGGGGCAGGACCCAAGGACTCAAGCCATCCTAGGACCTCCTGGGTGAGCCGCAATGTGGACTCAGCCCAAAACCTCTCTTGGGGAGAAGTGGAGGACCAGAGAGGAAGCCGTTAGGGTGCTCGTCAGGCTGTGTAACTGATCCAAGTGCCTGGAGGCCTCTGGAGACGCTTTAGGAGATCTGGATGTTTCCAGGACTCACACAAAGCTTAGCTGCAGGCTTTCCCCGTGCTGGGTTAGGCCCTTTGCAGGAAGGTGGCTTCAGAAAGGGGGCAGGGGAGCAGTACCTCAGGTTCTGTGCATAATACCACTCAGCGGAAACCTACCATTATCCCCAAACTATCTTTCCAAAGGATATAAAAGAAAATTTGAACTTGAGTAAGTAAAGATCAGTCATTTGTTGCTTTCCACTGAGTAAACTGCTCACGTCATCTCTTCCGGGCATCCCCTTCCAGTTCCCTCAGTTCAAGTGTCCTGAGAACCCCGCGCCATGGGTAGGTGCCGAGGCTGGTGGAGAGGTGAATAGGGTACCACCCCTACCCTTGGGGAACTTGCAGTCTAAATCAGGAGGACCAGGCACGTGGTCTTCATGGTCAGACACGTGCTTGAGTAGCAATAAGCTTCAACCCCATGTACCCTGAGACCAGACTCAAACATGCTTAGCAGGCAATGGCCACGATGTCTGGTCCCCAGCCCCCACCCCACATTTGACGCAATGGGAGACCCCCCCAACCTCAGGCTTCCTTAGTGCTGGTCCCCTAGAGCCAAGATGGCTAATAAGTTTCCCCTTTGGGGTCAACCTCAGCTGATTGGCAGTGGCTTCCGTGAGCCGTGTGTTAAAAGGATTTTGAGCCAGGCTTGCTAGATTCAGTGGGAGAGATAAACCATGCCAGCCACCGACATCAAAGGTAATAGTGATGCCACACATCCATTCCTGACCTGAAGATACTTCTGCTCAACTGGCCTCATTCCCCCAGCTTGAGCCAAGCGAACGACCTACCTTCTTAAGAGTTCCTCTAACTCAGTCTCCCGGTGACTGTCATAGCTTCCCAGTGCAGCTTCCATCTGTCCCCACTCACCGCTGGGCCTGAGTGTGCCATAGGAGGCCTGCCTGGCCCCAGGGTGCAGCTGCCCTGAGATGGTTAGCAAAATAAATTTGGATCCAATTGGTTCCCTCAGACGGCCTACCACCAAGAAGCAGCTAGGAGGTTTGGGTGGATGAAGAATTGTTACTGAAGCCGAAGGTGATTAGTTATATAATTCTGAGCAGTCGAGCTATAATTCCACTGAGCTGACATCACAAGCCTGAGGCATTAGCAGGGATTATTTCAAAGGGCTCGTAGGTATGACTAAGCTTCCACGTTCTCTCCACTTGCCTTTGAACCAAGTCCAGAGCCAAAGCTCACTATCAATTTGACGTTGTTTTAATAAAACACTGGTGGAGCCAAAACACAGGAGGATTTCTTTGTTGAAAAACCCCAGTGGCCACTCCAGGGCCCAGAGCACTGGCCCTTGGGTGGCACATCAGCCCTGGCTGGCTGCCCCCGTCCTCTCTCCCAGGGAGGTGCTCTGGTTGCAGCCGTCGCTGTCGCTCTCTGCCCAAAGCATGGCTTTCCTCCTCATTTCTTTACTGTCGTGACTGACACACAGTGGAGCTTTACTTTTCGTGTGCTGTTACAGCTGCCGGTAGCTTTTATCACGGGGACCTGAAGAAAGCCCGTGGACCTGGTCTTCCTAAATCTGCCCCCTGTAATACCATGGGTGGTCGGTGGATTCGACTCCTGTACCCTTTGGCCATGTTCTGTCTGCAAGAAGGTGAAACCTGGCGCAGGGCACTAATTTCTAAAGTAAGTGTATAAGGTATAGAGCTAACCTCCAAATTCCTGAGCAGCCGTGGACACGCGTCACTCTGTGCCTCTCATTTAAGCCATGGGTGCTTGGGGCACCATCCTAGTTTCCCGTTCTTTTGTGATATTGCTTGTGTTAGTACACAAAGTGCAGAGAAGAGTACCTGGCTATGAATAAGGTCTCTGTGTGTCTTTACCTCCATGAGCCAGCCACAAGCCGTCTCGTTCTCATTCATTCCAGATCACATCAAAAAGAAAATGCATCCTGCTGTACCCTACGGAAAAGAAGGCCTTGGCATTAAGCAGACCATGCTCCAACGCCAGTGGTATCTCCCCAGGCGTGTCGGTGTGAGAGATCACAAGGATGCCGGCTTACAAGGTGACCTTTAAAGCATGAGTGATGAATGACAAGCCTTGTCACACTGTAGGAGTCTGAAGAGTCACAGAGGACCTGGTGGCACAAAGGAACAGCACCTTCTCCCATGTCTCAAAGTTCTATCTCCATGGCCTGGAAGCGTAGGTCTTGCCCACCCACGTCCCAGGCTTGTCTCTTGTTTAGTGAGATCTCTTTAAGGAGCTATGGTCTAAAAGTTTCGTTTTATTTTGAAAATCCAACACAAACAAAGGAGGGACAATGTTGATTGAGTTACTCATTATTTTGCTTATTTCCCCATTTCTTTCTACAATAAACTCCAAGTAGGTTACAAATATACACAGTAACTTGATTTTTTTTCAAATACCAAGCAAAAGTGAGAAAGTAAATAAGTCAAGTGAGCTAAGAAAGTGGCTGGGATTGGTGAAAACTTGGTTCGGAGTCTTGCATTTAAAAATGGCCATTTCAGTCCATGAACTTCGTCCTCCTCCACCCTTACAAAAGCCCACTGCATTCTCTTTCAAAATAGGAGAGAAATTCCATGGCTGAGCTGGAAACGAATGTTGGTGTCACCATTGGTAATAAATAACAAGGACTTGCCATAGATGTGTCACTGACAGGATGTGGGCTCCACTTGTCATGGGGGAGAGACAAAGTCACACTGCAAACGAGCACAGGTCGCAATACGTTATTGCAGATATCTATGGAAAATGCAATCTGCCATCATACTATTGATTATTTTACCATGGCCTGCATTGTTATGTCAATTAATGAGCTAGCACAAATAAGTGATAGGGAGATGTAATCACTTATCATTCGTTGAAATAAAATTAATGGGTAGTCATTGGGTGATTTTTCATGATGAAACGTAACATCACTGAACATTGAAAAACACCAGTGTAGAAGCTAATAGCCTGCCTGGGTCTTAGACATGAGCTGCTTTGGTGGTTTTGGCACCGTGTTCTATAGCAGTGCCTGGGGTTCCCTGGTAGGCATGGGGAAAAGGGAAGCCTCATTCTCCTTCAACCAGAGCAGCTTGGATTTTTCTATATTTGTCTGTGTTTCATTTCACCTGAACAAAAGTTTATGTACCTTAAAAATGTGGCAGCAGCATTGAGTTAGTGCAATCGACCTTGCTTACAGGAAAGGAAACTGAGCCTGAACCCCATGGGACCTGCCTGGAGACCCATGCCTACCTGAAAGCCAAGGCCAGCCAAGACTCAGACTCCACACCCTTCCCTGGGATCCTCGCTAAAACGTGGGCAGCCACCATGCATCAGAACTGCGCTTCTGTAACCAATATAGACTGGATCTGCCTATGCTCAGCCGTCATCGTACCCCTGGGTGACCGGGTGCTTTTATTATAACAAAATATAAAATTGTATTGTGACATGGCAGAATCACACCATGCAGGCCGACCTGACATTTTTCTCATAGGACTTGATGAGAAATGGAGATATTACATCGTTTGAGATTATTCCAGAAAGCAAAATGCAAAACAAGCTTAAGGATAGAGCCTAGCCCTGGGGGTAGGATAGATGCTCAGAGGCCTTTCATTTCTCCTGGAAGACTCGCTAAGTAATGTTAAGAACCAAAAATGTCAGCGACATCTGTTCCTGGAACTTATGATTTAAAAAAAAAAAATGGCTAAAACCTGGGTTTTTATCTCTTGTTTAGCTTTCAGAAATGTCAGGACATGTACCATGTGAGACTTGCAAGCCCAAGGAACGTCCAGAACAGGCTCACAGCCCTGGTATTTCAGATCTCTCATCTGGAATTCATTAGATGGTAATATTATTAAGCTTCTAGTCAGATGGAAAAAAAGAACCGTTTTCACTGGAAATGAAAGGTATTCAAATGTCAGCAACCAAGCCCTACCTCTGGGGACGAGGTTTTCTTGAAAGAAATGTTATTGCAGCAACAAGTCTGTTTTCCTGGTGATTTCACCCTGTTTCCACATTGTTGTCACCAAACTTCACTGTCAAAAGTGATGTGGGAAGTGTAGCAATTTTTCCCATGGGTCAAGCACTTTACCTCTCACCATAAGCCCTGTCTCCTTTGTCATTAACCCAGCCCCGTGGGGTAAAGAGGGCGCATTTCAGCAGGTCAGACAGGTCGATGGATTTGGCTGAGGTCACCCAACGGAGAGGTGGCAGAGCTCGTTCTAGAGAGCCGTTCCTTGGGCTCCCGGCCCAGTGCTCCATCCTGGCTACCCCCTCCACATCCCTGAGAGCCTGGATGCTTCTGCTATGGCCTGAATTGTGTCCTCGTAGATTTTGCATGTTGAAGCCCTAACCCCAATGTGACTCTATTGGGAGACAGGGTCTTTAGGGAGGTAATTAAGGTTAAATGAGGTCGTAAGGGTGGGGCCCTATTCTGGCAGACCTATTGCCTCATAAGAAGAAGAAGATATACCAGAGAGCTCTCTCTCTCTTTCTTTCTCTCTCTCCCCATGTGCATGAGAGAAAGGCCACCTGAGGCCACAGAGAAAGGTGGCCGTCTACAAGCCAGGAAGCAGGTCCTCACCAGAAACCAAATTTGCCATCACCTTGATCTTGGACTCCTGGCCTCCAGCACTGTGAGAAAATAATTGTCTGCTGTTTCAGCCACCTGGTCCACATACTTTCTTACAGCAGCTCAAGCTCAGACAGCACTGTAACCCAAAGCCAGGGCGTCTGAGTTGAAGATCTTACAGGGCCAAAGGAAAGAGTGCAGGAGGCCAGGGCATGGGGCCTTTTTCTAGACAAGAAGTCCGTGCCATGAGCACCAGAGGCAGGGACAGTCTGTGACATCCACCGCTCTGTGGAGGTGCCTGCTATGGGGCCTGAAAGCAGATGAATAAGCGAAGCCTGAGCTTGGCATCCCAATCTGGGGGCCGAGTCCATTGAAAGACCCCAGGATACTTTTAAGGAGGCCCAGCCAAGGTGGGAGGCAATGGACCCCACTCCTGCCCAAGGAAGGGGCGAGCTACAGCTCTGGGGGTTACGCGGGGACACACTGCTGAGCCTGGCCAGCCCTGCTAGGTCAGAGGCAATCCTAGAAGGGACCCAGAGACAAGGGCAGAGCTCATGCCCTGGGGCCTTCCTTGGACAGTCAGGCCCAGAAAAGGTGCCCTCGGTAGCAGAGTTGCTGTCCCTCTTCTGCCAAGCAGTGCCCGGAGGGAGCCCAGGAGGAGCATCTCAACTCTGAGGGCTGGAGGCAGGTGGGGACAGCACTGGTGGTCCACAGTGAGGCTGAGGACCAGTGGACCTAGGATGAGGATGGAACGTCCTATCTGTGAGGGCAAAGCAAGCTGGTGTAATTATGACATGTCTGCTGAGGACTGACTGTGTGCAAGGACCATGGGACTGCTGGAAACACTGAGGGAACAGGTTCAAGCTTGTGGTGGGGTCCCCTAGGGGCTCAGGGGCTCACTTGGAGGTGCCAGCCAACCACACAGCTGAAATGTGGGCACCTTAGCAGAGAGCAACAAGAAAGCATGTGGTATCTTCTAAGGACGATGCAGAAGGAACTAAACAAGGAAGTGAAGGGGCGGCCTTGAGGATTTTAAATGAAGTTTGAAATGCTCAAACCTGTGTTTCAGAAAGGTCACTCTGGTGACACTCTGAAAAAGAGAAAGCCTGGAGGGAACAAGGCCAGTGGGAAGGTTGCTACGATGGTCCAAAAAGCGGTCCCTTGAACCAAGGTGGAGACTGTGGACATAGAGAAACAACTGTCTTTGAGGATCTGGTGAGGACCAGACGTGCGAGACGACGGAGAGGACTTCCAGAACGCCAGGTTTCTGGCTTGGGCAACTGGAGCGTGATGCAGCCGTTAGTAAAGTGGGCGCAAAGGAGGACAAGTGGGGACGGTGCGGGAGAGGAGGTCAGCATGGGCAGGCTGACTTGCTTGAGTCCCTGAGAAGTCACCTCAATGCTGCCCAGAGAGCGGGTGGGAACACAGATCTGGGTCTCTGTGAGAAGTCTAGACTGGACGCATGGATGGAGGAGTCCATTGACCCACAGACAGCATTTGGAGCCCACATATGAGAGGATCATCTGTTACAGGTAAATTGTGCCCCCCAAATTCATGTGTTGAAAGCCCTAACCCCAAGTACATCAGAATGTAACTGTATTCAGAGACGGGACATTTAAAGATGTGATCAAGTTAAAATAAGGCCATTAGAGTGGATCCTAATCCAATGTGCCTGGTGTCCTTATAAGAAGAGGGAACGTAGACACACAGAGGGACACCAGGGATGCACGTGCACAGAGGAAAGACCACATGAGAACGCAGCGAGAAGTCAAAGAGAGGCGTCAGCAGAAGCCAACCCTGCCAGCCTTTTGATCTGGCCTTCCAGCCTCCAGAACTGTGGGGAAATACATGTCTGTTGTTTAAGCCCCTAGTCTGTGGTACTTTGTTATGGCAGCCCTAGCAGAGTAGAATGTCACCCAAGGATGACCAAGGAACTCTCCAGGGAAACAAGAGGCACGTGAGGCGGAGAGGACAAGAAGAGCAAACAAAGGCGGTGGAGAGACCAAAGTGTGGAGAAGCACAGGGGCCCTGGGCGACCTCGCGTGAAGCACCACATTGAGGTGCCGCTTCCTGGGGAGGCCGTCTTGGTGTGGCCCTTCTGGAGTGGAAAGCAATAGGACAAAGTAGGCCGTGCGGCTGGCTGGAAGGAGCCAATGGGAACACAGATCTTGGACGCAGCAAGAGTCAACAGCCCTTCAAGAGGTTTGGGGCGAAGGGCAGAAACAACAGGAGCGGTGGTGTGGGGGAGCCAAGCATCCAGGCAAGATTGTCAAGTTTTGTTTTCTTTTCTTTTCAGTGAAGAGCATGTGTGGTATATGAGGGACCTGGGACTGCTTTTGTGGAAGAGGGGAAATGGCACATGGTTGGAGCAGGATGCACATACGAGATCCAACCAAAACCACACGCATGCTCCCCCCGGGATTGTGGAGGGAATTTATTGAAAGAACTGTGGGCAGCATTAAGAGAACCAAAACGGAGGCAGAGACACCCAAGGAAAAAGTCGTTAAACACCCAGACCTGAATGGAGATGGAAAGACGCCTGAATGGAGATGGAAAGAAACAGTGATACCCACCCCAGGTAAGAACGGGAACCACGGATGTGAAAACGCCCAACAGAAGTTGTGTGTTAAGGGATGTGATGCTGCCAGAACCATAGCATCGACACAGGGAGGGACGGGAGGAAAGGCCTGAAGCCTCCTTTCTCCTTTCACCATCTGCTCTCCTCCTGGAGGCTCCTGGGGACAGAGTAGTCAACCAAGGACTGAGGGCAAGAGCACACCGAGGCGGGTCCAGGCCGTAGGGGTCATGTCCTGGGGTACAGAGCAGAGGTATCATGGATTCGGGGGATGTTTTGGGTGAATTATGTCTTCCCAAAAAAGATATGTTGAAGTCCTAACCCCTAGAACCTCAGAATGTGACATTTTCTAGAAATGGGGTCATTGCAGATGTAATTAATTAAGATGAGGTCATTCTGGAGTGCAGCAGACTGAACGACAGGTGTCCTTATAAGAAGACAGGTGTGTGAAGCCAGACATGCAGGGAGGACACTGGGTCAGGACAAAGTATCAGAGAGATGCGTCTACAAGCCAAGGAATGCCAAGGATGGAAGTTAAGAGAAAGACATGGGACAGGTTCTCCCCTGGAACCACCAGGGAGAGCGTGGCCCTGCTGGCACCTTGATTTCGGACTTCTAGCCTCCAGGCCTTTGAGACAATAAATTTCTGTTGTTTTCAAGTACCAGTTTGTGGCACTTTGTTACAGCAGCCTGAGGAAACTAACAGAGAGGATAAACAGGCTCATGCATGCGTTTAGAAAGAACAGCAATGGACAAAATCTCAGATTAGGCTAAAGGGTCAGGAGCAAGAGGCAATAAGTGAGTCTTCCCGGGAAGAAGAAAGTGTGTGTGGGGGTGTGGTTGTGGATACTGGGAAGGAAATTAAGAGTGTGCCCTTCCTTCCACTAGGGCTTTCTCCAGGGTATAGCAGAGAAGGTCATCTGGTGAGTGAGGAGAGGGGGGCTGGAACAGGAGCTCGAGGAGCCGGGGAGAGCCAAGGATATCTGGCAGGACAGGGAGAGGGAGGTTTCTGAAGAAGGCCAGCTGCCAGTGCCCAGGGGCCCCACCTAGATTAAAAGCCATCCTATTCGATTGGCACCAGTTTACACAGCCCTGTGATTTTTCTCCAGTGGCAACTAGCCTGTCCAGGATAGGATGCAGGCTGTTTGTATCGATCCCGGGCTGGGGACTTGCAGTGTAGATGCCGCGGAACAGCACTGCCCGATAGGACTTTCTGGGACGGAGGAAGTGTTCTCTGAATCGGCACGGGACCACCGAGCACTTTAAAAGAGACTGGTGCGACTGATGAACTAAATTTGTCTCATTTTAATTTAAATTTTAATGACATAGGTAGCTCTCGGCTGCCATATTGGCCATGGCGTGCAATAGAGATGGTGAGGGAAGGCAGGGGCAGTTTGAGCCGTGGAGGGCACTCGGGCAGCTGGGACCACAAGGCCGGGGGCCCACGTTGGAGGCTCATCTGGGCAAAGGAACAGTCTGGAATCTTTAGATTCTCTCTTTACTAAACTACGCAAAAGGGAAATTGGCCACTCTCCTAGGAGTCACTGGGTAATGCTCTGGGCGTCTTTGGGAGTGAAAGTTGTGTCGAGGTGTGAACCCTGGAAATTATGGTTATTCTCTAACATTGTTGCTCTTTTCTCAATTGACAGAGGTCACCGTGCCCTCCAAGTATCTTGTGTGACTATTATAAGTGAACAGCTTTCTGAAATTTTTAAAAGCTTCCCAGATGTGCTGAAGAGATGTGTCCTAGAGAAGCTGCAGGCATGGTATTTTCATGGCGCTTTATCGTTCATTGGATCCTTCTTCCAAGGTCTTAAAGAAGTCCCTTAGTGGGGATAAGATGCCTGTTGATTAATTAAACTCAGAAACCAGCCATTTGCCCTCTCCTGGGGCTGAGTAAGCTACAGATACTCCATAAAGGAGCCCCCGAAGGAACTGCAGTGTCTGGAGAAAAATATTTAATCACCCTTGGGTTACCCACTAAATTTCTTGCTGGGCTTCTTGACAATAAAATGCATTTTCGGAAACTTGGCACTTTCCCTCCATGTCCATACCTCCCCCCAATAAATTCTTGAGACCCTTAAATGGGGGAGTCATGCTCCCAAGCATGTGACAGAGGGCAAGCTGGGACGTGGTCTCTGGGCAGAGAGGGGCCCCACCCAGAACTCCAAACTCTTTAATTCAGTCTGCTCCCACCACGTCACGACACCTCTTAGATACCGTCGACCCAGAATACAGCAAAAATGTTTAAAATTCACCTCTCTTCTCAAAGTTCTGTAAAATTTCCACCATGGCGTATGTTTAGGTGCAAGAAAAAAAATTGTCTTGTAAACAGCCACACAAAAGGATTCTAAGTCTAGAAGAACAAGGAATGTTGAGAAACTGGTACTCAAGCCAGCAATGGAAAGATACGCACACAGAAACCAATTACAAAGACTGACAAATGGTCCCTTTAAGAGAGTAGGAAATGTGGCCACAGGGCCTGGGCACCGCCGCTCACACACACACACACACACACACACACACGTGCGCGTGCTCTGGGATGCTCTGCTTCCCAGATGCTGACAACTGGTCAATATAAATCTCCGATTATAAGGAGGCCAGGGAGCCTGCCATGTGTGTCCGAATGATGAAATTTACAGGATTAATGAAAATTTACCTTATACAGTATTTTTCCTAGATTGATAAAAAAAAAAAAAATACATGCTAATCCTTTGTTTAAGCCTTTTGTGGTCTCTGCCAGTGCTGGCTCTGTGTTACCCACCTCGGGGCCACATGGTCCTGCGCCCTTCTCAGCCCAGCCAGGGCAGCTGTGGCTTGGGAGAAAAGGACCCCTTTGTGGTCTGTGGCTATTTCATACATAGTCCCTTAGTGCTCTGGCTTTTTTTTTTTTTTTCCATTTATTCAAATCTCATTGGCAAAAACGTCATTCAGAACACCTTATTAAATACTGTCATTTCAGAAGTAAGAGTGTTTATATTAATGTAATGGTTATGATGTCATTTGGGGATTTTGAAAAACAACTTTTTTTCAAAATCTGCAAAGCTGGCCTTACCTCTTGAAGTCTGGGTGTTATCTCAGTAAAATGAGTATCCCCAAGCGAGGTTTCAGGGGGGACCGGCTGGTCAACCCGGACGCCGGCGACAGAAACAGCAATATTTCTCTCTAGGCAAACAGCCTGTGAGGTTTCTCTTACTAAAGCAACATCGCAGGCTCGCCTTTGGCTCCTGCTGGTAAGAATCAATTCTAGGACCAGCGTGGAGAGAGCAGAGTTTCATGATTAACGGAGTCGTTCTATAGAGAGTATTTGGTAGGAGAGCCCAAGTCTTTCATGAGCTGTGGAGCTAGACAAAGGTAAGTAACTCTGGCTCGCGAGTTTTGTACTCAGTAGGACAAAGAAACCATTCAAAATAATATTTCATGTTTATCTCTTCTTCTGAAAGCTACATGCCAGGTGCCGGGGTGCAGGTGGGAGTGGGGAGACCAGCCCGAGGTTGGATTGGGAGCCTCCGCATTGTGCATCTGGAGAAATGTCCCCATCGTGCCATGCTCCCAGGATGTGGGAAGGCACGGAATCGACAATCCAGGTTTTGTTGTGATGACAGATGTATTTACAGATCCATGCAATACTCAGCTCCCCACCAGCCAGGGCAGCTCCCCACAGAAACGCTACAGGAAACGAGAGAGGAGACTGCTCCCCGGGGCTGTCGCTGGCGAGTCTTGGCACGATTTACCTTGTTTGGTTTTCATTAAGGAGCCCGCAGATAGTTGCTTTCAAAACCCCAGGCTGCCCTGAGGGTAGATGTGGTAAATCTTGGCCCGATTTATGAGAGTTTCGTGAAAGGGCACAAATCAATCAGCTCGGTCTGAACGAGTGAAGTTTTTTTGTTCCTTCAAAGGCCACGGGTCTCATTCATTCATTCCTTCATTCAGCAAGTGTGTGTGGCTCCTCCTGTGTTCTGGGCACGTATGAGGACCTGGAGACACTGAGATGAGCAGGACCGTCTTCTGTTTAATGGTTTTGCTGCCCTCCTCCCAACTCCTTTTAGGTGAAAACTGTAGTGGAAGTTGGAGAACATACATGGGAAATAAAACTCAGACCCGTTCTCGTATATGTCAAGGTGCTCACAGGTGGGCTTCATTCCGAATTTTTGCTGTCCCTTTTCTGCCACACCTGAGATTGCCCAACCAGCAGGGGAACATCCAGAGGGCTGGGACCAACTCAGTGTGGACACTCAGGGACAAATAGAGTGGACAGTTGCCCCAGTGGAGCATGTGGAATAGATTCTGATTAGGTCCCTTGAGGAATTCCACCTCCTCCAGGAAGCCCTCAGGGGCCCATAAGGCAAGCTGGAGCTCCATTCCTTGGCCTAGGTATTGCTCCAACAAATGGAGTTAACTGACTTTGGGAAATGCTGCCTGCTCCTTGCTTACTCAGACCCTGGCTAAGACAAAGGGTTACGTGAGTTGAGTCACCATAGGTGGGGCCGAGAATTTGTTTTTTATTTTCCCCACTGTCACCAATTTTTCAAAACATGCAAATTCCTCAGATATTATGTACATAACCGCAGGGTGGGGTTTAGACACTAATCAGGGAGGACTATTAAAATGGAAAAGAACTTCACATTAGAAAAGTAAGAGTAAATGACTTCTGGTAAATCCGTATAAAAGGAGTGATGATGTGGAAAGAATTTTTCTTCAAGAAGAACAAGAAAACTACAGTGCAATCGGCTGCATCCAGACCAAGTTAAATCTGCCAAGTTTGCTGATGGTGAAATTGAGCTAGTCGGTGATTCATTTTGATAACCATCCTCCGAGCCCCTCCTGCGGGTGGGCTCCCAACATTGTCCAAGCCTGGGTACCACAGGCTGGAGCACACATCTGTCGTTTCACAATCATGTCAAACATCGGAGGAAGGTTGGAAAAAGAAGGCAGACAGGCGAGGGGAAAGAGAGCCAGCACTGATGGGCAAGCGTCCCGTGCTCGGCTGTGTGGTGGGGCTGTCATGGAACTGTCTTAATTAACTCTCACCACACACTTGGAGCTGGACACTAGTGTGAAGTCCATATTCTAGAGAAGAATCAAGGGTCAGAGAGGCTAAGTTGCTTGTCCACAGTGAGGATTAGAAATCTAGATGAAGCCCTGTTGCCGTCTCTGCACCAGAATGTGCCACAGAGAGAAGCAGATGGTGGGCTGGCAGAGGAAGCCAGCTTTGGGAGACAGCCGTACTCGCTTCCAGGTCTAGGCTCTGAGCTTCGTGGTCCATCCCAGGGAAATCCAGGATGAAAGTCTGGCTCACTGATTGGAGTTGGCAGGATCCAGTGAGGACGGGTCCATTGGTGCCATTGGGCCCACCCTGAAGCCAGGGATGTTTGGAGAAAAACAGCCCAAGGTGGAATGAAGAACACTTTGTCCAGCCCAAAGCCACACGGACCCCAGCGGTCACTATCTTCTCAGCCTTGGCCAATTTCTTGGCGCTGAATTAGAATCCAAATGGATCCATTCTGTCTGCATGTTCCCTAACTGAGGGAAGTGTTGTCAAAAAGAGCAATCATGTCCTGTATTCATCCAATTGCTTCTTAGCATCTATGAGCCTCTGTTTGGCTGACTATGTTGCCAGCATCGTGCGAGACCCTGGGGATACAGGGATGCAGAAGGCACCTCCCCCAGGAGCCCTTCTCTTGGAATATGATGGAATGGGAAGCTAACCACACAGCAACAAACAAGAGAAACACTCTGAATGCTGAACATTCAAATCCATGGGCATTTTCTAGATCATAGATCCAGAAGTAGGCACCACACATGAGTGAATAGCTCTTTACAAAAACGATCGTTTGTTAAAGTGGAGCCATGTTCCGTGATCAGAAAGACAGCAAAAAGCGTGGCCTCTCTCAAGAAAGGATCTTCACAAAGTAACACAGCCTCCGATGGGCCTCCTCTGAAAACAAAATCCAGTTTCAGACATTTAGACATTTCAGGATTTTACACCCAAAATAAGCCACATGGTTTGGGGTTCCAGCACTCATAGGCTACTATATCTTTACAGCAGGGATCCAGCATCTAGGAATAAGTTTTCTGCCCATATGGTGATCAATATTTTTTTTTGTTATTTTTTGGTGAGGAAGATTGGCCCTAAGCTAACATCTGTTCCCAATCTTGCTCTTTTCACTTGAGGAATATTCACCCTGAGCTAACACCTGTGCCCATCTTCCTCTATTTTTTGTATGTGGGACGCCTCCACAGCATGGCTTGATGAGTAGTGTGTAGGTCCACACCTGGGATCCAAACCTGTGAACCCCAGGCCACTGAAGCAGAGTGTGCAAACTTAACCACTACGCCACGGGGCTGGACCCTGATCAATATTATTTTTATGCACTGTCAGGAAAAAGAATGAATCCTCAGTTTAACAATCTTAAAGTAATCTTAGAAGATCAAATCTAGCTATCAAGAAGAAAGCAGGGGGAAAACGAACATCGAAGTAAAGACTGGTGTACTTTGCCCAATTTTAACGTACCTTTCATCTTTCCTTCCTTTTGCGTGGAACCCCAGAGGTCCAATATTCTAATTCCAGATAATACTCCTGGCCTGCAATCCTGTTTGGCCTTTGGATAACTCCTGACTTTGGCAAATTCTGTAAAATAAATCTATGTTTCATCAAGTGTATCTGCTCTTGAAACCAAAGACTCAAGGACTTATGCCCAAACCCATGGCTCAGCCAACAGAGAAGAAAAAAGAAAATTGTTTTGCAAAGTGGATTTGGCCTTCCGGGAGTGCTGGGCCCCGCCCTGGGCAGCTGGGCTGACTGTCTCAGAACGCCCACTGGCTCTCTGATGTAGTCTGCCTGGACTGATTCCTTTCCTGGGGCAGCCTAGGAGAGTGGCCTCAAAACCGACGGCCTTAGGTTCAAATTCGGGCCTCCTCTCCTTACACTGCCGTGCGGGTTCCTTTACGCAAGAAGCGGGAGTGATATATAACACATCCCTCAAAAGCCCAGCGCAGGATTAAATGAGATGATCTTCGTGATGGGCTTGGCCCACACTGAGCACCTGGACTGGAGTCTTCTCCCTCCCACTCGCTGCCAGGAGCTCAAACCTCAGGCTGCAGCTGGGCTCCGCTTGGGGGTTCCGGTCCCCACCCGGTCCACCATCTGCGGTGGGCTGCTCCCGTGGCATTCCTTGCTGGAGCTGCGAAAACACCCAAAACTTGAACAAAACTGCCAGGAGCGCCTGCTTTCCTGCACCAAGAACACAGGGGCTTTTCCGTTTTTTCTTTTAATCGTGTGAGCCTGATATTACTTTAGATAAGTCAAAGCACGCAGAGATGGTTCTTTTTCTTTTGCACAAAGAAGATAAAACCCGAATACTCTTCAGAATCTTAGTTTGCAGGTCTCGGAGCAGGAAACCACTTGACCTTGTGGGGAGATCGAGTCCAAGGATGCCTCCTGCTAAGACGAGCATCCGTAGGCTCCTGTGCCGCATCTGTTAGCGTTTCGGAATGGATCTACAGGCCATCGCCCATGAGACCATGGCTTAATCACTTTAAGCCAATCGTGTTCTTGTTTTCACTGTGTTTGTTATCACTACATCCCCTTGAAAGGCGACGGAATGTAGTGCAAAGAGCTTGGGGCTTAGAGCTAAAAGCTCTCACTCTTGTTGATCCATTCGTTCTTTTGTTTATTCAAAACGAATGCGACTGGCGCAGAGCCAGGCTCAGTGCTGGGTGGGTGTGCAGAGACGATTGGGTTCCTGGTTCAGGGTGTTCAGGCTCTAGACGGAGAGACAGGAGGTGAAGGGAGGCAGGTCAGAGAGCTACAGGAGCCCAGAAGGACAGACAGCTTCTGCTGGCCATCCCTACCCTATGTTGAGTGCTTGCATTCATCGGGCATTATGCTGCACAGTTTGTACACTCGCTGTTCTAGTCCTCAAAACGAGCCCGTGAAGAAGAGTCCATCAGTCTCCCTATACTATAGTCATGAAAACTGAAGCTCTGAGACATTGTGTAACTTTCCCAAAGTGACGCAGAGGTGAGTGGGGATAAAACCCAGATCTGCCAGAACCCAAAGCTCGAGTTCTTGACAATCCTTTTGCATGTTGTTTGTTTCACCGGCAACCTCAGAGTTGCTACCCACACCCCCATCTCGGTTGTCTGCTGCTTAAAATCCCTCAGGCACCGTGATACTGGGGGTGGAGTAAAAATAATACATATGCAAAGCAGTATTAGTACACTCCTGCGTTTTCTAGACGAGAAAGTACTCAGGGAGCTAAGCAAGATTCTGATGCATTTTAACCACCCTGTCACTTAATCTGAGGATAAGATAGGGTCACTTAAACATAACTTAGTCAACTGATTTTCGGAGTCTTTTGGGGAGCCAAGCTCACCCACGTGAGGCTTGTAAGAGTACAAAGAGCCCTGGCAAATGTCTCCCACTCTCTGCGGGGTCCACCCAGGCCAGGGGGCTTGTCATGGAACCTTCTCCAAGGACACTGTCGGCGATGGCTCTCTGGTTCTACTGTAATCACCACTGGTCGGGAGTCGGTTCCGTGAGATCCCAACAGCCCCATTTTTGGGGGTCCCACTGTCCTACACGATGGTTTCATCACATGAGATCAGATTTATCGGTCAGGCTCCCTCGCTCCCCACGTGTTCCCGTCTGCTCAAGCTGCCCCCGAAGCATCTGCCCAGGTCTAATTGCCTCTCCAGTTACTAAGAGGTGCATTGTGGATCACTTCTAATCCATGACCTTGAGCTCTTCCTAAAGCACTTTTAAATGGGCCCACAGGCACCAGCATGGTGGCGCAGCGGTTAAGTTCGCACGTTCCGCTTTGAAATCCTGGCGTTGGCGGTTCAGATCCCAGCCGCTGACCTACACATCATTTGTCAGGCCATGCTGTGGCAGGCGTCCCACATACAAAGTAGAGGAAGATGGGCACAGATGTTAGCTCAGGGCCAGTCTTCCTCAGCAAAAAAGAGGAGGTTAGCATATGTTAGCTCAGGGCTAATCTTCCTTAAAAACATAAATAAAAATAAATAAGTAAATGGGTCCACAAACTCTCAGATGTCTCCCATGACTTGATCTTTCCATGTGCTGTTGAAGACATTTCCCAGGATGGGTGGAAATGTGCTATAAGCATTTGCCCGGAGAGCATGCAAGCCAGCGAAGAATAGACAGTTATGAGGAAACCATTTCGCCCCCTGCTTCCCAAAGAGAGAATTACTTATTTAGCAGACAGGTAAGGGCCTCTGGGGGACCCGTTTTCCTTCCCATTCAAGATCTCAGTGCAAGCCACTAATGTAATGTGACTCCCTCCAGCCATCTTTTCCGGCCCTGGAAAGACACGACGACTCTCTCTGGGTCTCTCCTGAGAGAGTGTTTTCCAAGATGCTCACTCACAGGGAGGGCAGAAGAGGGATTTGTGCCCCCCACTAACCTCCATATTCTGTTTGCCTCTGGGATGCTCAGACTCAAAACAAAACAAAACAAAATGAACAACCACCAAAAAAACTCAACTATTGGGTTCTGTGGCCACTAAACATGCTTCCCTGGGCACGAGTCCACATTCCAACCTGAGGGAGAGTCAGAATCACCTGGGAAGTTTTGAGAAGTGTGGATTTGGGGATCCATCCTGGAGATCCTAAACCAAAACATCCATGGATGGACCCCAGGAACTGCTTTTGTTTTAAAATCTTCCCAGTGAGTCTCCTTCTTGCCAAGTGTGGAAACCTTGCCATGTTCAATATTAGCACTGCAGGCTACGCCAGCTCTGCGGGGCAGAAAAGCATGTTCTGTAAGGAATGGGCTCCAGAGCCCACCAAGCGAAGAGGATTTCTTTACTCCAGGACTTCTCAAGCCTCGCAGACGCCCGGGATGCGTGTGAAGTTCCCACGATGCAAGGCAGCGCATCTTAAACCTGTGGGACCACAGAATTCCCTTTCTCAAGAAGCACTCCTGGGACTACGGCTGGGCCGGGCACCCCTGGAGAAATGCTGCCAGGACACAGAGGGTGGGCGTCCCCTTCATCCTCAGCACTGGTATCTGTGTTCTGGAGCCAGCCATTGCTGCTCAGAGCTTAACTTGGCTGAAATCCGTCACCTCAAGAACCCTCCCAGCACTCTTGCTGGCTGACTTCAATCAAGATGCTTACCCTCCTTGTGTCTGTTTCTTCCCTGTAAAACAAGTGCTGGCTTGAACACCAGAGTCGAACATTTGAGAAGGCAGAGGCTGCAACGTGCAAGCGACGAGCCCTGGGCTTTGGGGTTTGGTCATAAAGGAGGGCGATGACGAGGCTGGTCTTGCTCAGGATTTGTTTTATCCAATGCAGATGGAACCTGGGAGACAAATGTGCAGTGTCCACACAGTAAGCTGAGACCAAGCATCCAGCGATGATGACTTGATCAAGTCAGTCTCAAGGCAGGATACCAGTGACCGCACCTAATTACTCACTGACTGCTCCTGGCCTGATCGGTTGAATTCCACATCTGTGAGTTACTCACCCTCCTTACAATTCTGGGGTGTGGTTCCTTCTGCAGCCTGTTAGCCTTCTCCAGACTGCCTCCTGTTAATGCCACTGACTTTGGTCACCATCAAGCAGGACATTATCCCCTGAGAGCTAAAGAGGAGATATTTTGGGTCTCAGGATTCTACATGGGCAGTATTAGAAATAATATAGATTTTTAACCATGCCAGTGACAAGGAGTGGCATTTACTAAAAAGAAAAAAGTATCAAGTGTGGAGGAGTGGGAGTGACAGGTGGGAATCGAGAATGCCCACATGTCTGCTCAACCCTCGGTGAGAGACCTTGTCAAGTTCGAGGAAAGGATTCATTGATTCACTCAGAGTCCAGCCAGAAGCAAGAAGCCATGCCAGTCGTTCAGTGGAGAGGATGCAGTACGGGGACCTTGGCGAAAGGTGCTAAAAAGGCATTCGAGGACAATGAGGCAACCCAGGGATCAGCACTGGGGAGGGAGCAGCCACCTCCAGCATCTGTGGGACTCAGGAGGAGGTTTGTGGTTTGAGGCCAGAGGCTAAGCCTACCTGGCAGCAGAGGCCGCATGGCCAGGCACCCGCAGTGGGAACCAGCGGGATCCTAGAGAAGATGTGGCCCCTGCCAGAGACACTGGCCGAAGCAGAGACAGGGAGGAAAGAATACCCCGGCTTCTCCCTTCTGCCCACTCTCCCACTGGGGCCATCCTCCAACCCAGAGCGGCAAGAAGCCAGTGACCCGGGGTCCTCCAAGTGCAGTCTGCAGGAGTCTCCCCTCCAGAGCAGGGCATTCGGGGGAACGACTCTGACCTTGTGTGAAGGATGAGTTGGAGGGACACAGCGAGGTAGGGGACCAACTGACAAATGAAACCTAGAAAGGGGTTAAACGAAGGTGACGGCCCTGGTGGGAGAAGGACAGTGGTAGCTGCAGACTAGGTTGGAAGACAAATCCATATGCCAGCCCGCCGGAACCTCCCGTGCGGCACAGCAGGCCAACTGCACTGACTCCCCCATATCTGTCAGGGTCCAACCAGGAGAGGAAATCTGAACAAGGAAAGGTGAAGAGAAAGAATCAAAAACTCTAACGAGGAATAGCTGACACACCTTCCCAGAACCCGACTATAATGGCAGTAGAGAAAACAGAAAGAAATAAATATAACTACATATATATGTGTATATGTGTGCACATATGCATGCATGTGTATACATGTATGTGTATGGTATACATGTGTATGTAGATGCAAGTATATATACATATGCATTGTGTGTGTGTATGTGCGTGTGTATATGTGCATATCTATATGTGTGTATGTGTGTATGTGTATGCATACGTGTGTGTATGGTGTATATGTGTGTACATATATACATGTATCTGTGTATGTATACACATGCATGTGTGTATGTATATGTGTATATGTGTGTATATGATGTATATGTTTTTATGCATGTATGTGTGGTACATATGCATGTATGTACATATATAAACGTGTGTGTATACACATACGCATGTGTATGGTATGCATGTGTGTATACATATATACATGTATGTGTATATATGTATGCATGTGTGTATGTGTGTATATGTATATGTGTGTGTATACGTAAATATATATATATTCACCTTTACAATTCATCTTTCACTTTCCATCTTCTAAAACTGTAATGAGATCAGAAGGCCTGTAGAGGGAGAAACCAATAAGAAACAAACCTATTTACGCCCCAAACCCCAAAAAGCCTTAGAAATTTCAGCTCCTGGGTACCCCTGAGAGGGCGGGCGTGGCCCAGTGGTGAGGTGTGCTAGAGCCAGCTCACGTCGGTTCTAAAGAGCCAAATGTTACGTTTTCAGGATTTTTGAAAGCCAGTTACTGAACATGGCCATTATCAAACCTTAAACTATATAAACTTAGAATTAAATGCATGATATTAGAAATGAAGGTAATAAATACTCAGAACACACCGTTCCCAAATCTTCCATTACGTTTCACTATTATCTATGTCCCGAGGTGACTGGCGTCTCCGGTGTCTGTCTGGTGGAAATGCCACGTAACGATGTGCTGCTGAGCAGCTCTTCTGGGCTCTGCGGTCAGTGACATCACCTGGGTAGCCCGGCATCGGCCGTGGTGGGGATATTTACATCACAGGGATCAACAGACACTTCAGATCAGAGCCTTTTTTTTCTCTCCAGAAAGCCAGCTGTTAAACGTTTATCAAGTGACTGCTGGATGAAACTAAACACATTATGATCTTAGGCCCCCATATCCCACCCCTATGTCACAGTCAGGAGGCCACCTCCGCTCTGCAGACAGAAGGCTAAGTGTATCCTGCAGAGAAGTTGATCAGGGGGCAGAGGGCAGGTGCGGGCAGCTGGGAGCCCCAGTGCTGTGGTCCTCTGCCAGGACCAGGATTGTGATTTGCACGTAGTAGATGATGAGAAACTCCTTAGCGTGAAGACGCCGTGTGTGGAGGGAGGAGAGAATGCGATGGAAACACTGATCTCAGCGAGCTAGGTGGGACCAGGAGAGCCCAGCACTTAAAGGGTGGTCTCTTCCACCTGCTCCTTGAACCACCACGGCAACCCGCCAGGCCACGGTCAGCCTGCAGCACGGGCCACCGAGCAGGACCAAGAGGGGAGTTCAGACTTGGGCAGCACTGCCCATTCCTTTTGGGAACACGAGTCCAGTAACACATTCTACAGCTGGAGTGAGAGCTGGGTGCCAATTCCCTGCAGCCTCTCTGCCCACTCCCCCCGCACTTCCTTGTCCTGAAGCCTTATTTTCTGTCCTCAGGGTGGGGGGTGGCCATTATGACCTTTGTTCCCATCTAGAAATGTGCTCCTATCACACAATGATTAATGGCATCAGTATTTATTAACTTCTGGATGCTTTTGCTCTTCCTTAAAGTGTCTATTTTTAACAACAACAGCATTGAGAAACTGTGCTGAGGCCTGCCACCCTGCACCTGGCTCCCTGGGCCTGCTCACCTGCTCACCGGAGTCCTGGCTCTCCCCAGGCTGAGATGGGAAGACCCCTTCTTTGTAAGCCTTCCTGATGTCTCCTCAGAAGGACCGCTTCCTCCTCCGGACTCTGAGCATTTCTAGAACAGGACACCAGGATCCTTCTCCCCATGCTGCCCCGTAACAATTTCTCTACATCTCGTTGTCCATCTCGCCTTCCAGCTGGGAGCAAATCAAAAGAAAAATCGAAGCCCCAGCCGACTCTGGCATTTTAACGACAAGCACAGTTCTCGGCACACTGTGGGTGCTCCATAAAGCTTGTCAGATCGGTGATTGAATGAACAAACACGGGGACGGCTGAATAAATTAACGGGAACAAGTGCGGAATAAATCGCAGAGAAAGACATTCGTTGGTTGCACAGCTGGGCAACTGACGATTTTTCATTTACACTTCAGGCTCCGCACGAAATTCAAATTCTCATTACAGTATGGCATAAAACACAATCCACACTTTTAACAACGACCCTGAGAAATTCAACGGTGGGGAAAGCTTTAATGTGTTCCTCCTATTGATTACGGCTCTGCAAAGTGGAATGAAAAGATTAGCTTCAAACACTTTCATGTGAAAGGCTAAAAGGAAGCAAATGCAGCATGGGATAGTGAAGCCCAGGGCTCTTTCAGACATACCACCGTCACTGACGTGACATGCTCACGGCTCGCCCCACGACATGTTGCCGTGCCAACATACATTCTGAGTCACCCAAGCAGATTTAATGCCATCCCCACAATGACTCTCTCTTTGCCTTTTCTTCTAAAAAAATTGTGAAAGGGAAGATGCCGACCTACCTAGGAAATGATTTTAATCAGTTTAGTTCCGGAAATAACTATGGAAATTCAGATTTTTCCATTCTGTTGCTTCTGAACATTATATTGTGACAAATGGCTGATGAAGCCACTGCTTTTATTTTCCCCCCCTGACCCGTCGGGAGAAATGACATGATTGGCAGTCATTCTGAATCCCACATGGAAAGGTCTCCGGGCATAAGCATATGAAAAGCCAACAAAAATGAAGCTTTTGAAAATAAGAAAAACGCAAAAATTGCCCATCATTCTTCACATACCATACAGATAACCGTGCCCTCCTTCATTAAGAGTCGTCCCCCAGTGGCCATTTATCTCAATCCTGGGAAATCTAGACAGAGCTCACAAGCATGGTGACCTCAGCAATGTTCAGGTGAACATCAACCCATTTGTAGATTTCAAACAAATTGAAGAGGATGAGTGTGCACCAGACGTGTGATATATTTTGATACGGATGACCTACCAAACAGGATATTAGTTAAGCATTGGGCAGCACGAAATGAATCATGCAAAAAGCTTGGAAAATTTTTAGGGACATTTGTGTGACCCTCCGCAGGTTTCGAAGCTCGCTCATCCCTTTATCCATTCATTCAACAGTATTTATTGGCATACATGCTCCTTTTGACCTCTGCAATAACCCTGCAGTGGAGGTGGAGAAGAAATTGGAAGGACAGGAGAACTGAAGTTTACAGAAAAAATACTGCTCACGTCATCGAGCTATTGAGAAGCAGAATGGAACCTGTCGCCCTGGTCTGATCTGCAGTCCTGGCCACGAATCACGTTCTTTCTGGGGCCTTTTAAACTCAATATTGTAAACACTAAGTTGAAAGTTAAAACCTCCCAAGTGTACTTAAAATGCTGATGGAAGTTTAATTTGTGTGTCTACCTTTTTCACGAGCACTTCTTTTATGTAAACTGTTAACGAAACAAATTCGTGTAAATGGAATATATTCAGGCACGATGAGAATACGAGTGAAATCTTGCACGAGCACCAATGGTAGGTCTCACCTTGTCGGTCAGCTCAAGTCCTTCTGTAGAGTTGAAGGACAAGAAAGGGGAAACCAAGGGCTCTACGGACCCCCTAAGATGTACCCCAGTGCTGGGATTGTGGAAGACCCCTGCTCAGAGCAGATCACAGGAAGGCAGTGAACAGTATCCAGAATTCTGGCGTCTAAATGGTCGGCTTCTCCTAGACTGGGGTGTCTCAACCCCAGCTCTGTTGACATTTGGGGCCAAGTAATTCTTTGTCGTGGGGCTGTCCTGTGCCCTGCAGGATGTTCAACAGCATCCCTGCCTCTACCACCAGCTGCCAGTAGCCCCATTACTCACACTTGAGGCACCCAAAAATGTCTCCAGACATTGCCAAAGGTCCCCTGGAGGACAAAACCGCCCCCACAGTTGAGAACCGCTGTCTGAGGCAGCTGCGCCTCACTCGTTAGTCACTGCCCACAAACAGATATTGTTTCACCATATTTCTCTGGAAAGCATTGTTTCTTGCAAAGAAAAATGCAGACCGTGCCCAGGGGCTGCTGTACCTGATACACACTGTGTGTGCCCCAGGCACCCTGAGGAGCACTTTGCCGGGACTGTGGAACTGGATGAGCACAGGAACCCTGGGTAACAGATACTATTACCATCCAACTTTATAAAGGAGGAGACTAAAGTTTCTCAAAGCTTCCCCAGGACATTAATAGTGACGGCTCTTTGGGCCGTACACTGGGTTGCCCCCCTCTGGCAGAGGCCTCCGCATTATAGAAGGTGGACCTCAGCACTGTGGCCCACACACTGGCTAGCACCATCCTAGACGTGACCAGGGAAACTGTGTCCATGACGCATATGTTAGTTACCACGGACGGTAATGAATCCACGTGTGCGTGTGTCTGTGAGTGCAGAAGAACCTGCACTGGGTAAGTGCACACTGCTAGAATTTTACAGAAGAGTCAGGCCATCATCAGCCACCTGGAAAGCAAAAAAAACATTGCCACAAATACAAACTGCCAGTAATGAATAATTGAGTTTCCTATCTTACCTTATCCAAACTAGCATCATTCCATATTAAATGTCATGGTATCAAGATTTTGGGATCCTAGCAGGCACTTCACGTATGTGCACCAAAGGATGTAAAGAGCTTTCCTCGGAGGTCCAGGACGAGGGGGAAAGGGGAGTGAAGTGTCTTGTAACACTGGGTTGATCTTTTTAAGCATTCAGCCCACCGAAACCATCACCCTGGAAGGACTGGTAATTGGGCAGCATGTCCGTATGCAGAGGCACCTCTGGGCTTCAGAAGCGAAGCCTGTACCTCCAGGAGGGAACTTTGCAGAACTTCCCACGCTTATCAGTCATCGCACTCCTCCCATTTGGTGCAGATTCAGAGCTCCCCATGGTCCCCTAGTTCTGAGATACCCGGCTCAACTTAGACGGGGCATCTCCTGGACCCATGATTCATAGTCAGTGTCCCCGGAGGAGAAGCCCAACAAAGGCAGAATTTCCACGTTCCCGATAAAAGGGGCCACATCCCCTCTGGGCAGCAGCCTCCTGGGGAGACCCCGAGAAACAAGCAGCTGTGGGTGATTTAAAATTTCTCGCTGCTCGGTCAGAGATGTGAACACAAATGTCCATTATCCGGAGGATAGATTGCTCCTTTGCAGATGCCCAAAGAATTTTCCATCTGGCATTTTCAGCGGCATTATCTTTCTTCTTCACTTGTAGGGGTATGAACAATGTAAGTTATTTACACGTTGAACCAAATGGGAAGCATTTCATACTGACTCACTGACTGACAACAGGCTGCCACTGGGACCTCTGGTGGTGGCCTGCCACTGCCCACCGCGCCTTTGGAGCAGTGTTAGAGGGGACGGAGTAGAGCAGAAAAGCTTTCCCCTCTCTCTGGGGTGGGCTGGGGGCTCCAGGCAAGGCCATCAAAGAAGAGATGGCCGCTTTTCTCCCCATTCCAGGTCCCATCCTTTGCTGGAGCTCCCGACATCCTCCCTGGGGCCCAAATGGCATAGTTTGCTGGATCACTAACAGCCTTATCACCATCTCACGAGGCTGGCATTTTCAAAGATCTTTCCACCAAAAAGGATGACCAAAGAATGAGCTTCGAATGGCAGAATTTCAGGCCCTCTGGCCTCTGCATTGGAGGAGGGATGGGATTTCTGCCCAGCCCTTCTCCCCCGCAATGCCCACCTCGTATCCCAAACCCAGCTCCTTCTGCCCGCTCCATGTCCAAATCCGCAGGGGTGGGATAGATTTTTTTTTTTAATATTAACTGATGGCCGCCCCATGGATGTGCTGTACCCTTGACCTGTGCCTCTGTCATCCCACCTGTAGCTCCACGGTCCAGCACCATCGTTCCCAGGAAGGCTGTTACAGCCAGAGATCAAAGGAAAGGCTTTTGAGTCTGGATAACCAGGCATGAATCAAAGCAAGTCCTGGGCAGGGCAAAGAAGGGGATTTCTAGACGGAGCAGAGAGAGCTTAGTCACTGGAGCGCCCCCAAGATGGAGCCTGCACCCCGGACACCCCACAAAGGTCTGAGGGCACTGTGTCCTGGGCCCTGCAGGGACATAGGAAATCTGAATAGTGAGTCTAGATCCAGTTCAGCGTCCACCCTCCCTTCTCCACACCTCAGTGCAGGAGGAAGCAACTGAGTGATTCTCACGGGCTGCAGCAAAGGACCAGAGCAGCCCACCCAGTACCCGAGTACCCACAGTCCACCGTGGTATGGAACAGCAGAAAGAGACCCTCGAATAGGCGTGACAGAAGAAGACCTGACGAGGACCAGGAGGACAGGCAGTGGACATCTCAGCAGAGGCCAGCGGCAGGGGGGGAGTCTCTCAATTGATTGAGATGGGGCCTCAAAATAGAAAGTAAGTTGAAGTATTTTTTATGCTACACCTATTGGCGGCTGAGCTTGTGGATGGACGGTATGCCCCAACCCTGAATTGACTGCTTGGCGAGCGTGCTTCTGTCTTAACTTAGACCACTGGAAAGCTCAGAGCAAACTGGCAGTCCTTTCCCACTTTCAGGAACACATATTTGGGTCATAATTTCCCGCCTTCACTTTGCCATTCTACTCTTATTTGCCCTTGACCTTGGCATCTTCGACTATGGTTATGCTGTCATGCCACTATCGACACTCTTGTTATCCAACCTGAGTCCTATTTGGAACAAGGCAAGGCAACTGTGCACCTGAGAACGTATATGTAGATATTTAGAACAATTTATAACTCCGGTTTCAAAGCTCTTGGCCCTAAAGTCCTTTGCAGGTTGTAGGAGCGCTCCTGCAGCAGGCTCAGTCTATGGCCACTGGGAGCCGCTGGGGGCTGCTCTCTGTGAATTGATGGGTGAGCCGACATGTACTGGGTGCTTCCCTATACGATAGCAGCCCCCAAACTCACAAGTGAGTCTGGCGCTCTTGGCCTGGGTCCACCTTTGTGTTGGCAAACAGCCCTATGTGCACATTGGTCCCTTCAGAAACAGCGATGACGGAAGCCAGGCCCTTCTCTGAGCTCCTTCCCGGAGGGACCTGCCTGTGGACGTCTCCGCCATCCTTGTGACTCCATGTAGAGCTGGTGAGGGCATGGGGCATTGGCCATCCTGAGCATGCTCTATCAAACCACCCGTAAAGGATGTTTATTTGGCAACGCACGGGCCCGGAACTCACTCATTGCGTGGCCTCAGGAAAAGGGTCATTGGTGGGTTACCTTTTAAATGAAGAGTTTGTCCTGTACAGAGAAAGGGAAAGTAAGACTTCAACCACAGAACCTTAGCAGGGGACGCTTAAGGGGCTGGGACGTGTGGTCCTGGGGGCACATGAGGAGCACGAACGATGACATGAGCCCCAGGCCCTGAGCCCTCCGGCTTGCCAGCAGGCGGAAAGGAAACTTCCTGCACCAACCTGGTCTTGACAGCTACCCTACCAACCATCTTCTCCCCGCTCAAATATATCGTGTGAAAATTTTTTTTAAAAAAACCGAAATACTCAATGCACCCAAATGTATTTCCTTTTATATCACTTCGTCCAGGTTAACCCCTTGGTTTTGCGTTGATGACAGTAATCTCTCTCTTTGAACATGTTTATTAGGTTGACCTGTATATATTTGTACATTATTGTCATCCATGCCACAAAATGCCAGACATGAAATTAAAACCAAGACTAAAGAGGCCAGGCTGGTGGCACAGTGGTTAAGTTCGCACATTATGCTTCAATGGCCCGGGGTTCACAGGTTCGGATCCCGGGTGCAGACATATGCACCACTTATCAAGCCATGCTGTGGCAGGCATCCCACATATAAAGCAGAGGAAGATGAGCACGGATGTTACCTCAGGGCCAGTCTTCCTCAGCAAAAAGAGGGGGATTGGCGGCAGATGTTAGCTCAAGGCTAATCTTCCTCAGAACAAACAAAATAAAACAGAAAAAAAACTGAGAATCAAATGCCTTTTTAGGAAAAGAAAGATCTTTATTAAAAAAAATAACTTACAAATCGAGAGGACTCTCTGAAATACAACTGTTCGTGTTGCCTGGCCTTGCAGCCTGGAACAGTTTTGCTTTGTTTCGTTTTTTTAAATGCAACTTTATGACACTACTAATGTCACCAACTGCATGACAGAGCAGTTTCGGTCCATCCCTCAGGCTGGCACAAAGCACCACGCAGATATAAAACTATCGTCAATAAAACATTTCGGCCAAGACTGGCATATATTTATATATTTATATATTTATATATATATATATATATAATTTCAAAACAGCTAACAATTAATGTCATCCTTAGTCAACACTGACGTCCAACTAATCTTAAAACTACAACACTCTGAATATATGTCAGCATTATACCTCCCATACGATATTTAAAATATATTTAAACTTTCAAATACATTTATAAGGTACACCAAGAGTGAGAAAATAAAGTCTTAAAATTTAAATACAAATCACCATATAAAACCTTCAGGAAACACAGAAAGTCCTATTTTACAGAAGTACAGGCAATCCTATCCCACAGCTGGCTTTGACAAATAGTCCTGTGGTGATGCAAACGCATTAGAAGGCACAGCCACGCGACAGCCACATTGGCACGAGAGAGAAAGGATGCACAGTGACGCCCGTTCCCCTCTCCAGGCTACTCAGGCATCAAGCCCCAAACCCACTCGGCTTTACTCTTGAAAAGGATGCAGCCCAGTGCTCTGTTGAAAACAGGCTCACGCGTCCTGGAGACTCTGCAGAGCGTATCATTTGGTGCTCTGCTCCAAAGCGGAGTACTCTGTTTCCGACACTCTGGAGGCATCGATGAGCTTGGTGAGACCTGTCTTGGCCGAGTACTTGAAAATGAAGGCCTTCATCAGCTCGTATCTGTAGTTACGGTTGATGAAGCTATAAAGCACGGGGTTGACGCAGCAGTGCACAAGAGACAGGCACTGAGTGACGTGCAGGGCCGTGAAGAGGAAGTTCTCCAGCTGGCAGGTGAAGGGGATATAGTGGAGGATGGAGAAGATGTCCAGGAGCACCACGATGTGGTAAGGGAGCCAGCAAACGAGGAAGACCACCACGTAGGAGAAGATGATTTTCCGGCTGCTGTGTTTCTCCTGGTCGCTGGACGCGGAGATGGCCCGGGCGAGCAGGAAGTAGAAGACGGCGATGACGGAGAAAGGAATGGCGAAGCCCAAGACGACAGAGACCAGCTCCATGCTGATCAGCCACTCCTTGACGCTGTGCTCGGGGTAGAAGGACCGGCAGTAGGTCTCGTTGTTGGAAGCCGACGTGACGGTCTTCAGGTAGTAGGTGTCAGGCAGGGACACGCAGAAGGCCAGCAGCCACACCAGGACGCAGACCGCTCGGCGAGCTATCTTCTTCTTGCGGCTCGAGGTGTTGTTGAAGTAGGTGATAGAGAGGTAGCGGTCCACGCTCATGCACGTGAGGAAGAAGATGCTGCCGAAGAGGTTGATGGAGAAGATGAGGTGAGTGACCTTGCACGTGAGCTCTCCCATGGGCCACTGGTTATGCTGCACGAGGCTGACCACCCAGACCGGGATGGTGACCACCACCCACAGGTCGGCGATGGCCAGGTTTAAGATGTAACAGTGTGTGTCGTAGCCTGTGGTTTTGGCCTGGATGTTCACCCAGACCACCACGGAGTTGGCAATCATGCCAATCACGAAAATGAAAATGTAGATAAAGGACAGCGTGTACAGCAGAATGCTTTTGTTGGGCATGTTGGGACACAGCACCATGTCGACGCCGATGCAGTCGCTGCTGTTGCATGGCCAGCTCATGTCGGAGAAGTTCGCTGGTTCCGGGTAGTCAAACAGATGCAAATCCATGGTGTTGAGGACGGTGATCAAACGACCTACAGGAAAATCAAACAAAAAAGATGGAAGAGGAAAACGGTTTCGTTAGAAAACATTGGAGTTTCGGTCAAAGTGCTTTTCCAGCCCCCCGAAGATGCTCAGCTGTTTCGCTTTAGCTCTGCAGTGTCTTTGCAAAGAAGGGAGAAACAAAAACCACCATACGAGAACTCTGCAAAACCAAATAAAACACATCAAGCGTCCAAATCCATGTGGTGCTCAAATAGAGAAACAGGGTTTGCCAGAGAAGTGTCAGGCAGCTGAGCTGCGGCCACAGGGACACAGATGGCTGGCTGCTTCTCAGTGGGGACCACAGAGCCATTTTACCTACATCCCCGAAGACGGGCGGACTGGCTCTGTTCCTGGCACTGCTGTATGACAAGCGTCCTGCTCTGGTTCCTTAATGACTGTCTCAGATTCTCTTCCAAATTTGCATCAGAAATGGGACGCCGTGCTTTTCATCTTTCTGCAAAATCTGCATGTAAATCTGGGTCTCAGGCCGCCCCCAGTTTGCAGTCATGAACACCACGGGAAACGTGGTCAGCATGCGGAATGCCCTGCAGCTTGACTGCATCCCAAACCCGCAGACTCAGCGTTTGCCATGCGATTTTCAACTAAGGGCGACAGACTGGCCGTCTGACGCTGTGGGCCATCGCCTCTTTTCCATCCTTTATTTGTCCAACCGCTTTCAGAGCAACTTGTGCAAAGACCCAAACACAGATCACCACCTGCTGCTTTTCTGGAGGGGCTTGCCATCTTCTCAACCGTCTTCCCTGCTCACCTGACCTGAGCAGGTCAACACTCTGAATTGTCACTATCTTAACACCTGGGGAGAATCCAGCCCCAAGGTACCCCTGGGCCTGGCAATGATTTCTCCACAAACACACCAGCCGGGAGAGCCGCTGGTGGCTGCCTTTCTCGGTTGACATGTCCACGTGAGGGCCCTGAAACCGCTCCACGATGTGGCCCTGGGTCGGCAGCCCCGCTGCGTGACAACGGGAAGGGGGGTATGTAAAGTGGAAACGGTGGGCCCAGGGTGCCCGGCTGAGAGTTACCTCATATAGTAAGATGTTTGTTCTTCGTCTCACCTGTCACAGGTAATGACTGATCCGAGTCAAGCTAATTTGCCAAGCTCATTTAAAGTGGACTCCAGGTCCAAGATGAGAAGCCCCTGGAGGATGGAGGGCAGCGGCCCCTGGGTCAGTGCCCAGGTGGCTACGTTAACGGTATGAACAAACAAAGCTGGGAGAACCCCCATCCCAAGATCAGACCCTCCTGGGCTGGAATCCCGACTCGTACTCATTAGCGTTTAACCCGAGACGAGTTAACCCGTCTGCCGCTGCTGTCGCGGGACACCAGCTCCTATCTCACAGACCTATCTAAGTATTAAAGGGCCTCGTACAGAGTCTTACACAAAGCAGATGCTCAGTACACTCCTCCTCTCCATCCCCTCCCTTTAGCAAAAAGCCTGCCCTCACTTAATTCTGCTCCACATTTGAAACCGACTCTTACTGACCAAGTAATCAATGTCCCCGCCGTGGAGGCAGATGCAGGAGCTAACACAAAGACGACTGACTCTGGACTCCCAGTTAAGGGAGACCCCCTGCAGGCCTCCGGGCGGCTCCCTGTGGGTTGTAAGTGGCTGTTGGTTACCATCCTGGTGACTTCACTGGGCCTCAGTGTCCCCTGCTGCTGATGGAGAGGGCTGGACCTCCCACGAGGAGGTGGGAGTCTTTGGCCTCACAGCCAGGGGGGCTGGCATTCCACCAGGAGGATGCTCATGCCCCATGCCCACTGACTTGTTGCAAGACCCGACACCCAAGCACAGGAGGGCGTCCGGGGGGTGCTCAGCAAGATCAAGTTTAGGACAAACAAACTCCTCACGTTGAGAGACTTTGGAACGCCCTCTCCTAAGATGCAGCTCTAGGACCCCGAAAAGGACATCAACACACTGCGCAGCAGAGGACACTTTGAGGAGCCAGAGCCCCCGACCCACTGGCCTGGCCTTGAAACTACTATTGCCACCTCCCCCTGGGCCGCTAACCTGCCTGGAGCTGAACCCCTACTCTGCATCCCCCATCCCAGAAGGGAGCAAAGCAAAGATTTTGGCTTTGCTCTCCTGCACAGTTCTAAGGCGGTGACTCTTTTTTCCCATTTCCTTAAAATGAAACACATTGGCAGGTGTTTCAGTGTGCCTTAGTTTATAAAGCGTTCGCCCCATGACCTCATGTGACCCCAGAGTCCCTGTGGCTTGGAGAAGCTCGGCTGGAGGACAAGCCACAGCTCCACAGCTGGGCAGAGGTGGACCAGAACCGGGGACCAGAGAACTGCTTGGCTGGCGCCTGGCTGGGACCCCTCTTCAGCCCGCAATGGCACAGCCCTACAAGGTCTTGACAGAAACCACCATAAATCCTGGGGTTTGGGCCGTTCACATGGCCTGTAAAGATGGAACCACCCCTAGCCTTCGTTGACCTGACTTGGATCCCAAGCGCCCCACTTCTTTCTTCACCCCAAGGCGACATTCCCCTCGCTCAGGCCTCCGTGCCCTCAAGTGTACAGGGGGCGGGGTGCTGTTCATCGTGGACAGACGGGACCATGCGGGGAGCAGGAGTACACTGTGAGAGGACACCCGCCTCTCATGCCCTAGCCCTCTGGGAAATCACCAGGTGAATGTGCCCTTCAAGGCCCCTCCACTTCTGCACAACAGACTGACTGTACTCGCACCTCTGGGCGGCTGCCGGCCTTCGGTTTGCCCAGAGCCCGAGCCCGGGTGGGGAAGCGCTGAGGGACCCCACTCCAGTCCTTTGGCATCTGTCTCTGCCGTCCAGGCGATGAAAACCTGATTTACAGATCACTGGTCCTCTGGGGCAGAAAGATCATTTATGAGCCAGGCACACCTCCCCCTTCGGCTGCCTCTCCCCACCCCACGACCCCAGCAGCACAGTGGGAATCTTCCAGCAGGAGCTGAACGGGAGGGCAAAGGCTGCGAGGCTGCTCAATGGAGCATGAAAGTCAGCTGGCCCACTGACCATCGATCTCCGATCACCAATTAGCCCAAGAGACGAAGCCAGAGGCCCACACCTTGACCACCCGCCTTCCTCTGGGGGACCACGGCAGCCCCTCCCCTCCCACTGCTGAAGACTCTGGTGGTCCAGAGAAGGAAGAGAAGCACAGAGAAAAGCTTCAACCAACAGGGCAGTGATCAAACCCTCTGCAAACTGAAACGGAGAACTAAAGAGGAAAAAACGTGGCACACAGGAGCTTAAGTTTTTGTCATGTTGGTATTTGTCATGCATTAGATTTTGGAAACAAACAAGGGCTGTTTCCAGAAAAGAGAATATTATTTGACAAACACAGTCTGCCACATTAGGTGGAAGGCGGTCGGCGATGAAGGCCCAGCCGCCCGTGCGTGTCCAGCAGGTCCAGGATGGGCAGGGCAGGCCCATTTCAGACCACCACACAGACAGTGCGTGGCCACCGCTGGAGAGAAGAGTTTTCGTAAATCACCTGCTTGGATTGTCACAAGTGACACGCTCAGAGCCCCTGATGTGAACAGAGGCATCCTAAGAAATGTCTGCCCTGGCCCCTGGTTTCCAAAGACCTGGCCACAAAGCTCCGAGCAACATCTGAGGGTGGAGGGAGTGAGGGAGGCTTCTCACGAACTCCCTGGGGCCACTTAAACTCCTTGAGCGCCCTGCACTGGAATTTCAGCTCCCCTCCAGCAAAGGCAGTGGATCCAGTACAGAGAGCTGAGTGCATTCTGTGCAAATCGGGAAGGAGTGACCCACACCTGCGTGCTCCTGCACACTCCTGCATACACGGTGAGGCCCCTCCACTGGGGTGGCTGGTCTGTCCGTGCTGGGAGGCTGACGACCAGCAGGACCTGGAGGAGAGTCCCTCATCCCACTCAGACCAGTCACCCTCTGCTGGAACGAACCAGCAATTCTGTTCCCGCCAGCTTGGGGCCATAGCTTCAGAGAAACTTCTGGAAGTTAGTCAAACCTGCCGATTGCCTGCCACGCTGTGGGCTCAGAGCCCACACCAGGCAGGCACAAGAATGAGAGACGCACTTGGACTCTTAGGTTGTAAGGCATCTGCATAAAGGATTCTTGATGGAAAGAAAAAATGGGGCTTGCAATAAAAGACTTTTCCAGTTCTATGATTTTATGGGTTTACACACTTCTCTCGAAAGATTCGCTTGTCCCCAAATGTACATATAGGAATGTTTACTGGAGCGCTATTTATATACTAGCAAAAAGTCAAAGACAACATAAATATCCAGTAACAGGGAAATGGTTCGATCCACTATGGCGGATCCACTGTTCTGAACATGATACAGCTGTAAAATGAAGGACGGAGACCTACTCTTATGAACATGGAAAGGTATAAGATGCTGTGCAGCGAAAGGCAATGTGCAGATACACACACATAGCAGGATCTCATTTATGTAAAAAAGAACAAAAAGTACGTGTACCTCTCTATGTAAATATATGTGCACAAAGGTATGGAAAAAGATCTGCAATCGGTATAAAACTCTGGGCCGAGAGAGTGGGACGAGGGGACAAAGGGTGAATTGTAGTTTTAACACTATAAACTTCTGTATTATTTGAAATTTGGCATCAAGAATTACGTAAATTTTAATAGAGGGAGGAATGTTCCACAAACTAATAAAGGTTCACAGTCCATTTTTCTCGACCACAGAGACCCAACTGAGAACAAAAAGCAGTAATCGCCACTTTTCAGTCCCTTTTCCCCAGCAGTTGCTGTGTTTTATCTCACCGAGTCCTCCCTTAGGGACCACTTTCTACAGATGCCTCGTCTGACACCTGCACCAGGAGAGCATCACGTGACCGCCATGACAGGAAGTGAATCTTCCGACAGCCTTCGGAGGACCCAGAGTCAGTCCGGCCCTCCCCGCTGGCCCGGGGTCTGTAAAGGGACACATCTCCCACTCCCCAGTGGTGGAAGGGCTCCTCTTTGTCAATCGAGGACTCTTCTGGGAGAAGCACTGCTCATTTCTCAGGCTTATTAGTCATCAACCAAGTATCCTTGACAATGATTGAGCGGCAGCAAGCGGCCCAAGGTATTTAGGGTGTTTAGCTGTCTTCAAATAGCTTCCCCGAGCTCGTCCAGTGAGCTGGGGGTAGAGCCAGAATCAGAAGTCTCCAAGTTTAGAGTCTCCTTGGGGTGGTGGTTTGGCCTGCAATAAACATGTCCTTTCACTGGCCAGAAGTCCCTTCCTCCATGACAGAGACTGCCAAGCGCTCAGGTACCTGGCCAGCGTTCACCCAAACTGCCTTCAATGCGTTCACAGTTTCTGAGCACAGATCAGGAAGACCCTTCTGGACAAACCCCTTAGCCCCTCCCATCATCCCTAACAACATATCCCCTCTTCTTCTCCCGCTTCTCCCGGGACCCTGGCCGCGCACCTCCATTCTGCGTCATTGCGTCGTTAACATTTCTCCGTCTTCCTCAGGCTCCCAACCCCACCATGTCCTATTCATCTCTATATGCCCCAGCCAGCAAAACCACAAAGCAGGTGTTCAATGAATCGATAATCAATGAGTCAACAGTTAATCGAGCTCCACTGAGACCAAGGATCCGAGGCCATCACCAGAATGGGAGTCCGGAAGAGATTCTTCTGAAGTCCTCACTGAGCTGAGATGAACATCACTCCTTTCCACGCCCCAAGTGTTTGTGAAGCCTCTTCTGGGAGGGGCGCTGCTCTGGGGCCTAACAGACCAGAATCATCACGTCCCTCCCCAAGAACTCGACAACTAACACAGAAGGTCAGGAAGGCAGGAGGTGGGCGGTGGATGCCCAGAGAGTAGACGGGTGAGGGATTTCCACTCAAGTGGCTTATGGGGCCTTCAAGGAGAAAGGGGGTGGGAGGGAGGTGACCAGTGATGTGCCACAGAGAGTCTGGACTTATTGAATCCGGCTGAGGCCAAGGTCCCCACAAAGGAGAGCGGGCTGCAAGAGTT
The DNA here is from genome assembly GCF_041296265.1 of Equus caballus. NCBI lineage: Eukaryota > Metazoa > Chordata > Mammalia > Perissodactyla > Equidae > Equus > Equus caballus. Next base: position 22,880,303 of record NC_091689.1, on the reverse strand, counting down.
GGGCCTTAAAGGTGGGGGCAGTGGGGAGTCAGGCTGGGCCTGTCCATGCAGGAGCCACACAGGTCTTGAACAAGGGGGTGGCTTTGGGGCAGAAAAGGCTTTTGAGGGTTAAGGTGACAAAAACCACATAGGAGGCTTGCAATGAGGTGCCGCGTGCAGAGCAGGCTGGAGGCCCCCTCGAGGGAGGAAGGCCCTCCCAGTCTCCAGTGGTGTAGATAAGATAAGGCAGGCCAGGCTGGGGCCCCAGGCTCCAGCTCTGACACTGAGGGGCCCTCTGGGCTCTTCGGGACCTCTTCCTACACGGGACCATTTTTGGTGAGGAAGATTGGCCCTGAGCTAACATCTGTGCCAATTTTCCTCTATTTTCTATGTGGGACACCTCCACAGCATGGCTTGATGAGTGGTATGTAAATCTGTGCCCAGGATCCAAACCCATGAACCCTGAGCTGCCAAAGCAGAGCGTGGGAACTCAACCACTATGCCACTGGCTGGTGCAACAGGGGACCTTCTTTAGTGGCTTTCTGCTACTGGAACCCATGTCCCCCTAGGATGGAATTTCATGGAAGAATTCAGGATTGTCCCCAGACAAGTCCATCTTGTTCAGCCTCTCTCAATGCTGCGCAACCTGGAAACTGAGGCCAGGACAGGTGAAGAGACAGGCTGATCTGGGGTTTGTGGCTAATAACAGTTCTCTCTGTTCTCCTAACTTTTCCAGAGACTTTATCTGGGAGAATCATGCTCTGGTCTCCTTATGAAAGCCCCACCCCTCTCCTTGGCAGGCACGCAGTTTAGATAAGAGAATCCACACGACTTCTAAAGACTCAGTAGGCAATGGCACATCATTGGGGTTTGGTTTTTATTTGTTTGCTTTTTGTTTTTTGTTTTTACCAATCCTGCATGAAATCAGTGGGGAAGGGCAGGACAGCTTTGGCCCAGGCAGGCTCCCTGTGGCCGTCTGCGAGGGCTGACAGCAGAATGGGGAGCGGCCTGTCGCCCAGAGCCGAGCAAACAGAGAACAATGCTGTCTTGACGGCACATTCAGTAGCAGCCCTGAATGATCTTATTTCACACAAGGAACTGCTCTGAATCATTTGAGAAGTCAACAACTAAGAGAGAGAGAGAGAGAGAGAGAGAAACAGAAGGAAAAACCCCTACTCTGCTTCAGATAGAGGCCACCTATTCTCGGGGTCCTCAGACACACTTCCCTATAAACACATGGAGCATCTTCATCCACTCTAAGCATTTAGGGGAGAAAATGGACCCCACATCCAGAAACCCGATCTGGTCTATTGTGCTCAATAGCCGAAGAGCAAAGCAGTGCTGGACCCAGAAGGGCAGATCCAGAGACGCCCACGTCACAAAGGCTGGCTGGTGTAATCGGAGCCCCAATTCCCACCCAGCTTAGGAACAGGACGAGGCAGCAGGAGGTCAGTCAGGCTCTAGGCTAGACACAATGGGGTTCCCAGGAGAACGCTTTCAATCTCAGACCCTTCTCATAAAATTCAGGCAAGATCCCCACGAAGGTATCTGTTACAATGAGAAAATTCCAGGATGCTAGCTAGCTAGCTGGCTGACAGCCGTCCATGTGCACAGTCCCCATGCTGCCCACTGCTCCTTTATCTCTCCCTCAGCTGACAGCAGTTCAAGGCCACCTGAGACAGGCTCAGCCCCTCCACCCTCTGAGCGCTGGGAAAAAAAACACGGGGCCAGCTTCCAAAGACACATGTGGCTCGGGAAAATTTTCACCCTAAAATATGCAATTCCCTCATCGCTTTATAACGAAGTAGTAATGGCTTTTTTCCGCAATTCTAAATTAGTAGATTCTTATGTAACAAAAGCATCAAATATCCCCTGCAGAAAACCATCAAATATTCAAAATCAGAGAACACTCCCCCTTCCTTTCCTTCCCTCCCCTTTTTTTTTATGGTTTTATTTTTTAGCTTAATAGAAAATGTGTCCCAGAGCTAGAATTTTCTGGACTTTAAAAACACCTGACATGACACAGCCTTTGGTTTCTTTCTAAATTGCCCCTACAGGTACACAATTCCACTGGAAGGCATTCTAATACTATTTTTGTTAAAAGGAAAACTAAGTTCCTTGATTGTTCAGTTTAAAAGAGCAAATAATTCCCAGCCCCAAATTCCATTGGCGTTCTGCAAAGTCACTGAGAAAAATCTCAAGTCCTAAGATCGTCAACATCTTTTCCTTCTCCTCGGTTAGTCTTAAGGTTTATTGAGTGACTGTCCTTCAGTTTCAGATGGAGTAACTTCAACCAACTTTCCTCCTGTCTCCTCGAACACAGGAGCCTCTCTGCCTAGAATGATCGCACAAAAAGCCACTGTTCCTGATTAAGTAGGTTTTTCTGTTTGGGTTTTTTTTTTTTTTTTTCCCTATCCGGCAAGCCTATACTTTGCCTGTTCTGGGCCTGATTAGAAACCATAATACCAACTCAACTCTCTCAGGACTCACTGTTAATAGGGGATCAGCTCACCTGCAAAGTCCTGACTCAGGTAAACACAGGTCTGCTGCCTTGGCTGTACTTTCTAGAACTTTTTTAAAAGTATCATTGCAATGCATGCCCCTTTACAAAATCAGACGGCCAGCAAAACACAGGCATTTCCCCATTTTCTTTTGCTTTGCCACCCCCCCAGCCCTGCCCCACCCCTGCAGCTCCCCCACTCCCTCTCCTGGAGCTTGCACAGGAGGCTCAGGAGCTGCCTGCACAGTCCAGGGTTTGTGGCAGAGTCCGGGGGCGGGGGAGAAGAGCAAATTGTTTCCAAGCTGGAGCTCCCCTGTGCAACTTGGCTTTCCAGAAAGGCTTTGCATCTGTGGAAGCTCCCGTGCTGATGAAAGAGGGGCCAGCAGTTTATCCATTTAAAATCTATAGAAAGTTAAGCACAGACACCGGCAGCCTTCACTCTCTTTTCTAAGCAAGCCTATTTGATCTCTGCGTTTTCCTGGAATAAATAAAGGGGCACAAAAGCAGCATCTGCGTTTAAAAGAAAAGAAAAAGTTACCACATTGAGGCTTTGCAGAATGAAGTTTCAGGGGATGTCAGCGGGCCCAATACCTTCAAAGAGCTGTAAACCATTTCAGGGGGCCCTCTCCCACTTCTGAAAAACGTAATTATCCTGTTGTGAGCAAATGAATTGAGAGAAAGAAAGAAAAAGAAAAAAGAAAGAGAGAGAAAGAAAAAAGGGAGACAGCCAGTCTGACTTTTACAACTTCTCATTCTCTCTGCAAGTTACAAGTCTTGGCCAACCCCCACCCCTGACCTCACTGCAAAGTTGTTACTCTCAGCCACCCCTTGAAGGTTTTTGCATGCTAACAAAATTGAACAAAATTCATGTTTTATATGAAGGGTATATTTAAATGACAAAATCCTAGACTTATGTGTGTGCCCTTTTTTCCCAATTGAACCTGGACTTAATACCTTCTGAGAGAACAATAAATATTCAAATTAGATTATCAAGGATGCAATCAAGAGACAAGAAGACTGAGCAGCATTTAACATTCATCCTTATAGCTTCCGGACTTACAGGATCTGGTAATCCCAGAAGCATTGCATTCAAATACATTCTGGATCCACAAAGCTTCTTAGCACAGCTTTCTGCTTCCCTTAGAGATGTGTCTTAATAAAGTGTTCATCTTTCTGGAAATACGGATTTGCTGCCCATTATTTCTATTTCCCAACCGAGAGACCAGAAGTGAAGCAGGTAAGCAGTGGTGCCAGGCTGCTCGCTATGCCAGCTCTGAGCAGACAGAATCAGCAGTCTGCATTCTTGCAAGTTCTCTGCTTACTCAAGCTTAAATACCCACAGCAGCAAATGAACACCAGCTTTCTAAATCCAACAAGTACTGGACACTCGGAGAGTTCCCTCCACAATGGACTTAAGGAAAGTGCCCTTTGCTTTCTGCAGGGAGAAGCGGAGCCCCCAAGTTAGCAAACCCACTCTGCAATGCAGCCATGCAGCAGGCAGCCTATGCTCTCAGGAACCATATGCTCTCCAGCACCCATCACAGCGCTGAAAAAGAAGTCTTCTCAAAAAGATCACCTAGTTTAAGAGCAGAAAACCTGCCTTCCGTCCTCCCCTCCTTTCTAAGCAGGGCTGCTGAGGGAGCCCACTCTCCTTACCTCCCGGCTGGGCTCCGGCTTGGGGCTTGCTTGCCTTCCTGGCTCGTGCACTCGCTGCCTCAGGGCTGAGCAGTTCCGAGAACTGTGAGCTCTCCAGCTGCAGACTTGCATTATATACACTGCAGGAAGGCGCCTCTAGGTGGCAGCTTTGTAACCCACTTCTCCCTCCCTCCCTTCCTCCCTCCCTCCCTCCCCTGCACCACCCCCCTCATCACAGGGGCACGCACACACATGCATGCACGCACGCACACACACACGCACACACCCCTCTTGTAAACCCCGGTCTGTCATTTCCAGCAAAGCTCCCCTTCACAAGCATCCTCTTGGGAAATCCCAGCTTTCCTTCATTTGCAAAGTCCAATGAAGCCAGAAGGTCCAGACCCCAGGGGGAAACGTGTCAGCAGAAGAAAAACTGCAAAGAAACCCTAGTGCTTTGAGAAATCATCAGATATTTATCTGGTCTCAGGTATATCTTTAATAATTCCATGAACACTAAGAGTTCCTTTGAATGCCTCTTCGCTCTGGGGAAGACTTTCTTCCCAAGACAAATTGCCCTGAACTTCTGAACCTCAATGTGGATTTATTAAGCCTGAGTTTTCCTTGTTAATTCCTCCCCAACAGAAGTAACAGTTGTGGTATGAGCAATTGATGGGTACCATATTATATACCCCAAAAGTGAGGGAAAGAGCCTTTATAATAGATTTTATGTGAATACTTTTATTTGGGAAGGTCCTTGAAAATCTACTCAGAATGGTGTTCTGAAGTGCCTACCCTGGGCCAGGCGTACATGAAAGGTATCATAAATGGCGTTTGATAAGGTCTCTTTCCAAGATGAGTTTAGTAAACACTTTCTAATTATTATTGTTGAAATCCACATTCTCCTCTAGAAGCGTGAAGTTCTGTCCATGGAGGAATTTAACCTAAAAATGTGTTCCATGCGATATTCACCTCTAATGCCCTATTTAGAAAAATCAGCCATAAACCAACGACCTAAATCTTGCTTTTAAACCGTGCTTAGGAACTTTTCCCCAGAGTCAAGTGCCGTGTTTGGGCTTTTGTTTTGCTCTCTGCTCCTCTGCGGTTCTGCCAGGCCAGCTCCAGTCCCATGTGTGGGGGCATCGGCTCTTCCCACTTTCTCCCAGCTAAAACTTTTGGAGATTCTTTTTATACGTCTACTAAAAATAACAGCAGACAGCCAAATGCTGAGTCTGGATGGCTGGGAGGTCAAACTCTCCAGTGGCCAGCAGGCCTCGGTGTGGAGCAAGTCCTTAACAAAAGAAATATTTTATTCAGATCAAAGCTTCAAGGAACACCAGCACACCGTGGAAATCACTGCCCAGTGGGAGCACACCTGCTCTGGCAAGGCTGGGGGTGGGGGACCCACAGGAGTCCACTGGCTGCCGTCAGCCTTGCCAACCCTGTCCCTGAAGCACCCCGTCGCTGTCCTTAAAACTGGCACGATTCTTCGTGTCACCTGGCCACCCGAAGCTCCATCTCCAAGCTCCCAGAGCAGACGCGGCTGCAAAAGTAAACTGCAGACAGCTCCCTCTGCACACACCCAGGGTTTAGGGGAGGCTGTAAGAATACCCTTTCAACACTTTTTTTGGTCCTGTTGCCTTCTTGTGGGTGACCCTGTGTCTGAGCTTGAGGGAAATGTCTCCGCAGGCCGGCCGGCCCGGCGCAGGTCTCTGTGACACTGACGCACAGGCTGGACTTTCTCTTTCTATGAATTTGACAATCTGCTCTTTTAGAGGATGCATTTGTCCTTGGGCAGGTTTGGGGGCAAGACCGAAACCCAAGATGGGTTTGGATCCGCTCTGAATTAAGCGTGCTCTCTTTCAAAGAAAGCACGCGTTGACGAGCAACCTGCGACAGGATGCAGTTGCTAAAGCGGCGGAAGGAAAATGCAAAGTAGTTGTAAAAAAAAAAAAAAAAGAACCCACTTGGGTTCAGACGCCGTGGGGCCCGCCCCGGTCTGGGAAAGGCAGGGCAGATGGGGCCGGGCCGCATCGCAGCAGCCGGTGGCGGGCGGAGGAGCTGCGCGCCCACCCCTGACCCCGCCCGGGGGGCCCACCCAGCGGGAGGAGCTGGGCGCTCCGGGCTGCGTGCGCCCCAGGAGGATGCCCCAGCCCCCGGCGTCTGCGCTCGGCCTGGGACTCCCCACCCCCACCCCTGTCCCAGAGCCTGGTCCTGGGGGAGATGAGAGGGTAAGTAAGCAATGCTTTGTAAGGAAACAAGATTCCGGCGCCCCGGGACCTAAAATGTCTCTTGGAACGTTTGGAAGTCTGCCTCGGCTTTTGGAAGGATTGCGTTGGTAAGGGAGGGGTCATCCATAGCGGTTAGCTGGGTAGGAATGAGTTTGGTTACTCCCAGTAGGGAACTGTGAGAAGGCAGGGATGGGCCGCTGTCCTGAGTTGGCCCAGCTGAGCCAGAACTCAGTTCTGTGCGTTTTGCTAGCCCTGAGCATTTAGTGTGAGGGCACCGGACGGTGTTTTCAGCCAAGCTCCCTGCTGCATCCACGTCTATAATCCGCGCTGGGATTTTAGGCTCCACAGGAGGCGCTCCCCTCCGGGATCTGATGTGCCTGCAGAGTGGCCATCAGTCTCCTGTCTGAAACCCCACATCGCTTTAAACGTGCTGGGATCCTGGAGCGCCAGCTCTGTGGCAGGCAGCGTCTGGGCTCCTAGTGATACCGTTAGGATGGAGACAGCCTGGTTTCTAGCCACTGCAAATGCGGCCCCAGAGACTCTCAACCTCACGTTAGCCTGAAGACTGACTTTCCCCAAGAGCAGGGCTTCCATCCGACCTCAAGAACATCACACAGGGCTTTGTGGATGCTTGGAGTCGTGACCCCAGAAGAAGCTGCATCTGCTAGTGGCCTGTCCTGGCCTGAGTCATCTCAGGACTGGACATCCTCCTGAATAACAGATGCCAATCCCCTTCTGTGGGGGAAGGACCTAGAAGTAAAATGGAGCCCTGCCCTCAAGGAGATGGGGTTCCCCAGCCTGGGCTCTGTCCAGACAGGTCTGATTCGGAACCCCAACTTATACCGCATGTCTCCTTGGGCATCTTAGCCTTTTTGCATCTAAGTCTCCTATCTTTACAATAATGATAATAGAACCTTCTATTCTTGCCAGGTGCCCCTCAGGATTATATGAGAAGGTGCGTGTTAAAGGCACCTCGCAGGTCCCAGAACGGCTGGCTCTCTTCCTCCTGCCACCGTGGGCCCAGCCAAATTCCAAGGCCACAGAGCATTTTTTAAGGAATGCAACAGCTGTCTAACCCCAGGCTTGCAACATCTTCTGAACTCTTTGCCGAAGTTTGGAAAGGTTTCGTAATAACAACAAATCTGAGCACTTTCTCTTGGCCCGTCTCTCTGCGAAGTGTTTTGCCTACATTCCTGCATTTAATCTTCCCAGGAACCATGAACGCGGGCACTCTTTTTGTCCCGGTTTGTAACTGAGGAAACTGAGGCCCAACGGGAGTGGGTAACCAGCCCAAAGGTGACTGCCAGGGAGTACAAGTGGATCGCAACCCAGCTTTGCCCCACTTCACAGCACACACTGTTATCTGGTAGCACAGAAAGACATGCTCTTAAAAAGGAAAAGCCACTGTCACACATATATCGGGGTATCTGAAGTTGAGTTCCTAAAAGCAGACCCTTGAATGGGAATTCAGGGGCAATCGATTTATTACGGAAGAGCTCCCAGAAGAAACCAGTGAGGGACGAAATCAACGAAAGGTACAATTTCTGGCTGAGTCCTCACTGCAGCCTGACCCCTCGTAGCTCTCTGAAGCCCAAATTCCACCCTGAGTTTGCCCCAACTACAAGCAAGGAAGCTGGCTTTCTTACTCCTGCATCCGTCATCCGCTGGATCAGGGCTGCTGGGTTGTGGGTGGGGAATGCGACTGTCCAGGTACTTCCTGTTCCTAACCCATGTGAGCAGAGCAGCTCGAGTATCCAAAGATCAGTCTCTCCGAGATCTGTTCCAGCCACAAGCCTGGGCAGTAAACCCACATTAAAGTTGACGGAGGGACGCCTAGGAATAGAAAGGGGCTCAGGGGGTCTGGGAGCGGCACCACCCGTGTCCACTGCACGAGGCATCTATGGCATCTAGTATATCAATTTTGACCCAGATAAGAGAATACTCTCTCATTAATACCCAGACTAACTTATTTCTACCTCAGGACCTTGGCACCTGCCATTTTCTCCTCCTGCAATGCTCTTCTCAGTGATTGTTAAATGGCCGTCTCCTCATTCTGATGCAGGCTTCAATACAATTTCTTTAGAAAAATGTTCCCTAACAGTCCAGCCGAAGCATCCTCCTATCCAGGTTACTCTCTTGTCCTGTTTTCTTCAGGGCACTTTCACCATCCATAGGTATCGGGTTAGTGTCTGTCTTCTCCCCACTACAATATAAATTTCTTGAGGGCAGTTACGCTGCTATTGTGTTCAGTACCGTATTCCCATTGTCACACGGTAGGTACTCATAACACTAACTGAATGAATAAACTCGGATGACTCTCACTTTTGAATCAGGTTTTTGCCCCCCTATATTTCACTCACTTTCGGCCTCGTAGAAATGGAGGGGGCAGGGGCTGTTAGGAAAGGGCCCAGGTTAAATATTCCAGGAAAACTTAAAACGTGAACCTTGAAAATGAGCAAAAGACTTGACTAGAGACTTCACACAAAGGGAGCTCCAGATGATGGAGAAACATATGAAAAGTGTGCAGCTTTCTTAGTCATTGGAAAAATGCGAATTAAAATCACAATGCTGTACAACTGAACACCTACCGGAAAGGATAAAATGAAAAATTACTGAATGTTAGCACGGAGGTGGAACCCCCAGAATCCTGACACAGCGGTGCTACTCAGACTATGTATGGTGAAGGACCAGTGTTCTTTTTTCTCTTTGAATTTCCAGTGCATTGCAGACCAGAACTGGTCCCACTGTGCATGACTAGCATGGAGCTCCTGCAACTTGTGCCTCGTCATGCAAGTGTGGCATTTGAACTGTCTACACGCATACCTAGGACCCAGCAATTCCGTTGTAAGGTATATACCCAACTTAAAGGTGTAATATTGCACCCAAAAAATATGCAAGAATGTTTTTTACAGGACTATTTAAAGAACCCCAAACTAGAAGTAACCCAACATTAGCAGAAAAGAATATTACAGACCAACATGCCTCATGAAGGTGGACATAAAAATCCTTTAAAAAAGCAGATCAAATACAAGAATATGCATCATGACGAAATGAGGTTTATCTTTGAGATGCAAGGCTAGTTTAACATTGGAAAATCAATATAATTCACTAAATTAACAAAGCATTTTAAAAAATTCAAAATTAATTTGTGATAACAACTTTCAGCAATCTAAAAATAGAATGATTTCGATTTAATTCCTTTGTTTGATATAGGACCTGTGTAAATACTTAGAGCTAACGTTATGCTTAATGGTGAAAAATTGAATGCTTTACTTCTAAAATTGGGAACAAGGCAAAGATATCTATTTTTACCAGTTCCTTTCAACATCGTACTGGTGGTCCTAGCTAGTGCTAATACGGAAAAAAAAAGAAAGAAAGAAAGGTATATGGCTTGGAAAGAAATATGTAAAACCACTTTAATTAGCAGTTGACATGACCATTTACATAGAAAATCTTAATAGATCTACAAAACAACTTTAAGAACTAACAGGTGAATTTAGAAAGGCTGAAGAATATAAAGTCAGTTTACAAAAGTCAATTATATTTCTTTATATCAGCCGCAAATAATTAGAAAATAAAATTTTAAAATTTCTTTACAATAGCAACAAAAACATCAAATACATAGGAGTAAATTTAACAAAAGCCATGTGAGACCTCTACACTGAACACAATAAAAACAGCCCTGAGAAAAATTAAAGAAGACCAAAATAAATGGAGAGGTGTACCGTATTTATGGATTGTTAATATATCAATTCTTCCCAAATTGATCTATAGATTCAAGTAGTCCTAATAAAAAAGCCCAGAAGATGTTTTTGTAGAAATTGGCGAGTTGATTTTTAAATTTTTATGGAAATTCAAAAGACCTAAAAATAGCTAAAACTGTCTTGAAATGGAAGCATGTAGGACTCACTGTTTGTGATTTCATAACTTGTAAAGCTATGTAATCTATCTAGTGTGGTATTGGCATGATAGACAAATAGAGAAAGGGAACAAAATAGAGAGTCCAAAGATAGATTCACACCTATACAGCCAATTGATATTCAACAAAGGCACCACGGCAATTACCAAAGTTTCAGAAAAATTATATTGCTGTGTCATGGTGGAAATCAAATATTTGTTGTCTAGAGTGGTGAGGATTGACTGAAGGGAATTTTCTGGAGTCGTCACCATGTTCCATATCTTGATTGGGCTGGTGGTTACATGGGTGTATAATTTATCAATTCTTACCAAACTATACTTAAGATATGTGCTTTTCATTAAATTTTACCTCAGTAAAAAAAGCAAGTTGCAGAACGTCCATATAAAAAGACACCATTTATGTAAAATTTTAAAGTCCTCAAAAAAAAGTATGTATGGTTTATGCAACTATAGAGAAAGCTTACATAGATGGAAGAAAGAATATTCACCAACTTCAGGACAGTGGTCACCTCTGCGGAGGGAGAGAGAGAAATGGGCTGCAGTTGTTTGCATGGGAGTGTCTACATAGTCTCTATAATGTTTTTATTTCTTTAAGCAAAATATTCACATTTGTTAGATCTTATTGGTGAGCACATGGGTATACTTTATATTACTTGCTGTTCTCTATTTCTGAAATTTTTCATTCTTAGCTTTCACATGTTAAGAAAAGAAAAAAAAAACTTGAAAGTTCTGAGTGAAGCATTGCTTTCTCTACTTTCACTTCATTGTGAAGTTTGACACAGAAAAGAATGTTTTCTGATCTCTGAGTGGTTCCAGGAAACTTCTGCCGCAGAATATATCAAAGCCTGGAGGGCCTGATGAAGTACCAAGCACGTCAGGTCAAACCTATGTCTCGTTTTTCTGAAACGTTGGCAACATTCTAAAGTTTTGTCATTTCACTCTTCAAACTTCAATGTATAGATTTTATCTTCGAAGCCTGAAAATGATTCAGCTCAAAAAGATCTAAACCTGAAGACAAAGAAGAAATGTCTGAGTTCATCTAATAAAATTATTTCAGCTGCTATGGGTTTTAAGATCACAGATTTTATATATACTAATAGAGTTATATATTTTCATTTCCACTTATGTCTGAAAATACCTCTAAGGAACTTAAAACACCATGTGAGGTCAAATTAGTGAGGGAGACTCTCTCTTCCTTCCTTTTTACCTTTAAATGATTATAAACTTACACACGTGACTGTACTTAAGTGTGCATTTTTCACAAACGAGAATATTCTCCTTCTTATCCCAAGGCAGCCACCAAAATCAGACAGTTAACGTGGTTCCGTTCCTACCCCCAAATCCACAGACCCTATTCAAGTTTTTCCAATTATCCAAATAATGTCTTTTATAGAGAAAGGATCCCCGGGACCATGTGTTGCATTGAGTTGTTCTGTCTCTTTCGTTTCCTTCAGTCTGGCAGGATTTCTCAGTCTTTCCTTGACTTTCATAACCTTGACATGTTTGAAAATAACAGGTTGGATATTTTGTAGACTGTCCTTCCATTTGGGTTTGTCTGATGGTTCCTTACGATCACATTCAGGTTATGCATTTTGGGTAGGAATCTCACAAAAGTGAGGTTGTGTTCTCATTGCAACTCATCAGGTGGTAAACCATATGCGTCTGTCCCGTTACTGACAGTGTTCCCGTTGATCCCTTGATTAAGAGCTGTCTGTCTTCTCCACTGTAGTCACTCTTTTCTCCTAGGTAATTTTGAGGGGAGATACCTTGAATCTATGCAAATAGCTCATTCTCCCTCAAACTTTGTTTACTCGCTTACTTATTTATAGCTGTATGAACTTGTGGTTTCCTGTCTTATTTAGCGAGTTCTAGTGCATTACTCTTACTATTTATTTTGCAGCTCAAATTGTCCCTGATATGGCCAGTGGGAGCTGGCTTCTGTGTCCTTTTAATATATCCCCATCATTCTTTGAACGCTTCCTTGGTTCCTGGCACAAGAAGATAGTCCAGGCTCGTCTTGCACTTTCTCTACCCCGGCCAGGAATCAGCCTTCCAAGGAACCTTAGTGGATAATGGTATTTAGAAGCCAAGATCTGGGTGCAAAATGTGCTTACGGCTAAAGTGATATTGCAACTCCCAGGCTCTCTCAGTGGTCAGAGCCAAGACATCTATATGTTTGCATATACACACACACATGCACATTAATATATATATATAAACCAACACCTCTAATTCCAACCCACTGATCCAATGGACAGGTTTCATTCAAGTGTTCTCTCTTTCCATATTTGTAACTCCCTTCTCCACAGTGACTGTCCTGGTCTCCATAATCCTCATTATAGTTATTTATTTGATCATTCCCTTTTTATTCATTTCCTATTGCCACTATAACAAATCACCATAAACTTGATGGCTTAAAAAAACACAAACGTACTTTCTTACAATTCTGGATATCATAAGTCTAGAATCAATGTGCCAGGGGGGCTGCTTTCCTTCTGGAGACGTGTTCTTGCCTTTTCCAGCTTCCTGAGGCCGCCCACATGCCTTGGCTCATGTTCCTTCCTTGCATCACTCCAACCTCTGCTTCCATCGTCAATTTCGCTCTCCTGACTGATCTCCTGCCTCCGTCTTATAAGGACCTCGGAATTATATTGGGCCCACACAGATAATCCAGGATCCTCTCCCCATCTCAAGATCCTTAATTTAATCACATTGCAAAGTCCCATTTGCTACAGAGGTAACATTCACAGGTTTTGGGGATGTGGGCTTCTTTGGGGGCCTTGTCGTCCCCTCTTCTCCTTGTGTGGATGTACTTCTCACCCCACCTGAGCCCTGACACCGTCCCCACTGTCCCTCTGTGAGAATGCCCTCCTTACCCCATTCTGAGCCTCCATGGGTCCCACCGCAGGCCCCACCTAGTAGCTTTAGGACTGAATTGTTCAGGAAGAAATGAGGTGGAGCAAGATCTTATTTTCTAAATACATTTTCCCTAAAAGTCATGAAGAACAAATTCCCAGAGTTTCTAAAGTTGTATTTGCTTCTACAGGAACCTCGTATCACAGAATCGAGCCGATGGTACTCTTGTCTCTTTTTTTCTTTAAAGTTAGGAAGGCTGCAGTTGGTATTCTTTGGTGATGGCTGGAAACCCAACTTGAACTAGTTAAAGCAAAAAAGAAGGATTTATTGGTTCATGTAACCAAACCAAGGCAAAAGAGGGGCTGGAGCTGGCCTCGAGGATGGCAGGAACCAGGGACTCCAACGGCATCAGATGCCTTCTCTTGGTTTCCAGTCTCTGCTTCTCTCTCATCTTGGATGCATTCTCCCAGGCTGGAATCGGGGTGGAAGGCAGCTTCTGGAGCTCCCGTCTTCTTAGCTTCATCATCAGGCGTAAAGAGACACTTCTTTTTCCTAGCACCAGTTTGGAAAGTCCCACTTCTGACACAGATCAAGAGTCACTCCTTAGATCAATCCCTGTGGCCAAGACAGGGTCAGTTCTGGATGACATGGTCCTGCTCCATTTTGCACTATCAGAGCACACCAGAACAGGTTTGGGGTCTTAAAAAGAGACCTGGACATATGGAAGTGCACTGGAATCCATGCTTGATAGAGTGAAATGATTCTGAATTGTCAGAGAGCTTATGGGATCTACAGTTTACAAGAGAGAGAAGAGTTGGGGAAAAGGCAAAGCAAAAGAACAGGGTTCACGTATTTGAAGAGCTGGCAGGTGGCCGACTCGGGCTAGGTATCTGCAGAACCAGAGCTGGTGATGGAAATTGGCTCAGTGTGCAGAGGGACTGTCTAACCATGTCAGATAGGCGGTCCCCCCTTATCCACGGAGGATGCACTCCAAGCCCCGCAGTGGATGCCTGAAACCACAGCTAGTACTGAACCCTATGTAGACTACGTTCTTTCCTATACATACATAAGTGTGATAAAGTTTAACTTATAAATTAGGCACAGTAAGAGATGAAAACAATAACTAATAACAAAATAGAACGATTATAACAATATACTGTAATAAAAGTTATCGTAGATCTTAGCAACCTCAGCATGTGATTTTGTCTCTTTCCTTACTGAGTCGAGAACTTTCACTTCTTCACTTAAAGGAAGCACTTTAGGACTCTCTTTGGCATATCCAAATGGCCAGCATCACTACTCTTGCACTCTGGGGCCATTATGAAGTAAAGTAAGGGTGACTAAAACACAAGCACTGCGATATCGCGACAGTCCATTTGATCTGGTCACTGAGGCGGCTGCTAGGTGACTAATGGGAGGTGGCACCTACAGCGTGGATCCCCTGGACTAAGGGCTGATTCACCTTCCGGGTGGGATGGAGTGGGATTGCTGGAGATTGCGTCACACTACTCAGAACGGCAGCAATTTGAAACGTGTGCATTGTTTATTTCTGGAACTTTCCATTTAATATTTTCAGACCGCAGCTGACTGTGGGTAACTGAAACCACAGATGAGGAGAGACTGCCGTAGCAGTGAGCTTACTGTGGTTGTTAGCTGCCCTGCCGTGGATGCCTCATAAGCTTGGCACCCACTCGATGGGGACGTGAGGATTTGGGCTGCAATAGGACTTTTAAAGTCCCGTCCAATCTTGACATTCAATGAAATCCTTCTGTGCTGTTTATCCATTTATTGCCTCTCAGCTACAAATATAACCTTCTTGCTTGTTCTATGAAAATGGACATGAGTCCTTAAAGTCTGTTTACTTTGCCAGTTGGCATGATGCTCAGCTGTGTCAGGGGAGAGCCCACTGGACCGTGGCAGGAAGAAATATTTTGCCTCCTGGTTTGTGTGTGCTAATCCCCCAGTGCCTGACAGCCAGCAGCTGTCAGCAGCTTCCCCAAGCACCCTTGGGTGGTTTTGTAGCAGAAACCTGGGTGGTTTTTTGTACTAAACCTGAGTAACCTCTGAGGGGACGTTTCCCCGTGAACCGCTTTCCCTGGTACCCTAGAGGACAGAGTTCTGGTAAGCCCTGATGGTGCGTCACCATAGCAACATCTCTGCCACCCCGGAGCCCTGGCCGTGCCCTCTTCAGGGAAGTCTGGGTCTCAGCCTGGGGGTCATGGCTGCTCCTTATGTCTGCCATGCCCATCTTCTTTAGAGGTCTCTTTACTTCTTCCTTACTCCGGTCCTCTGTTATGGTTAACAAGTCTTTACATTCACCCTTCGCTGTTCCCGTTACTGCGTGGTTTCTTTCTGCCATCTCGGCCCTGACAGATACACACACCTTGTTCCCCATGATGCCTTCCCTCTCCCTCCCATTTGGAATTCATCTCTCCCCCCGACGGATCCAGAGCCATTTTCTGTAGCTCTGTGAGCGTAGGCTGTGCTCATCCTTCATATTATTTGTGTAAAATGTACAAAGTCTTAATAACCTCTCGAGGGTAAGGGAATGTGTCTTAATCACCTGTCTTCGCAGAATGGAGGAAGGGAGACGGGTAGATATCAGCATCACCTGGGAACTTTTCCAAACGACACGGTCCTCCTTGAGATTAAGTTCCACCGAAGCTTAAATCCAACTCAGACTCCCAGCCGCGGCTCAGCCTTGCTCCTCAGGGCGCTGTGTCCTGCCTCCCAGATGGGAAGACACTCTTGTGAGCCTCTGTCCTGGACCCTAGCTAGCGAGGGCGCAGACAGCAGGTGGGAACGAAGCCCCACACAGATGGAATAACAATACAGGACATATTTCCCAGAATGACTGGAGTAAGTTGAGATGAAATACTTAAAACATCACCAAAGCAAACACGTTGTTTTTCTGAGGCCTGTATTTTTTTGAGACAATTCCCCGCTCTTTACGGTATCAGATGCTTACAAACCAAACCGCCTCACTCCACTAGCCCAGTGTTGGCCCTTTCAAAGCTGCTCTGAACGCAGGCTTCCCCACGGTGCACAGCCGGTCCCTCGGGCCTCTGACCTGTGTTTCGAGGGCTGGCCCACCTGAGTACCCTCGACCATGTCTGAGGGATGAGGCGTTTCCTTTCCCATCTCAGGTTTTAACCAGGTGCCTCTCTCTGTGTGCCTTAATTTATTGAACTTGCAATTCTGTTCTGAGCAACCAGGTCATTGTCCAGCTCAGCTAGTCATCTCCCTGACTCAGACCTCAGGGATGTATTTCCTCACTGTGCTGGCTCCTCTTTGTTGGCTTCTCCATGTCTTGGTCTTCTCCGCCTCAAGCAGAGGTCCCTTTAAAGGACTGCAAGTATAAATATGCCCAGATGTCACCAGTGAATATCTTTAGGTGTTGGTATTTGGGATGTCGCGATCTTCCACTCCCTCACTCAGATCCACGCTCCACCCTCCTCCACCTGCACTCTGCTCGGGATGGTGACCTGGTAGACGCACCCACGGGCTCCTGGGCACTCTGGCTTCTGTGGGATTCGGCAGCAGACAAGAGGAGGAGAATGTTACCCTGCTCTCCCACCCTCACCGCGGGGTGCCTTGCAGAGCCACGTAACTCCAGGCAACTCTATCTCCTTCTCCGTAAAGGCGGATCCTGGAGTTGTGGAGCCTGGAGCCGACACAGTTTCGGTGGTCCTCTTTAAGAAAAAGGAGACAAAATTATGAATCGAAAACACCTGTGCCCCTCCAAACCCCCAGCGTGGGGAAACGTGCCAAAGGGGAACCTGAAATCAGAATGGGAAGAGAAATGTGTTTACCGGGTGGTGGTTCAAATGTGTTACTTCTACACGTGTTCCCAACGATTTGATACCGTGACCACATGGAGAGAGCCTCCCCCCGGGGCCTGGGGGGGGGGGGGGTGCCTGTGCAAGTGGCCGGCTTGAAGTCCCATTGACTTTATGGTGACCCCTCTCCTTACGCCTCTGGGGACCACTCAGCAGCTGTGTGCTCGGTGCTACCCTGCTGTCAGGTCCCCGATACACATATCTTTGTACATATACCCTTTGTGGACAAACACTCCTCCAATTACTTTTTCTGATGGCGTCATCGCAGTTTATATTTTTTAATTTTTCAACAATAGCAGACATTTACGATTTTTTCCAAATAAAATTATTTCCCTGCAAAAAAAGAGAAGCTGTTTTGCAGCCCATAGGGATAGCCATTAGGCAGAGAATAAAACAGAAGAGGAAAAGAGTGGGAGGAAATCCACCAAAATGCCACAGGTGGGTTTCTTTCCATGGTGGGGCCTCTGTTGACATGTCCCTTAATTCTGATTTTACGATTTTCCTCCGTTTTTCACCAGATAACATAGAAACAAGTTAAATGACCTAGAGATCAACGACAGGCAGGTGGAAACATCCTTTCTCTCTCCCCAGCATTTGTCCCCTCCTGCCTGCTTTGCACACACTCGCGAGGACACCTTCACGAGTCCTCGGCCAGATGCCCCTTCCAGGAAGCTCTCCTTGCCTTTCACATCTCATTCAGGGTTTCACTATGCACATTTCCGTCTTAGATGATAGTCACCATTTTGGTCTCAGAAATCCCCTGGGTCTCCCCTACAGAAATGTAAATACTCTGAGTCAGGGTATTTTGGGCAGGAAACGCAGCACAAAGTTCCGCCAGAGGAAGAGACTCTGTTTCAGTTGCTAAAATGGGGATAGAAGGAAGGGAGTCTGATAATATGGAGCAAGGCCAGAATCCAAACATTGGTACCTGAGTCCCAAGGCAGGGTGCGACTGACAGCCAGACCGGAAGATGGGCCTCTGAGCCACGGCCCTGGGATCCCCCATCTGCCCGGATTGGGCCAGCTGGCTCAGAGGTGGGGTGGGGCCCAGCCTCCCTGGAGGTCCCAGCTGTAAGACCAAGAGAACCACACATACAGACCCACACAGATGGAGGTCTTGGTGGTCTGGGCTGAAACATAAATCATCGCTGGTTGACACTGAAAACGAGAAGGGTTGTTTCAAAGAGCCCAAGGCACCTTTGTTGTTTGGGACTATTCCGCTTTGCCTTGAGAAGCCAGCGTTCTGTGGATTAAGGCGGTGGGGGCGGAGAACAGGTGGACAGTCCGACAGAACCTGTTTTGACTTCGGGGTCAATTAGTCCCTGAATCTGCAGGTGCCTGATCCCCTTCTCCCACGGAGACAGGGCGCTTTGGGAGGTAGCGGGCAGGATGGCCCCCTCATGTCAGCTCGCGGCTGTGCGGTGTCACCGCTGTGCCTGTCCGGGCTCTGCATGCCTCTGAGTTTCACAGGGTGATGATCTCTGCATTCTTCCTGGGGGATCAGGAGCCCCCTTTCCTTCCTGCAGCCCCATGGCTGCTCTTGGGGGCAGCCACCTTCAGCACAAAGTCACTGGTGGGATGCCTGGACGCCTAAGCAAGGGACTTCACCTGGCCGGGAGGCGCACTTAGGGCTCTGGGGCATGAGAGGTCAGCATCTGGGGTGGGGCCGGGTGGAAGCCTGAATGCTGTGAGGATGAAGAAGAAGCGGGGTGCCAGGCACGCAGCCCCTCGTCCTGTTACCCAGGCCCCTCTGAGACCACCCTGAGGTGGGATGCGAGATGCAGGGGTGGGCGGGCCCTGCAGAAGGAGGCCCAGAGAGAAGGTGCAACTACAGTGCTGTGGCAGAGAGGGAAACCAAGGTGGGAACCCCCAGGGGGAAGAAGAGACTGTCTCCAAAGTGAGGACTTCAGTACAAGGTGGAGGTTTAGCAATAAGACACCAGGAGCCTAGGGCACGGGAGGCAGCCGGGTCTGGATGCACATGACACGTCAAATTGGTTGTATTAACAATAATAGTAATGACGGCAACAAGAAGTAAATACTTGCTGAGCATCTACTGTTTGACAGAGACTGCTTTTATCTTTGATCCCTGGTAACAGCCCTGCAGAAAGTATGAATATACCCATTTTACAGACGAGGAAACTGAGGCTCAGAGAGGTTTCATGCCTTGCCCAAGGCCTTGCTCAGCTATTAGGCGTCATTTTGTCTCCGGCCTGGGTTAGGCAGACTGAGTCACTTGCCCTCGGAGAACCCGCCTTGCCTGGAGCTCGTCTGGGGCCGCAGGGTCACCCTTGGCGTGTGGAGCTTGCCTGAAACCAGACAAAGCAGTTGCACAGGCACAGATTTCCTGGAAAGGTAATGCCATCAATCAACGCGTGTTTACTGCCCGATGACATGAAGAATGTTGACTCACCAGTCATAACTGCACTGCTGGAAATTGAGACCTTGTCTTTAACCCGGCTCGGCGGGTCAGCACACGGGCCTGGCAGATGTGTGGGCAGCAGGGTGCCCATGCCTCCCCCACCATCTCCTGCTGGGACCTCATCTGGCAAAGCAGTGCTCTGGCATTCCAGGGCCGCTTGACCCAGGTGTAGGCACGAAGAAGGACGTCACGGATTTCTTCCCCATGCCCCACCGTCACTGCACAGACTGGCCAGGGAGAGCCAGCCCCTCTCCTGACCATGGGGACGGGAAAGGACTGGGTGTGAAGCAGGAATCCACATTCCTATGGCTTGGCTGCCTGCTGTAAAGATGGTGCGTTGATTATCTGCTTGCAAGGTGCACTTGTCAAAAAGCCAGTGGGTGTCCCCAGTAGACAGTGCTCTGCAGCAGTCCTTGCCAGCATAGTCGCACTGCACAAAAGATGACGTCAAGAGTGCCAGAGAGGTGGGAACTTCCTCAGTCACGTTAGAGAAATTGGCAATTTGCAAACGCTATCTACCTGTTGGTCCTTGAGAAATAAGTACATTGAGACGTGCTTCACAGGCAATTTTCTGCTACCAAACACAAGACAGATAATGTCTGTGTTCAAAATGCACTCCCCAAGGATGTACTAGGCACTACAATAATTTGTACCTGCCACAGCTGTAAGGGCACATTAGCGGCGGCTCGCTCCCTTCCCTCTGTAGATGGATGGGGGCACCACGGACCATGCAGCAATCTCCCAGCACCAGCTATGACCAGCTTCTATACTCACACCCAGAAATGCAGCCAAGGGAGGAGGATGCGGCCATGATGAATGTCTTCACTTCACTGTAATTTAGTTAAAAATTGAATCACTGGAAAACTTACTGGCAACGTGCCTCCCAAGGGATCCAGATGCAACAGTTGGTCAAGGTACCTCACGGAGAAGAGCTCTTGGAAGAGATGGACACGCCAGTGTGCCATGTCTGGGGACCCCAAGGATGAGAGCCTTCTGCTCATTGAGGGGGAACACAGGGTACCTGGGGTCACCTCCTGGCAGGGGCAGGAGCGGATGCTGTACTCAGAAGGGTGACTGAGCAGGGACCTGTACAGGACTGTGGGCAGACTTACAGACACCAAGCAGAGATTGTGAAGCACACTGGGACCAGCAAAGGTGGGCGCACCCCCTTTCTGCAACCCACTTGGTCCTGAAGGGTCAGGGCCAAGAATGAGAGTGGAGCCTGGAGCCTGCCAGAGGCAGGACTGGAGGAGAAGGTGGCTCCATGGAAGTTGTGGGCTCAGACCAACCTCGGTCAGATAGGGAGAGAGTAGGGACAGGAAAAGCTCAACCTTTAAAAAGCATCTCAGCTCAGTTTTATTTAGAAAAGAGAAGAGCATATCTCATTGTTATAGAGTTTATCAAAGTTTTCCATGGCTTCTTAGAAACTCACTAAGGCAACCTCAGCTTTCCTTCCAAAGTTGAACTAAGATAATCAAGGTTCTATATTTCTTTAAATGACTTATTTTTGACCAAAAGATGCCCAAATTCAAGTGGTAAGAGCAGCATACGTATGTATGCCCTTGCTGTTTGCCTTTAGCAAATGCATTCCCAAATGATAAATATGGCCTCTTTAGATGCACGTAAATGAGCTTTTAATAAGCTCATTGGCAAGAAATTCATCTAGTAAGCATAAATCAAAATTGAATAAATACTGAACGGCGCTGATGTGAGTTCTTATTTGTTGTTATGTCAGGTAAAGTTGACATCTGCAATTCTCCTCAGACTACGCTACTTGGCCTCTCTGCTCCCTTCCCAAGTTCAGCAATGACCCCTGCCCATGAGGTTTGCAATGTCCTCTCAGCTGTCCTCTGGCTGGATCGGTTTGTTCATAAAGGATGGGACAGCCAAGGGGTCAGATCAGGGACCTCCTCCCATACTGCCACATCCTCCACAGGAAGGTTAATTAAGGAAATGATGGAGAATCTGACCCTCTTGGCCTTGACCTTGGTTAGAGAGAGAAAAAATATTCCCCAGGAATTCATAATAACAGGCCAGAACTAATGTGGGTTTGGGGCCTGATTCTGTCTCATCTTTGTGGTCCAGAAAACATCTTGGCAAGAGTTTGGTCTAAAGCAAAGCTTCATGCAGAAGGCAGACTGAAGCAAACACCAATGCTCTCTGGGAGGAAGCACTCTCAACCCAGGCCTCCAAGAGTTCCCGGGGATGAAGACCACTGATCATGGGTTCACAATCAAAATGGCTTTAGAAAAATCACAAAACCCGTTAGGAAAAGGGCACCAGGAGCATGGAATGAGCAGAACAAAAAAGCAGCAGATTCAAACCTCAAAGACACAGATATTGGAACTGTCGGATACAGACTAGAAAATGAGAATGAAGAAAAATGTGGACGTGGAAAATGGGAATGAGAATTGAGAAGATGTGAAAGGCCAACGGGAATGCCTAAGAAGTGTCTAATGGAAATTCCAGGAGAGACTTAAGAACATGAGGATGACATAATACTTGGGGGAAAAGATTCAGAATTTTCCAGAATTGATGAAAGACACAAATCCTCAGATTCAGGAAGCACAACTGCCCTCAAGCAGCCTATGTACAAAGAACTCAATGCTCAGGTACATTACAAAGAAATTTCAAAGCGCTGAAGTCAAAAGAGAAGATCTTAAAGAGAAAAGGCAGACTACCACAAAGGAATGGCGATTAGACTGAAAACTGACTTTTCAGCCCCAACACAACAATGGAAGCCAAGAGTCAGTGGAATAATCCCTTTAACATGATGAAAGAAAATAGCTGTCAAGCTAGAACTGTAAACCCAGGATAATTAGCCATTGAGAATGAGTGCAAAATAAAAACCTTTTGTAATTGCATACTGTAAAGTTCACTGGTTTACATGTTCAGTTCAGTGGTTTCTAGAAAATTTAGAGTTGTGCAACCATCACCAAAATCTGATTTCAGAACATTTTCATCACCCCAACATTTAATTTTAAGAAGTAATTTCAAGTGTTCATTTCCAAAGAATATTTTGACATATTTATTCAATCAAAACTAAGTCTTTTGGACTATCAAAAATTGAGTTTTTTACCGACAAACCTTCCTAAAAGGAGCTTCTTTAAAGCTTCTACTTCTGGAAGAAATAAAATGATCTCAGGGAAAAAACGATCTGATATACAAAAAGAATGAAGAAAGAAAATAATAAACTTGTGGGTAAAGCTAAAAAAATTTTGATCACATATTTGTGGAGTTTCTTCTTTTTTTTTTTTTTTTAAGATTGGCCCTGAGCTAACATCTTGCCAATCTTCCTTTCTTTTTTTCCCTCCCCAAAGCCCCAGTACATAGTTGTGTATCCTAGTTGTAAGTCATTCTGGTTCCTGTATGTGGGATGCCATGACAGCGTGGCTTAACAAGTGGTGTGTAGGTCTGCACCCAGGATCCGAACTGGTGAAACCCTGGGCCACTGAAGCAGAGCGTGTGAACTTAACCACTCTGCCACGGGGTGGCCCCTGGAGTTTATTCTTTTTGGATAAGGAATATATATTCTTTTGCAGATAAAGCTAGGGCCAAGCTGCCTTTCTTCAGAGCCTCTCTTATTCAGGACCTAAACTTCAGTAATTGTGCTTACGTTTTTATAGTGTATGATTTGAAATATGTTAAAAAGAAGAAAAACAAAACACCTAAGTATAATATTTTTAAACAGTCATTATCTATGTGGAGAGGCTCTGGGAATCTTTATTTCCTTCTTTATACTTTCATGTGTTTTCTGCGTTTTCTAGAATCATCATTGCTGAGGTCTGAATTAATGAAAAGAGACATCCAACTTCACTCAGGAGGGTGGCCAAGCTGGCAGATAAACCTCAACTTAAATCTCAGAGGACACTCCTGCTCTCTTAAATCTAATTTCTCAGCGTAACCACCAAGAGCTGACAACACGTTTTATTAAATCTGTAGTGGAAAAGAAGCTGTGTATTAAAATAATAACATGGAATAGCCCCCACCCTTACACAGAAAGAGACTCACCGAGAGAGACAGAGAGGAGACTTCACCAGCCACTAAAGCCAAGAGGCCTCAGCGGGGGGCAGTGAGAAGCCATCCTTCCAGAACGAGCCGTGAAAGAGGCCCATTTCCCTCATGAGCATGCCAGTCATGAGAGTATGCATTTTACCTCCAAATAAGTAAGAAACAATCTTCATATCACAAATTCAACAATCTTAACCAGTTATCAAGTTTCTCGTAAGACAAGAAAAAAAATCTG
This sequence comes from Equus caballus, assembly GCF_041296265.1. Classification (NCBI taxonomy): domain Eukaryota; kingdom Metazoa; phylum Chordata; class Mammalia; order Perissodactyla; family Equidae; genus Equus; species Equus caballus. Next base: position 22,856,682 of record NC_091689.1, on the reverse strand, counting down.
GCGTGACAATAAAACGATCCTGCTTTTTGGTGCTTCGCAATTCACAGAGCACTGTGCTGTGCTTTCTTCAGTCGCTCCTGTAATGAATCGCTGAAAAGGAAGCAAAACTCTTGTGGTCAAAATATGGCTCCCTCCTTTGTAGTCAGGCTGAAAAATAACCCAGAAAACAGCTGTTCCATAGCTTCATTTCCTTCCTCACATGCTGTAAACGCGGGGCTTTTCGGTTCTCATCGTGCTGTGTGTTTTAGGCATGTGAAGTTCCACAATGATAGTCTAAACCATGCAAATAATTTGATAAATAAACATGACTTCTCTTTCTAGTAATACAAAAGTATTTGGCTTGGAAAACACAAAGAACTCTCCCCATCATGACTATAAAGTATACTCCCAGGGGTTTTGTTTTACATCCCCAGAGAAAAGAGATCCCTCATTACACACCATGAAATCTTCCTGTTTTATAACCAAGGGGTAAAGCACACCATTAAAAAGTCATAGTCCTGAGACTCAAGTCTATAGAGAATTCCCCTGTCCCCTGCTCAAGGTTGAAGACAAAAGTGTCAATGGGGGAAGGGAAGGAGTGAGTCAGGCCTGGCTGAACTTCCTGACTTGTGTGGGTTTGAACTACAGTCAAAGAGAAATCGATTGTGTGGACTTGTCACAGGGTCTCTTACTGACCGTTTTCCTACAAAGTCCTCCTTGGAATCCTAATATTTTGTCCATCCTTACTGCCATATCTTGAACATCATCATCTAAATATTTGTTGTATGCCTATGGCACTCTTGTCCCATGATCATGGGACATAAATTATATTAAGCAGCCATCTTCCCTGTTTAAAGACAGCACGGGTGGAGGGTTCAAGGACCTACAGACGTGGACATAAATGCTAAAGAAATATCAAATAGAAGCACCGAGTGTGGCTCTGATTTTGAGGTGGTGAATGGAGCAGAAAGCTTGGAAGCTGTGTTCTTAGGCAGGGTGACAAAAGGAGGGGCTGTGAGTACTCAGCAGAGTGGGCGTTTCAGAGCCATGAATAACACCATCAGGCACAAATTCCCAAACTTGGTTGAGTGACAGAGGCCCTGAAGGTCACGGTGTTTGTCTTACATCCTTCAGTTGCTAGAAACACCAGCCCCCTCAACCTCACTTAAGCTTCTATAAACGAAGAATGTACAGAAAGGACCTAGGGCATCTCAGGGAACCCGAAAGAAGCACACACCGCTGTCCTGAGGGATTGCAGTGAAGAAGAACACCAGCCCCCAGAGATGGTAGGTTTTTTGAGGGTCACATGGCTCCCCGACCTCTACTGTAATTGCCCAGCACCTTCTGTAGATCAGATTCCTCTTCTTTGGGGTGAAAACCAGTGGCCCTGTTCCCCTATAAAGATGTGCAAGTGTCTTCAACTAAAGAAAAATTAAACCCATATTGTGTCTTCTAGGTTGCTGCCGTGCTTTCCACGTTTCTTTAAATAATTGCCTACACTTTGCACCTCTACTTTCTTCCAAATCTGCACCAGATCTCTTTTCCAAGCATCCAACCTCTATCTACTCCTTCCTCAGTGCACCTCGACTTCCTAGACTGAGCCAATCGTCTGCCCCCGACAACCTCCTCCTCTTCCCTTCCCCCAGCTCAGTCGGAAGACGGTGCCCCATCCAGCTGCTCAATCCGGAACACTGCAAGTCTTCCTCCCTCCTCTTTCTCCGTCACAGTCAACGTCTGCGCCGTCCCTGTTCCCACCAATCCAGTCTTCTGGATCTCTCCTGAATCTGCCCTCAGCTCTACATTCCCAGTTACACGCCCTCACCACTGCAGAGCCCTGTGCTCCTGCAGGAGCCTCCCCATGAGTCTCCTTGCCTCCAGACTTGAGAACCCCCATCAGACAGGCCACCTTGCCGCCGCCGAAGGAAGCCATTGAAATGACAAAGCTGCTCCTGTGGTGACCCATCACACTGAATGGCCTTGCATGGTCTACAGTGGCAGTTCAAACCTCTCCGAATCCTGGGCCCCTTTGTGTCTATATAAAGCTATAGACCCTTTTCCCAGGGGAACAAATTGCACAAATCTGTAACCACTACGTTGAAGAAACGCACTCCATGGATATAATAATACATTCATTTTATTTTGGGTCCCGCTGTCTCTTCCAATTTGCTCTGGGAGGCTGAGTCTTCTGCCCCTGGATGGAATCTAGGCCACATCCCATCACTATTCTGGACACTTTCAACCAATAAAAGTGCCTATACCCGTCAGGAATTAAGATGTCCAGTGTAGGGTACAGTAAGTGTAGTGACTTAATCAAAATGTGTGATTTCGCTTGAAGCTACTCCTCCTCGCCAGCCTGCACCTACGAGGCACCCACTTGAGAGGATGGGGGCTTCATCTCTCTTCCCCCGTGGTGTATATTTGAACGACTGGGTCAGGATTGGGATACACAACACGTCAATTACGCTCCAAAATTTCCCTTCATCTCCGAGTCCCTCTTCTGTAAACTTGATGTGAGTGAAGAGACAAGAGTAATAAGACGGCTCTCTTCTTCCCCACCTGCAAGGTGGCCTCGGACTCCACTTTGCAATGTGGCTTCCGTTTCTTGGGGTCTCAGCTGAAATTGAAACATTGTGGCTCCGTGTTAATACCCTGTTCCACTCCATTTCCAAGGGCCCACAACACATGAACCCCATCCTTGGCACCTGCCACTGCTCCAGCATCTTTGAGCCCCGGGGAGACCCCCAGAGGTGTGAGGCTGTTCCTCTGCAGCTTCTCCTCCCTCTGCCTGTGGCAGCCTCTCTGTCCTGGGATGATTCCCTCTCATCACTTTGCACCCCAAACAGCACCCAGGAAAGACTCCTTGATTTCTTTTTAGGTTCAGTAAAGCATTTATCACACTATCATACTGTAATTGTTTTATTTCTCTGTCTCCCACAAGGGACTTGTCCTCCTGGAGGGAGAGAACCATATTCCTTGGAACCTTCACGTTTATCACAGGGGCTGCATACAGTAGGTATTAGACGAAGATTCCTATTAGATCATTAAACGGCCCCCAGAGGCCACAGAAACTATGACCGGGAGTTCTAAGAGTCACAGCAGGCTCTGAGTTTCTATAAGACACTCTCAAGACGCGGGGAGAAACTCCGTGTCGGATTTCCATCCATGAGTGGTATCCCAGATCAGTAGGGCTTTCCTTTAAGGCTTACCCTGTGTGTAAGAAATGTCATCTACTTTTTCACTTGCATGTAAGCTTAATTCAACCTGAAACACAACTCCTCTTGAAATACCACAATGCCACTCCGAACAAAATCTGTACCACTCCTTCCTAACCCAAAACACGTGTAAATACGATTATAAGTTTCTTGCCGCCAATTTGCTGGGATGGCGTCAAAGACCCAAGAGATGGTCCAAATGCTGTAGGGTAATTATTGAACTACAGCCAGTTGGGAAATTTTCCAACCCTTTTTAAGGCCATGTGCCTCTGCATCAACAGGGGTAGCAATTTTGAAAACAGGATCCTTATCTTTTGCAATCGCTGGAGGAAATGAGTGGCATGAAGGCAGAGAGGGAGGAGGAGGCACAGCCCCAGAGGGTCCCACCCCTGGCCACGCCCACTAATTAGAGGCCTCTCCAAGGAGCCCTCTCCGGAGACTGGCTCTGAGGGCCTGGGGCTGGGTTCTATCACAATGCTCCGCCTGACACTGCAAATTAATCCAGTGTCCTTGCAGATCTGTCTAAAGCAGTCGGACGTCTATCCCTAAAACGCAGTGGCCTGAGATAGTGCGAGCTCGTCCTCATTGCATACGACAGCACATTATGAAAACCCCAACTCTACCTTATCTCCCCACCAGAAGGAGAGTTGTACCTCGCGATGTGCTGGGAAATGTTTAACAACATGCTCCTTGGGGAAAAACGTCCTCATGTGTAACCCTTTTTTTAAATTTTATTTAACTGAGATCGCATTCGTTTACAACATCATGTAAGTTTCAGGTGTACATCATTATATTTCTGCTTCTATATAGACTGCATCGTGTTCACCACCAAAAGTCTAGTTTCCATCTGTCACCATACATACGTGCCCCTTCACCCCGTTTCCCCTTCCTGCACCCGCTTCTCCTCTGTTCTCTGTGTCTAGGTGTGTGTTTGCTTCATCTTCTACATGAGTGAAATCATGCAGTATTTGTCTTTCTCTGCCTAACTTATTTCTCTGAGCATAATACCCTCAAGGTCTATCCATGTTGTTGCAAATGGGATGATTTCACTTTTTTTATGGCTGAGTAGTATTTCATTGTGTGTGTGTGTATATATATATATGCAATATATATACACACAAGATATATAAGATATATATACACTACATCTTCTTTATCCATTCGTCCATCAAAGGACACTTAAGTTCCTTGTAACTCTTGCCAATTCTGTAGTGTAAATCTCCCATCATGGCTGATTGCCAGCTACCACCGCGAGGTCCCTGAATGTGGAATTGGGAAGAGAAGCACAAGCCCTTGTGAGCTGGCTCCAGCACAACACTGATTGGGCCCTAAATTTTCACCACCAAGAGGTACCAAGGATTAACCTATAGCTTATCAGTGTATCTACGTTGCAACCATTAAGCCCCTGCTGTGTACATGGCGGTGTGCTGAGTCACACAGAAGACAATGCAGCAGGTGTCCACCGCGTGCTGGGACACAGGCGAGCTGTGACTCACAATAAGGTGCCCAGGTTTAGAAGTATTCGCCACTGCAAAAATAAATAGATGCACATTTCTGAGCAGGAAATAAAGGGGTGGCCTCGCAGCTGGTGCACAGGGAGTCGCTCAGAAGATGAACGGGACTACGGAAGTGTGTCAGACAAGGGTGCCACCCGTTTCACTTACTGTGTGTTTTGTGGCAGCAAAAAGAAAGGCTGAAAACTGCTGAGATTGACACATTACACAGGCATCTGTCTGTTGTGGTGACATTTCTGCAGCAAAAGTACAAGACTGGGAGTTCAGAAGTTAAAAAGGCAAAGTGAATTTTACTCTTAAGAACTTTCAACAACTTTTACTCTTATATCATGTGAAGAGAAAAAGAGTTATTGCAGAGAGGAAGGGGGAAAAATAAAAGTGTTCTAGAGTGACTCTCTGAAAGATCACCAAAGTTATCGCTGTTGGGGTGTCGGTCCAGAGATGTATTCAGGAGAGTCCAGGTATCAGTAAAGATCTGGAGATTAGACAGAGTTAGGTGCCACTGAGGAACTGTGCCATCAGGTTCTCCTAGCTTGGATTCCAAGAAAGTGGAGTCATCTGTGACAGGTCCTTGGGCGCAAGTAATATCGGGGTTTACTATAAAACCACAGTAATCAAGATAGTGTGGTGTTGCTGGACAGACAGACAGGAATCCAAGGAGGAGAATGTGCCTAGAAACAGGTGCACGCGGACAGCTTAATTAATTGCAAATCAGAACCACAATAAGTTACCATTTTACAGCTACTAGAATAACTAAAATTTAGAAAATAGACGATAGCAAGTGTTGATAAGGAGGTGGCATGGGTGAAATTCGCGCACGTCGCCAGTGCGATGGCGTGAATCTTTGTGTTCTCCACAAAATTCGTGTTGAAATCCTAATGACCAACGTGATGGAGTTAAGAGATAGAGCCTTTAGGAGGTGATCAGGTCAGGAGGGTGAAGCTCTCATGAATAGGATTAGTTCCCAAGTACAAGAGACCCCACAGAGCCCCCTAGCCCTCTCCATCATGTGAGGACACACTGAGAAGGTTTGGCTATGAACCAGGAAGCAGGCCCTCACGAGAACTCAACCATCCTGGTGTCTTGACCTTGGACTTCCCAGCCCCCAGCTCAAGAGAAATAAATATCCATCATTTATAAGCCAGTCAATCTATGATATTTCATGGTAGCAGCCCAGACAGACTAAGGCAGCTGGTCAGAGTGTTACATAGCGCAAGCATTTTGGAAAACTCTCGGGCAGCTTCTTAGAAGAAACTTACCATCAGATCCAGCAATTCCACACTTGCAGTTTTACCCAAGAGAAGTGAAAATAGGTGTCCACAAAGAAAACACCTGTACACGGAAACACATCCATCTTTATTCATAATAGATGACAATTGGAAGCAACCCAAAGGTCCAGCCAGAGGTGAATGGAAAAACAAAGTGTCGAACTTTGATTCAGCAGAAACCTACTCGCTAATAAAAAAGAACAATCTACTGACAGAGGGATGAATCTCAAAATCAGAGAGAGAGAAGCGGGGCAGAAAGGAAGACACCCTGCGTGATTCCATCTACATGAAGCCCTAGAACCTGAGAGCCCAGTAAAGATTTGTCTATGGGGCTGGCCTGGTGGCATAGTGGTTAAGTCTGCACACTCTGCTTCAGTGGCCTGGGGTTCATAGGTTCAGATCCCAGGCACGGACCTAGCACCGCTCATTAGGTCATGCTGTGGCAGCATCCCACATGAAACAGAGGAAGGCTGGCACAGATTTTAGCTAAGTGACAATCTTCTTCAAGCAAAAAGAGGAAGATTGGCAACAGATGTTAGCTTAGGGCCAATCTTCCTCACACACACACACACAAAAAAAAACAATAAAGATTCATCTAGACTTGATAAGACAGGCATGCTGGCACAGCCTGTCTGGGCCGCCTTCGCCCTGAGCTGTGGTTGCAGGCTCAGCAAATAAACGTACCGGCCGCTCAGTTAACTTTCAGCTTCAGATAAACCACATATCATTTTTTAGTATGTCTCGTGCAACATTTGGGAATGCATGGCACACACGTGCATGCAGTATACTTATACTAAAAAAGTATTCATTGTTCACCTGAAATTCAAATTGAACTGGACATCCCGCGTCTAACATGGTAACTGGGCTCTGTGGCTTCCCATCGCCTCTCTAGGGAAAAGCGTCTACTCACCGAGAGGTTCACCAGGCCTGGTCTTACTCTCTGGCCAATTCTCAGAGAAGGAGAGCAAAAACGAGCCTGCCCCAGTCTCCTTCCAGTACGCAGACCCCCGTGCATACCCCGTGACAGTTTTTCCCTTCATTTCTCAAAGCCTGGAGGGGGGCAAATCTTGGTCTCCCCCCAAAGGTCAGGGCGGCAGCCCACACGCAGGGAGGGGCACATGGCTTCTCCTACGGCTGCAGACAGAGCCCAATTTCTGCCTTGAATAGATCCGTTGACCACGTGTTCATGATTTCAAACTGTGGAAATATGTCATTATCTCATGGCTGTTTCATTTTGCGTCATTTGTGTCTGTTCTGCTTTACTTTTAGGGAGACATCTAAAGCTCCTGCTACTTTGCATAACACTCTCCAGCACAGTTAACCAAGTTAGGGATTACAGAGCCCAAGACTTTTAGCAAGTTTCCAGGAGTCAAACACCAAGTGTGACAGCCCCGATATTAACAGTACCACACAAGGAAAGGGGGTCGGATCTGTTTCTGCTGTTTTTCACACTAGTCACAAAAAGAGCCCTTCGAATCAAAACCTGTTAAGAGTTGTTTGGGGAATTATTTTTAAAAGAACCATTTTTTTAGAATACCTCCTTTGAACATAAACACTTTCTTAATAGGTTATTTTTTTTTTCCTAGCCTGGCAACTAAAAGAGGAATAATTTGCAAGTGCTGATTCTCTAAAAGAAGCTTTTCACTTGCTTGAAAGAGCATGAATACGTGTCACTGGAAGAAACTAAATTTGATAAGGAAATTACACCTTTTGGGGAAAGTGCAAAAAAATAACAAAGGTGGTGGAAAGGAGGACTTTGATCATTAAATTATAGTGCTTTTACCTCCCTATAGTTCTCTGTGGAAAATCACTCACGCTGGCTCGTAAATAATAGTAGCACAAAAGATTAAAATGTAAAATTAAAGGCAGACCCATGTTAAGAAAACAAAACGGGTGGAATTTAAGCCACTTGGCAGAACAGGTTGTACAGGTCTCATTGTGTCCAGGGGTGTTCTGGGGGCCTTGTAACTTTTGTGTTTACACTGGGATGGCCCAACTGGAGTGGTTTTAAAAATTTGGGGTCACAGATCGTTAAGATCCTAATAAAAATCATGAACCTGCTTCCTGGGAAAGTGCACGTCCACCCTTGTGCGCACAACTTTACAGACCATTCCAAGAGGTTCAGACACTGTCCCCAAATCTATTCACGGAGCCCAGGTTAAGAACCCTTGTGCTAAGCAAAGCCCACGTCTTTGACATTCCCGGCTCCTTAGGGCTGATCCCAATGTGGCCTTGATCTTAGAACTAAGGCAGGGCTGACCTCGCCTCCTCTGTCTTCCCTTTCAGCAGCTAGCCTTTGGGTATCCCATTTCTAGTGTTCCTAGAATTTGATCACGAACCCTAGAATGCCTGCCACGGTGTTACACTGCCAGTTGACACCACCTTTATGCACACCGTGGTGAGAGACTGGGGCAGGATTGCCAAGCTCCTCAGATGCAGAGAAGAGAGGCAGTGGGGAGCCCCGCTGGGCCACTCCAAGCATGACCATACCAAGTTTTCTGTGTCTTCATCTGTAAGTGGGGATCATAATCGTGACCACCATAGGGGCTGCAATGAGGATTAAATGACAGATGCTACCAAAGTGCCTGACATGCAGCAGGCACTCCAGCAAGTTAGAGGCCATCTATTCCAGTTGTCCAACAGTCCAGAGACATCGATGTTGGCCTCTTACTATCAGTGTCACTTCCCGCTCGGACAGTGATTTACAAATTGCAAAGCATCTCTGCTGAAATTCATTATAGGTAATTCATTACTACCTCACAACATCCATGAGATAGGAAACCTCCAGATGAGTGCTCCCATTTTACAGGTGAAAAAACCATGTCTCAGGTTAAGTGAGTTGCTTTTCTGGATTCCCAAGCCTAGTACATTCTTCCAGAACCAGACCACCGGGCAGAAACCGAGGACTGCAGGTCACCAGTGGTCCCTCCCCCAGATAAAAAGACACAGGTCACCCACATGCTACCAGCGAAGTCCATGATAGCCCAGGAGGCTACTCGGTCCTGACCCTGGCTTGGGACCGGGCCCTGGAGCAGCCTCGGAGGCCCCTCATTGAACCCTGCCTCACACCCTCTCTTCTCACCTTGTGCCGCAGCCCCAGCAACCAGCTTCCTGCAGGTGCCACCTGTCGGCACCTCGCCTCTGCTGCCCCAGGGCTGCCCTCACCTGTGACAGCTGCCTGACACACACGCACAGCCTGGAAGTGCCAGGGAGTGTTGGAGTGACGTTTGTGCAGTGACCCCTGACAGTGGGGAGCAGGAGCCCCCAAGGAACTGCTCCCTCTTCCATCCTCAGGCAGACCATTCTGAGACACAGACTCCACGTGGCTCCTCAGAGGGTCCCAGTGGGTGGGACCCTACAACCCACTTGGTGGCCAGAGTGAAGAAGCACCTTATATGGCTTTGCCCTCCCTCCCCGGTTCACTCTCTCCAGGCCTCACTCCCATCCCTGAGATCACCTCCCAAAATAAATTCCCATGAGGCTCTGCTTTCCAGGGAGAACCCAGGCTAAGAAAAGAGCCCATTCTCCCATCTGCCCCCATCTCCCCAGCTGGGGGAGCCCACCATCCAGTGAGCAAAACCTGCTTTCATAAAAGCCACCGCCACTCAGGACTTAGAAGATCGCTGTCCCACGGGACTGGATTCCAGTGTCAAGTTTGCACGCCTGGTGGCCTGGGATGGCGCTGTCAGCTCTCCCTTCTCCTGGAACCCCCAGCCAAGGCCTGCGCTTCCTCGGTCACAGCCAATCCAACAATGGGGGACAAAAGCACTGTTCCTAAGCCCCCATCCCAGGGCCTTGGGTCTTTCCACCTGTTTCTTTACTGAAAAGAAATTTGTACAGATTGTCTCCACTCTTAGGAGAAATTCCCAGGAGTAAGTAAACAGAACATAATATTCTCAATCATTTCCCATGGGGGGCCGGGGAATGTAATTATGTCCTTTGATGACCTGTGGGAATGAACATTTTTCCATCTTATTTAGTAACTGTATTTATTCTTGTGAAAATGTTTACTCATCATTCTGCCCATTTATTCACTGACTACTTGATGTGTTTCTTATCAGTTGGGTGGACGTTGATATAACAACAGATATTTACTGACATTTTTAATGTAATCCTTTCCCTTATTTAAACTATGATTGCAAGACTTGCCTGATTTTGAGTTTGAGAGCTATTTATGGATCCATCTCTATGGTGAGCATTCCTGAGAGCCACCTATGACAGCCAGACGCCGGTCAAATTTATCCTTTCTCAACTGAGTTCAAATGTTCTCATCCATATAATAGAGGAATTTGGGAGATGGAGGCTCCTGGTACTACTGTCTGTTCTAACACCTTCTCAGATGCCCATTTCGGAACTTTCTAAACAATATCATTTCTGTTTTATAGCCTGGTTTTTATTTACTGATTATATTTCCTCTTACGAATAAATACATGAGCCACCCATTTTTGATGTGTGGGTGAACCCACCTCATTTAGTATGCAATGTTGAGGATCAGTAATTATTTTATGTACTAGAATCCTATATTGAGAAGATTCTATTGAGTCATACGGGGAGGCAGAGAGAGGAGGCCCAGCCTAGAGCTTGGCCCACTGCTTGGCGGCAGAATCAGGACTGAAATCTTGGCGAGGCCTGGGTCCAGGCTATTTCTACAAATCCACACTGATGGGGTCAGAAGGGCAATGTAGACAATGAGTATGTCTGAAGTAATTTGGAGGTTTTCTTTCTGAAGAAAAAACAAATCTAAAGAGTGGGTTGTAGGCATTGGCCAGATTCCCCCATCAGATCCTTCCAGGCAGAGACCCAAGGCATTTCGAGGAACCTCTAACCCTACTCCTCGGCCAGGGTATTAGGCTACATGCATTTAGTGCAATTTCCACACGGTCGAGTTTGAGTCTGCCGTCTTGTTCTTTGTTTCTATTTTCTCTCCTTTCTCTTTCTTCCTCTTTCCTCTCTTCTTGGAGAAGTCCAAAGGCCAAGAGCAGAACAGGCTGCAATATGGAGGTGCCCCATGAAGGAGGCCCATCTCAAGAAGGGAGGACGTGAGAGTTGACGACCCTCAGATTTGTAGGACTCAACGAAAACACAGAAAACCAACGTTCTGCCCTTTGCCACTCAAACTAAGTTGATCTGATGAAGTTAAAGAGATATTTTACACTTTAGTAAAAGGAACTGTTTTAGTTTTTCGGATTGTGACTGTCAGTTCTATTTTTCCGGTTGCATGGGGAAAAAAATGTTATTTTGGCAAATGCTTTGAACTCATTACATCAAACTAAATATTTATAAAAATCCAGCAAAGTGAATTTTTTCCTCCCTGCACACTTGGAAAAGACAGGCAATCATGACCACAAATCAGAGGCTGTCTTGCGTATACGTGAAAATATCGCACATCTTAAGCTTTGAATGGACCTGACACCGAGGATTTTAAGACTCAAGCACTGGTGGTGTTGGCGTATTTTAGACTGTTGGTGCTTTCCCCCAGTTTGTTGCTGTGCAGTCATCACACTAACATTTTTAAGAACACTACGCATGTGTGAACAGGAGATGCAGCCCTGGGACAATTCAGAGATGAGAAGCATGAAGCATCCTCTCCTGGTAGTAAGTCAATTCAATAAGAGATTCGAGTTTCCCCAAAGATGGAACAATAACTTTGAGGTTAAACATTTTCATTTGCCTTAGTTTAAAAAAAAGCCCTAGTTGCCTATCAATTAATGTGACTTTCATATATTATTATTAACATAAGTCACTGGTGCACTTCCCAAGGCTCAGAAAAACAGAAAAGATACGACAGTATGTAGACTTTCTCGTCGCCCGTGGAACCAGACCTGTTAATTCCTACACTCACAAAAAAAAAAAAAGGAGAGAAGAAGAAAGTGACCCAAAGGAAAATATAAATCCTATAACTCTTTAAACTCTTTGATTTTGGCAGAAACAGGGTTCACTTGAGATCAGCTAGAGAAATGTTCTACCATGTACCACATGGCAGGGACGGAGAAACTCGTCACAGAGAATGAGACACTAGTATGCAAAAAGGAGAGCAAACTCAGCTTGTCTGGAAGGTGGCACTAAGCCCTCAGCTTTTCAGGTTTGCAAGCCAATAAACATGCCTTCTCGCTAAGCCAATTCGAGTTGGTTTCTCTGCCATTTACAATCTCAAAAAATAAACAACAGTGCTGCAGGCATTTAGATGGGGGAGAAAGTGCTGTGACTGGGCTGGTAGGAGAGGTCTGTGGCAAATGTGGGATTCATCTGGTCTTTGAAGGTCACAGAAGAATGAGGTAGGTGAAGAAAGGGGGAGGGGAAAGGAGGGCGGGGAGCTGCTCTCAGCTGCAAAACTAGAGGAGCTCATTTATAACCCGAGTCCGTAAGGCGTCGTTTAGTAAAAGGTCTCAGCTTGGGGAAGAAGAAACAGAATTAAAATTTAGTTCAGAAGGAAGAAGTCTTCAATATTGAGAAAGAAAACGTGGTTGTTCTGGTGCACGTTTTGGCTAACCTCTCACCCAGGAGATAAGAAACAGTCCTCGTCTGATAAATGGCTTGAGATTCCAAGCGTTCAACCTTGTAAGAATTCACCGTATAAGTTTGGTCTGAAGCCCTAGCATCCAAAAATCCCCAGCGAAGCGGGACTCTGAGTGGAAGCTGAGACACGGCTGACAATTGTTATTGAAAGCAGACTTGTGTGTTTACATTTAGGGGGAGAGGTAACCCTCTCTGAGCCTGGAGAAGGGGAGCACTATCAATAATGCCTCCTAACTTGTTACAAGTTCGTACCAGGTCAACGTGCCACTAATAATTCCTTCACCCAGGAGATGGATGCTGCTCCCTCACTCGTATTTATTTTACGCCATGAGCAATAAGCCTTCTTGCCAACCCTCAGTGAGCCAATTTGGGCAGCCTTTGGTATGCTGATGGTATCTTTACGCCACGCCACTTGATTCTGTCAAAGGACCCCTGCACCGGTAGGCTTGTCTGCAAAGTGGATTGACTTCCACCTGCAAAGCGGCTCCGAGCTCGTGCGGGTCACCCTAAAGGCCACTGGTTACTACCGTGAACTTTCAAAGTACGCCTGTGTTCAGTATCTTTTTTTTCTTACAGTAACTCAAAAGTAGTTCAAAATGGCGTTTTGTGCTGTTATGAAAGCCTCACATACTGCTACTCAGAGGATATTATTTTGTTTTGTTTTAACACAGAAGCATCTAGACAAAGGCAGAAGCCCTGGAGAGCAACCCCACTTTGATGACATTTTTCCCAGGGACGGTGGGCACTCAGTAAATGCTTGATAAAGGAGCCGCGTGAAATCTACCTACGAGGACCCTCCAGGACCGCAGCAGCCCCTGCCCCGTGCAGGACGCGGCCCTCCCCTTAACAGTCTGTTGTGGCCTTGATGGTGGGTTATTTTCACTGTATTTTCCGATGACACGAAAGTGGACGCAAAATGATGAAGGTGCCAACTCCACAGTTGGCGATGTTCTAAATCGATGGGTGCAGGTACATATAGATATAGATGTAACCATATACAGATATATAAAGTACAAAAGAAATCACAAAAAGAGGTGGAATGTGTTAAGTTCTTAAAAGAAACAAAGGTGGATGGGAGTGGAAATGGTGATGGGTTCACTTCTGGATGGGGAACAGGGAGACATCCAATGCAGACACACACACACAGACACACACCAACACACACACACATGCTCTAATTCTCTTATACTTGCAGGGTAGTGTCCATTTTACGGAATGCTTTCCGCATGCATGACTCTGTTCAGTCTTGTAACAACCCCACCTAAGACAGAGGTTTGGTATCTCATCTCCATTTTATAGAGGCTGGACATGAAGGGATCTATCTCCCAAATAACGTCTATTAATTATTTTCTTTATATAGTCAAAGTGTTTTTTGTGTGGGTTTTTTTTTTTTTTTTTTTTTGGTGAGGAAGATTGGCCCTGAGCTAACATCTGTTGCCAGTCTTCGTCTTTTTGCTTGAGGAAGATTGGCCCTGAGCTAACAGCTATGCCAGTCTTCCTCTATGTTTCATATGTGGGATGTTAACGCAGCGTGGCTTGACAAGCGGTGTGTAAGTCTTTGCCTGGGATCTGAACCTGCGAACCCTGGGCTGCTGAAGCAGAGTGCAGGAACTTAACCACTATGCCACCGGAGTGGCCCCTCAAAGTGGTTTTTTCAAACCACTTGATTTTATAGCTTGTAGCAGGTAGGATTCTAAGAAGGCCCCCAAGATGCCCACCTCCTAGCAGATATGTCATATATAACCCCTCCCCTTGAGTGTGGGCAGGACCTCGCCTGGGATGGGACTGCCGCTGTCTTGATCAGGTTCCAATCTACAAGACGCCATCCTCTGTGGCCCACTAGAGAGGTTCTCCGTCTGGCTTTGCAGAAGTGAGCTGCTGTGTGCTGTGAGAGGCCCACAGTGCTGGGACCTCAAGGCAGCTTCTAGGAGCTGAGTCCTGGGGGCCTCAGTCCCGCAACTGCAGGGAACTGAATTAGGTCCACACCTGAATGAGCTTGCAAGAAGACCCAGAGCTCCAGAAAGGAACACAGCCCAGCCAACGCTGTTTCAGCCTTGCATAGCCTGAGCAGAGGACCCAGCTGAGCCACATGCGGACTTCAGACCAACAGAAAGTGTGAGATCCTGAACAGGCGCCGTTTAAAGCCACCGAGTTTGCGATAACCCGTTACACGACACCAGAAAATTAATACAGAGCACGTCTATGATTTTAATCCATTTCTCCTTTTTTTTTTTTTTTGCCTTTTCTTCACATCTGACCATTTATTTTCTCCATCTGCCTCTGCGTGAATTCTGCATCCATTCTACTGTTTAATAGTAAGACAGGCTCCAAATCACACAAAAAAAGGACTGGTGACCTAGCTCAGCTCCATATCTAATTCACCCAGACCTGAAAACAAGCGGAAATAACGGTAATCCCGCTCTGACTTCCGGTCTGTGGAAAGCAGTGCTATCCTCACCAGAGATCCGTGCATTTTCCAACAGATGAACTTCAAGGACGTGATCCGGCAAAGGACTGTCCCAGCCTGGCTCACTGGCCGGTGCACGAGGACGGGACAGAGCCTTCGTGCTGAGCTCTGATTGTAAGGAAACCAGAACTTCTTTCAGAGTCTGAAGACATTCAACATCCCATCAAGCAGCTGGGGAAACGCGGCCTCTCGATTTATATCAGCCACACAGAGAGAATAACAAATGCGTCAGTAGACCGGGCCCCGCCTGGCTCAGCTCACCCCCTGTCCTCCAAGTCATGTCTTCAGGCCTCTGGGGCACTTTCGCTTTTTCTTGTGCATCCCAATGCCTTTTTAGAGGAAGATGGATGACGGCTCCATACCCAAGAGTCTCAGACAGGGAAGTCATTTCTGTGAGGAGCCAAAGGTTAAAAGTTTAGACATTCTAGTGTGAGAGGTTTCTGCACAAAGAAATGAGTGATGGACATACCTTTCAACTCACTTATAGATTTGAAACAGCAATAAATGGATGAAACGTTAAGAAGTGAAGTGAATAACTGAAAATCATTGTGACTACATAGCATTCATTTCGATTCTAGATTATTATATTTTTTAATTCAATCAGTTACAAGCACAGGAAGGTTGTCAGCCCTACAAACGGAGCTGCCACCGTTTCATATTGACTTTATGTTACAGTTGTGGCCTGTGTCCTTAAATCTAGATGTCACTAAAGCATAAAAAGAACAGATGTTAAGAAAATAGTTCTGAAGCAGGAAGTATAAAGAAAGAACATTTGGCAAGGAAACAAGCTGTCAGTGTTGTGGAAGAGGGAACCTAGCAGCCAAAGGCAATTATTTATTAAAATAAAAACAATAATTCTGTCCAGCCCTGATGAGTTAACTGGTACCAGGCCAGCCTTCTTGCCACAAACAGCTATATGACTGGATAAAAGTTGTTAATGAACTATTTTTCAGGTGTTTCCCGACAACAGGTACTGCAGAATCCGAGAGACGAGAAAAGTGAGTGATGGGACTGACTTCCAAGGTTAGTTTAAAGAAGGAGTCTGGCTTCTGTCTTGCTTACCCTCTCGTGCTTGCTCACTGTGATGGAGTCCGGCTACCACTTGGTGAGCTGCCTTTTGGAGAGGCCCATATGAAAAAGAACTAAGGGATGGCTCTAGCTAACAGCCAACACAGAACTGAAATCCTCAGTCCAATTGCTCAAGAGGAACTTAATCCTTCCAACAGCCATACAAGGAAGCTGGCAGCCAGCTCTCCCTCAGTCGAGCCTTCAGACGAGACCATAGCACAGCCAATGCCCTGACTGCAGTCTCTGGGGACCCGTTAGGCAGAGATGCCCACCAAGCTGTGCTCAGATTTCTGATCCACAGAGACTCTGAGATAATAGATACGTGTTGTTGCAAGCCACTAAGCTTTGGGATAATTTATTATGCAGCAACAGATAACTAATATAGGAAACAAACTATCAAGAAAATTATTAAAACCAAAGGTTGCCTCTCTGAATGTATTAATAAAAATGATAAACCCCTAGTGAGACCCATCAAGGAAAAAAAGAAAACACAAATTACAACTCTCAGGAATGACAAAAAAGATATCACCACAGATCCTGTAGATATTTTTAAAAATTATAGGACCATTACAAACAATTTAATATAGAAGTTCTACAACTTACATGAAATGATCAAATGGCCTGAAATACACAACTTACCAAAACTGACCCAGAAGAAACGGAAAATCCAAATAGTGCCATATCTGTTAGAGACATTGAATCTTAATAAAATCCTTCCCACAAAGAAAATTTGAGGCCCAGATGGCTTCTAGCAAACATTTTATGAAGAAATTATACCAATCTTATACAAACTCTTAGAAAATAAAGAGAAAAGGAACACTTCCACACTTATTTTATGAGGCCAACGTAACACTGATAACAAAGCCTGACTCAGATATTAAAAGAAAATTACAAGGGCCAACCCAGTAGCATAGTGGTTAATTTCACATGTTCTGCTTCAGTGGCCTGAGGTGCGCCAGTTCAGATCCCAGGCATGGACCTACACACTGCTCATCAAGCCATGATGTGGCAGTATCCCACATATAAAACAGAGGAACATTGGTACAGATGTCAGCCCAGTGACAATCTTCCTCAAGCAAAAAGAGGAAGATTGGCAACAGATGTTAGCTCAGGGCCAATCCTTCTCACCAAAAAAAAAATAAAAGCTAATTCTAAAGAAAAAAAGAAAATTACAGACTAATATCCTTCATGAGCATAGATGCCAAAATTCTCAACAATATCTTTCATATACAATTTAGCAGTGTGTAATAAAGATCACCCATCAAGTGGGGTTTATCACAGATATACATTCAAAATTCAATCAATGCATTTCACTACATTAACAGAATAAAAGGAAAAAAATCACATGATTATCCCAAAGACTCAGAAAAGCATCCAACAAAATTCAACACCCATTCAGAAAGAGACCCACACACATACGGACACCTAATTTACGAGAAGGGTACCACCACAGAGAGGTGGGGGAAAGATGGTCTTTTCATAAACACTGCTGGTAGCTTTGGATGTTCATATAAAAAAAGAGATTTAATCTCTACTTCCCACTTTATAGAAAAATTAATTCTAGCCTGATTATAGATCTAAATGTGAAAAGTAAAACAATACACCTTCTAGAAGATAACATATAAGAATATTTTCATTACCTTGAAGTAGACAAAGAAATTTCATAAACAGGACATAGAAAAACACTAATCATAAAGAAACAGATGGATATGTTAGATTTCATTAAAATTAGGAAATTCTGTTAATCAGAAGACGTCAAAGAGAGAGAGGAAAGGCAAACCATAGAATGGGAGGAGATATTTCCAGTGAGTTCATTCAACACAGACTTGTGGCAGAATATATATAGAGGCCAGCCCGGTGGTGTAGCTATTGAGTTTGCGTACTCTGCTTCAGTGGCCCAGGGTTCACGGGTTCAGATCCTGGGTGTGGACGTGCACACTGCTTATCAAGCCACATGCTGTGGTGGCGTCCCACATAGAAGAACTAGAAAGACTTACAACTAGGAACTAGGATATACAACTATGCACTGGGGCTTTGGGGAGGGGAAAAAAAAGAATATCTATATATCTTTAACAAATTAATGAGAAAAAGATAGAAAATCCAATAAAAGTTGGTCGAAGATTTCCATAGGTACTTCATTAAAAAAAAAAAGGCTATTCAAATGGCCAGAGGCACATGAAAAGTTTCTCAGTATTATTACCTATCAGGGAAACGCAGATTAAAACCACAATGAGGTAATAATAGCACAATTTCAAAGAAAAGAAAAGACAGAAAATACCAAGTGTTGGCAAGCATGCAGAGCAAGTAGAACTCTTAATGGGAAAATCGAAGAAAATATTGGGACAACACACTGGAATATTTTTGGAGCTCTGCTGAAGCCGAACACCCACATACTCTGTGATCCTGCATGTGTACTAAAGACATGTATGAGATTGATCACAGCAGCATTATTCATAGTAACTGTCCGTCAACAGCAGGATGGATAAATAAACTGCAGTCTGTTCATACAGCGGAATACTACACAGCAGCGAAAACAAACTGCATCTGCACACAACAACATGGATGAATCTCATACTCATAAGTAGGTCAAAGCTAGACCCGAAAGGGTGCACATCGTCTGATTCCACTCACATAACATTTATATATAAGGTCTTCCTTTATAAGGGAAAAATATTTGTTGTTAGGCAGGCAGTGGTTGCCTTGGGGAAGGAGCGACAGGATGAGATGAGCAAGGGCACAGGGGAGCTTCTGCGACTCGACTATGCTTCTGTGTCTTGATCTATGTGCTTATTATACAGGTGTTTGCACGTTGAGAAGATTCAGTGAACTGTATGCGTAAGAGTTGCACATTTCTCTGCACTTATATTTTAATAAAAAGTACTTAAAAAGTTGTAGCTATTATTAGTGTTATCTGCATTTCATGTGTTAAGACAGCTAAAAAGTCTGAAACCATTTTCTCAGCATAAAAAGCATGATGAGTACAGCTCCCCGAGGAATGCATGAGGCAGGCACATCCCAACATGGCTTTCGTATTTAAGCTCCTCAGAGCATCAACAGGCAGCAAGATGCCTTGGGGAAGTCTTCCAGATGGCACCCTCCCGGGTGCTGTGAGGCCTCTGGTACCCTAGCCCGGAACAGGGCAATGGCATTTCTCGGGAGCAATGCACTTCCAGGGGGAAAGACTAAACAGGGAAAGACAAACAGACACAGCTGGAAGACAGATGCAGGACAAAGTGTGCATACAAAAATTCTTACTAGCCTTCTGCTTGACTTTTTAAAACCAAGATAATATTTCTCTGAAGTCTGGCAGTGAGCTATGGTCAACTAATAGATTAAGTAGATATTTTCTCTGCCATTAAGCTGCATCTTACTGATGTAACCAGGGCCACTGGCCATTCAGGTCTCTAAATAAGTCTCATGAATGTGTCACTTTTGTTTTATGAACAGCACAGCTGTGATTTGTGACAAGCTTTCTATCCGGGGTACCAAGAACCATTGTTTTAAGCATTGTGAAAAGAAAACAGCACAAGGGGAGGGGAGGGGTATGAGAGTCAGAGGGAAATAAGACAAAACAGAAATTGGACAGACACATGCTGGTTATTCAGACGTGTTATCAGATACAGGAGACATTCCTGTCGGAGGCAGGTTTAAGACTGAATTTATCAATGGCTGGTGGAAACTGTGTTCATTTTAAAAGACAGCAGGTGTTAAAACAATGAGAAGTGACCCCCTTTGCACCTGGGCTGCAAAAGCTGCCTGAATGTTTGCGAAAAAACAGGATAATAATAATTTTAAAAACATCCTGCCTCTGGCTAGTTCCTTTTTATTTTTTCTCACACTGGGCAGTTTTATTTATAGATAATAAAGGCAACTGATAAGAAACACACACACACACACTTACACTCATTTCCCAGTGGAAGTGATGTTTGTTTGACGTAAAATAGCTTTGGTGTTTGTATAATCTGTTATCTTTGGAATTCTATCCAGAATGTAACGTCAGATTGCTCATATTCCCTTTAAATCAGTTTACTAGCATCTTCTCAACAAAAATCTATCCAATAGGACTCACTTCCAGTACAAAATATCCTTTGATGTATCGTTGTAACGGACTGGAGAGAAGCCAAGATTCACAACCGAAACTTTTTGCTATCGGGGAATGTGGATTTCAGCTGTTGGAAAAGTATAATTTTCATTGCTGTGGAGCCAATCTCTAGGCTATGAGTACTCCACTGAACAATTTCTACAGAGCAGATCTTTGACATCTGGGCTATCTCCCAAGATGATACTGTGACCCCTCAAATTAGGAAGACGTACTGCTAATTGAGATGTGGATTTTGAGCAGACACGTAGGCAACCCCAGTAGCTTCAGGGACGAGCTGCCACACGACAGCACGTGGCTTCTAGGTGGTGCCAAGTGCTCTACATACGTATTCTCTTAATCCTTTAATAATCCCTTGAGGTAAGTGGAATCATCCTGATTACAAATTATAACGTGTCACAGACATGGGGGCTGGGTCAGGAAGAGTCAGAACTGCGAATGTTAGATCTTGGAGCACCGAAGATCTACCCACATTGACTTTAATAATTATGAATTAATGAAATGAATGCTTTATTCGTTCCCAGTTATGTATGCAAATATAAGAAGCTTAGCATTTCCTCGATTTGCCTTTGTACAGACATCACATCAGACATAAAGGTGGCGTGTTACAGCAGAGAGTTTCATCTCTGACATTTTAAAACAATGCACCTCTTCTGTACAATGACATTTTCTACTTAGAAGCATAGAAAATGTTCCTGACATCTAAGTTTGGAGGAGAAGGCCTTCAAATTCAATTTGAACTTCACGCTTTTCGCTTTTATCTCTCCTGCCTTCGCTACCGGCAGTACTGCAGGCCCACATGAGGAACATGCTGGAACTGAATCAAAGTCCATTCCACTTCCTTTTCACTGTGCCTTGAAGTCCCATCAAACCACTGTGGGATCACAGCAGCCACTTCTCCAACTCCAGCTCTCAGACTCACGAGACAACCCACGCCGCAGCCTTGTCCCGGGCTGAGCAAACTCGTGTCAGGAGAACTCCCTCTCTTTACCACGCATTTAGCGAGACATGCGAGGAAAACCGCCCAACGACGCTCAAGCACTGAGCATTCAGCAAGACATCTCATAAACGAAGTCACCCAAATACTGAGTACGCAGGGTCATACTATCTGGTGTCCCGGCACATGGCAACTGAAAACCATTCAAGGGGTCATACCACACACTTTGAGTGATGCTATGGGGTGGGTGGCGGGCGTCGGGGGGGGGAAGTGTTCTCATTGTTTAGAGATGGACTGAGGTTCAGAAACGTTACCCAAGCTTCTTCAAGTCACACTGTTAGAAAATGGAAGAATTGGGATGGGTTGTCTGACAGTTCCTATTGTCCGCTCTTCCACTCAGGAAATCTGTAATTGGGCCAAGGACGAAAGAGATGCAACACGACACGGCGTAGCTCCCTGCTGAGAGGCATACACAGGTGCTGGTCAATAAAGAGATGGATGTGCTGTCTGTCTTCCGGGCGTATATCTGGGGTGCTGCAGAAAACTTGCCAACAGTTAACAAAACTGCGCTCTGCCGCTGACCCCACGTGATCTGTTAAAGACCAAATTCCATGTGACATCACGTTTGCCATTTAAACCATCTTAAGTGTATAATTCAGCGGCATTAACTACACTCACAAAGTTGTGCAACCGCCGGCACTATTTCCAAAAGTTTTCATCACCCTGAACAGAAACTCTGTACCGATTAAGCAATACGACTCCGTTCTCCCTTGCTCCCAGCCCCTGGTAAACTCTAATCTACTTTCTGTCTCTATGAATTTGCTTATTCTAGATATTTCATATTAAATGAAATCATACAATATTTGTCCTTTTGGGTCTGGCTTATTTCACTTCATATAACATTTTCAGGTGTCATCCACGCTGTAGCATATATGTGAATTTCATTCTTTTTTAGGGCTGAATGTCATCCCATGACCTGTACTTAGCACATTTTGTTTATCCACACGTCTGTACTTCTCATCTTTCGTGGTCTCCTTGCCTCATGATCACGTCAATTCTCCTGCTCAAATGGACCTCAATAGCTCTGGAGCAGCCCTACAGCTCAGTCCAAACTTCTCTGCCTGCCGTGAGCACAGGTACCGTGTGACCCCAGTGTATGACCCCAGATCTATTCCCAGATCAAACGGAAATATCGCCTATCGAATGAGTATATCCCCATACTTCTGCTTTGATGCCTTTGCTCAGGTTTATTCCTTTGCCTGGAAAGTTCTCCTTCTATTTCCTGAGGCCAAAGCCCCACGCACCCCTTACATAGTCAGCTCGGATCCCACCAGCTGAGTAACAGCATCTACTTTCCCAGCCATCTCTTCTAAACTCCCAGAGGACTTGGCACGGCGGCCCGTCACCACCTCAGACCTACAGCTCCTCCACGCGCCTCCTCGAAGGAGAGCTCATATCGCAGTCAGCTCTTCTGCTGCACGGTTTTGAGTACGGTGCTTTGTATAGAACAAGCATCCATAAAGATTTGCCCAGCTGACTTCATACATCTCCAGAGGGCTGGGAAGATGAATTTTCCCAAAGACGTGGCAGCTGGATTACGAGGTGGTGTAAAAACACATTGACATTTTAAATGAAATGATACACCAATTATTAGGACAAAACAGAGTAACTGTGGAAAAGATACTGACTGATTTAGAGGAAATTACTGGAAAGATGAGTCAGAATAACCATTTGGGCCTCAGATGTCTGGCAAAGCAAAGAGTATTGTTCCTAAACAAAATGAACTTAGGATTTTCATGCCAGAAGACAGATAACCTAAAACGGCTTAGGCATGGCAGGATGGGACTCTGGAATGGGACCGGGCAAGACAGAGAGAGATCAGGGAGGGTGGAGCAGAGCCCAGGGCCTCCCTGGAAGCAGGGGACTGCTCTGGGTCCTTCAGGAAGCTAACTCCTGGCAACGTTGCTGCATATGTCAGGCCCCCGTCAGTGCCACCTGGCTGGGGGCTGTGAGCCTTCCCTGGGCAGAGCGCTGGGTCCAGCTGTGTTTGGTTCTTACAACTTGGTCTTAGAGTAGAGAGTATTCCTGTCTTGTTATGCCTTAGCCTTGCTGTTACAAGGGAGGATGGGAGGGGGTTTGTTACTGAAGGAGGAGGGTGAGGAGGCTGGGTCCTTGAGTGAGGAGGTGGCCCTGCGAGCATTAAGTGGGGCCCCATTTTGATTGGTTCCTGGCTTGCACGCCACCTTGTGGTACGAAAAGGCTCTGCTCGCCATTGCCGCTTGAGTGGACGGAGGCGGAGGTCTAGACAGATGAGCTGCTTCGGGGCATTCACCTCTGGTGGGAGTGGTGGGACCCAAGTCCCCAGGTCTGGCTGAATTATCGTGGCGCACTGAAAATAACTACAGCAGTTTCTGTGGAGAGGTTCTGAGTGACTGGTGACTCCTAAAAGAAAAGAAGGTCAGGGTCTGGTCTAGTGACCTTCACCTTCATCCAGGGCGGATCGTTAAAGTGATTTGTGAGTTCCTAGAAAAGGAAGCAGAGATAACGAGTGTTAGCATCTTGGCTTCTCTAAAAACAAGGCACAGCAGATGATCCTAATTTCAGCTGTCCATAGTTACTAGCCTAGTAGATAAGGATAATGCTCTAGATATAATAGGGCTGGATATTAGCGATGCCCTTGACAACATCCTTATCTCATGGAAGTGTTGAAGACAAGGAGAAATGTGAGCCAGATGACAGGGTGGCTGGACAGGTTTATAGCTTGTCAACTGATGGTAAGTTGGACACATTTCTAGTGCTGTGCCATTGGGCTCCCTGGCTTTCTCATAGAGGACATTTCCATCAATGGGTTAGATATGAGGGAGGCCATGCAACTGGATGGGATGGTGAACACACTGAATGACAGAGATGGCTCAGAAGGAGAAATTGTAGGAAGAGTAAGAGGTTTGGTCTATTGCATACACCACGTGAATCCCCAATGTGATGTGGCTGTGCAACGCCAGATGTAACGGGTGGGGACCCAAGGTAGGGCCCTGTTGCTATCTGATGGAACGCCTACCAGGCACAGCTAGAAGGCATTGTGTCCTTGATTTATGTCTGAAGGACACTGAATGAGAACAGCATGACAGAGAGAATGACCGCAAGGGCACTGCAAATCTTGTGCGGAGGACCTTGAGGGTGCTTGCTTTGTAATCAATACTTGGGGGTGTGGGGGATACATGGGCTTAAATGTTTAAAAGCCTGCTCCTGTTTAAGAGGACTGTTCTGTTTTGCTTTGGAGCCTTGGGGTAAAAACAAACAATAATAGTGAAAGTCATCCGAAAGCAGAATGGACACTCTTGAGGGGCCAGGCAGAGAAGAGATGCTGAAGAGAATGAGATGTCCCTAGGGCTTGATGCATCTGACAAGAGGTAGTTCAGACAACCTCCGAGGGCTCTTCCGGGCCTGTCGTTCCTCCAGGACACATACCTGTGATCATGAAGGCAGAGTTCTTTCATATCCGAGTCATCTTTTCCTATTGCACAACAGTGACCATTGAGCTTTGCATACAAGGAGCATCAGTGAAGATTTGCCCAAATGACTCCATATGTACGAAGAGGACTGAGAAGATGAATTTTCCCAGAAACCGGGCAGTCTGATTGTGAAGCTGCATAAACTATTAAACACTGAAACCAAAGTAACCTTTGCTACTATATCTACATAATTAGGTGCAATCATTTTTTTAGTAAAGGATAAGCGGTTTGAGAACGACTGTTTTTAGTAACATTTGTCTCAAAGAAAACCAATTTTTTAATAAATATTAATTAAGGTAGGTGTGGCTACCAACAAAAAGATACTAGTTAGAGGTGCAGTCTTTGAGAAGAGATTGTCAGGTGGATTGAATAACAACTCCACCACCAACTGGACGACAGCCTTGGATATACAGTTGCTTAACTTTTCTGGGTCTCAATTTCCACGTGGGTAATATAGGGATGAAAATATTACCTACCTCATGAAGTTAATGGGAAGATTTAACGAATGAATATTTGTCGGGTCCTAAACAGTCCCTGGCACAGAATAAATGGTCAATAAGTGTATCAACTGGCAAAGCCCATGGGATATCATCAGAGTACAGCTGTATTTGTTCTCCTGCTATGCGGAATTTGGGAGGCTGTTTCATTGTCTTCTTATGGGCTGGTCTTTTTAACATGACTTGTATCTTGTGATTGCTGAATTTCATCATCAAGTAGTTTATTTTCTAGAAGAGCTCATAGGCTGTGGCTCACATTGACCACTGCCTCCACGACAACCCGTACTGCCTTCTCCCACACTGGCAGAGTCCTGATTTGGTTCTTTTATTTATCCCACTCTTTCTCAAGGCACGTAAATCCTGACTACTCTGAGATAACAACGGTGGTCACATTCCCTAGCTGGTCCTTTTTCCTATCTGGAGATGTTACAGAGTGAGGATGTAATGTCTAGAGCTGCTGCAGACATTTGATGACCTCGAGGAAAGTCATCCAACATCCTAAGGATGACAGCTCCAAAAGATGGAAAGACCATCAAAGGCTGATGATGCCACAGAGCCACTGAAACAGTCAGGTCCAAAGCTGCCTCACCTCTATTCTTGTCGTTAACGGAGATTATAAGTCCTTCTATTGTCTAAGCCATTGGACCTTGGAGTTTTTTATTACTTGCATTTGAAAACATGCCAATTTATTCATGAGTGTTATATTTCCCGAGGGCTTTCATATTTGGGAATATTAACTTCAGTGAGTAGAAATACCTTGGGCCACATTTTTGCCCGAGAACTTTGTAAATATTGCCACCTTTTCATCTGACGTTGAAAGCTACCGTGAAGAAAACTGAGGCCGGTCAGCTTCCCCCACCACTCTCCTCCAGGTTCCATGACACATCCAGGATATCTTTGGTGTTGGCTGTTCTCTATCACGTTTTCCTGGAGGGTAGAACTTTGGACCTGCAGACTTAGTTCCTTTATTTCACAAATGTTTCCTTACATCTTTGACAAAAATTAATATTGGAGGTCTCTTTTTCAGGAATACCAACTAACTTTTTTCTAATTGTTTAAATGTCTCAGTCTTTTTCCTTTATAGTCACTGTAACTGATTCAGGCTTTTCCTCTAAGTCAGTAATTCAGATGAATGCTCCCAGTTTATTTCTTGGTTTTTCTAATTTAGTTTCTCTGTGGGATCATTTCCTATTTTCACTTGGTTTCCTTAATTACATGATCTTCCTTTCCTTCTCATTATGTTATTTTAGATTCTCTCCCAGCTTTTAGTCTATTAATGTTCTTACTAACTTACTCTGTTACGGGGAACCTGTGTAAAGAATTTTCTTCTATCTGGTTATGTCTTCTTCCAGACTAGGTTCTTCACCTGTCTCACCCATGCTATAATTCTTTTTTTTTCCTTTTTTTTCCTTCTCCTTTTATTGAAGTCCTGGACTTGCATAGTGGACATGCTGCTTCTCTCTTATTAATATTTAACATGGTTTGCTCTTTGCAAATCATCTATTTGTTCCAATGTAATGTGAGCAAGTTCTCCTTGATTCCTTCTCGCTGTGTCGGACCGAGATTGAGGGATGGGAGATGGTGTTTTTATCTACTTTTCTATAGCCTGTAGACACACTGAGGATAAGGACTGGTCCACTTGCGAGGTCCGGGCTCTGTCTTCTCTTCTGAGATTTTGGTAAACTCCCACCCTTGTTAGGAATGTACCCCATTCCTGTGACAAAATGCCCTTCGACTTTGAATCTTTGCCTCAACTCAGTGCAAGGCCCTAGAAAACAGCAAGTCCTAGCGATTTTCCCGGCTCTGGTCAGGTCCTGTGGGTGGTGGGGATTGGTTTCCACTCATGATGGTTTTCTCTCACCTGGACTTCCCCAGCTGGCTTGCTTACTCTACTCACCCTTTCATCTCACTTCTCAGATTCGTGTCTTCTTCGTAACAAAAAGTATTAGCAAGGATTCTCCGTATTTTGTCTGCTTGAGTTCTTTCCCCAGTAGGGATTTTTGGGGAGTGTGGATGAGATTAGCTGTCATTCTCCACTGCAGGCTGCTATTTCATTGGGTACAGTTTCTGAAGTTTATGGCACAAAGTTGTATCTTTTGTTCGGTTGCTTTTTTTTTTTTTTTTTTTGGCTGGTCTTGACTATTCTTTTGTTCATCTCATTACTAATCACGGGAGAGAGGTTCTGTGATCCAGATTCACTCTGTCATTTTTATACAGACGCCCTCTCCATGCCCTTTCGACTGCATTAGTTCTGAATATGTTCCTCTAGGAACTGCAGATTATAAAATTTGCAAAAAAAAAAAAATCTGAACAGTTACTAAAGATGAAGAAAGAAGAACAACGAGAACAAACACTCATAGGGACTCGCCAACAGGTAACAGCCATGTAGCAGTTTACATTTACAACACACTAGAGACTTATTTCATTTTCATTAAGCCCCAGAAGGGCAGCGTCTGCACCTGTCTTGTACCTCCAGAACCAAAGCCTGCGCCTGGCCCAGAGTAAATGCCCAGGAAGGTTTTCGAACGAACGAATGACTGTTACCCCGCTTTACAGACGGGAAGACTGAGGCTACAATCATTCAGGACCTGGTCCAAGGCTACATAGCTAGATGTGGATGAAATGGGGCAAACGGAAGGGCAGGAAGACAGCCTGGAGGACGACGAGCCCGCGGGTGGGACCTGGGGCCGGCCCGGAGAAAGCTGGCCGGAGAGTCTTCCGGAAACTGGCGCTGCACCTGGCTGCTTGGAGGCGGCGGCTTCCACCAGAGCATCCACCCGCCCGCCTTGGCATCGGGCACGGTTGCCATGGAAACAGCAGGCGGCGGCGCAGGCGCATAGAGGGCAGGGGGGCGGGGACCGCGCCGGGCCGGAGCGGAACTGCATTGCGCAGGCGTAGCGTCTCGGTTGCTAGGTGCCGCCTTGCGTCCCGCTAAGTGGCCGCGGTCAGGTTCCGGAGCCTCAGGATCGCGACGGGAACCGAATCCCCGCCTCTGTGCTTGCAGCCCCGTGGCTGTCACCTGTCCCTGCCCGAAGTGAGAGGATATCCCCGGTTCCCGTCTCTCCCTGCAGAAGGACCTCCCGCTGAGCGCCTCAGGTGGTGTCCCGACCCCTGCAACCCGCCCCCCTTTGGAGGGGAGCAGAAGAGTTTCCCTGCGGGCGAGGGAAAGAGGGAAAGAGGCCAGCCATGTCGAACGCGTAAGTGATGGGCTGCGGGGCCATAGCCATGGATGGGCTTCTCCAAACCAAAAGGTGGCTTGCTCTGCTTCTTTGCTTTTTTCTTTTCTTTTCTTCCCCCCTTCTCCTCTCCTTTTTACATTTGGCAAATACTCAGGATGGTGTATCACCTTCTTGTGGACAAGGAATGCCATACACTTATATCTTCCTCCCCCTCCTTGCACAACCCCCTGTCCCCATGACGCTGAGCTCCTCCGGGCTAATTGCTTACGCCTGCCAAGCCCTGTTGGTGTATTTTTGAGGAAGCAGTCTCTCCAGTGGGTCCCGTACGTTGCCTGTTCATCTTTCACGGTGATATATGGGTCGCTTTGTGAAAACACTCAGGTCCCGATATTAAGTCGAGAAAGATCTTGAGGAAGCTTTATTGTACCTTTGCTTTTCACCAGGGAACACCAGTCAGGGGGTGGTGGTGCTGGAAAGGCTGTTCTCCCAGCCCTGTCCACAGCCCTTGCTCAGCAGTCAGTGCCTGGGGTCTTCATAATGGTCGTTTCAAACATGGAGTAGAGTGCTGACTCTGTGGGTGCTGTTCTAAGTACTTGAAATATAGTACCTCTTTTAATCTTCACAGTACCCCTATAGTGTAGGAGCTGTTAATATGATTATTTCTATTTTACAGATGAGGAAACTTAGGCACAAAGAGGTTAAGTAGTTCATATATAGCAAGTAGATAGTGCCACCCCAGGCTTCGTGGCTCCAGCCCACACTGCTGCTCTTACTAACCCTGTTTTCTAGGGGAGGAAATAAGAGCAGAGGCTAAGGGCTTGCGAGGTTTTGTGGGTGGGGCAATCAGGGGTTCAGTGTTGGGCGGGTTGGGTTTGAAGTGCCTGTGGGACATCAAGTGGAGATCGATCCGGTAGGCAGGTGAATATTCAAGTCTTGTTCAGGAGAGAGGTCTATGTATGAAACAGACACCTGCTAACTGTTGGCCTGTGGATGGTCATTATGGGTCATGGAGTCAGTGTAGGCAGAGAGAGAAGGGGCCCAAGGACTCAGCCGTGGGTCCTCCAGCGTAAGAGACGGGGGAGGAGAGGAGAAGCCAGCAAAGGGACTAAAGGCATGGTCAGTGAGGAGGAAGCAAGGTTGTGGTGCCCCGGAGCCCGGTGAAAAAAAAAATAATGTTTCCCGGAGGAGGGAGTAACACTCTGTCGAGGGACACTGAGACAAGTCAGAGGAGGACTGAGAACTGACCGTGGACTTAGCAATGTGGAGTCCCGTGGTGACCCGACCTTCAGCGGAGTGACGGACTAGAAAGGTTGACTAGGGTGTGTGGAGGAAAGAATAGGAGAGAAATTGTAGACAGTGGGCATAGCTGACTTTTTAAAGGAGTTGGGCTGTAAGCTAGTAGCTGGGGAAGTGGGGTCCGGAGACAGATTGTTTTCAAGATAGGAAAACAGTAGCGTTTTTGTTTACTGAAGAGAATGGCCGGGCCAGTGGTAAAGGAGACGGGATGATGGGGAGGAGAGGGTGAAGTGGGGTGATGTCCTTGCTGGTGCGGGCATGGGCCCCAGCAGACAGCTCGAGGTATCGGTGTCAGAGAGAGGAGTTCCGGCTGTTTATTACAGCAACAGTGAGAAGGCAGCGTTGATAAGGATGTTGGTAACGATGCTATTTGGTGGGTAGATGTCCTGGTGGGACCTGGAAAGATGATACAGATGGTAGACGACAGCGACACTGAGGGGCAGTGGGCGATAACATCTGATGAAACGAGGTTCAAAGCTAGGGAGTGTCGGGGGGAGCGGGGAAGAATGGTCTGGAAGTGGCAGTGAGCAGCAAGGAGGCCCTGTGACCCCACTCCACACCAGTGGTCGGAAAAGTCTGGCAGAAAGGGAGCAGGGCTGCGGGGGAAGCTGTGTCCTTAAGGGACAGCCTGGCCTCCCTTAGAGCAAGAAGGTCAAAGGAATATTCTGGAAGGAAGATGACCAACTAGATAATATTGGAAGAATGTGAAGGTTTCTCATGGATAAAATAACTTAGGGAGGACTCCCGGTTTTGCGTATTTAGATTTTCCATCCCAGTACATGGTGTGTCTGAACATTCAGGTCTTTCCCTACCCCCGCCCCCCGTCCTAGGAAACCCTGCCAAGCTCTAGAAATAACAATCTGGTCTTTATCAACTGTCGTATTCACCCTCAAGCCTCCTGACTTCACTATCTGTAACATTTCTAGGTCATAGGCTCAAGTCTGAAATCAATCATGCACTTTAAAAAAATCCAGAGGAGGCTCCTGGATAAAATCCTGCCCTCTCTTTACAAGGCACATTTAACATTTCGAGAACACTTCCCATCTGTCATCCGCCCCCCTGCCACAGTAATGCTTTGGGGTGTCCAGGGAGGCGTCAGGATCCAAATTTGCCATTTGAGGAAGCGAAGGTGCCAAGGTTAAGTGACCTGCCTGAGACCAACTTCCTCAGGAGGCAGGTTCAGATTTTAAACTTACGGCACTTTGAGCTGTAGAAACCACCTTGCCGTAGCCGGGAGAAATGAACACACACGTCCACACAAAAACTCGTGCAGGAATGCTCCTAGCAGCATCTTTCACCATAGCCAGAGATGGCAACACCTCACGTGTCTATCAGCTGATGAATGGCCAAACCAATGTGGTGTATACATACAATGGAATATTACTCAGCAATACAAAGAATTGAGTACTGATCCATGCTACGCCCCAGATGATCTCGGAAGACATTATGCTGAGTGAAAGGAGCCAGGCCCAAAGGGCTACCTGTTATATAATACCACTATGTAAAATGTCCAGAATAGGCAAATAAATACAGACAGAAATTAGATCAGTGGTTGCCAGGGGCTGGGGGGAGGGGAAATAATGGCAAATAGGGAGTGATGCTAATGGGATGGGGTTTCTTTCTGGAGTGGTGAGAAGGTTCTGAAATTAGATAAAGGTGATGATTGCACAACTCTGTGAATATACTAAAAACTGCTGATTTTTATGCTTTAAAAGAGTGAACTTGGGGCCAGGCCTGTGACTGAGTGGTTAAAGTTCAGCACACTCCACTTCCGCACCCCGGGTTCACAGGTTCGGATCCTAGGCATGGACAGACTCCACTCATCAGCCATGCTGTGGTGGCATCCCACATATAAAACAGAGGAAGACTGGCACAGATGTTAACTCAGAGCTAATCTTCCTCACCAAAAAAAGGTGAACTTAGGGTATGTGAATTATATCTCAATGATGCTCTTATTAAAAAATCATCTGGCCACATCCCTTGTCTCATGTTATCTTCATGCACGCTGAGAAGGATGCTGAGATCCCAGGGCCTCAAGGCAGAGTAGGGCTCAAGCCAGACCTGGGCTTCGAGGGAAAGGAGGCCTCCCCAGGCTGGCCGAGGCACAGTGGCCAGGGCCCTGGAAGTCCAGGGAGTGGTGGGGTTGTGGCCCATGGACACACATGGCAGGGCGTCAGGGCAGCAAGGAAACACAAGCACTGAAGCCAAAGTCCATCTCCAGGGACAAGAGTCATGATGTGGGGGTTGCTGGCCTCACACAGCTACTCAGTATTTCCCCATCGGCCAACAACCTCTGCCTGGTCTCTCCAACGAGGGTCACTGGAAAGACAGCAGGTCAGGAAGAAAGAGGCCACAGCCCACATGGCAGGACTTGGATGGCTCAAGCCACCAGGATGGTCCTCAGCCAGAAGTCCCAGTGTGGGGTCAGCTCCACCATGGCCTTGGCGGGCTTCCTGCTTCTCCACGCCTGGATGGAAGCCCATGAGTGCACTGCACGGGGGCAACAAGGTTTCCCCCACCCCGGGGTCTGCCCCAAAGCAGAGTCTAGGCATTCTTAACTGCTAGGTGTGCTCCATCCGTTAATTTTTCTTCTCTGCTGGAAGCCGCCCCTACCCAGTATCCATTGCTCTCGATGGGTGTGGGCCTCACCCCACAGGCACCCCAGGGAGGCAGCCTCCGTGGGGCGTACTGCAACCTTAATGCTTCCTGGTGAGTTAAACGCTTTGAAGTCTGAAAAGATGCCCTTTCTCTTTTATTATCGACCCCGCCCTCACATTTAGAAATTATGACTAGATTTCTTTATAGAGTTTCCAGTATTTTATTACCAACTTGTTGGTAATATTAAATCTGCACGTCAGTCTCTGGAGTCTGCCTTCTTTACATCCTGTCTCTCCAGACGGAAGCAGACTATGGCTTCTGCCTCCTCAGTCCTCTGCAGCTAGCATTCTAGAATATTCTTCAGCTAGATCCTGTGTGGCCCCCCCATCATGTTGATTCTTGAATGTTGAACGTTCTTTATCAATACTGTGGATGGGGTTTCTTTTGTTACTTTTTCCTCTGCATTTAGTTTTTGTGGGTTTTATCTATGTCTTGTAACTTTGCTGAACTAATCCCTTTTATAATATTAATTGATATTTATTTTACATTTATAACAAATATAATTTATAATATATTTATATTAATCCCTTCTGTAGCTGCTTCATCCCTTTGTACTCCTATTTTTTAGGGTATATTTCCAGTGTTTCTCTACTGAAAATTTTTTTTTTTTAATTTGGCGAGGAAGACTGGCCCTGAGCTAACATCTGTGCCCATCTTCCTCTGCTTTTATGTGGGATGCCGCACGGCATGGCTTGATGAGCAGTGCTAGGTCCACACCCAAGATCCAAACGGCAAACCTTGGGCCGCGCAAGTGGAGCGTGCAAACTTAACCACTATAACACCAGGCTGGCCCCACCAACTTGAAAATATTTGGGGTCTCTGGTTTTTGGCATTCTGAAGAGCTCGTCATTGTCTATTCTTTGGGGTATGAAGACAGTATTCTTAATCAGGCATGTGCCATAAGTTAAAATTTACTGAGTATCTTCTTGGCGTCTGTGAAAATAACATACGGCTCTCACTGTTCTGTCACTGTATTTAGCTCGGCTTTCTTTTCTGCTGAAGTCTCAAAAATTCCCGGGTTGACCTCTCCTTGGTCAGAAGCAACAATTCCTTTGATCTGGTGCCGTGTTCTGTTTGCTAAGTGGAATTTCCCATCCGAGTTCTAAACAGAATTGGCCTGTAATTTTCTTCTGTAATATTGTCCTGACAGGTTTAGGCCACAAACCCTATTTAGTCCACAAAAACCAACAGAGTGGCTTTTCCGTTTTATGGGAACATTTGTTGAGCCCGTTGGGATGGGCAGCCTGTGTCACCCATCAGGTCAGCGGAGGCCTTGGGGTCCACTGCCCCCATCAGAGGCTGTGGTACGCTGAGAACACTCTCACCTTCTCTGTGCCCTTCACCGTCTCGTATTCTCCAGGCAGGTATTTGAGAAACCCCTGTTTATTGTCAGGCACAGCCCGTCAGTTCCCCCGGTCGTTTGTGCTTCCTCCTTCCCTCTCCCGCGGGCTTGTCTTTGTGAGGCATGGCCCACAGAATCGCCAGCACGCTCCGAGATGCTCTGACCGGGCAGACGATGCTGCCTGTCTTGTTATTGCTCTTTTATGGGGTTGTTCCTGGTAAATAGCATTGTTTATAGGCATTTATTAGGCACGGAGTGAAATGCCCTGTGCTAAATGGAACTGTAACTTTCTAATAAGCATCTCTTGTATAATAAAGTTGTCTACCACAGTGCTCGCTCACTAGCAATATTCTGAAAATATTGCTAAGTTTGGAGAATGCTGGTGCTTGAAGCCAATGGGTGGAGTGCCAGAGGCCATTCAGTATCCAAACTCACTGGGGTGCTGAAGCGGAAAGAAAAAGTTTATTTTTTAACTATAAATCTTCACTTTTCTTGTAGTGTCCATCACATCTTTGCCACATGGCTTGTCATCCCTTATTTGCTTTCACCCTGATGAACAGGAGGCGGTAAGGTGGAGTGGTTCAGACCAGGAACTCTGGAGCCAGGCTGCATGGCTGCAGATCCTGCATTCAGATGGCACAACTCTGTGCCTCAGTTTCTTCACCTGCAAACTGGAGTAATAATAATGCCAACTCAGAGGGTTGTTGAGGAGTACCTGAACTAATATATGTAGGGTACTTAGAACAGCCACAATGACTGACATTATGTAACTGTGAGCTGTTACCATCATCTAAATCTGAATCTAAAAGACTTTTCACATCAAGAGAAGGTTTTAAGTTTTGGCCAGGAAGATGAAAATCTCCCATCTCTGCTCCAAGCACGTAAAAATGGTAGATAAAAGATATTTTTAAAGAATTTTTAAAATTTATTTATTTATTTATTTTATTTATTTTATTTTTTTTGCTGAGGAAGATGCACCCTGAGCTAACATCTGTCACCAATCCTCCTCTTTTTGCTTAAGGAAGACTCACCCTGAGCTAACATCTGTTGCAAATCTTCCTCGATTTTTTGTATGTGGGCCACTGCCACAACATGGCCACCTGGCCACCGACCAGCGCTATAGGTTGGAACCGGGGAACAGAACTCAGGCTGCAGAAGTGGAGTGCACGAAACTTAATCACTAGGCCACTGGGGCTGGCCCATTTTTTTTTTCAAATTTTATTTTTAAAAATGTTTTAATTTTTCTTTTAAATTTATACTAATTTGTGATATATTCATATTATATATTATATTTAATAGTATATATTAAATTATAAAATAAAACTATTTTAAATTGAACAATTAAAAACTTGGCTTTTTTAATCCAAGCTGGAAATCTCTGCACCGAGAGCAGAGTGGAAACCCACAGCAGTGAGCAGGCCACTGGCAGCTGCTCTGGGATTTCAGCCAGGAGGGCTGGAGCGGGGACCCCTGTGTGAGTCCAGGGCGGGACTGCCCTTCCCAGCGGGGACAAGGGCAGAGGGAGCATGCCCACTGCCCGCTCTGGGTTGTAGGGAGAAACCAGCTTCTGAGCTGGACGGTGAGCCCCCGAATGGCAAGATCCTCAGAATATACAAAGAACCCCCACAATTTAATAGAAAAATAAGCCAGTGTAAAAAGAGGCCAAACCAAATGGATAATATGAAATGGATATTTAAGTGGATAAAATGGATAATGGTTTATCCATTAACTAAATGGATAAACAATTTAAAGAAGAGAACTTGCAAACGCCCGATATGCAGGTGGAAATATATTTAGTCTTGTTAGCAATGAAGTGAATGGACATTAAGACGATGAGGTTCTATTTGTCACCGGTCATCGTTGCAAAAGTTCCGGTGGTGTATTTCGTGGCGGCGGTGGTGGCGGTGGTCCCTTAATTTGGGGGAGAGGCAGAGCTGGCGGTACCGTTTAATGATGGTTCTGAGCTCAGAATCACACAGATCTGGATCCAGACTCTGGCCTCGCCACTTCGGAGCGAGCTGTCTCCTCCCACCCAGCTCAGTGGGAGGCAGGGGAGCGCCCTTTCGTGGGATGTGGCGAGGAGGACACGTAGCACACAACGTGGCCAGAGTTTCAGTAAGTGATGTTCCCCCGCATCTTACTCACAGGAAAGAAAGAGCGCAGCGTGTCTGAGGAATGGCAGAGAGTGGGACCAGAGCAGAGTGCCTGGGACCAGGGGGATGCCTGGGAATGCAAGGGGGGAGTCCCAGTTACAGAAGGTGGAGTGCGCTCCATATTTATCTCCATTCCGCCTGAATCGCCTCCCAAAGGGCAATGAAGGATTTAAAAGGCGAGAGAACATTTGAGCATTTGATAGGTGACATCGGGAAGATGGAGGAGGCGGGGCGGGGCGGGGGGGGGGGGGGTGGGGAAGCAGCTGCGGATGCGGATGAGAGGTGGGAGGCGGGGCAGAGAACGCAGCCCTGCAGCCCTGCAGAGGCGCGGCGGTAAAGAGCCAGCGGTTCCAGGAGAACCCGGGGATGCGGTAGGGGCAGGTCTGGTCCTTCTGAGGTGGGGCCGAAAGTGGGAGGCCCGGTATTAGATCAGCATCAGGGGCGTTTGGACCGCAGAGACAGGTGCTAAGCCGCTCCCATCCTGGCGGAAGAGGCAGGTGCAGGCAGCCGGGACTCCGGACGCCAGGCACAGGCGAGCGTGAGAACGAGAGGCCAGACTGACCATGTCGAGGAAGTGAGAGTCCTCAGCCCCCTGGACCCACCTGCTTCCCGGCAGAGATTGGAGCCCCGCCCGCCAGCACAGGAAAGACCTAGTAGATAGACCCGGAGATTCGCGGGTTTCACCCTCATCAGGGAAATGGCCAGGGTCCTGCCCATCCCCGGTGAAGCCCTCTGGTTGATAAGGCCCTTCCAAGACACACTGAACTTCCAGTTAGCTTTTCACTCCTGGCTCATGGATGTAAAAAGAGAGCCAAAAATCACCCCAATTTTTTCTATTTTTTGGCGCCTGAGCTAATATCTGTTGCCAATCTCTTTTTTCTTTTTTTTTCTTCTTCTCCCGCAACCCCCCCCCCCACCCCCAGTACATAGTTGTATATTCCAGTTGCAGGTCCTTCTAGTTGTGGCATGTGGGACCCTGCCTCAGCATGGCCTGATGAGTGGTGCCATGTCCACACCCAGGATGCTAACCCGTGAAACCCTGGGCAGCTGAAGCAGAGCGCTCGAACTAAACCACTTGGCCATGGGGCCAGCCACAATTTTTTTTAAAAAAGTCTCTGCCATGAATGTATTGGTCAGGGTCCCAGAGGCAAAGGATAGCTCACTCAGCACAAGGGCTAATAAAGGGACCAGTGATAAAGGTGTGGCCAGAGTCTAGGGAGACCAACAAGGGATGGTGTGTGTCCTGGGGCTAGCAAGGGCAGAGCTGTCCCCACTGTAAGCCTTCAGTGGAAGGAGGCTTCCAACCATTTGTTGACTTGCCAGGGAGGGAGGCACTGGGAGAGGACATACCCCCATCTCTCTGCTCTGGCTCTCCAGCTTCCTCTCTGCTCCTTCCACTGACTCGACCAGCTGCAAGCTGAGGGCCAGGAGCCCGCTGATGCAGTCCAAGAGGCCAGCCTCCAGGGCACAGTCTGCACCTTACTTTTTACCCTGTACCTTATGGTTCTAAGTTTCCTGGGTGTTGCTAACAGCTGTAATTCCTTCATTTTTCACTGCTGTGTAATAGTCTATTGGTGAGAATACCCCAATTTATTTATCTATTCTCCTGTTCATGGACGTTGGGTTATCTCTAGGTTTGTTTTTTTGCTACTATAAAGAAATACTGGGGCCAGCCCCATGCCCAAGTGGTTAAGTTTGCATGCTCCACTTTGGCGGCCCAGGGTTTCGCTGGTTCAGATCCTGGGCACGGACCCAGCACCGCTCATCAAGCCATGCTAAGGCGGCGTCCCACATAGCCCAACCAGAGGCTCTCACAACTAGAATATACAACTGTGTACTGGGGGGCTTTGGGGAGAAGAAGAAGAAAAGAAAAAAAGAGAATATTGGCAACAGATGTTAGCGCAGGTGCCAATCTTTAAAAGAAAAAACAAAACAGAAACTCTACTGTGGTCATTCTTGATGCAGATTTCCACGAGTTTCTCTACGCCTGGTTGTTTGTTCATAGGGTATGCACATGTTCACCTTTACAAGGTGATGCTGAGTGACTTTCCAAAGTGATGGTTCTGATTTATACTCCACCAGTTGTATGTATGGACAAATCAGTTAACTAATCTGGTCATCAACTTCTTCATCTTTTAAATGGGTATAATAATACTGGCTTTATGGGTATCGTGAGGAATCACTTTATATCATTTAGGTAAAAGGCTTTTTAAACTATTTATTTGATGATAATAGCAGTGGTCCTATCCAAAAATTACATGCACATCAAAACAGGACATCGGTGGTCTAAACAGCCCGGGAATTGGCCGGTATTTTTAGCTCACATTTGACAATGAGTTATATTTCGTTATACCAGATGCTCAATGTCTATGCCTTACAAAGTAACTTTTACTTACTGTATTGTCTAAACTCTCTGTCTTCCCTCAGAATGTATAATAAGATGTGGCATCAGACCCAAGAAGCCCTGAATTCTCTGCTTGATAAAGAGTCTCAGTTGCTAGAGCCACAAAGAAATCAAGTGTTCATCTTCCAGACATTAGCCACCTACTACATAAAGTACGTGCAGATCTTTGGGAACCTGGAGAATGTCTATGACCAGATCGTCCACCCACAGAAACGAAGACTGATCCGGAAAATACTAGATGGAGTGATGGGTCGCATCCTGGAACTGAAGAATGAGATGGTAGAGTTGGAATTAACCGAGTTTCATTATTTCGACGATATCTTACAGGACCTCAAATTGGCTCCCGTAAGTCCTCGGGGTTTTTTCTTATCAGTTTCTCTTTGCTTTAAATATGATATGGACACCTAGAATCAATATTCTACAGACTTTCTAGACATATTTACTAGTTGTTTGCTGTATTACAAGTTGAAACATGGCTTGTCAATTAGACCATAATGCCATGGACAAGGATTGGGTACTGCCATGGAAAGGATTGGGTACTGCCAGGGACAAGGACTGGGTACTGCCATGGACAAGGACTGGGTACTCTCATGGACAAGGATTGGGTACTGCCATGGTCAAGGATTGGGTACTGCCATGGACAAGGATTGGGTACTGCCATGGAAAGGATTGGGTACTGCCATGGACAAGGATTGGGTACTGCCATGGACAAGGACTGGGTACTGCCGTGGAAAAGGACTGGGTACTGTCATGGACAAGGATTGGGTTCCCTTAGTTTTGGGCTCAGACAAATCTTCACACAGTCCTTGGGTCTCTTGGACACTGCGGTTGTTGTGGTCTTCCTTGTCACCGTGGAGTCTGCCCAGGCCGGCTGCGATCGAGTAGGCCGACCCTTTCACAAATATTCTGTGGCACAGATCCTCCCAATTTCCAGTAGCCATATTCCTACTTCTGTTTCCCAAGGGAATCTCTCTCTGGCTTCTGTTGCCCATCATCGTCTTCGGGATGAGTAGCCTGTTGGTTGTTGGTTCCTTATTCCCAGGTGGAGGCATCTCGTCTTTTGCTCTGGGTCAGTGGTGACTCGAGGGATGGATGGCAAAGGAGGGCTTCCTGCCATTGTCTCTCTCTGCTACCCTGGAGCAATCTGCCAGCACCCGTAACCACAGCACCCTCCTGTGAGCATCTGGCCCCCACTGCTGCCCTTTGACCTTCGCCGCCAGACACCCAGGATCTCTTCTGATGCTCTGTCTGGCTGGGTCTGCCAGGGGCCGGTGGACACCTTGCTTCAGTGTCATGGTCCTACGAGCTCCATATCCATTTTGGAAAGAACGTTTCCCCAAAATAAAATAAAAAGGAGAAAGTGTTTAATTTTCCACGTGGTGTTTAATGTTTCTTCCTGTTGAAACTGTTGGAGCATCTATAAAGGCTGTGTTTCTTTCTGGGACAAGCTTTCCTGGCATTATTATTGCATTTTATCAGAAGGCATTAAAGAAACTAACAGAAATGAGTGAAAATGTTGAAGATCATTCCAGGACATCCATGTTTTGTGCATTCATTTATAAGAGCATGGATTAAACCGCTAGATTTTTTAGGTCAGTGTGCTTTTATTCACCCGTGTGAAAATAGCAAGAACAACTTAGGATAAATGTGAAATAAATAGTCATTAAGTCATATTCCTAAATTTAGGCAATAAAGTAATATTAAATTTACTAATTTAATTCCAAGAATATTAAATAATATTCCTAAATGCAGGGAATAAGAAGTTGATGAAATTTGTATGGTGGGCCCTTTCAGTTTTTTTCCTGCTTTTCATACTGCTTCAGCCAGCCCCGCTGCTGCGGCTGGGTCCTCTTCTTGAAGGCCGTGCAATTGTTCCCGTAGCAATGGGGCCACTGAGCGTTGAGAGGGATGATGAATGAGCAGCGTCCTCCAGGAGGTCTTCATGGTAGGAGACCATCAGCCATGTTTTCCACCAGCCCTAGAAGGTGCAGATTGAGCCATGTGCCGGCACTGAGGTCCGGGTGGTCAGAGGGTGCGTCCAACAGCAGCAGCATGGACTCCGTAAACAGCGCTCTGGCCAGGCAGACACAAGTGTACCAGCCTCTGGGAACTCCTGTGCAGCCCAGTTATGCATTTCAGGATGGAAGCCCCACCAACCAGCATCCTCTGTGCCTGGGCCTCGGTGGCTGTCACCCACACAGCCGGCAGCTCCCCTATATTTGGTTGCGCCAGCACCCAGCTATCTGTACAGTATGACCCACACCCTGACCACAGCTGATTGGCTCAAGGATGGGCACCTTGGTGGCTGCACCAGCCAGCCCTTCTCTGAGAGGTTCTGAAGCCAGGAGAGAGAGGGAGACCAGTTTCTATCTCAGAGTCTGAACTGCCATCTCCCAAACTGGCAAGTAGCTGGAAACTTTGTTTGCTTAGAAGAATGCTCTTCAGAGAGAAAGAGAGGGAGAACAAAGCAGACGCACCAAGAGGAGCAGAAATACCTGGCCGAGTCCCGAAGGGCATCTTCATCCCTAGACACAACTCTTTGCTCACAGACATTCAGCTGTGTTCCAGCTCTGGTTCCACGAGCTCCCAAATCCTTCCATCCATGTGCCCTCTTGGCAAAACCAGCCAGAAGACTGTTTCTGTGACCTGCCAGACAAGGAGCCTGCCCTAACAGATCCCCTGATGTAGAGAAACATGTAGGGGCAGTTTCTCTGCCACCGGAAGTTTCCTTGATTCCACCCCATCGAGAATGGGAAACCCTAAGGTGTCTGGGGTGGACGTAAAATGCATCGTGGATGGAGAACCAGCAGCCAGCCCAGAGCAGCTGACGTCTGTCTTCCCCTCTCTTCCATTCTCAGTTGCTCTGTTTCTTCACCTTCAAAATCCTAATTATAATTTTATGGTCCTAAACACACCAGGTGGAGCCATGTCCATGAAGTTTCGTCTTCAAAGTTAGAAAAGTACAACACTCGAACACGCTTATTAATAAATAAAATGACAGCGTTAAGGGGCTGGCCCCGTGGCTGAGTGGTTAAGTTCGCGCGCTCCGCTGCAGGCGGCCCAGTGTTTCGTTGGTTCGAATCCTGGGCGCAGACATGGCACTGCTCATCAGACCACGCTGAGGCAGCGTCCCACATGCCACAACTAGAAGGACCCACAACGAAGAATATACAACTATGTACTGGGGGGCTTTGGGGAGAAAAAAGGAAAAAATAAAATCTTTAAAAAAAAAAATGACTGCATTTAATAAAAGTGTCATCATCCTCCTCGGACTGTCTTCCATCCCCAGGCCACACTCACTCCCCGGACCCTGGAAGCTCGCTTGAAGTTCACCCCAAACACTCCATTGGCTGGAGAAAGTTTTGGGTTCCAAAAACAACTATTGCCGCCTCCCGGAATTCCCAGGGACACCATCCCACCCAGCCCTGAAAAGACACCCCTTTATGCTATAATGCTCGTTTAAGGGAAAGCCTGTTCAAAATTACCTGTTTGGGAGAACAGTGTGGGGAGTCACACCAGAATGGGAACAGGGAAGCCAACCCTGAGGATGAGCCGCTTAGCTTTCCCTGGTCAACTGGTCTACCAGAAGGCGCCTAGAAGTGACTGATGGGGTATCTACGACTGTGTGTCTCCATGGGTTGGCCAAGGGTTCACCCATATCCTTGAATAACACCTCTACACTCTTGGTTTTTTAACTTGAACTGGTAAATATTCCTTTGACCTCCACTAATTTGAAATATTTGGTAATATACACAAGCGAAGAACAGAAGTTTATATTTCTGGTGTCAAAAGCAAGTTTCCTAATGAAGCCAATTAATTTAGTAAATAACTTTTGTAATGGCATAATTTAGGTAAAAATAAAACCGAATTAATTAGAAAAAAATTGTGACCATTTACATACAAATAGTTG
The DNA here is from genome assembly GCF_041296265.1 of Equus caballus. Taxonomy (NCBI): domain Eukaryota; kingdom Metazoa; phylum Chordata; class Mammalia; order Perissodactyla; family Equidae; genus Equus; species Equus caballus. Next base: position 22,814,671 of record NC_091689.1, on the reverse strand, counting down.
ATGATAGATGATGATAAATGATTTAATGGTAAATTATTAGGTTTAGTTCAGAGATCTCTACAGCTCCAGACTTTGCTATCCTAATCTGCATTATTATTTTAGGGAGGCTGAGATGATATTATATTTCTTTAAGGAAGTTGGTTAATTGAGGCCTAACTGATAGGAATTATGGAAGTTTTAGAGTAATGATTAAAATAAGCAACATGGTTATGATTTTCCCTTTTGACTGTATTTGTGTCTCCTTAGTGATAACGAATTCTCCTTACTCCACTGGCTTCATCATCCCTTAAAGACGATGAGACGTCAAGGGAGTCCCTTTGATGGACACATCCTTACAGTGTCTTTTAAATAGATCTGAGTCCTGCAATTGTGACAAAAATGCCCTTTCGTTTGTTCTTTCTCTTTTCTAGCAACAATTAGATATTCCGATACCCAAGTATTTTTTGAAGGAGAAGATGGATGTCATAAAAGAGAGAGAGAAAATCCTTGCTCAAATATTAGCCGCCAGTGGATTAGATGTAACTGACACGGTTTGTATATCATTTTAACAAACATTATTCCCTAATCTATAAAACCTCCTTTCTCTGCTACTCTTAATTGTGTGAGAAACAAGTAGTCTTTTCACTGTGAGAACAGCGGGACCCTTCCCCCGTTATTATTGAGTTTGTAAGAAGTTGCCGAACTTTGGGATGTGTTTTTGATGATTCATAACCATTATTTTTCAAGAACTTTGGAAATACAGATCAAAGCTTAATACTTTGTTGATTAAAGCACTATCTCTAAGATTGGGTAGATTATGAGTCAGTTCAATTTTTCATCTCAAATTCACCTAAAGTCACAAGCAGAACGTTGTTCATATAAAGTAATTGAATGCTGAGATAACTTACTAGGAACTCAAAAATTACTTCCCCTATTGACCTTTTATAACTTCAAGTTGAGTAACACGTGGATCACCTCAAATGGACTGTCTGCAGGGGAAAGGGGAAAAAAATCCTTAAAGACCGCCACCTCCCCGCCCCCCTCCGGCCTGGGAAAGCCGAGAGCAGAATCCAGTGGGTTCCCCAGCCCCGTATCTCCTTTATCCCCAATATTTGTGCAACTCCACCTTCTTCCCGTTTTCACAGCTGTCTTAGTTCTGATGCTCAGTACCTTCTCCTGGAGCCTCGCTGTCATTCCCATGGGGCCTCCCAGTGGGCAGTCTTTTTCTTCCAGTCCTTTCCACAGGGCACTGCCGTATCAATCTTCTGACAAGTCTGCTTATGCATCTCGGTGACCCTCATTGCCTACGCAATCAGTGCCTCACGCCGCTGGCTGGTCCTCGTGACCCAAGCTGTAAGGAAGCAGTGGACCATCCCAACTGGAACAAGTCAGAGTGAAAGGGCGCTATGAGTAACTGCTGAGGCGCAGGTGCAGCCCCACATGCACAGGGTAAACTGGCACGTGGTCTGCCTACAGATGGGCCCCGTTGGGTACTGCCAGTCTGGGTCACAATGTTAAGGAAGATTCCAAGGGCATCCAGAATGGTGGGAGGAGGGAGCAGGAAGTGCCCTGTCTGCCTGGCACGGGAAACAGGCCAGGTGCACGCACTGCCTTAGCCAGCCCCGTGCTGTCTCCCGTTTTGCATAGGCATGCTGCATGCTGCCTAGAGGGCTTGCTCTTCTCTCTGCATCCCAGCCTGTCGAAATGGTACTCATTCTTCAGAGCCCAACTTCACGCAGCATCCCGCAAGAAACCTTTCCTGACCCGCCTAACTCAAGCCACCTCTCCCTCCTGCACCTCTCCCGAGTGACTGGCCCTTCTACGTTAGACATGCGTGAAGGAGATTTCCAGGCTGACTCGCCTGGGGGTCCTCTGGCCATCCTTTCACCACTGGACTTCTGTGTCTGTGCCTTCAGTCCATGCATCAGTCAGACACAGCACTCACTCAGCACTTCACTGAGTTCCCCACAGGCATCCCCTGGCACAAGGCATTGACAAACAGTGCAGAATTCACTGAAGATTTTATAGTGGCAGTGGAGAAGGGAGACTACATCGTACACACTACAGGAAAACCCTAAAAAGTCCTCTCTGCTGTTTCTCCTCCCTCCCCCTGCCCCGGTCCCTCTTTGTTTGTGTGGGGTCCGCCACAGGGATGTGTCCTGCTTCCCTCACTCAGTGTCCCGCCCTGGCCAGCTCTGCTTGCTTCCTCAGGTGGAGCCGCTCCTCTCCACCCCGTCTCTATTTCAGATGCCTCATGCTCAGCAAAACACGGGGCTCTGGTCAACGACCCCTGGGCATCCATGTGACTTTCCCATGCCCTTCGATGTCTTACTGGACCCCTGCTCTCTCCTTAAGCTGCTTATTTCTTGAAGATATTCAATATAGACCCCGAGAAGAATTTGATAGGGAAAATTATCATCCACACCTACATTTGTAACACTTAATACTTACTCTTGGGGCCTCCATCGATGTCCAGAAATCTTTGTCCTATTGAGTAGACTACCCCAAACCCCTGGGAAGTAGTCAGGAAGGGCTTTAATTATTTTCAGAATGACAGCATGGAATCTCAAGGAAATAAGTACAACAGTAACTAACATTTGCCGGGCACCTGCGATATGATATGCTTTGGTGCTTTTATGTACATTGTCTGATTTAATAGGAGAAAGGCAGTCATTCCACTCGGACATGCAAAGTGTATCTTAGGACAGGCGTGCTCGTCGCAAATTTGGAGCGATGAGATCTCAGTGAAAGTGAAACTCCGAGGGGTTGTTGTGTGAAAGAACTTCCTCCCAAGGAGCCCAGGGGCCTCACTGAGGAGCGGTGGAAGCTCCAGGAGAAAGAGGGTCTGCCTCTGTTCAGGTTGGCTCCACCCTTCCCAACCCGGGGAGCCTGTGGAAGCTATTTCCCTTCCCTGAGCCTCAGGCTTCTTAAGTGGTCACAATAAATTCCTGCCATGGAGGTTGCTCTGTGAATTTGATGGGAAGATATGTGAAAGCAGCTGGCCTCTGTCAGCTCTCAGTAAATGTCCCTTCTTGCTCTTTCCTGTGCCTCCCGCCTCCCGTTAGACAGAGAGGCGATCATTCTGGGAAGCCGTGGCCCAGGTGGTGAATTGGAGCAGCCTCAGTGCATCCTGAGATGGTGGCCACCGCTCCCCTCTGAGGCCTGGAAAAGGACTCAGCCTGTGCTTGGGTGTCTTCTGATTCAAATGGCCTCTTGGGACCTCAGTGCATCCTGAGATGGTGGCCACCGCTGCTGCTGAGGCCTGGAAAAGGACTCAGCCTGTGCTTGGGTGTCTTCTGATTCAAATGGCCTCTTGGGACCTCAGTGCATCCTGAGATGGTGGCCACTGCTGCCGCTGAGGCCTGGAAAAGGACTCAGCCTGTGCTTGGGTGTCTTCTGATTCAAATGGCCTCTTGGGACCTCAGTGCATCCTGAGATGGTGGCCATCGTTACCCTCTGAGGCCTGGAAAAGGAATCAGCCTGTGCTTGGGCGTTTTCTGATTCAAATGGCCTCTCTCTTCTGCCTCCATCCATGCATGAGGCTCTGCCCGGCCAGGCCACATGCACAGCTTCTCCCTCTCTCCGGGGACAACAGAGAGCCTCACGCCTGAGCCCTCTCAGAGCTCACGGCCTCTGGATACCCCAGCAACCTTGCTCTCATCCCTCTTCCCTCCAAAAATGGCTGACTTTGCCTGACTTTGCCTCCACAAACCCCATCTGAGGTCTCCAAAGACATCATTTTACTCCACGAGCCTGATTTTTCTCCATCTTAGTAGTACCCATCACGTTTGGCTATTTTCAAAAGCAAATTTGTAGGTGCTGGAAGACACGTGGCAAAGTTAAATATCTCTAAAATGATTTTAACATTAGTCATATTCACTAGATCATTCTGCGATTGACTTTAAAGTCAGCATTTCACTTCATGTGTATTTTTACATTTTAAATTCTCATAATAGAGATGTGTTTTTAATTTACGTGTTTCTACTGTTAAGTTAACGAAACATTGATAGCAATTCCGAGTTTTATTGGGTCCATTTTATTGGCACTCCTAGTATAATTTTCCTGCCGACCTAAAATATCGTGGAGCTAATTAGTATTTTGTTCAGAATGGTGGAAGAAAGCTTAGGAGATCCTGAAATATGGAACCACGGTAGGAGCACGGTATATCATCAAAATATACGTAATTCATGGGAAAAATGATTCGTATGATGCTCTTTATCCACAATTTGGGGACTCTTCAGGTGGGGCCGGAAATAAGTGTGTGATATTTCTGGGGTCAGCTGATGCCGTTGACGTGTTTAAACACTGATTGACCTTAAACGTTTTTTACAGAAATCCTCCGTCCAGGGTATCCCCATAGAAGAGGCAATTAAGGTGATCCAGATGGCAGAGAGGGCTCGGCAGGGTCGCCTCCGAGCCGTGTTCATGAAGCAGATATTCCTTCAAGAGTACAGGGCAAAGCAAGCCAGGTTGCTTGGCGAGAAAGTCCCAGACGAGGAGGCTGCCGCAGTGTGTATTCAGAAGGTGCGCATGTGTGGCGCTCAGAGCTGGGGGGCAAGATGTCTTGATGCCGCTAGAAATCTACGTACCACGGTCGGGAGTGCGCTGCGAAACTGAAAATTCCAAAGTCCTACCTTTAGGAGAACCGGGTTAAACTCCAGAGCGATGCTGCTCTTACCGTGGGGAAACCGTTAACTAGGCTTGGTCGTGTTTCTTCCATTCTGTCATAAATAGGTATCAAACGCAGGGCATTTTATTCAAGTATTTTTAAAGATCGTTGATAACTGTTGGAAAGCACGGGGACTGGGCTGGTGGCTTAGTCGTTAAATTTACGTGCTCCACTTTGGCAGCCCGGGGTTCATGGTGTTGGATCCCACGTGCAGACCTATGCACCATCAAGCCATACTGTGGCGGCATCCCACATACAAAATAGAGGAAGATGAGAACAGATGTTAGCTCAGCAACAATCTTCCTGGAGCAAAAAGAAGAAGATTGGCAACAGATATTAGCTCAGGGCCAATCTTCCTCACCAAAAAAAAAGAAGAAGAAATTCAGTGAGGATATAATACCTTGGTGAATTTTTAAAAACACATTTATAGACAGACATATTTACAGAAGGGGAGCAACAGTTAACACCTGCTAGCTTGCAAAGTGTGTACCATTTGCAAAAGTCCCAGCAACCATCACTAATAACCAGAACCCCAACATTCCTTCTAGCAGTGGGCTGGAGGTTTCCTTCGCTCTGTCAGAGAAGCACCGTTGACTTGTATCCCATCTTTTCTCAATGGAGGTTAAGTTGCTTATGGGAAAATGCAGAAAATGGCAACATGACACAAAGGAGAATTAGGTTAGAGAGAAAGCAAGTATGCGGACATAAAACAGAGTCAGAGGATCAGGACTTTTGTTCCTAGTTGTGTTTAAATGGGAGTGGGGGGAGGGGGAAGGAGAGACAGATAAGAGAGTGTTTTCGGTCAAGTCTCTGTGGGATGCAAAGTTTTATACAGGCATCTGAGTTCACAGTTTTAGTTGTAAAATTCTTGCATGTTACTGTGTTCTGTTTCCCCACATTACAGAAGAAACTTTCCTTCTAAAACCATGAAGTGCCACCATTAGCTCTAGCCCCACACTGCTGCCATCTAGAAGTTTCTCTTAAAGAAACCCAGGTAGGGGAATCCCACTAATGAGAATTATAGGTCATTTCTTTTTTTTTTTTTTTTGAGGAAGATTAGCCCTGAGCTAACATCTGCCACCAATCCTCCTCTTTTTGCTGAGGAAGACTGGCCGTGAGCTAACATCTGTGCCCATCTTCCTCTACTTTATATGAGGGTTGCTGCCACAGCATGGCTTGCCAAGCGGTGTGTAGGTCCACACCAGGGATCCAAACCAGCAAACCCCAGGCTGCCAAAGCAGAATGTACGAACTTAATTGCTGTGTCACCAGGCCAGCCCCTAGGTCATTTCTTTTTATCCCAGCTTTATTGAGGCATATTTGGCAGATAACATTGTGTAAGTTTAAGACGTACCTCATTTGATATATGGATATATTGCCAAATGATTACCACAGTAAGGTTGAGTAACACATGCGCCACCTCACATAGTTACCATTTTTCTTACAGTGAGAACATTTAAGATCATTAACTCTTAGCAACTTTCAGGTATACAAGACAGTATTGTTAACTGTAGTCACCATGCTGTACGTTAGGTCTCCAGCACTTACTCGTCTCATAATTGGAGATTTCTACCTTTGACCACATTTCCCCATTTCCCTCACCCCCCAGCCCCTGGCAACCACAAATCTACTCTCTGTTTCTATAGGTTCAGCATGTTTAGATTCCACATATAAGTGAGATCATGCAGTATTTGTCTTTCTCTGTATGACTCATTTCACTTAGCATAATGCCCCCAAAATGCATCCATGTTGTCGCAAATGGCAGGATTTCTTTCTTTTTCAGGGCTGAATAGTATTCCACTGTATGGATGTACCACATTTTCTTTATCCATTCATCCATCAACAGACACTTATGTTGTTTCCATGTCTTGGCTGTTGTGAATAATGCTGCAGTGAACATGGGGGTGTAGATATCTCTTTGAGATCCTGATTTCATTTGCTTTGGATATAGACCCAGAAGTGAGATTGCTGGTCATGTGGCAGTTCTATTTTCAATTTTTTTTTTGAGGAACCTCCATGCTGTTTTCCATGGTGGCTGCATCAATTTCCATTCCTGCCAACAGTGCACAAGGGTTCCCTTTCCTCCACAACCTCGCCAACACCTCTTATCTCTTGTCTTTTTGATCACAGCCTCCTAACAGGTGTGAGGCTGTTGCCGGGTCAGCGGTGGGCTCTGGGGTTGACAAGTTTCCTGCCAGGGTCTTGGGCGAGCGTGGATGCTACGTGGTCCCTGGGTGGATGGGACTGCCTCTGGTCCCCCGTGATCAGCACAGTGGTACAGGACGAGGCCCCACTTGAGGTCCACAGCCAGTTCCTTAGACAGCAGCACAGGCCATTTCCGTGATTCATTCTTTCTTCAAAAATTTTGCCTGTGATCCCAGAATCAAAAATACTCCATCCACACACACGTGTGCACCGCCCGGACTGCATAGTCATTGTATCATTTAGAATGTGCGGTTTATATGGGAGAAACGGTAGGACCACATATTCTTTATTGTTTTAATGTGTTAAACAAGCAACTATGTGTTTGTTTTTTAGGTGTGGCGAGGTTTCCACCAAAATAAGAAAACCGAGAGAGAGAGAGAAGAGGAGATGGTCTTCCTGGGTATGGTAAGTTTTCTTCCAGACAGTTTTCTTAGGCATCTAGTTTTCTTATGCAAGACAACAGAATCTGTAAGACTTGTGTCTGCCTTAGAGCGTTTTTGAGGAAAGAAAGGAAAGGAAAGGAAAATAAATGACCAGTGATTTAAGAGAATGGCTCACCTGTGTTACACAGCAGCCTGCCCCGGGGGGGGATCCAGGAGAGCACGGGCGTGTCCATTTGCATGTCTCTGTTAGAATGTGCGGGCTGCTCTGAGTGTGGAAACAAGCTGGGAGCTGCTCCCAACACGCTCTTCCTGGCCGACGTCAGCAGGCCACTCTCCTGTGTTAGTATCTGTGGGCGTGAGAATGGGTTTGCCCTGATAGGGCTGCCATGTTGGGGGTGATCGCCCTGCCGATTACTGAATCAGGGTTGAAAGGGTCTATTCGTGACTGATCGCTGTGTAACAAACTCAGCAGCTGAAACAACCTTTTAAACTCAGTTTATCTCAGTGTCTGTGAGTCAGGAGTCTGGGCTTAGCTGACGCTTTCTGCTCAGGGTCCTACAAGGCTGGGGCTGGGGCTGGGGCCTCCCCTGGGGCTCGCCTGGGGAAGGGTCCACTGCCAAGCTTGTGTGGTTGTTGGCAGGATTCAGTCCAGGTGGGCTGTGAGCCTGAAGGCCGAAGGTTTTTGCTAGTTGTTAGCTGGAGTTGGCCCCCGGCTCCATGTGGGCCTCTCATATTGCAACTTGCTTCATCAAAGCCAGCAAGGGACTTACATTCAAGCCTTTAATCCATTTTGAGTTAATTTTTGTGTGTTGTGTAATGGTCTACTTTCATCCTTTTGCATGTCTCTGTCCAGTTTTCCCAGCACCATCTATTGAAGAGACTTTGCTTTCTCCATCGTACGTTCTTGGCTCCTTTGTCGAAGATTAGCTGTGCACAGATGTGTGGTTTTATTTCTGGGCTTTCAATTCTGTTCCATTAATCTGTGCACCTGTTTTGTACCAGTACCATCCTGTTTTCATTACTGTAGCTTTGTAGTATGCTTTGAAGTCAGGGATTGTGATGCCTCCAGCTTTGTTCTTTTTTCTCAGGATTGCTTTGGCTATTCAGGGTCTTTTGTTGTTCCATATAAATTTTAGGATTCTTTGTTCTATTTCCGTGAAGAATGTCATTGGGATTCTGATTGGGATTGCACTGAATCTGTAGATTGCTTTAGGTAGTATGGGCATTTTAACTGTGTTTATTTTTCTAATCCATGAGCATGGAATCTCTTTCCATTTCTTTATGTCATTATTTCTTTCAGTAATGTCTTATAGTTTTCAGTGTATAGGTCTTTCACTTCCCTGGTTAAATTTATTCCTAGGTATTTTGTTCTTTTTGTTGCAATTATAAATGGGACCACACATATGTGGCCCTTTACCCCTTCCCCCCTCCCCCCACCCCCTTCCCCTTGGTAACCACCAATCTGTTCTCCATATCTCTATGTTTGTTTATCTTCCACATATGAGTGAAGTCATACAGAATTTGCCTTTCCCTGTCTGACTTATTTTGCATAGCATAAAACCCTCAAGGTCCATCCATGTTATTGCAAATGGCACGATTTTGTCTTTTTTATGGCTGAGTAGTATTCCATTGTGTATATATACCACATCTTCATTAGCCACTCATCCATCGATGGGCACTTGGGTTGCTTCCACGTCTTGGCTATTGTGAATAATGCTGCAATGAACATAGGGGTGCACAGATCTTTTCAAATTAGCGTTTTCATGTTCTTTGGATAAATACCCATACACAGTGTTATAAACAAATGTGACTGCAATATAATAATAATCATCATCATCTCAAGGGCATATATAATAGTAAAATAATTAAGAGGTAAAAGTTTTACAAAGCCAGCAAGGGACAGAGGGGCTGCTTACAATCTTACGCAAATGATCGTGGAGGTGGGGACCCATCACCTCTGCCCTTTTCAGACGGGTTAGAAGCAAGTCGCAGGGTCCACCCTGACTCGGGCAGAGGCTCACATGAGGGTGTGAGCACCGGGAGGTGGAGATGATTTGGGACCATGTTAGAGTCTCTTTCTGGGCAAAGGAGTTTGCCGCATCGTCTGTATGATCAAGTCCAAGGCCTCCGAGGAGGCTGGTTTGTCCTCTGCCTGAGCCCCCCAGACACAGACCCCCTGCGTCCCAGGGCCGCCCATTCTGCTTCATGTTAGAAGCTTCCTCCTTTCATTCAAATGACCAAAGACGCCCTGTCCTTCTGTCCCCCATGGTCACTCAGAGCCTGTCTGGTCCCCCTGTCACATGACAACCCTTCAGGTATCTGAAGGCAGCCCTTGACTCCCCCTGCACCATCTCTCTTCAAAGCTAATTACCGCCAAGGATGGCGGCCATGTCTTGGGGGGCCTTGTTTTTTGACTTGCTCAGGTTTCATTAGAGGACATTGAGGACATTGTAATTTTTTTAAAAAAATAAATAAAAGCAAGTCTATAGGATCTGTTACAGCGTTGAGTTAAGGTGTGTTGGAGTGAGCTACACTGCTTGGGGCCCCATATTTAATGCATGGCAAAAATATGGAAACAGTAACACCGATAAAGACAATGACTGAGTCTTTGAAAATGCTAATCACACCCAGAGCTCTGGTGAGGCTAATCAAGAAAAGAAGAAGGGGCTGGCCCCTTGGCAGAGTGGTTAAGTTCACACGCTCCACATCAGTGGCCCGGGGCTCACCGCTTTGGATCCTGGGCATGGACCTACACACCACTCATCAAGCCACGCTGTGGTGGCGTCCCACACAGAAGAACTAGAGTGACCTACAACTAGGATGTACAACTATGTATTGAGGCTTTGGGGAGAAAAAAAAGAGAGAGAGAGATTGGCAACAGATGTTAGCTCAGGGCCAATCTTCCTCACCAAAAAAAAAAAAGGAAAGAAAGAAAAGAAGAAACACAAATACATCATATACTCATAAATTTAAAAAACACTATTAGATAGTATCATAAATAACTATGGTAATAAATTAGAAAATATTGTGAATGGAGAAGATTATCTAGGGAAGTATAAATATCAAAATGGACCAAAGAGGTAAAAAAATACCCAAATAAACCAATCATGGGGCCGGCCCAGTGGCGTAGTGGTTAACTTCACACACTCCACTTCAGCAGCCCAGGGTTTGCCAGTTCAGATCCCAGGTGTGGACCTACGCACCTCTTATGGAGCCATGCTGTGGCAGAGTCCCACGTATAAAATAGAGGAAGATGGGCATGGATGTTAGCTCAGGGCTGATCTTCCTCAAAAAATAAAAATTAAAAAAATTAATATACCAATCACTGTAGCAAATGCTGCAAAGATTTTCAAGGTCCCTGTGTTTGTTTGGGTCCTGTGAGAAGCAGATGCCACAATGGAATGAGACATGCAAGAGATTTCTTAGGAGCACGTCTATGAAGAATAAAGGCGGGGCTCAAGAAGGCAGGGAGAACCTTGAGACCACGATGCAGGTACGACAACTGCCAGGGAACGGGCAAGGAAGGTGGGCTAGAACGAGTCCAGGACTGCAGCACAGGTCCAGGAAAGAAACCACAGCCGTTTCTAGAAGTCTATACTAATAAAGGAGAAGAGAATCAATAATGGTGGTCCCCAGTTTGGACGAGGACCCAGGGACGGCTCATGAGGGTTGAATTCCCCACCCCGCTTTCTGAGGCCAGTTTGTCTCATTACAAACATTTAAAACACTTACGGCTTTACTGCCCTGTAATCCCAACCCTTGGAATTTCCTTGCTAAGAAAAAGCAAATGTGAGCAAAGTTTACAATCTATAAATATTCATATCAGTGTAGTTTCGTAATTCTCAGAGAGTGGTGCCCAGAAACAGTTAAGAAGTGATGTGTTAGCATTTCTCTACATCCTGCAAAATGTAAAATGTGAATGCCACGGTCTTATTTTTATTCTTCTGCCTAATCTTACATCTTTCTACAATAAACAGGTATTTTATGTCTATAAAAAATTATAGATAAAATACATATTCAAAATTATAGGAGACAAGAAAAAGATACGAATCATGACTTAAACAATTTGTCTGTAGCTTTTTAAATTGAAACTTTGAGACTAAGTAATAGTCAATTCATAATGCATTTTCCCAGTTCTTCGTATTTATTATCAAATGTATATCTCACCAAGACAAAAATCAGATACAATTCTTCCTTTTCCTTCTATTCGTTACAGTAAAGATACTCAGAGAATAATGTAAGAAATGAAAAAAATAAATGCAATTTATACTTTTTTACCAGTGTTATGGTATAGTTTTCTTCATATTATTCTTTTCTGTTTCTGTTCAAGTTTTATTTTCTAATACCACATTCCCTCTTCTGACTTTGTGTGTGTGTGTGTGTGTGTGTGTGTGTGTGAGGAAGAGTGGCCCTGCGCTAACATCTGTTGCCAATCTTCCTCTTTTTGCTGAGGAAGATTGTCACTGAGCTAACATCTCTGCCCATCTTCCTCTATTTTACGTGGGACACCACCACAGCGTGGCTTGACGAGCGGTGCTTGGTCCACACCCAGGACCGGAACCTGCGAACCCCAGGCCACTGAAGCAGAGCACGTACACTCAACCACTATGCCACCGGGCCAGCCCCATCTTCCCGCCTTCAGAGACGGGAATCAAGTGGTTGGTCACCAGTATGTAGCTGATACGACATGACAGTGAGCACAGTATATCCCTCTGTTCTGTCGTCAACCAGAAACATGTCCATTTAGGACATTATTTTTATCAGGTCTTCTTGTATAAAAATATTAAATTTTATTTTCTCAGATTTTAGCATTCAAAATAAATTAAAAGATCTTGGTATTATTAAATACAGAAAAATATAATTTAGTCCCACATTCAGGGTATTGCTATCTAATTTTCATCAGTTTTGTAATGGCACGTTCTGAATGACATATGATATGGTAACCCATTTCGTTTTGGAATAGCTTTTGTTTTCCTTTGGCCCCTCATCCTGGACGGCTCCACCTGCAGGTGAGGGCTCTGTGCATCAACTCTGGTGTCGGCACGGGACTGACAGTGTGAGTTATTTTGCCTGAGGAAGGAATTCAACTCCAGGCTCTAGACACTTGGAAGAGCATAGTTTCCTGGTGAAGGGGCATCTCATCACTGCCCGTGTGTTTCTACAGTCTCATCTGTGACATCCGGGCTTTCTTGTCTTAAAAAACATGGTAAATCATACTGGAGTAGCATATATGATTTAAGAAAGATCTTGAGGGGCTGGCCCAGTGGTGTGGTGGTGAAGTTTGTGTGCTCTGCTTCAGCAGCCCAGGTTCACAGGTTCGGATCCTGGGGGTGGACCTTCGTACCGCTCCTCAAGCCACACTGTGGCGGTGTCCCACATACAAAATACAGAAATATTGGCACAGCTCAGGGCCAATCTTCCTCACCAAAAGGAGAAAAATTAAATGATACTATATTTCATTAATCTACAATGTCTATTCTAAGATGCATCGTGTTTGTATTTGCCTTTAAAGAAACAAAACGCTGTCAAAGAGACCAAAAATAACATCCTTGATTGTAATACACATCCATCCCTAATTTCAGACATGTTCAACTGTGAAAGATATGCATCTTAGAATAGGTGAAATAGGGCAAGTTGTGTCTTATTAGCAAAAACAGTTTTTTCAAGTTATAATTATTGACAAGTATAACGAGATGCTCATTCTCTTACATGATGAGTTAAATCGAGTCAGCCTTCCTAAAAGACCATTAGCAAGATGCACCAAGATCATTAAAATATTTGTCTACACCCACCCCCAAATTCTATTTCTATTTTAAGGAAATCATCAGAAATAGAGATTTATGTGTGTAGAAGTTTCCTAGAACGTCCTTTTTAATAATGAAAAATGAGAGAGAACCAGTTCTAGAGTAGGTTTGTAGTTATATAATTTATGGTGGGCCTACATTAATGTAGTAATATGCCACCACTGAAAAGTATGTCGATGATGAAATTTTGATGACATAAAAATGCTCAAAGTGAAAATTCAGGATTTAGAATTACACATATAATATGATTTCAACTAAATGTGTACACACATCCATGCACATACAAAAGAAAGGAAACATACCAAGTTTAAATAGTGTTCTTTTTGTCTTTATTGTTTGTGAGGAAGATTGGCCCTGAGCTGACATCTGTGCCAATCTTCCTCTATTTTATGTGGGATGCTGACACAGAATGGCTTGATGAGTGATGCTAGGTCCATGCCAAGTATCCGAACCAGCAAACCCCAGGCCACCAAAGCAGAGCACGCAAACTTAGCTGATACACACGGGGCCGGCCCCTAGTGTTCATTTTTTTAATGTGGGAACTTTTGGAAGATTTTTTTTTGGTCTCTAATTGTATTTTCCAAAAGGTTTAAATTTTACTTCCTAAATTGGGAAAAAGCACACATTTAAAATAAAAGCAAATGGCCATGGAATATTATCAACTTTTTCTCCTCAGATCTCCAAATTGTTTAGTGTGTATAGATAGGTACATAGGGAGAGAGACAAAATGGTTTCTCCGTGCCACCCTTAAGAAGCAAACAGATATGAGATGTAATGATAAAAACAATGGTTCTCTCCAATTTTCTACTTTAAAAAGTAAACTAGGGGCCTGCCTGTGGCATAGTGGTTAAGTTCGTGTGCTCTGCCGCGGTGGCCTGGGGTTTGCTGGTTCGGATCCCGGGTGCAAACCTATGCACCGCTTATGAAGCCATGCTGTGACAGCATCCCACATATAAAGTAGAGGAAGATGGGCACGGATCTTAGCTCAGGGCCAGTCTTCCTCAGCAAAAAGAGGAGGATTGGTGGTGGATGTTAGCTCAGGGCTAATCTTCCTCAAAAAAAAAAAGTAAACTAGCAGAAGATTCAATCTAGGATAATTGAAGTTTAACGTGAAATTTTACATTAGCAGCAGTTTGATTCAACAATTTCCATTTACTCTCTTTCAGCCTACATTTACTGAACGTCTATTGTGTGTCCATGCCAGAAACTTAGGGCATGGCCAAATGCTATTTTTTCATCCTAAAGTCTTAATAGCTTACCTTGATAATAGTACAGATAGAATTACATGTTTTCTACTGTCATTTTTCTAGTTTTACTTTGTAGTTTATATCTGCTCAGCTCATGTAAAATTAATTTTCCAGCAGTACAGCGTGTGCAAAGAGAACAACTTGTCTGTTTTGTATTAAATGTGACTTTCTCCAGTCTGCTTTTTTTCCAAGGACGTCTTTTCTGGGTATTATGTGTTCTATTGAAATTTTACACCATTGAGAAAAATATGGATTCAATTTTTAAAAGAATGATATTTTCTGTTCTCTGGCTGATAACCATAAAAATCCATTTCCCCAAATCCATGAAATGTTTCAACTGAATATATTTTCCACTCTACCACTAACTAAGATATTGTCTACTCATTTTAAAATTTCATTTTTCCATTATTTCATCTTGTTACATCATGCCAATGTATAAACCATTGACTTATCTGATCAAAATAGTATTTCTATCTTTATGGGAAGCCTGGCATCTTTCCAGGAACGACGATTTGGTAACTGAAACCAGAATCAGAACAAGAGCCATCCTTATACCTTCAATTTCTGACCAAATGTTTCCTTGACCGTTGTCATAGACACTATTTTTTTTGATACTGCCCATTTTAAATATTTATATTCTAAAAATCTACAAAGGAAAATAAACAGTCCTCTAAAAATTCATGTGCAATTACTTTAATTGGCAGAGCCAATGGAGTGGATCAAGTAGGAAACTTAATGAATGTAATACATTTTGCTCTGTGGATCCCTTTGAAATAATTTGTCCTACATTCATGACCACCGTATATTTTATGTTCCCCTGAAGCTATCAGTGTTTGCATTATAATAACACTGGGGGAGGCTTATGAAGGAGGGAGAGCCGTCACTTTGAAATGCATCAGCTGCGTCCTCGGAATACCGTAAAACCGTGCTCACTTGAGAATGCTAACATGAAACATGCTATATTCTAGATTGTTTTTTGGTCAACAAATCAGACTTCTTTCTTATGAGCAAATAACACCAGGGAGGAGCTCGGGTGCCCTGTGCGCACTCCAAGAGGCGTCTCCCTTCCGAGGCTCCATCTGGGGAGGCGGTGCACGCGGTGTCCTGTGCTTCTGGTGCCCTCCGAATTCGTGGGCTCCTCTTTGGGAACTGCTGGCAAAGCCACGACGAGCACAGAATCAAAATGAAACGCTCTTTACGATCACGCTTTCATTTCAACCCCAAACCATGTGTGTCCTCCAGCTTGGTCATGTGTCTTATTCATTACATTTGGTTCGAAAGGATGTTTGATTGTTTCTAGAAATAAATTAGCTCTCCAAAAACAGATTTTCTATGATTCGTGGAGTTTGATTTTGCTTTGTTTTCATTTTACATTACTTTTTAAAGGCAAAAGAGCTGTTGCCCAAGTGTCCCGGGGGGAGGCGGCATCTTAGAAACGAGTGCACGTCTGCATGCACCAGCTCTGAAGGGTTTGCTGCGCCATGTTGATGAAGAACCAGGCATCAGGGATGGCCAACTGGGAACGCACGCCCAGCTTGACCACATGGGCCAGTGGGGGGACTCTGAGTGACACATTCGCCGCCCTCTGAGCGTCAGTTTCTTCTTCTGTAAGAGCAGGAGAGTGCTGCCTATTTTGAAGAGGTGTTAAAGGGCTTCAAGAGAGATTATAGGTCAAGGGGCTAGCCTGGAGCTTGGAATAAGAGACGCCTTCAAGACGTGGTAGCTGATGTGAATCACCTTGGAAAATTATAGTAAGTTGTCACGATACCGGAGTGATTTCATACAACGGAAAACTATCAACAAGTATGATAACTTTTCTACGTAAGAAAACACAAAATATTTCAAAATAAGTGGTGGCATCAAATACACATGCACCAATTTCAAAATCTAAAACATCTTGGCCTTTGTTGTTTGCAACTCAGATTTATGAACTTGAAATCGGTTTCTCAAAAACCAGTGAAGTTGGAACAGCCCACAAAGTCTGATCTCTTTGCAGCTACTTTATCCAGCTGCCGGGGGAGAATTCCGAATGTCCCTGAGACAACAGGGGCTGCTCACACCACCACACACACTCTGTGTGTTGCACCAGAAAAAGGGCTGCAAACCAAGAAAAGCTCTGATCCTGGTCCAGGTACGCATGGAAGGCTCCTGGGAGGAGTGAGAAGATCAGAGCTCGATGGGGGGGGGCGCTCCGAATCATCGCTGTGATTTCAAAAGTCTGCTTCGGAGGCTTTGAAAAAGAAGAAAATTCACCATTTCCCTTTCTGTTAAATGGGATTTTTCAATCTAGTTTTTTGGGAACCTTTAGTTGATTTTGCGTTGTTCTTAGTGTTATTCACTATTATTGTGCATTATTCTTGTTCCGGGTCTCTAGGTCATCAGAAATTAAATGATGTAAAGAATTGTCTTCCTCACCCTCCCTTTGATCGCCTGGTCCCGGGATTTCTTTATCTACATCCTATGGCAGGACATTTGCCCTTATTTATTTCAGATTAGGGCCCATTACAAAGCCATTTAATGCAGCATGGAGAGGGCTGTGAGCCCATGAACTCTGCAGCCAGCCTGCCCGTGTTCAGATTCTGCTTCTGCCATTTAGTAGCTGCGTGAACGTGGGTGGTGACTCAACTTCTTGGGGCCTCAGTTTCCCCATATGCAAAATGGAGATGGTCACAGCACCAAGCTCATAGATTTGTGTGAAGTCTCAGAGAAACTGCTGTCTGTAATTGCTGCCTTTAAAATAGTGTCTGACACGTTGCACACAGGAAGCACCAGGTCAGCGTTCGCTATTATTTTTCTTCAAATGGCTTATAATCATGGGTTTAGATGCTCAAAAATGCTTATTAAATTGCCATTTTTTACCTTTTTAAGTTAGCCAAGATCCGAAATGTTAACGTCACAATGTTGGCAAGGTGTAGAAAAACGGGCTCTGTCATACATTGTCGGGGGGAGAATGAATCGTGCAACCTCTTTTGCAAGGCAGAGCAACAATATCTATTAAAATTACAAATGTATGTTTAAAAATATATATAATCTGTAATACCCCTAAAAACAGCATTTTCAGACAAAATGTTTTAAGCCAGAAGAAACCTATCAGTGGAGAGATGCAGCAAAGCATAGGGGGTAAGAGCAGAGATTCCGGAAGTAAATGCCTTGGGTCAAAGCCCCAGTCTGCCACTTCCTGACTGTGTGACCCTGGGCAAGTTTCTTGACCTCTCTGTGCCTCGATTTCCTCATATATAAAATGAAGATAATAACAGCACCTTCCCATCAGGCTACTATAAGGAATAAATGAGTTAATATTTTATAAACCACTTAAAATAGTGCCTTGCAAACTACAAGTGCCCTGAAAGTGTCTACTTAAAAACATTTTTAAAGAAAGTAGAACACAAAAGGAGATTAAACTTCTACCACTAATTAATTGATTAATTAGCTCAACTAGACTCTGTTGCAGCCCAGCTCCTAATTAAGCAAATTTTTAAAGCTACTAAAAAATTTTTAGAAGTTAGGCTTGACAGGCTAGAACATTTTTTTGTTCTTTAATAGTTTTGCACCCACTAAAATTGTGGCATCCTAAAATAAAGACCTCCCAGAACTACCACAAGCAGAGGGCAAGAGAAAACCATCGGCTCCGGCTCTCCCTACAATCTTGTTTTCCACTTCTCCCGCTGGGTTCATCTTTATGAGGAGGTACGTTTGTATAAACACATAGATAGATATAGATACATTGCTCTGAAATGAAATGATGGAACAAAATGGGTTATTTTCATGAACTAAGCAACAGCCTCCTCCCCACCCCTCCCACCTCACGCCCACACACAGTCTTGAAATGCACACACACGATCTTGAAATGCACACACACGATCTTGAAATGCACACAGGCGATCTTGAAATGCACACACACGATCTTGAAATGCACACAGGCAATCTTGAAATGCACACAGGCGATCTTGAAATGCACCAACCAAAGAGCAGTTCAGTCCACAGCATGAGGCGGTCCACATGCAAAATCAGAGCAGGAAGCGTGCGCTGCGAGCCCGGAGACCTGACCGAGACGGCCTCCACGTGCTCCTGAGAACATGGACGCACGCTGTGTTCAGGAGGTGCCCCGAGCTAATTCATCTCCACATTGATGACAGCAAGAGATCTCGCGAGACGGTCATGTGCTTGGGAAGGATGCCCTCCCTTCCCCTGGCTCCTCCATCTTCGCCTTTGGTGACAAGAAACCACCCTGAAAAAGCCAAACCCCCCAAGACGACGAGCTTCTTCAAAAGCTGCCAGCGTTACATCACACATTTGCGAGTGTGTTTGTGAGGGATAGATTGAACAGATTTTCATTTGGACGAATGTCCATTTTATCTTACTGATTTGAACCAGGATTTTTAAAGACAAAGGCCATCGAACATTACATAAGCATTTTAAATTAATGGACCATGGAGTCCTATTTCCCCACAAACCCCGGGAAGCATCGTCTTGTGTCCTGTTTTTTACAGCAACATCAATTATTAATATGTATATTTTTGCTGACAGAGGACCTTGCCATAAACGTCGGTTTTGTTATCCAGTTCTGGGTCATTAACTGTGGAAAGCTTGTAAATATAATGGTTTGTTCACATGGGAAGCCTTCATTAAGATGCATTATTCTGCAGCTGATGTATTTCAATATATGGTATATTATGGTGTTCTCTATTTCCCTTTAATATTCGTAATTTATTTTTAAATGAGTTGCTGTTTATGTGGTGAGTTAACGAATTTGAATTCCTTATGACCAAAGTTGCCAAAGAGGAAAAGATGTTTTAGCCCAAAGGAAAAGCTGCTCATTAACATAGGACCTAAATATATTATAACCTTTAAATTCAAGAGCAACTAGAGAAAGAAGCTATAAATGACCCCAAATGTATTTTTGTCAGAAAAAGGCTATATGAAGAAACACGCATGAATACACACATATTAACAGCACAGCATGGCATAATAGGAAAAACACAGAACCGAAAATCGGGAAACCTTGTTGCTGGCATCTTCATTAACGCAGAGTGATTTGGGAAAGTCATTTCGTTATGGGACCTCGGTGTCCTCATCTGTTCAATGGGAGTCATGTCCTCATTTCTACCTCAAAGATGGGTGTGAACTGAGTAAGGAAATGTAGAGAAAGAATGTGCACGACAGAGAGCCATGTCAATGGGGTGATTGGGAAAATCTGAAAGCGGAGAGATTTCTGAAATATAGTTTGTATGTCTATGAAAGAAATAAGCTGTAAATTACCATAAGAACAATGTAATGGGAGGGGAAGCAATATCGTGTGATTCATTGGTAGAGAATCGTAACATTAGTACAAGCCGTCAAAACGTTCCTCAGAGGTGAATTTGGGTCATTTGGCCTAGAGATCCATTTTCACATCTTCATGAAAACGGTCAATTTTAAAAAAATTGTTGGAGAGATTAGATAAAAATCTCTATGTGAATTATAAACTATTATTTCATACATTTAAAATGTAAACACTAGGAATAAAACACATTACCTGGAAGATGTAAGAATTGGATACTTTTTTAAATGATTAAGTAAGGGAAATTCCCACCTGTTTTGACACAAGATACATAATATAAGGCATTCCTTTGGGTGCCCGTATAGTGAGGCCATTTAGATCATTTGTAACATTGTTCTTGAAAATCATCTATGATTCTCATTCTGGATTCTCTTTTAAAGTAGTTATAGAGATTTTTCCTATAGTAAAAGTTGTACCTTTTCATCATACTAAACTTAGACAATTGGCTTATTTCCTTAGACTTTCTAATGCATATTTTTGTAAAGTATTATATGTGTGACTTTCTTTTCATCTTTTTTCCCTTGACTTTATGTCATTAAGCAGATGCTGTGTTCTAACAGAATCTCGATTGTGGTTTCAAGTTGAGAAATCACACCCCCAGAGGTTCATAAGTACTTCTAAGAGAGAGAGAGTGTGTGTGTGTTTGCAATGCATACTTGTTACATTTAACTATTTCATCCATTTGGAATTTATTTTAGTAGATGACATGAATTGACTCTGTAAAGATTATCTCTTTTGTTCCAAGTTGGTGATTTAAATTTACAATCTTACTAATGTCTTTTGTAAATGAGGCAAAATTTGAGTTTTGTCATATACTTGTTTGGCAGCTTTTGAAACGGACTTGAACGTTTTCCTCTTATCCCTGAACTTTCTTTATACGGTAGCCCCCTAGCATCCCTGGGTGTCCCCAGTTAGATGTCAGTGCACCTGGTGCAATGACAAGTCACAGTAACACCTATGTGAGCATGCTCTGAGCGCACGCTCGGTGCCAGGCTCTGGACAGGGCTTTACGTGGACGGTTCCATTCAGTCTTCACAGCCTAACGCTGTTCCCATCTTAGAGAGGAGGAGACTGAGCCTTGAGGGAGTCGATGCCGTGTACAAAATCACAGAGGTAGCAAGTGGCCAAGCCAAGACTTAAGCTCAGGCATCCTGCCCCAAATCCCAGAGCATGGCTCAGATAAACTATGGCTTGTTTCCTGCCTCTTCCATTTATTTGCCAGCTGTGTGAATTTGGGAAAGTTAATTCACCTCTCTGGTTTATCACGTTATATGAAAATAGTACTTGCCTGGCCAGATTTTTGTAAGGGTTAAGAGATTATTTCTGTAGAGTGAGTGTGCACAGTAGAAGTGATACCTGCATCTTCTTCTTTGATTCCTTTTTTTAAGCATCTTCTTCGCTGTCTCCTTCTCCTCCCCCGCATTCCTCCTACTTCTCACCTTTCTCCTCCTCGTCCTCTTGCTTCCTCTTCGTCATCATCATTTTAGGCTTTGCAGGCCGTACGGTCTCTGTCACAACTATTCAACATTGTCACTGTCGTGTGAAAACAGCCATAGACAATATTACCTGAATGGGCAGGGCTGTGTTCCAATAAAACTTTATTTACAAAACGTGCAATGGGACAGTTTTGACCTGTGGGCTGTAGGTTACCCACCTCTTCTCAGGAGCAGTCCGTGTTTCCTTAAACCTGGATAATTATCAGACTCATCTGAAGATTTTCCAAAACCACTAGTTTCTCGTTCTTCTTCGCCTCCAGGATGGAACTAGGAATCTGTATTTTTTAGTAGCTCCCCAGAATTTTGAGGAAAAAAGAGAATTTGGAAAAAAATAACTCGCTAGTATATTTGAGGATATGTTACATCTAAAAAAATTCCCTCAAAGTGACCAGGAAAAACAGGAAAGGAGCAAATATAAAATAAGAAAAAATTCTAGGAAAATAAAAGCATGCTCAAAAAAAAAAAACCGATAATAACCCTCTTAAAATTCTAATCAATGGACATCACTGGAAGCCAGATAAGTTCTGGAAGATAAAGAAATCTCCTATAACATATTGCAAATAGGTAAAGGGGAGATGGAAAACATGAGAAAACTTCAGCTCAATCTGGGGGTCTGGCATTTAGCTAATATTTGTTGTGGAGACAGAAATGGAAAAAAAATAATGGGAGGAAAATTTGCAGAGAAGACATAGTGGACCCACCAAATGGAAAATATGATGAATGAAGAAATGCCCACACCTGGATGCATTTGGATGAACTTTCAAAACTTGTAAAGCATCCTGGGAGTGAACAGCTTATCTACAAAGGAACAGCACTTAAATTTCCAACAAACTATTCACTGGCGTCTCTGTGTTTTAGAAGACGTATCCTTCATGGTTGCTATGAAACTGCGATTCAAGTAGAAGGGGACAAATGAAGACATCTTAGAAATGCAAGTACTTAGAATATTTATGGCAGACCATATCCACTCTGAAAGTTACACTCAAGGATATGCTTCAGCAAAATGAAAACTGAGTATGAGAAAGAAAAAGAAGACTAAACAAAGAAACTAGAACAACTTATGGTTAAATTTAAATAGTTATTGATTAAAAAAATTAATCACAGTCTGTGATTATAGTATGAAAGTTTGGGGGGAGAATAGTGAACACATGCAGAGGTCCCAGCCTTGCTCAAGGAAATTGCGTAGATACTGATGAATTCTAGACATGGATAGAAGTATAGGTGTTAATTAACATGTTGAAAATTTAAGAATACTGGCAGAAAATTAAAAATAAGATGCATAATTTGTAAACCACTCCATGACAAGAATGATTAAAGCTCATTCCACAAACCCAACAGAAGGTAGGAAAGGAAAAACAAGCAAGTGTATTCAACAAGAAAACATAAGAGGGTAGGATTCTCTCCAAATATTTTATCCTCATAAATGAATAAAATTCCTCTTTTCTATAATTCTCAGATTGCGTTTTTCAAAAGCCAGTTATACGCTATTGACAGGAGAGAGACTTCAAACATGTTGATGCTGAAAAAATCATAACAAAGAAGCGTGAGTTGTGTTAGGGGGTTTTGGTTAACTCCGCAGAGGAAATACGCACGTTTATCTTGCTCTTTCTGCGCAGTGGGGAGTGAGCGAGGTCCTGTTCTGAAAGGGAGGATTAACAGGAGGTCCATATTCTCAGCAGTGGGACCACCAGCTCTCTTCCCCTGCTTGGCTCCTAACTCTCAAGCAGTCATGCTTATATCTCTTAGGAACAGACTGGAGGATTTCTGTCGACAGAAACTGAGCAGCTCCAAAGAAAGACATTCAGATACTGATATTCAGATTCCTCCCATAAAGCAGCTGTGTCCCCACCAGTCAGCAACCCCCTTACACAGCTACCAGACAGCTTTGGGTGCCTCTCTCCTAAATAAGGGTGGACAACAAAGGTCACCAGACCCTTAGGAAAGACAGAGACCAAAACCAACCAACAGAAAAGAAATTGGAAAAAAAACCAATATGAGGGAAAAATAAAAAGCAAAATCCTAAAGGTAATAATAACCTTAGAGAAATAAAAGAAGATTATTGAGTCCAACAATTAGAACCTAATGCTGAAAAAAGAGAATCAAAGAACAAGAAAGAGCTATTGAAAAGTAAAAATATAGTAGTAGAAACTTAAAAAATAAAAAAAACAACAAAGTTGAAAGAGAAAGTTCAGAAAATAGCAAAGTGACAAAGGGAAGGATGAGGGATGTGTGTAAAGAAAATTGCAGGAGTTCCAGGAAAAAAAAAGAACTAAGGAAATAGAGGAAGGATATTGTAAAGAGATAATAAAAGAACATTCCTTATAATGATCTGGGTTTTCATATTTAAAGTGGTCCCTGGTTGCTTCCATATCTTGGCTATTGTGAATAATGCTGCAATGCGTGTGAGGGTGCAGTTATGTCTTGAAGACCCCATTTTCAATTCCTTTGGATATATGCCCAGAAATGGAATTGCTGGAACATATGGTAGTTCTATTTTTAATTTGTTGAGGAAATTCCATACTGTTTCCATAATGGCTGCACCAATTTACATTCCCACCAACAGTGTACAGGGTTCTGTCTTCTCCACGTCCTCACCAACATTTATCTTTTGCCTTTTTGATAATAGCCATTCTAACTGATGTGATATCTCATTGGGGTTTTGATTTGCGTTCCTCTGACGATTAGCGACGTTGAGCACTTTTTCATGTACCTGTTGGCCACTTGTAGGTCTTCTTCCAAAAAATGTCTATTCGGATTCTTTGTCCATTTTTTAGTCAGGTTATTGAGTCGTATAAATTCCTTATATATTTTGGATATCAACCCTTTATCAGATATATTATTTACATATATTTTCTCCTATTCTGTAAGTTTCTTCTGTTGTTTTCACTCTATTGATTGTTTCCTTTGCTGTGCAGAAGGTTTTTAGTTTAATCCCCCTTGTCTGTTTTTGCTTTTGTTGCCTGTGCTTTTAGCGTCCTATCCAAAAATTCCATGCCAAGATCAATGTCAAGAAGCTTTTTCCCTTTGTTTTCTTATAGTAGTTTTATGTTTCCAGGTCTTATGTTCAAATCTGTAAGCCATTTTGAGTTGACGTTTGTATATGGTGTGAGGTAAGGATCCAAGTTCATTCTGCATGTGCGCATCCAGCTTTCCCAACATCATTTATTGAAGAAACTAACCTTTCCCTATTGCTGTGGTCTTAGACTTGGGGGATGTGAGACAACTGAGGAGGCAGTTATTTGAGGTTTTAAAATTATGTGCATGTAAAACGAGTACACACAAAGGACACATACATACACACAACGATGGAGGTTATTCCACAGTGACACAGGAGCTAAGTACAACTGAAAGAGCTTCCAGAGGCCAACCCTGGGACAGCTTGAACAACAAAGTAGTAAAGTAGTATTGTCTTGTAACCCAAGGTATAAAATAAATATCCTTGAGTCCATACTGATATAAATAAAAGACTGAATAAATTAATAAATGTGGGAGCAGAGACAAAACCTGAGAGTGGGAAACCTGACAGCTATTTCCTCGGCCAGGTGATCAAGGTTAACAGCGTCATAAATCACGTTGATAGTGTGTACCCTTGATATGAGGTGATGAAAAGGCACTTTACCTCTGTGCTTCCTCTCAATAACCCATGACCCAAGTCTAATCACCACCAAATAGAGCTGGGTGTCAATACGCAGTCATGTGTCACTTAAGGATGGGGACACATTCTAAGAAGTGGGTCATTAGGCAATTTCGTCATTGTTTGAACATTACAGAGTGTAGCTACACAAACCTAGATGGCATGGCCTACTACACACCTAGGCTACATGGTTCTAATCTTATGGGACCACCATCGTATATACGGTCTGTCGTTGACTAAAATGTCATTATATGGTACATGACTGTAATTGGTTTCCTTTATCAATTTATGTATTTTACTTTTATGCATTTGCAAACATTATTTTGAGAAGTAATCAATCCATAGGCTTCACCAGACAAAGGTCTCTGAGACACAAAAAAGTTAAGAGCCACTGCTCTGTATAAAGGATTTGTAGATTTGCTAATTCTTCTACACATCTCTTACCCACAGCCTGCCTTCTCTTTCCACTTCAGTGCCTTGGCTTATGTTTTCCCCTTTTCCAAGAAGAGGAAATTACTTTTATGCTTCTGAGTCAACAAACATCCTTCAAGGTTAGCTTTGCCCTAGAGTCTGAGCACTCTTTGACGATTCCACATCACATAGCCTCTTTGGGAAGGAAGGCTCACAGAAGCTGGACCATGGGTAGGATGCACATGACCAATGAGTGATGAGAGGACCTTCTAGGACAACTGAGTTCTAGTCTTGGATGCATGCAGTGGTGGGCTGGTAATACTTAACTATGGCTCTTCAGAAAAAATATATGATATCTATTCATACCTAATTTATTATAATTCCATTGATATAAGGATGTGGACACAGTTTACAAATAACAAAATATATACTGCTCTTTGTTGCAAATTCCACATAGCCATCAATTCTCACAGAAGGCTTTACTGGATTTTTCTAAACTCTTGGATCTGTTGTCAGCCTGTGGTTGTAATTGACGAATGTCATTCTGAGATGAATGATGATTGATATTTTTATTTGCCTTAATGAGCAAGGTGAAACAACAAAGTGTATATCAGAATTTCACTCGTTCATCACTTTTTAAAATTGGGCACGCCTTTGCTGAATCAGATTACAGTATTTGAATATTGGAAGACTATTTCCTCAAATTTTTGTGATAGTCACAATATAACTGATACAGACATGGCACGTTTTTATGTTTCTCTGCATTATTATTTTTCTACCATTTTCTTAAGTCTAGACAATGAAATCACAACAATACATGAAGTCTTGATTAATAGTGTTTGCTAATTTCCATGGTGTAAATATTCTCACCACAGCCAACTTGAAGCTACTAACCTGAATGAACACAGTGGGGAAGATACGCACTGTAGCACGCCGTTATACAATATCTTCAACGTAGAGATACAACAGATATAAATAATGTCGGGAGCATAGGTGATCATAAAATCCAGTAAAAATAATTAGGAAGTGATGAGTTTTGAGCATTGATAACTTTTGTTCTTAATGTAACTTGTTTAAGTATAAATTTATATAATTTAGCATTTTTAAATGGCTGTTAATTTAGCATTTTGGCAACCAGCTTGCACAATTTCTGAAAATGTATCTGTTGGATCTCACACGCCATTGCGGGTTGGTCCAGCACACCACTGGATTTGCCCTTCTTTTGCCACATGACCTGGACTGAGTCTCTGAACTCCTTAGGGCTCGGTATCTTTATCTGTAAAGGAGAACCATCCTTCAACTCTCATACCTATGATTCCAGGCAGCACCAGCTCCATACGTGATTTTCTTCTCCAAGTTCCTCTTATTCTTTCCATCCAAATCCACAATATAGACACTTACAGATTACCTGACATTGTTCCCTATTATGACGTGCATTACTCATCTGCTGCCAACTTCATTTCTTTAGGGATTCCAAAGAACAAGAATTATGTCTCCAAGTGATTCTGTATTTCCTCTTACCACAGGGCTCCACAGATGCTGGCCCAGTGCTAAACATCTATAGTTGGTCCTCAATAGCCAGATATTTTTTGACTTGCTGGTCAGCAGATTTTGAGAAAGAACATTCTTTTTCTTCTTCTTCTTCTTCTTCTTTTTTTGGTGAGGAAGATTGGCCCTGAGCTAACTTCTGGGCCAATCCTATTCTATTTTGCATATAGAATGCCACCACAGCATGGCTTGATGAGTGGTGTGTAGGTCCGCACCCACGATCCAAATCTGTAAACCCCAGGCCACGGAAGCGGAGTGCACAAACTTAACCACTATGCCACCGGGCTGGCCCCAGAATATTCTAGTAATAAGATGTAATATCAGGGTGAATATCTAGAGTCAACAGAGAATTTCCTTCTTTGGAGGTCTGTAACAATAGAACAGATATTTTCAGGGTTGATTTTGGTGGTTTTTCTTGAAATCAGAGCAGCCAAACTCTTTTCACCAGCTCTTGCTTCAAATACTTTCTTACTCTATATTCTTTGCTCTCCCACCAGCCAAGATTTGGAAAAGCTTAATTTTCTGTAGTTTGAATGATTTTTTTTAAAAAGGTCTATTGAATATGCGTTTTTCAAGCTAACTCCCCCCCTCAGCCCGATTCTGGGCAACAGTATAGAGTGATGGCCAGCCCTCCGCCCCATGGTGGTGAATCACTCCTTCAGACTTTCCTGCCGGGCCGGATTCCTTTGTTCCGGAGCCTTTGGTAAGACACCATTGAAGATACAGATGTCTTTCAATAGTGTCTAATATTTTTTTGCCAGCTCTGTAACCTTTATGATCTCAAATCTTTTTGCTTCTCTTTTCAGAATCCACCTCCTCTGTTTAATAAAGTCAGCGCTACAATAATCCAGGCCGAAAAGGTGATCAGCCTGCGGAACGAGGTGCAGAGCCGGCATGAAGAGGACTACAAAGAGGCTCTGATCACAATCAAGGACAGCCTGAAATTAGTGGAAGGCACAGACATCAAGGAGAACCTTCAAGACCAGATCCGGCACTGGTTCATCGAGTGCAGGTGAGCCTGAGCCCCGCGAGGATAGCCCCCGGCGGGGTCTTCTGTAGTGGTTGAGATTCTTGTATGTTTTTAAGCACAGAAGCGTGTTGATACAGAGTCTTGAGCATTTTTGTTTTCATTTTAGAGAAGTGAAATGTCAAGGCTAAGAATTCAGGGACTAATTTTTTTTGAGTGAAATTACTGGTATCTTTTTTAAAACGACAGTCTGTACGATGCTTCTCAGACCACATGGAACTGGGCATCATGGGTGGATGATACAGCCCCACAATGGGAGGATTTCACGGGCCAGGTCTATCCAAAAGCCAAGGAATGCAGCCACAAGCAGGTCGTGCCACCCTTCCTTTCTGGGCTTTGGCCGGCCTCTCTGCTTATAAGAGGCTGGAGATCTTCAATCATGGTCCCTGACTGTCATAATCCTTTGAGGCAGCTGCTGACGCCGGGACCTGACACCTGGCCCCCAGGCCTCCTTGAAATGAGGGGTGCATAGCAGTTATGGGAACAAGCCCAGGCCTTCCTGGATTAAGGGTCTTCTGTAATGCTCTTAAATGAAATGATAAGTGATTTAAAGCTTGTTTACAAGGGATGGTTTCTGAAAGGTATACTTTATCAGAGAAGCACACACAGGAGAACAAACACGTCGTAGGTAACCCGATCAGAGCAGCTTCAAACTCTGTTTTATTTCAAGTGAGGAAGGAAAGAGGGCAGACGGTGTGACCAGCCCCAGAGCCATGGAGGCCAGAGCTGGCCATCGGTTTTCTTTAATGGTCACGTTAGGTCCAGAGATGCCCAAACACCAGCTTCGGTTGGCTCATCAGGACCAGAGAATTTAATCTGCTGGCAGTAGAAAATCAAACTTCCCCTCAAAAATTACATTACAAGATGTTTGTATCTGTGGTAGGCAGCCTGTGGTTTCTGCCATGTGCCTCCAGTCACTGGGCACCTGCAATCCAGGCCTGTCGTTTCTGAGCCCACTGCCTCTGCGGTACTGGCTCCCTCAGGATGCTGATGTCCCCCGGAGCACAGGTCTCAGGGGACAGGTGGCTCTCTCAGACCCACATCCACAGGTCCTCTCCTCCTTGGCACCATCGAACCCCCTCACCATGCTGCACACACAGGAAGACACACACAGATGTTCCCACATGCTCGTCAGCCACTCTGGGGTTTCTGCCAGGGTCTCAACCATCACCCTCCTTGGCTGAGACCCTCAGAGGGTGGGGCTTACAGCCTCAGGTGCTGTCCCCACTTGTCCACCTTCTTCTCCCTTCCCCCACCCCTCTACCTCACTAGCTTCTTGCACAAGTCGAGACTCTTTATGAACCCCATTCTCAGTGCTTCCTCCCTGATGCCTGCCTGTCTCCTCCTTGACCTCTGACAGCGCCCCCCAGTCCTCCTGCAGGCAGTTCACATGATGATTAAGAGCACAGACTGGAGCCTTGCTCCCCAAGGATTGGCTGTGTTGCCTTAGACAAGGCGGTTACCTTCTCTGGGTCAGTTTCTTCTTCTGTGACATGAGGACAAGACTCATACCTACTTCGTGGGATCGTTAAGACTCGCAGAGCACCTCGACCTCCGTGAGCAGGCCATTGTTCTTCCTACCATACTGTGACCATCTGCTCATTCGTGCGCCCCCTCCCCCAAAGAAACAGCAAGCCCCCATAGGACCGTGCCTTCTTCTGAGAAGAGAAGAGTGGTCTCGAAATTTCACACATAAGCAGTGAATTGTGCAAGCTAACAGTATTGCTGTTTTTCGTTCTGATCCAATTACGTAATTGTATCTGGAGGAAACACACTGGGGATGATTTGGTGCAATCATGGAAATTTAGGTAGAGAGGCATTGTGTCAAAAGAACTGAGTCTTCTCAGTCCGTCACCTTGGTTTCTAATTCAAACCTTCATTTTGGTCTTGAGGAGGGTGACGTGCCCTGGGTTCATGAACCTCCGTTATTGGGAACTTCTCTCCCTTTCTCAGGACTTCAGAGAATAGGTGTCCACAAAGAGACCTTCCATAAATGAAATGATTCTTTGCTTTTACATAGATGATTTTAAAATCCAATTTATTGTTCGGTGACAAAAACCAAGTTGAAAGTGCTGTGTCCAATTATGACCCTGCCTAAGTTAAAATATATAACATATACACATACATAGACATACGTATATATATTCATATGCACATTTAATTTATTAAGTATGTTTGTATACGCATGGGAAATTTCTGGAAGGCTGCACGGGAAGATGTTAGCACAGCTGCCTCTGGGGACCAGAGAGTGTCATGTTCTTCTGTACTGTTAGAAGTCTTTTTTTTTCAGTGTCTTATTTTTATAATAAAAAGGCGAGTTCAAATTATATTATAAGAAAGACAAGCAATCAACCTGGGATAATCCAAAATAAACATTTTACATTTTTAAAACATCCTAGTTTTAGAAAAGTAGATTAACGCAATTCCTTCATAACCCGCTCTTGGAAGTCGTCTCTTGGGAAAGGCAGAGGGAACCGTGAGGCTGGCAGTCAATGGGGGTTGTTTCCCCCGACCTGAGGGCCTGGGAGGGTCAGGAGAGGCTTCTCAGGCCCTGGTGTCACCTGGAGCGGCCCCTTCTGCTGTTTCAGAGGTCGTGTGGCTTCCTCTGACAGTAGACCCAGGCCTCGCTGGCCAGTCCCCTCGAGAACGCTTCATCCTGATGCTTCTGACCGGGCAGTTTGGGGGCCAAATCAGAGCAGCTGCCGTGGATCTGCCGTGTGAAACGCACGGAGATGGAAAGATTCCTCTTTTTGAAGTAATGGAAGGTCGAGGGCAAATTTATTTTCATAATTGGATTACATTTATCTGATTGACTTTGACAAAGTCCCTTTCCTTGCTTTTTTAAATCAAAGACAAATAAAAAGTAAATATTGTCTTTGAAACATGAAACATGATCCATCCTCAGGATAAATTCCACAAGGACACACGACAACTTAAAAAATTCCTACACGTCACAATTCATATATGTTCCCACAACTGAGAATACCTATTCTAAGCTCATTTAATCAATACTTAAGAGTTGCCAAAAGGGGTTATGCTGGAATTTGGTTTTTTTTTTTTTTTTTTAAAGATTTTATTTTTTCCTTTTTCTCCCCAAAGCCCCCCGGTACATAGTTGTATATTCTTCGATGTGGGTCCTTCTAGTTGTGGCATGTGGGACGCTGCCTCAGCGTGGTCTGATGAGCAGTGTCATGTCCGCGCCCGGGATTCGAACCAACGCAACACTGGGCCGCCTGCAGCGGAGCGCACGAACCTAACTGCTCGGCCACGGGGCCAGCCCCTGGAATTTGGTTTTTAAGTCCATTTTAAAATTATTTTAAAGGAAGTATTTTTTCCCAATGTTAAAAGTAATATAAGCTCATTGTAGAAAATTCACAAGATAGAGAAGAGTTTAAAGAAGAAAATTAAAATCATCTATAATTTCAGCATACAGAGATAGCTATTGTAAAAATTTTTGGAAAAGTTCCTTCTAGTCTTTTTCTCTCATATATATATTTTAATGACAGTTTTATTAATTCTTTTTCTATTTTTTGATTTAACATTGGATTTTCCCATGTCCTTAAAATATTTTCCAAAAGATATTTTTAATGATTGCTTAACATTCTATTGCATGGATGCACTAGTTAATGAATTTATTATTACCTTTTTAATCTTTTGTCAAATCTATAAGAGAAAAAAATGCTATTTCAGTAACTTTTAATTTGCATTTATTTGATTAATAAGGAGGTTGAAATCTTTTGGGTTTTTGTCAATAGCCTTTCTTCTTCTGTGAACTGCCCTGTCATTTATCTGCTTCCCTTTGTGATGTCTTTTTTTCAAGTGATCTCTAAAATGTAGTTATATGTATATTACTGATGCTAAAGCTTTTTTTGATGTATGATTGCAATAATGCCTTCCAAGTTATCATTTGCCTTTTATTTTTGTACTGACCTATAGGAAAGCTAGAAAGAGAGAGAAAGAAAGAGAGAGAAGGAGAGAAATAATACAGCCGCTAGGAATCCATTGCCCAGTTCCTGCTAACTGCACCCTGGCTGGCCCTGTGCCCTGGGCATCGCTGCTCTGAGCCTCATGCTGGCCGTCTGTGAAAGGCAGTGATGGTACAGTGACTGTGGGGATTAAGTGAGATGGTGCAAACGAAATCCCTGGGTCCCACGAGGTTCTTGTTGAAGTTATGAATTTTATAGGTATCTTTCCTATTTTAAATGAGATTTTCTCCAATTATTATTTCCTGTTATTATCCATTGTAGACTTTTATGTAATTTGCACCATCACGTTCCAGAACTCTCAAATTAGTTCTCATGGTTTTCAGATGATGCTCTTGGATTTTCTTGGCTGTGGAGTCACGGTGACAACGTGGCTGATACTTTCTCCCGTCCCAATGGCCACACTCTGTCATCTCTGTCCTGCCCAGTGGAGCAGAGGGAGGCGCCAGGCTCTCAGCTATGCACCCTTACGCCCCCTCCTCGGGTGTGTTTCCCTTTGCTTCACATCATGCCCTAGGGGCCTAGAATCTTCTGGATAGCGTGGCGGTTGTGTTTACTGTCCTTTGTACAGCCTGAACTATTTGAAATAGCTGTTTTTGTCAAATATTGCAGTCCTGAAAACATGATTTCAGTTGCTGGGCGTTCCCGTTGCTCATCGAGCCAGCACCAACTTCTACTCAGCTTTCGGTCCCTCCTCGTACCCCCTGAGTCCTAACTCAAACATGGGGCTCGTTCCCCATAACTCACCACTGGCCGCCCTTGTCGTTAGAACCATTTCGGTGATTGGATGCTGTAGGTGTGTATTCAGTAATAGCGATAATAATAGAGGCTAACATTTATTGGGCACTTTTTCTGGACTAAGAATTCTAAGTGCCTTATGCATAATTAATTTAATGCTTGTGTTAATTTCCTAGCCAGCCCTGATAGTCCAGTGGTCACGATTTGGTGCTCTCACTGCTGTGGCCCAGGGTTCATTTCCCAGTCAGGGAACCACACCACCTGACAGTCAGGTGTCGTACTGTGGCAGCTGAGTGTTGCTGTGATGCTGAAAGCTATGCCACCGGGATTTCAAACACCAGCAGGGTCACCCATGGTGGACAGGTTTCAGTGGAGCTTCCAGGCTAAGGCAGACTAGGAAGAAGGACCTGGCCCACCCACTTCTGAAAAAACTGGCCATGAAAAGCCTATGAATAGCAGCGAAGCATTGTCTGATATAGCCCTGGAAGGGGAGAGGATGGCGCAGAAAGACAGGGCAGGGTTCCGCTCTGCTGTCCCCAGGGTGGCTAGGAGTCTGAATCCACTCAACAGGGCACGAACAGCAAGTGAATTTGCTATTGCTGCTGTAACAAATTACCACAAACTTGGCGGCTTCGACCAATAGAAATTTATTTTCTCCCAGTTCTGGAAGTCAGAAGTCTGCAATCAAGGCATCAGCAGGACTGTGTGCCCTCCAAAAGCTCTGGAAGAGAGTCTGTTCCTCGCCTCTTCCCACTTCTGGAGACCGCCAGCATTCCTTGGCTTGTGGCCCCGTCGCTCCAGTCTCTGCCTCTGGGGTCACGTGGCTTCCTCCTATTCTGTGTGTCTGAGCTCCCTCTGCTTCTCTCTTCTGAGGATACTTATGACTGCATTTAGGGCCCACCCAGATAATCCAGAATAATCTCATCTGAAGATTCTAAATGTAATCTCATCTACAAAGACTCTTTTTCCATCTAAGATAACATTGATAGGCTTCAGGGATTAGGACCCAATATTTTGGGGGGCCCTTATCCAGCCTACTACAACCCTCAGCAACCCCACGAGATAATCGCTCTTCTCCCTTTCATTCACTGATATCATTCGTGATGAGGGACAAAACTAAGGGAGTTTGTGTTACTCTAGACCACCGCTGTCCAACAGGACTTTCTGTGGTAGTGGAAACGGTGGATCTGCACTGTCCACTCTAGTAGCCACTAGCCACGTGGGGCTATTGAGCACTTGAAAGGGGGTTAAGGTGACTGAGGATCTGAATCTTTAATTTAGTTTTAATTAATTTAAGTTTAGATAGCCACATGGCTACCATATTGGACAGCACAATGGTGCTACCATATTGGTGGTGGCTACCATATTGGACAGCACAGTCGTGGGGACACTTGTTTTCAGAAAATGTCTTGCTATACTGCTATTTCTCTTGGCTTGGGAGCTGTCACAAACGGTCATCTAAGTTCCCAGATCCGTAGATGAGCTTCAGTTTAAAGCATCATCAAAGAGTCTTGGGAGTGCCTCATCCGACCCCTTGGGGCTGTATGTGAGAGCCCTGAAGGCCGGGTAGGCTGCCTGCCCCCAGTCAGTCCATAGGAAGGCGGGCTCTGTTTGCTGAAGATTCAGCAGTCCCTTCCTTGTTTCCCTCACCGGCATCAGAGCCACTGAGTGGCTGTCAACTCAGAAACCCAGGGCTGATCCTAGGCCTTTGGGTCTTTGCAAAGTGCCCAGTTGTGGGGCATTGCCATTTCTCCCCACCTACATTTTGTCCCTTACTTTGTTGAAACTATGCCTGACGTCCAGCTCATCCTTCAATCCAGAGAGAAGGAAGACCCCCAAATAGGGTGACGGCTCCAGCAGTGGCCCATTGGCATCTCTCCTCTGACCTTAGCAGACTCCTGTTAATCCATGTCATCTTAAGGAATCTGAAAGTGATGTAAATTAGGTCACCTTTTTTCCATTTTATAAACCAACACACAATCAATTGGAACTGATGGTTAAGAGGAAAGAGCAGGGTGAGCTTGGCTGGGAATTAAAATGCCACTGCCTTTTAATCTTATGATGTGATGGTATCTATTATCTATAAGAAACAAATACAATATAAATGCCACACACACACACACAGGAGTAGAGATCCCAGAGCCAGGCTGCCTGAGTTCAGATGCTAGCTCCAGCTCTTACAGGCTGTGTGACCTTGAACCAGTGACTTAACCTCTCTGTGCCTCCATTTCCTCATCTAAAAATGAAGATATTAATAGTACCTACCTCATAGGGCGGATAACAGATTAATACCTAAAAGCCCTTAGAACAAGGTGTGGCGCATGATACACCCATATAGGAATTATTTTAAGCATATAGGAAGGCCAACACGTTCTCAGACACACAATTTGCAGTTTGCATTCCTGGATCTGCGAGCTTTATATTCGCAGGCATGAGCATCTTTTCAAAATGCTGCGTTTTCAATCTACAGGAGAGGCCGCGGTGGAGGCAGGCAAGGAGGGCCGCAAGGGCTGGGGGTGGGGATAAAGCTGAGGGGACAGTCACAGGGCAGGCAAACAAAAAAGACAGGATGGAATGTGCTAAGTCTCCCCGGGCGGGGGCGGGAGCGGCCTGTCTCCAGATCGCAGGAAGACGTCTCGGAATGCTTGGTTCATTTGTTCTCATTTTTAAAATTAAGCTGTAATTTAAATGCAGTAAGATCCGCCCTTTTGTGTACAGTTCTGCCAGTTAAGCTTTGTGATTCGAAGGTGTGTGGACCTGGGGACACCTCCAGACTCCTTGTCTCTCGCTCCCCAAGTTTATGCCAATCTAGGGCTCCGGGAACTTTCCCTGGAGGGGACAGTAGGACTAACCTGGACGGTACTCCGTGCCCAGTAGAGCTTCCGGCGATAAGCAGGAGTTTCCTGAGGGTGAGGAGTATATTTGGAGCGAGGCAGAACTTCGGAGAAAGGCAAGTGTCACCTATGCGCAGAAGGCTGCACGCGAGTCTCTCCCCACTCCAGCCCCCGCCCGCATCTCCCAGGCCCTCGGGCCTCCACCAACTCCCATCGCTAGTGACTCCTTCAGAAGCTGGGCCTTTCTTCTGGATCTCTCCGCGGCTCCTGCAAGAGGGACCACACTCGGGGCTTCCCATGGATGCTCTTCCAGGATCCCCAGGCTGAGAAAGGTTGAGCCGCTTTCCCAGGATTCGTGACTCATGAGAGAGGGCGGGCTGGAATCCACACTCAGGTGTCTTGATTCCAAAATACCAAGCTTTTCTCCTTGTTCCAAGCATTCCAGGAGCAGAAGCCTTGTCCTTGAGACTCCATGTGCAGTAAGCATTCAGTGTCATTTTGTAGGAAAAGATGGCAGTTGCCCAAGGCTATGTGGCTTGTTGGGTACCAGCGGGAAGCCCAGGGCTTTCCTGCTTCCTGCTTTCTCTTTCCCCTCCTTCTAAGCATCTTTAGCCAGAGCGTGGTGATGGTTCCGTGTAATAAAAGGGAGAAAGAGAGAGAGGGGTCATGGGATTTGAGAAAGCTGGCTTGCTCCGGTCGCTGTAGAGATGACAAAGTGGACTCAGAGAAGTCAGACAAGTTGGCTAAAAACTTGGCTGGTTACTGTCAGAACTAAAACCCGGGTGAGTGAAGACTTTCTGAAATGTGAGCGTTGTGTAAAACCGGAAGCGGCTCTCAAGGAAAGGCTCAGAATTCTTCCCTTTGAGGGCTTTTAAGGACATCAAAAAGAAACCACCAGAATGGTCACAGTTGATATCTTCTGGGTAGTGGGATCGCGGCTCTATTCGTTCTTTTCCTTTATATTCCAAGTTGTCTACATGGAGCAAGAATGACTTTCGGAAGGAAAAACGTTTCAGAAGCACGGTGGGGAGGGATGGTCACACCCAGGGAGGTGGGTTGGGGACCCAGTATTTTTGATTCCTTCAGTGAATTCACGGAAACAGTTGTGGTCTGCAGAGATGCGGACACGTGCAGGTCACTCATATGAGAAAGCGAGCAACCATTTTCTGCCATTTGCTTTGGGGGAAAATATATGAGGTTGAGTGGGAGACACAAGAAGAGGTGGGGTGAGAATTTAAGGTTCCGGGCATTATTCACACGGGCCTTGGGGACAGGTGCACGCCCACGTGAAATTGCGTATTTTGGTGTCAGTCATCATGGTAAATCAAATTAAGAACACGCAGCAGCTGTAGGCTCTGGTGGTTCGTCCAGGCACCCAGTCGTGTTGGAAGACCGGCCCTGAGGCTCCTTGTAAAGGCCGTGGACAGACTCGCTCTCTGTGGGCTCACAGACACTCTAGGGCATACTCCTGTCTCCCACTGTCCCCTCCATTGTTCTTCGGTCTTTCCCTCTGGGTTGCAAGCCTTTTGGGGGCAGGACAGTGCTGTCTTCCTGAGGTTTCCCTCGAACCCGGCACAGGGCCTGGGATTCGGCAACACGTGTGCTGAGCTTAGCTGAATTAATAGGCAGTTTCTGAAAGCTGAAGCTCCAGCGACACGTTGTAATTCACGTTGGGCCAGACAGCGGTGCCTCTCCAGCAGGAGCACTCATCAGAATCAGCTGGAAAGCCTGTGAAAACGCAGATTTCTGGGCCCCACCCCCAGAAGTTCTGTAGGTCACCAGTGGGAATTGAGTCTGCATTTTTTAAATTACCTCCCACTCTTTATACTGATTTATTGTTTTTGTGTGTAATAAGAACACTTAACATAGGACTTCCCCTCTTAAGAAATCTTTATATACACAATACAGTATTGTTAACTCCTGGCTGTAAGCTATATGGATCTCTAGGACTTACTCATCTTATATGACTGGAACTTTGTCCCTTTTAACTAATAACCCCTGGTTACTCTCCCCCCGCCCCCACCCCCACCCCCACCCCCGCCCACCAGCCCCTGGCAACCACCATTCTACTCTCTGCTTCTACGTGTTGACTATTTCAGATTCCGCGTGTCAGTGAGTTCAGGCAGTGTTGGTCCTTCTGTGTCTGACTTCTTTCACTTAGCATAATGTCCTCCAGGTTCATCCATGTTGTCACAAAAGGCAGGATTTCCTTCTTTTTTATGACTGTATAATATTCCATTGTATGTCTATACCTCATTTTCTTTATCTGTGTTTTCGTCGATGGACATTGAAGTTGTTTCCGTATCTCAGCTGTTGTGAATAATGCTGCAATGAACATGGGTGTGTGCATAAGAAAAGACACCTCCTCCTACGTGTTTCTCCTTTACTCTCGCACTTGCTACCACACTCACAATACTTCCCTTCCTTCTGGCACCAGGTATGTGGGTTTTCCACGCATCAGGCAATCCTCTGCAACACGAGCTGGGTGTCCTGTGGTCAACACGATTCTGATACTACCTAGAGATAGCGTCGTATCCCACAAGTTGAGGGCTCAGTCCCACAAGACTGCCCCCCCACTTCAGATGCCAATTGCAAACCCCACGTTGTCCCCTATACTTCTGACTGGCTATACATCGGAGTTCCCACGACTTCCCCCTCGGGTTTGGTAATTTGCTAAAGTGGCTCACAGAACTCGGGGAAACACTTGTATTTACTGGTTTATTATAAAAGGATATGGTAAAGGATACAGATGAACATCCGGATGGAAGAGATGCGTAGGGCAAGGTATGGGGGAAGGGCACAGAGCTTCCATCCTCTCTCCACGTGTTCACCAACCCAGAAGCTCTCCAAACCCCATACTTTTTGGATTTTTGTGGAGGCCTCCTCACGTAGGCGTGATCGACATTAACTCACTTTCCATCTCTTCTTGCCTTCTTGGAGGATAGAGAGTGGTGTCGAAATTTCCTAGCTTCTAATTATGCTTCGTCTTTCTGGTGACCAACCTCCATCCAGGAGACCACCAAGTGTTTCCTCATTAGAACAGAAGACACTCCTATCACCCAGGAAATCCCAAGGGTTTTAGGAGCTCTGTGTCAGGAACCAGGGGCAGAGACCAATAGATACCTTTTCTGTCACTTCACAGAGTGCATTTAACTCTTCAAGATCCTGATTTCACTGCCTTTAAGTACATACCCAGAAAGAGGATTGCTGGATCCCGTGGTGGTTCATATAGTATTTTTAATTTTTTGAGGAACCTTCATACTGCCTTCCATAATAACCGCACCAATTTCCATTCCCACCTGGGTGCCCTTTTCTCCAGGTCCTCACCAACACTTGTTATCTTTCATCTCTCTGATAACAGCCATCCTAACAAGTGGGAGGTGACATCTCACTGTGGTTCTCATTTGCATTTCCCTGATGATTAGTGATGCTGAGCACCTTTTCACATACCCGGTGGCCATTTGTATGTCCTCTTTTGAGAAATGTCTATTCGGTTCTTTTGCCCATTTTTTAATCGGGCAATCGAGTTGTAGGAATTCCTCCTATATTTTGGATGTTAACCCTTTAGCAGATACATGGTTTGCCATTATTTTCTCCAGTTCTGTAGGTTGCCTTTTCATTTCGTTATTTCCTTCGCTGAGCAGAAGCTTTTGAGTTTGGTGTAATCCCTCTCTTCTATGTTTGCTTTCGTTGCCTGGGTCTATGGTGCAGAGTCTGAATTTCTAACAAGCTCCCGGGAGATGCTGATGCTCCTGGTCCTTGGACTGTCCTTGGAGTGACCTTGGGCTAGAGGTACTCTCCCCCTCTGTGTCCCTTCAGGGAGGTGGGGAAGTGGAGGGAGTCACACCGAGAAGTGGCGGAACACTACTGCAAAATTAAAACCGGTATTATGCTGGGAATGTGAAGCCAAGCCCCCATATACCCTGCCTCTCTGCTGAAGCCCCTGTCACTGGCACAGTCAGATGACTTTGGAGCCATCTCCTTTATGGCACTTAACACTGTGACAGGGGACAGATAGCTCTCGGGATATATGGCCTTTTGGTTTGTTTTAGCAAGCTCTTAATTTCTGCGTCATATGGTGACACGTCAACATGTATGTATTACTTCAGACACAAGTTATTGTGCCTTTGTGTTTCATAAACATGCATTTGCCACTGGATCAAATGAGGTTGGAGGATCTTCAGAATTAACCTTTCTGCCCTAAAGCCGCCCTTTCCTGTAATTCACTCTGTTGCTGTTTATAAAAGATTATTTATTTTTGAAAGTGGCACATAAGAAATGAGCTTAAAACATGCATATCTGGGCATGTTGCTAACTTACATTTTTCCTCCTCTAACTACTTTTCTAAGCTTTCTGGATTCTTGAGTCAGGAAGGGGGATAGTTACTCATTTAAATAAAGAGGAGTTGATGGACAAATCCTTTTAATAAAATAAAAGTAGGCAGAGAACTGGGGAGGGAAGTTCCTGCAGGATTCAAGCATGAGTAAAGATAATACTTTCAAATCAAGAAGGAAGCTTCCACGGGCTGGCCCGGTGACGTAGTGGTTAAGTTCACACACTCCACTTCGGCAGCCTGGGGTTTGCCGTTCAGATCCGGGGCACGGACCTAGCACCACTCATCAAGCCACACTGTGGCAGCATCCCACATAAAATACCGGAAGATTGGAACAGATGTTAGTGCAGGGCCAATCTTCTTCACAAAACAATAAAAATAAAAAAGAAGGCAGCTTCCGTCTTGAGTGCTAACTGCTAATAATATCCCGCTAATAAGTAGAAACATCAATGCATAAATCAGATTTTGTAACGTGCCAGTAAGAAATTACCTTGCTTTGCACACGACTTTTTCCTCCTCTTCTTTGAGAAATGGTGAGACCCTCAGTTTCCCAAGGAGGGCCTGGGTAATTAACTCCATGTGCAGCCAATTGCCTTTATTGAGTGTAAGTAAATTTATAGGCAGCAAGTGACACTTTAGGAGGCTTCTGTGCGGTGGCACAAGCTGCTTTCTTTAGAACGCAGGAGAAATTTATGAGCCTGCTGACATTAATGGAGGTGGCTAGGTGACTTGGGGGGGACCAGCCGGAAACCCCTCCATCCATATAGTTTTCATACTTGATGAAACACATATAAATCTCCGTCCTGGGAGTCTGAAATGTGGGACCCGTTGAAGCTCGGTGTCAGACCTCAGGGGAAAAATTTATCATGTGAGTAGTTCTGCTTTCTAAATCACTGCAAACTCTAGAGCTGGTCATTTTCACGTTTGTGTAAGAATTTTTGACAATATGCATAAATTTTTAATAGGCCCTAACTTTACCAAATGGTCTGTACCTTGCGTTTGCTCACTGAAAGATATAAGGCATGGGTGTTTTTCTCCTCAAGCTTCCTCAAATAAAAGAATATAATGGCAGAGAGCTATGTTGAACATATTTTTAGAAGAAAGTAACATTAATCATTGAATAGATTCTGGAAGAGATTAACATTGCTCTTCCCTCACCAACTTTTGTCACATTTCAAAATCATCGAGTTTCTAAAGCCGAAAGAACTTTAGAAATTGTCTACCAGGCACACAATACTTATTTTTTAGTAACTGAATGAATAAACCTAGTTCAGCTGCACCATTTGGCAGAGAGAGAAATGAACCGGGTTCCCACAGCAATGCAGAGGTTTGCTCAAATCACACAGCTAATTAGTGGCACCAGTTTTCTTCATTTCCAGTAAAATACTATTTTCCTTATACGTCTAGCTCCCAAATGCTCTTTTATTGTGTCTAAAGCCTTATTTTAAGGCTTTATTACTGGAACCTAAGCCGCCAGTGTATTTTCCGTGGCCGTCAGCTCAGCTCCGCCCATGAGCCCATGTTAAGTACTGGGTGGTGGAGCCAAGCCTGCAGGTTCTAGAATGTCTCAAAGCTTGGCTCTGCCTGGGCAAATTGCTTAAACTAAGTCTCAGTTTCCTCATCTGAAGAATGTTGAGGATAACAGTCCCTACCTCATAGGGCTGTTGGGAGGATGAAATGAGACGATGATAACAAGTTCTGAGCACATAAGTGCCTAATAAATGAATATAATATTATGGACGTTTCTTTGCAAATCATTTCAATGCATTTACTAGATCAGGTTGCATTTTCAATAAAGACTGCAGGTTGTTGCA
The DNA here is from genome assembly GCF_041296265.1 of Equus caballus. Taxonomy (NCBI): domain Eukaryota; kingdom Metazoa; phylum Chordata; class Mammalia; order Perissodactyla; family Equidae; genus Equus; species Equus caballus. The sequence continues at coordinate 22,773,247 of NC_091689.1, read as the reverse complement.
TTTGAGCTCTTCAGTTTTCAGGAGAGAACCAGAGCTGGTGTAGAGAACAGACCCTGCCCGCCGGGGGACCAAGGACATCGTCCTTTCTAGGTGGAAAGGCCATCTGACTTAAGTACTCTCTGCAAGATGATCAACTGTGTCTGACAAATGCCCTGTCTTGAGGCTGACTTTGGTGACATCCTATGATGGCAATGCAATAATCTGAAAAGAGAGGAGAAAAATCCTTGGGCACAAAATCTATAATAGAAGCTACCCAAATCTGTTGCTGGTCTCTCTTCTTCTCTCCCACCTCTTCACAAGCAGAGGCCCGGGCCCCGGGCTTTGCCTCCCTCCTTTCCCTTCGCTTCTCTGTCTCCATGGTAACCTCATCCAGGCGCATCTTTGTTTTGTTGACTCCCAAATGTGAATCCCCAGCCCAGAGCGTTCTCTTAAACTCCAGACATGGCGATCCAGCTGTCCACTCGATATCCCCACTCAGACGTAGGGGGAACATCTCAGGCACCACAAGTCCACACCTGAAATGGCATCTTACTCCCTCAGCCCTGCTCCACACAGCCTTTCCCATCCCAGCATATGGTGAATCCACCTTCCAGTCTCTTAGCAGCATCCCTGACTCCTCTCCTTCTCTCAGCCCAGCATCCAGTCAGTCGGAAAATTCCATTGCTTCTACCTTCACAAGATACCCCCAAACCCACCCACTTCTCAGGCCTCCATCTTTGCTGTCACCCCAGTCTGCATCAGCCACAGCCTAGACTGCAATCACCCCCTAACTCATCTCACTGCAACTACTCTTGTTCCTCGAAATCTGTTTTCAGTATGACAGTGTATTCGCTCTCTGTTGCTGCAGAACAGTATCACTGAGACTTACAAAGTTAATGGCCTAAAACCACACCCACTGATGCCTTATGATTTCTGTGGGTCAGGAGCCTGGGCGAGCTGCGTCCTCTGCTCAGGGTCTCACAAGTCTGCAGTCAAGGTGCCAGCTGGGGCTGAGGTCTTCTCTGCTTCCAAGCTCTCAGTCCCTTGTGGGCTGCCAGACGGATGGCTGAAGGTCCTTGCTGGCTGTTGGCTGGAGGTGGCCCCCAGCTCCTTGCCAGGTGGGCCTCTCCCTGTGGCAGCTTGCTTCATCAGAGCCAGCAGAGGAGGAGTCCAGGAGGAAGGTGGAAATTACAACCATATAGAAGAATCAGAGTGGTGGCATCCTGTTGTCACGCTCACTGTATTCTCTTGGTTACAAACCAGACTCGGGTCCCGCCCACACTCAAGGGGAAGGAAACACACAATGGTGTGAACACCGGGAGGCAGAGAACACAGGGGCTGCCTTAGAATCTGTCCGCCACAGAGAGGAAGAATCATCCTTTAAAATCCTAAGGCAGGTCATGACCCTACAGTGGCTCCCTTTTCCCTCCAGGAAGGCGGGTCGGGGCTGACCACCCATCCTGCGGCCACTGCCTGAGCTGGCACTCCCAGATGCTCAGATGCCCAGAGAAACCTTCCTGTTCAGAGCAGGAGCTGTGGCCCCGCCCAGGAGCCTCCTCCACAGGAATTCCAGCATTTGGGAAATGTGCTTAAATAGTTTCTGTCCCCAGAACTGTTGTTCCTTCTAGTGGCATCTGGGAGAAGGGAGGTTAGAATCTTGCACTTATAATATTGAATCCTTATTCTGCAGGAAAAAAAAAAATTCTATGTTGTGATTTTCTTTTTTGGTTATTCATTTCCAATTTGTTTGTGTTTTGATTTTTCTCTCTGACTCAATTGTTATTTCAGATGGTACTTTTAGGTTTCCAAGTGTTTCAAAATTAGACCACGAGTGTTTATTCCCAGAAATATAAATCGTGAAGCAGTAGGAAAATTCAGGATTATGTACATCAAGAAAAGCAGTATGATGGTTTCAGTTGATGCAGAAAGATCATTTGATACAATTAAAATCCACTTCTTATTTTAAAAATTTAAAAACAGAAAAACAAGGGTTCATTCTTAGCATAATAAAATGTAAGCTGAATAAAAACAAGGATTTTTATATCTTCTGTTTACTGCTTTTTCCCAGTGCCTAGAACCTCTGGCCCATAGTAGACACTCGATAAATATGTTCTGAATGAATGAAACAACAAGTATTTTTTAAAAGAGAAGAGAGCTGTACACTTAATGAAAAAACACTATAGACGTTCCCATGACAGGAAAGGACGATATGGATGGCTTTTTCCCCTAATAATTATTAGTGCCATAATATAAATTATTGTCAGAATAATGACATGAAAAGGAAATAAGAATAACTATTTTAAAGAAAGTGGCAAAATGCATTTTTTAAGTCAATGGCAGACTAAATATGAAAGAGAAATACATGAAAATTTAAGAAGTCTACAAATGTTAAAAGGAAGAAAGGAAGAAAGACTTGAGTAAGCGGCAAGGGGTGCCATGTTTCCAGTTAAATGGGAAGATGACACGTCTGCTCTAGGTAATTTATAGAGATAATGCAATTTCAATTAAAATCCCAACAGGATTATTTATTGAACTTGAAAACATAATTATTAAAGTCATTAGGATTAAAATAAGAAAATAAGGAAGGACAAATGGCACTGTATTTTCAAGTATATTATAAAGAAAAATAAGGGGGCGCTATACTAATGTAAAAGCATAACCATAGATCAATGCAACAAAGTAGAGAGCCCAGGAACTGACAAATACAGATGGAAATAAACAGTGTTTGATAAATTAAGTAAAAAAAAAAGTACTAAGAATGGAAAAAACATGATTGCGATAACTAGATTGCTTTAATTGTTAAATTCAACAAGGAGTAGAAAGCAGAATGGAGAATTTGACTCCCCCAGAGACAGGTCACAATTTTCTACCTATAAAAACAAAAATATTTTCACAGAAAATTGGGCTAATTGTGCTGTGAAAATGACAAGGTCTTTATAATAATCAAACCCTAAAATAAGACGTAAAAGGAAACCAACCGAATGTGAAATTTATTTTTTGTTATAAATGTGTGTACTTTGTTGTTTTATTTAATTACAAATATAATTCCCTTTTGCTGTAGCAAGGAAAACAGTACTGAAATGTATAATGAAAAACTTCGTGGTCTTCCTCCCTCCCATCCCGCACCTCTGAGCTAATCCACGTGGACAGTGCAGTGTCTGTGCACCTGCAGACACACACACAGGCCTGGGGCGCCCCTTCCATCCTCTTTTCTTTCAATAACCCATGTCACTCCCCAGCCTTGTCTTTCCCCTTCACATCCTATCATTAGCATCCCTGCTATTCCTGTACAGCACATTAGTCTTAGCTGAATTTATTCATCCATCTAAGTATTTATGAAGTGCCAGGGTGAACAGGTAAGGAAGAACAGGTCCAGTCAGGTCCAGAAGCTGAATTCCACACTGGGGCTTTACCGTAATTACCTAACCATTCCCCCCACAGAATGATTATTTGCAGTTTTTTATTGCGGTTTTATTATTTCCGGTTTTGCTAGTACAAACAGTGCGTCACAAAATATCTCTGCTTTCACTTCTGTAAGGATTCCTCATAGTGGAATTCTTGGAGCAAACGATGTGTGCACGTGAAAGGTGTTTAAAGCAAACGTGACACCCTAAGTATTAGAACTCCACTGTCTAGGGTTTATGCAAATAGAGTAAGCGGTGGCGATTAGCGGGGGCGCCCCAGGCGTCCAGGCAAGAGCCCACGTGGGAATCCAGGCTCTCCTTTGGATACGCCACTGAAACTCTCGCATTTTCAAATTTCCACCTTAGCAAAATGGAGAAAAGTGCTTATCTCACAGAATTTCGTAAGGATGAAATGAGAAACTACTTTGTGGAAAGCATGTGTGAAAATGATATATAAACCTTCATGCAACAAACACCTGTAGCAAAGTGCAGACCTCACTAGCTGCTAAAGAAATGCAAATTCAGATCGGGCTTCCATTTTACACCCAATCTGGGCAAAACCGTAAAGGCAAAAGGGTGAAGGATAGAAGAGACGGAGCGCTAACGCATGCGCGGCAGGTGCAGGCCCCGGGACAGCCTGTCTCCCCCACGAGTGAGGGCCTGGAAGTTCATGGTCTGCCCTCCTCTCTCAGCTCTTCACTGAGGAGTTTCTGTGCACAGTAGGTTCTGGAGATCTTCTGAGAACCCCCATTTGTCCAGGAGTAGAGCATGGCCCATGCCCGGAGTAAACTCACTGGTGGAAATTTAGCACAAGGAAATATTCAAAAGAATCTTTGTTACAGGTGTCAGTGCTCATCTGCAATTATTAAGGTATGGGAAACCCACCGGAACGTCCTGCAACAGAAGCCGAGACAATAGCTCATTGATCACATTTTCTCAGCCAACAGGACTCCAGGGCGGACAACAGATCTTTTCCTTTTCCTGGTGCGGACCGCGGCCGGCGGAGGGAAATGGGAACAGCGTGGCACATTGTTGTTTGAATTCTGTTCTTTTCAGGAAGTGAGCAGCGCACTTCCCAGTCTACTTCCGTCATCCTGCCTCCTCCCAAAATAGTCCCGCTATGGGAGAGGTTGTGGTTATACCGCATTGAGTGCTTCCCGTTTAAAACAATGAGACCTCGGCTCCTGGAAAGCGATTCTTAAGCAGAACGTCTGATTTTCAAGAACAAGTTGCTGCTGTAGCAGGAGACGCCTGTGAGGGGTGAACGAAGGTGACCTGAATTGAAGTGAGTGGCAGCGGTGGCAGCTTTTGACCGGCCAGGCCAGCGCCTCGGCATCTAAGAGTGCAGAGAAGGGGTTTCTCCCCCCCGGCCCTGGCCTCCACACTGTGGAGCTCCGGTGGACAGTTTTCAGGCACAATAAGGAAATGGCAACAACATGCCCTGAGTCACCCCGATGCTGGGCAAACCCTCCTTGTACAAAATAAGATGTGGGATACTTTGCACTTCCTCTTGTGGAGATGAGGGAGATAGGGCAGGTCTGGCTGGCCTCCTGCCTGAGTCAGGGCTGGATTCCACGTGCCTCGGGCAGGAGTCTTAGGCTAAGAGATGCGCAGGACGAATGCCATATCTGTGGGGCCAAAGACCGATTGAAAGGAGGGGTCACGGACCAAGGACTTGGATGGCGGTGTTGGGGGAGAGCTTAGTGAGGCCAGGCTGAGATGGGAGTGTGGGATGGCTGGGGATTCAGAGGCATGGCTTTACACAGGTGAAGCCCATCTCAAAACTCACTTAGGGGAGAGCATATGTGACGGGTGCAGGCCCCACTTAGGAGCCCAGGGCTTGACGGCTGTTATCCTGAACAACTTCAGCAGTGCAATGCGAGCGGCTGCTTTCTGAGTCAGGAACTAGGATTGACAGGAGCTGGGAGAAATGTGGAATAGCAGAGCCCGTGCTGTCCTGGAACAACTGGAACTCGCCACCACTTAGAAGGTCAAGCCTGGTGCCTCCTCAGCTTCTTCCTTTTGTGATAGTCCAGGATGATCCAAATTTAGTGATGGGAAAGTGTCATTTGTTTTTGAAAAATATCAAATGATCTCAAAAGTTGGATAGATAATGTATTGCACAGTGTTCCTCTTCAAATCTTTCTTGATACCTTTTAGAGAGTGGATTTAATGAATAAAGTCTATCTTTTGGAAATTATACTTAACAATACGAATTAAATTTTGTTCCAAAAAGCTGAATTCTTGCTTTAAAAAAATGTAATCCACCTGAGGTGTGCCAGCATTTGCTTACAGGTGAATAGATGCTGACTCAGAGCTCAGACTATCTGATAAATCCATAGTCTTCTCAAGTTCCACATCCATTTCTCAAATTTTCTGTTCTTGGGTGGTTCTGAGCTTTCTTGTTCCTCTTTTCTGTTTTGTTCTGTAGGTCTGGGGGACGTGAGAGGGTCCTCACATGCATAGTTAAGGTTATTTTTCGTGTGTCTATATTTCCTGCATCACTTGTCCCATTGGCTGGTTTGTGTGTCCAATTGAGGAAACTGCACTGGCCTGGCTGTTGCCCCAATTTGAGGGCAAATGGAAGTTGGGGGAGGGGTGTATTCGGGAATGATCTTCTGGCACACACTGCATGTTAACTTTGTAAATCAGCAAAATGATGAAAGTTCAGAGATTATCCAATGTCTTTGGAATTCAGATGCAAAGTATAATCGAGGGGAAGCTAAGATTTAAATCATTATCGTGCACAAAGGCAGCATATTTAACCCTTAATCATTTTGCAGAGATTTTGTGTTAAAATTTGTTTGAAGTAGAAAAGACCCCTCTATCTGTGAAAGTATTTTCCAAAATGGAAAGAGAAATGGAGATAATCATCCAAAAATAAACTTAGCATCCCCCCTCTTCTCTATCCCAAATATACAGATCTCAGCAAGACCTTGGCTGTGGGATAAGAGGGAACCTATTATTTGGTCAAAAAACTTATTTTTTATAAGACAATCAAGGAAGACCTCTCTTCCTGACATGATGACATTTGAGCAAAACCTTAAGGCAAGTGAAGGAGTGCACCACTTGGTGTATTACTTTATGTCTGAGAGTGAGCGTCTCTCTGAGGAGGGAGCATCAAGGGAGATTGAGGAGCCAAGAGGAAGGAGGTAGGGGGTGAGCTGGGGAGGCAGAAGGAGATATTTCAGCTGGAGGAACCATCTAATTCAATGCCCAAACCAGGACACTCTTAAGAATGAAAGGGGGTGCTATAATTAATCGCACATAAACGGGGCCTGTCCCGAGTACATGGGGGCATAGGTTAACCTGATTATACGGGCTTTGGTTTCATTTTGAGTGAGGGCATTGGAGAACCTTGAGTGGAGAAGTGGCTTGATGTGACTTACATTTTAAAAGGATCGTTCTGGCTGCCACATAGAGCGTAGACCCAAGGGGAGCAGGGGGGCAGCAAGGAGACCAGTTAATCACAGTAACGTAAGTTCAAGATGGTGGTGGCTCAGGCCAGTGGACGCAATGAGAAGTGGTCCGATTCTAGATATAGTTGGAAGGTAGAACCAACAGGGCTGCTGATGGATTGAACATAAGTGTGAAAGAAAGAGGAGTCCGGATGATTCTAGGTTTTTGCCCTTGGAGCAACTGGAGGAAGAGTTTCCATTTTCTGAAATGGAGAAATGCAAGGGGAGGGGGAAGTTTAGGGGAGGAGGTGAGAACAAGAGTTGAGTTTGGGACACGTAAGGTTGAGATGATTACTGTGCTTCTGAAGGGAGGTGTTGGGCCGGCAGTTGAACGTATGAGTCTGCAACTCAGGAGAGATGACGACAGGAGACACAGCGTTGGAGAGATGAAGAATGCCGGTGGTATTTAAAGCTAGGAAGCTGGATGAGGTCATAAGGTAGTGAGCAGAGAAGAGAAGAGCCTGAGGACCAAGCCCTGGGTCCCCCAGCTATTACAGGTGGGGGACACAAGGAGGTTCCAGCAGACAAGGTTGAGCAAGTGGTCACTGGGGGAGAGGAGGGGATCCCACAAACAAATCATTTTAGGGAGAAGAGATGATGGAGAGCTCAAATACTGCTTATAGGTCACATAAGGGGAGCTCCTTCTATGTAAGGCAGAGGAGGAGGTGCCTTCAGAGACAGAGTGGTGAGAGACACAGCAGGGAGCCAGAAGGATGCTGAGCCTGGAAGCCAAGGACAGAGAACCATTCAGGACCAAGGACTTGGTCATCTGAGGGACCAAGAGGGAGCGGACTGGTAAACGTCCCCGGGCGTCAGCAACATCAAACTCATCACTCAGCCTGTGAGAGCTCTTTTAATGGAGGCAGTGAATGTGAAGCACTCTTTTGTTTTTTTTTTGTTTTGTTTTTTTTTTTTGTTTGTTTTGTTTTGTTTTATGTGGTTTTTTTTTTTTTTTTTTTATTAATGTTATGAAGATTACAACCTTGTGAGATTTCAGTTGTGCATTTTTGTTAGTCATGTTGTGGGTACACCACTTCCCCCTCCGTACCCTCCCCCCACCCCCCCTTTTCCCTGGTAACCACCGATCAGATCTCCTTATCAATATGCTAATTTCCACCTATGAGTGGAGTCATATAGAGTTCGTCTTTCTCTGACTGACTTATTTCGCTTAACATAATGCCCTCGAGGTCCATCCACATTGTTGTGAATGGGCCAATTTCGTCTTTTTTTATGGCTGAGTAGTATTCCATTGTGTATATATACCACATCTTCTTTATCCAATCATCAGTTTCTGGGCATGTAGGCTGGTTCCACGTCTTGGCTATTGTAAATAATGCTGCGATGAACATAGGGGTGCAACGGACTCTTGAGATATCTGATATCAGGTTCTTAGGATAGATACCCAGTAATGGGATGGCTGGGTCATAGGGTATTTCTATTTTTAACTTTTTGAGAAATCTCCATACTGTTTTCCATAGTGGCTGTACCAGTTTGCATTCCCACCAACAGTGTATGAGGGTTCCTCTTTCTCCACAACCTCTCCAACATTTGTCGTTCTTGGTTTTGGATGTTTTTGCCAATCTAACGGGGGTAAGGTGATATCTTAGTGTAGTTTTGATTTGCATTTCCCTGATGATTAGCGATGATGAACATCTTTTCATGTGTCTATTGGCCATATTCATATCTTCTTTTGAGAAATGTCTGTTCATGTCCTCTGCCCATTTTTTGATCGGGTTGTTTGTTTTTTTGTTGTTAAGCAGTGTGAGTTCTTTGTATATTATGGAGATTAACCCTTTGTCGGATAAGTGGCTTGTAAATATTTTTTCCCAATTAGTGAGCTGTTTTTTTGTTTCAATCCTGTTTTCCCTTGCCTTGAAGAAGCTCTTTAGTCTGATGAAGTCCCATTTGTTTATTCTTTCTATTGTTTCCCTCAACTGAGGAGTTACAGTGTCCGAAAAGATTCTTTTGAAACTGATGTCAAAGAGTGTACTGCCTATATTCTCTTCCAAAAGACTTATTGTCTCAGGCCTAATCTTTAGGTCTTTGATCCATTTTGAGTTTATTTTGGTGTGTGGTGAAAAAGAATGGTCAATTTTCAATCTTTTGCATGTGGCTGTCCAGTTTTCCCAGCACCATTTGTTGAAGAGACTTTCTTTTCTCCATTGTAGGCCCTCTGCTCCTTTGTCGAAGATTAGCTGTCCATAGATGTGTGGTTTTATCTCTGGGCTTTCAATTCTGTTCCATTGATCTGTGGACCTGTTTTTGTACCAGTACCATGCTGTTTTGATCACTGTAGCTTTGTAGTATGTTTTGAAATCGGGGATTGTGATTCCGCCGGCTTTGTTTTTCTTGCTCAGGATTGCTTTAGCAATTCGCGGTCTTTTGTTGCCCCATATGAATTTTAGGATTGTTTGTTCAATTTCTGTGAAGAATGTTCTTGGGATTCTGATTGGGATAGCATTGAACCTGTATATTGCTTTAGGTAGTATGGACATTTTAACTATGTTTATTCTTCCAATCCATGTGCAAGGAATGTTTTTCCATCTCTTTATGTCATCGCCTATTTCTTTCAAGAAAGTCTTGTAGTTTTCATTGTATAGATCCTTCACTTCCTTGGTTAAGTTTATCCCAAGGTATTTTATTCTTTTCGTTGCGATTGTGAATGGGATAGAGTTCTTGAGTTCTTTTTCTGTTAGTTTATTGTTAGTGTATAGAAATGCTACTGATTTATGCACGTTAATTTTATACCCTGCTACTTTGCTGTAGTTGTTGATTATTTCTAATAGTTTTTCTGTGGATTCTTTGGGGTTTTCTATGTATAAGATCATGTCGTCTGCAAACAACGAGAGTTTTACTTCTTCGTTACCTATTTGGATTCCTTTTATTTCTTTTTCCTGCCGAATTGCTCTGGCCAGCACCTCCAGAACTATGTTGAATAGGAGTGGTGAAAGTGGGCACCCTTGTCTTGTTCCTGTCCTCAGAGGGATGGCTTTCAGCTTTTGTCCATTGAGTATGATGTTGGCTGTGGGTCTATCATATATGGCCTTTATTATGTTGAGGTACTTTCCTTCTATACCCATTTTACTGAGGGTTTTTATCATAAATGGGTGTTGGATCTTGTCGAATGCTTTCTCTGCATCTATTGAGATGATCATGTGGTTTTTGGTTTTCATTTTGTTGATGTAGTGTATCACGTTGATTGACTTGCGGATGTTGAACCATCCCTGTGTCCCTGGTATAAATCCCACTTGATCATGGTGTATAATCTTTTTGATGTATTGCTGTAATCGGTTAGCCAAAATTTTGTTGAGGATTTTTGCATCTATGTTCATCAGTGATATCGGCCTGTAGTTCTCCTTCTTTGTGTTGTCCTTGTCAGGTTTGGGGATCAGAGTGATGTTGGCTTCGTAGAATGTGTTAGGGAGTTCTCCATCTTTCTCAATTTTCTGGAACAGTTTGAGGAGAATAGGTATTAAGTCTTCTTTGAATGTTTGGTAGAATTCTCCAGAGAAGCCGTCTGGTCCTGGACTCTTATTTTTGGGGAGGTTTTTGATTACCGTTTCTATTTCCTTACTTGTGATTGGTCTATTCAGATTCTCCATTTCTTCCTGATTCAGTTTGGGGAGATTGTAGGAGTCTAGGAATTTGTCCATTTCTTCCAGGTTGTTCAATTTGTTGGCATATAGTTTTTCATAGTATTCTCTTATGATCTCTTGTATTTCATTGGTATCTGTTGTGATTTCTCCTCTGTCATTCCTGATTTTATTAATTTGCGATTTCTCTCTTCTTTTCTTGGTGAGTCTGGCTAGGGGTTTGTCAATTTTGTTAATTCTTTCGAAGAACCAACTCTTTGTTTCATTGATCCTTTCTATTGTCTTTTTTGTTTCAATATCGTTTATTTCTGCTCTTATTTTTATTATTTCCCTCCTTCTACTGACTCTGGGCCTTGTTTGTTCTTCTTTTTCTAGTTCTGTTAGGTGTCGTTTGAGGTTGCTTACGTGAGCTTTTTCTTGTTTAGTGAGGTGAGCCTGTATTGCGATGAATTTCCCTCTTAGGACTGCTTTTGCTGCATCCCAAATGATTTGGTATGTCGTGTTCTCATTTTCATTTGTCTCCAGATAATATTTGATTTCTTCTTTAATTTCTTCAATGATCCATTGTTTGTTGAGAAGCGTGTTGTTTAGTCTCCACATTTTTGCACCTTTCTCTGCTTTTTTCTTGTAGTTGATTTCTAGTTTAATAGCGTTATGATCAGAAAAGATGCTTGATATTATTTCAACTCTCTTGTATTTATTGATGTTTGCTTTGGTTCCCAAAATATGGTCAATCCTTGAGAATGTTCCATGTGCACTTGAGAAGAATGTGTAACCTGCTGTTTTTGGATGAAGTGTTCTATATATATCTATTAAGTCCATCTGGTCTAATTTTTCATTTAATTCTATTATTTCCTTGTTGATTTTCTGTCTGGATGTTCTGTCCATTGGTGTTAATGGTGTGTTGAGGTCCCCTACTATTATTGTATTGTTGTTGATGTCTTCTTTTAGTTCTATTAAGAGTTGCTTTACAAATTTTGGTGCTCCTGTGTTGGGTGCGTATATATTTATAAGTGTTATGTCTTCTTGGTGGAGAGTCCCTTTTATCATTATATACTGTCCCTCTTTGTCTTTCTTTATCTGTTTTGCTTTGAAATCTACCTTGTCTGATATTAGTATAGCGACACCTGCTTTCTTTTGTTCATTATTAGCTTGGAGTATTGTTCTCCATCCCTTCACTCTGAGTCTGTGTTCGTCTTTGGGGCTGAGGTGTGTTTCCTGGAGGCAGCATATTGTTGGATCTTGTTCTTTGATCCATCCTGCCACTCTGTGTCTTTTGATTGGGGAGTTCAATCCATTTACATTTAGAGTGATTATTGAGACGTGGGGACCTACCACTACCATTTTGTGTCTTGTTTTCCGGTTTTCTTCAGTTTCCTTTGTTTCTCGTCCCATGGTTTAATCTGTTCTGATGTAGAGCTGCTACTCTCTGTTGTTGTCCTTCTACTTATCTCCTCTGCTCTTGGTTTTGTAGCCCCTTTCCTTTTTTGGATTTTTCAGGAATGAGGGTTTTCCTGAGGATTTCCTGAAGAGGAGGTTTTGTGGCAATGAATTCCCTTAATTTTTGTTTATCTGGGAAAGTTTTTATTTCTCCATCGTATTTGAAGGATATTTTCGCTGGGTAGAGAATTCTCGGCTGTAGGTTTTTGTCCTTCAGATTTTTGAATATATCATTCCACTCTCTTCTAGCCTGTAAAGTTTCTGCTGAGAAATCTGCTGATAGCCTGATGGGGGTTCCTTTGTAGGTTAGTTTCTTTTGCCTGGCTGTCCTTAATATTTTCTCCTTGTCGTTGACTTTTGCTAGCTTCACTACTATATGCCGTGGAGTTGGTCTTCTTGCATTGATAAAGTTTGGAGATCTATTGGCTTCTGTCACCTGAAGATCCATCTCCCTCACCAGATTTGGGAAGTTCTCAGCCATTATTTCTTTGAATAGGTTTTCTGCCCCTTTCTCCTTCTCTTCTCCTTCTGGTATACCTATAATCCTTACGTTGCATCTCCTAATTGTGTCTGATAATTCTCGGAGAGTTTCTTCATTTCTTTTAAGTCTTGCTTCTCTCTCCTCCTCTGCCTGCAACAATTCTATATTGCCATCTTCCAAATTGCTAATTCTTTCCTCCATATTATCGGCCCTACTGTTCAGAGCATCTAGATTTTTCTTAATCTCCTCTATTGTGTTCTTCATTTCCAATATTTCTGTTTGGTTCTTCTTTATCGTATCAAACTCTTTTGTGACATAGCTCCTGAACTCGTTGAGCTGTCGGTCAGAATTCTCTCTTAACTCAGTGAGTATTTTAATGATGGCTGTTTTGAAGTCATCATCATTTAGGTTATATATCTCATTTTCTTTGGGATTGTTTTCTGTGTATTTGTTACTTTCTTTCTGTTCTGGAGATTTAATGTATTTTTTCATATTGCTTGATGATGTTGATTTGTGCCTCCGCATGGAGATAGAGTTTAGTTGCTCCTTTCACTTGTTTCAGCTGCTGCGGTGGGGGGAGCAGCTGTTTATACTTCACCAACCAGGAACCCTGTCCGTAGTTGCTAACTGGGCCTGGGCCCCTCTTCGTAGCCACAGTGGCCCTTTGGATTCCCTCCTCTGCCGTGGGGGCCGTCACGGGGGGCTTCAGGCTGCAGGTGCCTACTGTTGTTGCCCACCTAGATGCGCTCTCTCCTTGGGGTCTGCAACGGTGTTATGGGCTTTTCCAGCGGCCAGGGGTGGGATCACTTATATTTGTCGCTCCGTTGCTGTCGGCACCCACCAAATCTCACTTGTCCTCTATGGGTCGCAGGAGAGCTATTGGCATCTTCTACAGTCTGTGGTTAGTACACCTAGCTATGCTGCTTTTGCCCTGGGGTCTTCCAGCCTTGTGGCTGGCGGCTGGGTGCCTTCTACTGGTGCTGTGCAGAGGCTTTCCCTAAGGCTTCTGTGAGCCTGTAGGGTTTCCCCCTAGGCTACTAAGCTGGGTCTCTGGAACTCTCTCCAGCCCCAGTCCTCTCCGAGATCTCCGGCAATCCCTAGCCTCACCGGGTGGGCAACGGCAGCTGGGGGTCGCCCCGTCCTCTGGGCTTCTCTCCGGGCCTCTGCCGGGAGCTCTGAATGCTCAGCGTGGCCCCTCTGCTACCGGCAGACAGAGAGTTTTGTCTGCTGCCTGGCGGAGCTCCGGCACTTCCCCTCCGGGTCGCCGGACCCGCCTTTGAAAGTTCCCCCGCCCCGGTCCTCTCCGAGATCTCCGGCAATCCCTAGTCCCACGGGGCGGGCAACAGCAGCTGGGGGATGCCCCGCCCACTGGGCTTCTGTCCGAGCCTCTGCCGGGAGCCCTGAATGCTGGGCGTGGCCCCTCTGCTAATGGCAGACAGAGAGTTTTGTCTGCTGCCTGGCGGAGCTCCGGCGCTTCCCCTCCGGGTCGCCGGACCCGCCTTTGAAAGTTCCCCCGCCCCGGTCTTCTCCGAGATCTCCGGCAATCCCTAGTCCCGCGGGGCGGGCAACGGCAGCTGGGGGTCGCCCCGCCCTCTGGGCTTCTCTCCGGGCCTCTGCCGGGAGCCCTGAGTGCTCAGCGTGGCCCCTCTGCTACCGGCAGACAGAGAGTTTTGTCTGCTGCCTGGCGGAGCTCCGGCGCTTCCCCACCAGGTCGCCGGATGCGCCTTTGAAAGTTCCCCCGCCCCGGTCCTCTCCGAGATCTCCGGCAATCCCTAGTCCCCCGGGGCGGGCAATGGCAGCTGGGGGTCGCCCCGCCCTCTGGGCTTCTCTCCGGGCCTCTGCCGGGAGCCCTGAGTGCTCAGCGTGGCCCCTCTGCTACTGGCAGACAGAGAGTTTTGTCTGCTGCCTGGCGGAGCTCCGGCGCTTCCCCACCGGGTCGCCGGATGCGCCTTTGAAAGTTCCCCCGCCCCGGTCCTCTCCGAGATCTCCGGCAATCCCTAGTCCCCCGGGGCGGGCGTCTCTCTGGGACCCTCCGGGCGCCCCGAGCACCAGGCTGGGTCTCCCCGCCAATGGCGGGGAGAGACTCTCCCCGCGGGCTCAGGTGTGCAACTCCAAAGTTTCCCTCTGCATTTAGGAGTAATTGCAGGGGGTTTAAGTAGGGTTCTGGTCACCTGTTTCCACCGTCGCTCCTCTGTTGTGTTCTCGCTCCTGCCCTAGATGTGTGTGGATCCTCTGGGGGCGTCCGTTGGAAGAAAGCCGCTTGCGGGTACTAGGCTGCCCGTCGGGGTCGGAGAGTTTTCACCTATATCCACATCCTCCCGGAGGAAAGTCCGTCCGCCTTCCGATGTATAGTCGCGTGGGTGTCTCAGACGTCCTGAGATGCTGTCTGGATATCCTTTGTCAAGCGATAAGTGTCCAAATAATTGTAGACTCGAAGGGTGAGAGACAAAGAGGACTACTCACGGCGCCATCTTGGAATCCTTTTCTCGTGAAGCACTCTTTTGAAAAGTTGGATGGTGAAGGAGAGCAGAGACGTCCGTGAGTGGCGGAGGAGGATGGAACTTCGAGGAAGCTGAGTGTTTTCTAATTGAGAGAGCCCTGAGCATGTCTCAGAGCCACAGGGAAGCACCCAGATGGGAGCTTTTCAATATCCTGTGTGAGGAAATGAGAAATGCACACAAATGCCTTCAGCTGCACAACCAAGTGTGCTGGCTGCCTGGAGCAAGAGCTGTGAGATTGTCCCTCACAGCGCTTAAAAGGAACCAACCCTGCTGACACTAGGATCTTGGACTTCTGGCCTCCAGAACCTGTGAAGTTGTCCAGTTTCAAGCTGAACTGGCCACTTTTTAATAGAAGGTCATTTTTTTTTAAAAGGAACTGTTAGGTATTTCTTTTTTTTCCACTGTTGCTCATTGCTTTTTTTGGCAAGGAAGATTGGCCCTGAGCTAACATCTGTTGCCAATCTTCCTCTTTTTTTTTCCCCACCCCAAAGCCCAAGTACATAGTTGTATATCCCAGTTGTAGGTCATTCCAGTTCTTCTATGTGGGATGCTGCCACAGCATGGCTTGATGAGTGGTGTTTGGGTCCATGCCCAGGATCCAAACTGACAAGCCCTGGGCCGCTGGAGTGGAGCACGCAAACTTAATCACTCGGCCACGGGGCTGGCCCCTAGAACGTCATTTTTAATTGAGAAAATGACTAAAACTCTCATTATTCAGACTTGGGTTTGGGGGAGACATTTTCTCAAAAATGAACCAAATGAGCATGAAGGAAAACAAGTAGGAGTATTTGTTGCTGATAAAACCTAAGCTTTCTAGGGAAAACTAAAATTTGAGAAACCTGGTAGTCACCTCTTTGAGTTTGAGCACTTCCCATTACTTAGACTTTCGGATTATGAGATTGGTGGAGTTGGTAGTGGATATAGTTTTTGATGTGATGACATGTGTCAACATTGGGAAGATTCACATAACTCAGTGCACCATTATTTTCCAAATGACCAAGACCTGATGTTTCAAAATCATGCACGGGCGAAACATCTATGGAACACGCGAGACAGACCAGTGGATTTTAATGTGGCAGAAAAGGAAAATTCACTGATATGGTTTCAGATTCACCGTCACTGCCAGCCTTTAGGAAGCTACTGCTTGGCGTGTTGTGGTGTAGGGTCAAAGCAGAATCTTCACAGTTATCTAAAAGGTTACTAAATATTCCTCCGTTTTCCAATTACACATCTGCCTGAGGCCAGATTTTTTTCCCTATACATCAACCAAGACAACATGTTGCACCAGATTGAGTACAGAAGCAGAAATGAGCCTCCAGCTTCCAGACCTGAAAGAGCCTTCAAAGATGCAGACCAGGAACACACTTCTCTCTAAATTTTTTTTAAATGTTACTTATGTGAAAATGTAAGGGCTTTATTGTTATTTTTAAATGAGTTAAAAATGCATCTTTTAGAAATTGCTCAGTTTTAATATCTAATACCATATCAATAGCTATAACTCACTTAAACAAAAGCTCTTTGGGATGCTCAAAAATTATCAAGAGGGCAAAGGGCTCCGAAGGCCCAAGGTTTGAGAACCACGAGTTGCCGAGTCATCTTAAGCACGGTCGTCTCCTCTAACCATTAGATTCTATCCTTTGGTGGATTAATGGTACTAACTTGGTAGTCTTTTCTTTCTATATGTGGAACAAATGGAAGAAATATAACACTTGTGTCAAAGT
Source organism: Equus caballus (assembly GCF_041296265.1). NCBI lineage: Eukaryota > Metazoa > Chordata > Mammalia > Perissodactyla > Equidae > Equus > Equus caballus. The sequence continues at coordinate 22,756,670 of NC_091689.1, read as the reverse complement.
CAGTTTTTTTTAATTGAGGTCGCATTGGTTTATAATATTGTGTAAATTTCATGTGTCCATCATTATGTTTTAGCTTCTTTCTAGACTGCATCATGCTCGCCACCGAAAGCCTAGTTTCCATCCGTTACGGTACATACTTGCCCCTTTACCCCTCTCAGCCTCCCCTCACCCTCTTCCCCTCTGGTAACCACCAATCTGCTCTCTGTATCTATGTGTCTGTTTGTTTTCAAAGTCAATTTCTTTTACAAATGTTAGCTACATATCCCTTCTGAAATTCCCAAACATTCGATTTCAAGTTTGCTTTTCAAAATGTAGAAGTTGTATGCTTTCAGAAAAAAAATTATTTGGAACTCCTAAAATATGGGACCTTAGACTTACTAAAAACTAAAGCGTGTGTGTGTATTTCATGCACTATTACTAAATTTGTAATTCGAACGGCTCCATCCTTCTGTTTAGTTTCAAAATCCTGTGTTTATCCTGAACTTTAAACAGGAAGAAATGATTTGTGCTTCTGCCTTCATTCTTAACTCAAGCGCAGAGTATCTCAAAAATTTAAGAAAAAAAAAAAGAGGAAGAAGAGTACAGACTGTTTTAAAGAGAGGTGTGTCTGTGTCAGAGTAACAGTTACCTTGAGGAAGGAAACTTGCTCCTAATGTTGTCAGATCCTTCTGCTCCTTAGAGGAATCGTGTTCGGCCCGAGATTGGGGAATGGAGCACGGAGGCCTGCATTCGTTGCTGTTTAATTTGCGTTCTTTTTCCTCCTCAGGAACTTGACTGGCACGTTTCCCAACTACCCTAAAGAAGAAGAAGGAGGTTCGGCGGTTATTTTTTCTAACAAGACCACAGAACAGGTACAAATATGCTTGAGAAATAAAACGCAAATACATCAGAATCACATTTCCGTAAACTTTAAAGTTAATGGGTTCGCCGTGTTATTAGGTCTTGGTTACTTTCTTACAAATGTTTACATGAGCGTACATTTGATGTTGTGTGTACTTTCAAATTTGTTTCAACATGAGTTCGTCCTTTCTCCTGTCTTATCTTTGATAGAGATGTGACAGTACGTGATGCTCATCTTCTTAGTAAATTCTGAGCTGCTTGATTTCAGGAGCCCTTTAGGTTCTGCTCCCTCCTTGCATCAGTCTCACCTCCTGTCCCCCTTGTTCCCCAACTTCACCCCATTAACTCCAAGTCCACTCACTTGTCGTCTGCTGTACCTCATTGCCTCCGTGCACGTCCCCTCACTCCAGGTGCCCTCCCGCCCTTCCGCCTCTGTTTAATTCCTGCCCACCTTTCAAGACTCAGCTCTTTGCTGTATTAATATTCTTCCAGAGAAACACTATTTGATCATCTCTATAGATACACCAGTGGCATTTGATGAAACTGACGTCTAAAGCTGTCTTTAGAAATGTCTTAATCAACTAGAAATAGGAAAATTCTTCTTAACCTCAAAGGATTTATCATAGAAACCAAGAGGAGATTTGCATTATACTCAACAGTGAAGCACGAGAGACATTGCCATTAAACGTCAAACTCAAGAAAAGGATATTGTTATCAGAACTATTAATATTTCCCTGCAAGTTCTAACAAATACAATAAGAAAATAAAAAGAAAAGGAGTTGTAAATATTTAAAAAGTGATGATTTTATCATTGTTTTCAGATTATGTGATTATCTTCCTAGAAAACACAGTAAACTTAACAAGAAATTATATTGACATATTACACAGAATTGTACAGAATTATATTGACAAAACTTTACTGAAAGAAAATGAAAGAAGACTTGAACAAATAGACAGATGGATTGTTTCCCTGGATAGAAAGATTCAATAAAGTACAAATACACATTATTTTTCCATTATTCTATGCAGTCAATACAATTCCAATAAAATCAAAACAATTTTTATTGGCAAAATTATTCTCAAGTTTATATGGAAGAATGAAAATATCCAAAAAGTTTTTGAAAAAGAACCGTAATCATGGCAAACTTGTCATACTTGGTACAAATCAAATTATGAAGATAAAGTCATTAAAACATCATGGTATTGGGAAAAGAATAGACAAATAACAGCAATAACAAGAATAGCGTGTCGTGTGCATGCATGCAGCATTTTTTAGGCAAACATTCTGTGTCAGGTCCTATGCAAAGCACTTTATTTAAATTAACTCAGTCAATCTTCCCAACCTATGAAGATCAAGCTATTTGGCCAAATTCACATTTAATAAGTTGTGGAGCTGAGATTCAAACTCAGGTAGTCTGTCTTCAGAATAGTGTGCTCAGAAACTGATTCAGGTACAAATTGGAATTCAGTAATATAATGATGACATTTCAAATAATTGAGGAAGGATGAAATAATCAGTAAATAATATTGGGACAACTGGATCATCATTTGACAAAGTTAAGTAGATTCTTATCTCACTTATTATACAAAATAAATTTCAGATGCATTAAGTATCAACACGTAAAATATTAAACCACAAATTACCAGAAGAAATTGTTTGAATATTTAATAATAATGTGGAGTAATTTTATAAGCAGATCACCATAGGCAGAAACCATAAAGAAAATAGGCTGATATGTTTGACTACATAAAACTCAAAAGGCAAAAAATATCATAAATGAAATTAAAGTCATATGATAAACTGATGAAAATATTTGCAACATATGTGATAGTATGTATCTTTCATATATAAAGAGTTCTTAAAAAAAATAAGAAAAATCTGAACACCCAGTAGAAAAGAAGGCAAAAAATACTATTTTTAAAAATTTATAAACTCACTAGCGAAGAAATTTAAATATAAAATAATGTTGTAATATCTCTTTTCACCTATAGAATTGGTAAAAATTTTAAATCATGCTAAGAATTAGAGTTGGTAAACATGTGGAAAAATGTCACTCTCATACATTGCTGCTGGAGACATAAATTAGCATGACATTTTTTGAGAGACATGGACCAAGTAAATATCAAAATGTTTAATGTGCATACCCTTGGACCCATAAATTCAATTTAAGGAATTTATACTAAAGAAATAAGACAAGTTGCCATAGATCAGGGATAACAAACTTTTTTCGTAAAGGGCCAAATACTAAATATTTGAGGCTGTGAAACATACGCTCTGCCACAACTACTTAGCTCTGCCGTTACCGTGTGAAAGCAGACACAGAGGATATGTAAATAAAAGGCCATGGCTGTGTTCCAATAAAACTTTATTTACAAACATGGACCACAGGCCAGATTTGGCCCATGCGATGTGATTTCCAGCCCCCTGCCACAGATGATTGAAACAGCTCTTCCTGTCTGTGCTGTTCATAGCTTTGCGAAAGAAGAAAACGGAATAATGTTCATTAGTAGGAAATTAGTTAAGCGACATGAAGTACTACATAGTGGTAAAAACCATGCTGTAGATCAGGGGTTCTCAGCGTCAGCACTACTGACCCCAGAGTCAGCCTCCTTGTAGCCCTCTGCTCCCCTGTGTGAGGCCTGAGGGTCACCAGGAAGTGCTGTACCCCACGTCCCTATCAAAGCCTCCTTCCACCGGAGGACTCCTGTTCTTCTCCTTTGCACTCCATCACCTCCTGCTCTGCACCCTATTGTTTGGCACTTCATCCAGCCCTGCCTTGAGTGACAGTTCTTTTGACTTGGTGTTATTTCCCTTTTTCACATGTTTAGGTCGTGCCCCTCCAGCTAAACCATCAGGCACAAGTTGTGTCTTGAAAGCCCATGGCAAGCAGCCAAGCACATTTCATGTTAGTTGAGAAAGGTAATAATTCTAGGATTAAAAATGTGGGTGGAATGTCTAAATTGTCCATGAGGAACATTGAAAAGTAGAGTTAATGTGTAGTCAAACTAAAAACAGAGAAAACTGAGGATGTCTGGTTAATACATTGAAATAAAACCAAGGGGGCCACAAAGCAGCATGACCTTAAAAGGCAGATGCTGCAAGAGGCAGGAGAGCGCCGTGGTGGAGAATGGCAGTTCCAGCACACACTAGGTCTGCAGACTTAGGTGACCTGCTTCCTCTCCATGGGTCAGTTTTCTCCTCTGCAAATGGGGATGCTGGTAATACCTACCTCCCCAAGCTGATGTAATAATCCGATGAAGTGATACATGCAATGCACTTGGAACAGAGCTTGGCACTTTGAAATCTTTCAGAAGTCTGAGCAGTTGTTACTAATCGTAAGAGGAGGAAGAGGGGGAAACAGATGAAGAGCTGGACCAAGCATAATCATTATAACATGTATGTAAATAGTCAAATCTATATTTGTAAAAAAAAAAAAAAAAAGCAATACAAATACTTTTTATGATGTGGGCATGATCACATTGTTACCAAACCCCAAAAAAAGATTGAGTACAAATGGAACCACGGATCAGTCTTCCTCCTGAGCATTAATGCAAAAATGCAGACTGAAATATTGGACGCTAAAAACAACGGCACACTCAATGGGCAAAACATCGCAATCAAGTGGTGTTTATTCCAGAATGCAAGGATAGTTCGAGTGGAGGATGGCTCTGAATACACTGCATCATATAAAGAGACCCAAAAGGGAAAACCATGAGCTCATCACCATGGATGCTTAAAGGGCATTTTACAAATTCAACATCCATTTTTCGTTTTTTTTGTGGGGAAGATTGGCCCTGAGCTAACATCTGTTGCCAATCTTCCTATTTTTCCTTGAGGAAGATTGTCACTGAGCTAACATCTGTGCCAATCTTCCTCTATTTTGTATGTCAGATGCCACCACAGCGTGGCTTGATGAGCAGTGTATAGGTCCATGCCCCGGATCTAAACCTGTGAACCTCAGGCTGCCAAAGCAGAGTGCACTAACTTAATCACCATGCCACTGGGCCGACCCCAACATCCATTTTTTATACTAAAAAATAAAACAAAAAAAATGGAATATATGGATACTTCTTTAGCATGACAAAATATTTCCTAGTTTGAAAGCTAATATCATGCTTAATGAAATTCACTAGAAACATTTCCACTAATGTCATGAAAAATACAAGGATGGGGCCGGCTCCGTGGCCAAGTGGTTAAGTTCGCACACTCCGCTGCGGCAGCCCAGGGTTTGGATCCTGGGCGCAGACATGGCACCGTTCATCAGGCTACGTTGAGACTGCGTCCCGCATCCCACAGCTAGAAGGACCTGCAGCTAAGATATACAACTATGTATGGGGGGCGGTTTGGGAACATAAAGCAGGAAAAAAAAAAACGAAGATTGGCAACAGTTGTTAGCTCAGGTGCCAGTCTTTAAAAAAAAAAAAATACAAGGATGGCCATTATCACCATTTTCCCATAGGGTCTACTGAACACTGTTAGACAAGGGAAAGAACATAGAGATACAGAAATTGGAATGGAAGAGGCAAAACGATCACTTTTTGCAGATATGTTCTATACTTAGAAAAGTAAAGAAGAATAAACTGAAAACTGCTTTAAACAATAGGGGAAGTAAGATGGGGAATAACAAAATTAGTATGCAGAAAGCAGTAGCTTTTGTATGTACAAACAGCAGCTACATAGAAACTATAATAAAAGAGTCCACTTATAAGAGCAACAACACAAAGATCAAATATCCAGGAGTAAGCTTAATAAATGTGTTTGCTCTGTAAAGAAAAGTTTAAAACATTCTGAGGGATGCAGATGGAGACATGGAAAAGTATACCATGTTCTTAGATAGGAATACTCGATCATAAACACTTCGACTCTCCCAAACGTCATCTATAAATGTAATATGATCCAAATAAAAATACCAATAACATTATGTGGGGAGCGTCGGGGGTGGGGCTTAGGGGGGACCGGGCACATGGAGGGCAACACACCTGATTCTAAACTTCAGGTAGAAAGTGAATAACCAGGAATAATCAGTAAAATTCTGAAAACGAAAGTTAATGAGGAAGAACCAGACCTGCCAGGTATTAGAACATGTTTTTAAGAGCCCATTGGTACAGGCAAGTGACCAGAAAGACACATCAATGGAAAAAGAACAGAAAATCAAGAAATATACCCAAATACATATGGAAATTTAGTATTTAACAAAGGTGCCATCTCAACTTTCTTATGTAAGAAAACAAAAGATCATCTAATAAATGGTATTAGATTAATCAGGCTGTCATCTGAAAAAGAAGAAAATTAAATCTCTATCTCTTTATACTTTCCCCCAGAATGATTCCAAATGTATCAAAGATTTAAATGTCAAACAAAACAAAAACACAAAAGAACAAGAAGAAGCCAAGGAAGAGATATGTCATAACCCCAGAGTGGAAACGATCTTACTACCTCTGTCACACAGCCCAGGAGTCATAGGAGAAAAAAATGATAAATTAAATAACACACAAAAACATTTTTTAACCTGCGTGGCAAAACCGACTCCATGTAAAGTCAAATGACAGAGGACACACTGGGAGAATTATTTGTAATGAGTGTCACAGACAGGAGATCATTTTTCTAATATACAAAGAGCTCCTGCAGCTCTATAAAAAAAGATCAATAACCCAATATTTTAAAAAGCCAAAGGATAGGAACAGACAGTTCTCAGAAAAGAAAATCTAAATGGATTTGAAACATAATAAAAGATGTTCAACATATGAAAAGATGATCAACCTCACACATATAAGAGAAATGCAAATTAAAACTACACTGACAGACAGAATTGATAAATTGAACCTCATCAAAATGCAAAACTTTTGCACTTCAAAAGACACCATTAAGAAAATGCAAAGACAAGAACAGACTGGGAGATGATATTTGACATGTACCTGATAAAGGATTTGTATCCAGAATATACAAAAAACTCTTACATCTCAATAAGACAATCCAATCAAAAAATAGGCATAAGACTTGAATAGACATTTCACAAAGGAAGCTAGATGAATAGCTAATAAGCACATGAAAGATGCTCTTCATTAGTCAGTAGGGAGATGAAAATTAAAACTATGAGATAACATTTTAGACCCACTAGGATGGCTATAATCCAAACGACAGATGATAGCAAATGTTGAGGATGTGGAGAAAAGGGAACCCTCACCCACTGCTGATGAGAAAGTAAAATGGTGCAGCCACTTTGGAAAAACAGTTTGTCAGTTTCTTAAAAATTCAACATAAATTTCCCAGATGACCCAGCAGTTCCACTCTTAGAGGACTCTATCCAAGAGAATTGAAAACATATGTCCACCCCCAAAATTTGTGCATGACTATTCATAGGAGCATTACCCATAGTAGCCAAAAATTTGAAATAGTCTAAATATCCACCAACAGGTGAGTGGGTAGGCGAAATGTGGTATATCCATGCAATGGAATATTATTCAGCAATAAAGAAAGGAACCGTTGATCCACGTTACAACACAGGTGAACCTCAAAAACATTATGTTGAGCAAAAGAAGCCAGACACAAGAGACTGCCTATTATATCATTGCGTTTATGTGAAATGTCCAGGAAAAGTAAATCTACTAAGGCAGAAAGTAGATTAGTGTTTTCCTGGGAAGGAGGGGAGGAGAGGGCAAAGGAATTAACAATTGATAGACATGAGGGGATCTTATGGGGGATGGAAATGTTCTAAAACTGATTTATGGTAGTAATTGCATAACTTGGTAAATTTACTATGAAATGATTGAATTGTACACTTGGAATGGGTGAACGTATGAAATGTAGAATATGCCTCAATAAAATTATATATATTGGGGGCCGGCCCAGTGGTGCAGTGGTTAAGTTTGCACACACTGCTTCGGTGGCCCAGGGTTGCCAGTTCAGATCCCAGGTGCAGACCTATGCACCATTTATCAAGCCATGCTGTGGTGACATCCCACATAAAAAGTAGAGGAAGATGGGCACAGATGTTAGCTCAGGGCCAATCTTCCTTGGCAAAAAGCAGAGGATTGGCGGCAGATATAGCTCAGGGCTAATCTTCCTCAAATAAAAGAAAAAAATTATATATATTAAAAAAAAAAAAAAAAAACAAGAAAACAGGTGGCAGCCCAGATTTGGCCTTCAGACTCCATAGTTTACCCAAAACACCATGGCTGACTTAGTAGGTGTTAAAATGCACTTCTAACTTTGGGAGGTTTTGCTGTAGTGGAAGAGCATAAGCAAAAGAAATTCAGTATTGGCATCTATAACAAAACAAAACAACTACAGTGACATACCATTTTTCCCCCGTTCAGCTGACAAACAACCCACGTGTCAGAGCACATGGGGAAACAAGCGCTCACCTCCATTGCTGGCAGAAGTGTCATCGGCACAACCCAGTGGAGGCAGTTTGACAAGGTTGCAAATGTACAAACCCTTGGTCCAGCATTTCTACTTTTGCAACACTATCCTGCAGATATGCTCACACACTTGCAAAATGATATTTGCGTGCACCTATTCACAGCGGCATTGTTGGTAACGGCAGAAGATTGGACGTAGCCTGAATCTCCATGGATAGGAGAATGGTCCAATAAGTTATGGTATGCCTATAAAAATACGAACAAGGATGCTCTTTATGAACCGCGAAGGAAAGATGGCCGAGGTATATTATTAGGAGAAAAATTCGGAACAAGAACATTGTGCACAATATGCTAAAATCTGTACCAATTGACAAATTTAGGATTATAAGATGTATTTGTGTGTATACACGTGGACATATGCACGCACCTGGAAAGATTTTGCCGTAGTTGAAGAGCAAAATAAATTCATCATTGGTTAAAAAATAGACGACTACAATCACATAACTATTTTTCACCAATGTGATTGCAAAAATAACACAACAATGTCAGTGTGCTTTATGTATATGCTTGTGTGCGTGCACGCATATGTTTGCATAGATCCATATCAAATGTTTCTGGCAGCATATCCAGGCTGTTTGGGTTGGCGTTAGCAAGTGGATCTTTTTGGCTGGCTCACAGCACTGGGAGGAAACATTTTACTACATGCTCTTTTGTCATATTTGAGTAGTGGACCATGTCAGTGTATTATTTATTCAAAATATTGAATTAATAAACCAAGGATAGAGAGGAAATAACATAAGTGATATGGCTTTAAAAGATACACTGCATTGGTTGTTCCACAAATAAGGATTTCATTCTTTTCTTAGCTGCTCACATTTATTTTTTAAAAAAAAACAAAAGACTTCACATTTCTGAACGTTTCCAGACTTCCAAGCACCAAACAATATCCATGTTCCATAAGAGCTCCAGAACATAAAACTCCTGGGCAGCCGTGATTTGGTTCTATGAGTCGAGGTGATCCTGCTCCGTAAGGAAAACACTGCTATTTTGGCAACAAAGGACTGTTAATCCTGTTGCAAGACAGCCTTTTTATTGCCAAATAATGTGCACAAGGCATGCGTCACCTCTCATCCTCCCCAACACACCCTCTTTCAGCCTCACGCCGCCAAAGTCTTCACTGGAGCCTAGAGGATGGGTGGCCCTCTGGATGGTGTGACATTAGACACATAGCTATAGCATTTTGTTTCAAGTCCAGATGGTGCCAGGTTATATGGCTTTGTCCATGATAAAGCTATTTTTTACACTTTTAAAGGTGTGAACTAAGCTCCCAAGAACATAGGTATAAACATCAAAAATATAACATTAGAGGGGCCGGCCCAGTGGCCTAGTGGTTAAGTTCACACACTCCACTTCAGCAGCCCGGGGTTTGCAGGTTCAGATTCTTGGTTTTGGACCTACACACTGCTCATCAGGCCACACTGTGGCAGCATCCCACATACAAAATAGAGAAAGATTGGCACAGGTGTTAGCTCAGGGACAGTATTCTTCAAGCAAAAAGAGGAAGATTGGCAACAGATGTTAGCTCAGGGCCAGTCTTCCTCACCAAAAAAAAAAAAAAAAAAAAAAAAATATATATATATATATATATATATATATATAAAATAAAATTGCATACCTTGCTCTCCAGAGGTAACCACTGCACTGAATTTGGTGTCTGTGATTCAATGACAGTTCTTTACACTTTGACTCCATATGTATGCATCCTGAAATTGTAGAGTATTGTTTTTTTATTTAACTATACGCATTTCCTACCATAGGTTGAATTTACATATCTTCTTCCACATCTGGCCTCTTTTGTTCTACGTTCTGAAATTATCCTGGTTCACAGCTGCTTGAGTCCCAGCTCAGCCGCTTACTAGCTGCGAGTCCTTCACCAGGCTCCTGAACTCCTCGTGCTGCAGTTTCCTCATCCATCAAATGGGTCGAGGACAGCTCCCACCCGGGGGGCTGTGCTTAGCAGCAAATGCATCAGTCTTTCTGAAGCTCTTAGAACCGTGCTTGGCATGTCACCAGTGCTGCAGGTGGAAGCGTTGACTTCATTTCAGAGCTGAGCAAACCGGGTCTCAGAGAGTCATGCCACTTGTCTCAGTCGCGTGGCCAGTGACAAGCAGAGCCGGAGGGTCAAACAGGACACGTGTCCTATCAGTGTCCCTTCGGATCTCCTAGAATTCGTAGCTCTCTATCACAGCGAGTGAGATCCCAGTAAACCTCTGTTGTATTGAACTGAATTAGATGGTTTTTTACACACCTTTCCTAATTCTTCAGTGATACTCATTTTATGTGAACCAGGTACTTTTTAATAAATATTTTAACTTTCAGGAGCATAGATGGATTTTTTTTCACTATAGGAAATATAAATTAAATCACAGCTGGAAGAAACCAACGCTGAGAAGAGATGGACAATCTTTTATGCAAACGCAAAGTTATTACAAGGGCAGCTGTCGTGACTGGAGTCCAGGCAGGAAACAGCAGGTGTCCTCGGCTCAGATTTGGGGAAGAGGTGTGGGCAGGCCTGGTGCTTCCGGCTGCCGCTGAGATGTTGAGGAAGCCTTGACCTCCCCTGGTGTTCCTGGAACGCCTGAGAGCCAGAGCAGCTCTGAATTTGCAGGAACTGGGTTCAGAAATGCCCAGGATCTCTCTCCATCTGCGGTCCAAGATCCGACTCCTGCCTCCCACTGAGGAATCCAAGCAAAGGCCAATGGCAGGCAGGGAGCCCCCGTGATGTTCCTAGGATGGGTCAGCCTCCGGGGCCCAGAGCAGGGCCCAGAAGGGAGACTGAGCAGCACAAATCCTTCCTTACACACAGGAAAACTAGTCTTCCTCTTAATAGGGCTCTATTCAAATGCTATGATTATTTTGTTTTTTATCAGGTTATTGATGATATTATTGCAAGCCAAGAAGAAGATGAAAAAACCAAAAAGAAGAAAAAGACGAAAAAGGAAAAGAAACCCAAGAACGCCAAAAAAGATAAGGAAAAGAAAGAAACAAAGGAAAAAAATAAGGTAAGGAATCTGGAATTTTTGAAATTTGGTTTATTTTTTTGCTTTTTTGCCTTGAATCAGTGGGATAATCACCAATCTGTTTCGATTACAGTCATTCATTTCCTAGGAGACCGTGCTTGCTATCACTTCTTTTTCCATTTTTTTCCCTTTGATCAGCAGTGGGCTGCCATCCCTTTCATGACTTAGAAATACCTGTTAGGGCAAGGGGTGGGTTCAACAACCCAGATACTTCCCACGTTTGTTCCCATGTATGATAGCTTTGAAGTTTCATTCCTCAAAGTAAATGATCCCGCTCATCTTTCCTCAAGGGGAGAGAGAAGGGAAAACGCTTGGCAAACCCTGTGGCCGCTGCAAAGCCAAAATAATTGTATCTACTGTAACCAAAGTGAGTTCATTCAAATTTAGCACTTCCCATGGACACCTTGGGTATATGCTAATGGAGGTTCTTCTTTCTTGCTGTCCAAAGGAAAGAATAGCTCAAACAGTGTCACTTTGGGCCAGGCCTCCCCTGGTGCAGTGGGGCTGGAGGTGGCGGTGAGGTGGGCATGGCAGTGGGGTGGGCGTAGCAGGTGAGATGGGTGTAGCAGGTGAGATGGGCGTGGCAGGTAAGGTGGGCATAATGGTAGGGGTGGGCATGTTGGGGGGGTGGGTGTGGTGGTGAGGTGGGCATAGTGTGGGGGTGAGCTGTGTGTGGGATGAGCGTATTGGTGAGGTGGGGTGGTATGGGTGGGCGTGGTGTGAGGTGGGTGTGGTGCAAGGTGGGTGTGGTATGGGAGTGGGTGTGGGGTGGGGTGGGCATGGCAGGTGAAGTGGGCTGGGTGGCGAGGTGGGTGTGGCAGCAAGGTGGGCGTGGCAGGTGCTGTTTTCTGGGCGGTGATTGGAGGGATGTTCACGTCCAACATGTGAAGAGGTGCGCTCCCAGAGAGGTTGTTCTCCCAGTATCAACTCTTTCTAAGGACACTGGTGCTCGGGCTGCAAGCTCGTTCCATCCTAACACATGAATATGTTTAGAGTAGCGTTTTTGCACAGACTGCTTCACAGAGGACCAAAACCCTGGTCTGAATCAACTCAGGAGAATTATCATTAAAGGTATGGTCCCTCCGTGACTCTGTCCAGGGCCAGAGAGACTCCGCTCCGGCTCAGATGGCTGTTGCCATGCTCCTCATGTCCCAAGAGATGGGTTCCATCCACCACTCAGACGTGTGAATTTCTCTGTGGGAAAAACAACTCGGTGGTGTCTGGTAGACTGAGTTTGGGAACCAGGCACCGTGTCACGCTGAGCGAGCAACGGGACAGGCTGTGTAATCCTGGAGGACGAGCAATGGACCACAGAGTTGGAAGTTGTTAGCAAGGGACAAAGGGTGAGGATAAATCTAAAATGGCAATACCCAAAGTCCACATAAAGGCAAGGAGTGAGCGATGGGGATAAAAGCCAACTTTCTGTTTAAAATTCCTTGGCCGGATTGCGGCCGACCAGCTGCAGGTGATGGTCCCTTCTGCAATGCTCATCTTCTGCAGTGTGATAAGCAGAAATGTTTCCCCTACCCCGTTTGTCTTTGTCCTGCTCTTCCATTGTGTCCACTGTTGTTCACTGCATGAAGAAAAGAAGAGACACCCCTTGCTGCTCAATTTGGCACAACCCGCTCCACTGTAGTAGATGCTGAGATGGGCCCCTCGGAAGCCACCTTCAGGACCAAGGCGCTCAATCCCCAGTGACCCAGAGTGGCATGCTGGTCGCTCACACTGAAGTTGCTCCCCAGGAGTTGCTCCAGGTCTAAGGGAGCTGGTCCGTATGAGGTTGCCCCCTGCCCTCCTGGGGCAGCTCATCCGAAGATAGTCGTGTTAGGGTTCTCCTAGCTCCTGGAATCCCTGTGGGATCAGCCGATCGCTCTCTTGCAATTGCATCACAATTCAGCTTCTCCCTCTGCCTGGTGCTGCGCCTCTCCCTCCCTCCCTTATGGGTGGTGTTCCCAATACACTAAATCTGAGCATTTCTGGGGAACCCAGCCCATGAGACCACCTATTGCCCTACTGATCTGCCTGCACCCCAGAAGTTCTAACTTGTTTCAGAAAAAAAAAAAAGACAGCTCACTCGATAGAGTTAATTTTTAAAATGCTTCTCTCACTTGGCAAGCTAATTTTGAAGCAGTGCCTGAGAATAAGGGCAGTTGGAAGCATTTCAATTTTATTCTAAGCATCTTTTCCCGTAAATATGCATGAGGGAGTTTGACACTTGCAAATTAAAAACTCACTGTTAGTGAAGCTTGTGCCGTAAAAATCTGAAATTATTAGCTACACAGTCTGGTCTTTGTTGAGTGAAGGCATTTTATTAACTAGCTATTAAAGAGTCATTCAGTGATGAACAGTTTTGGACAAAAAGCGAAGTTTGAGTACATCAGCATTTATGAAGTAGTTGCAAATGAAGGGGAAAATCCTCCCGAATTACTTAGAAATGAATTTATTCATGAAAAGTACAGGTCTCCAAAGTGACAATGTGTTTGTTAAAAGAAGAAATGGTGATCTCTAATAAGAATTGATATGTTTAAATTACGTTGGTCTGCTTCTTCAAGATCAGGTATCTTTTCCACTGACTTTTAGAAGCTTTATTCCAGAATCAGTCCTAAAGCATCTAAAAGGAATCCCGGGACCAGCTATTTAAATCCTTGTGTGACAATTGGTATTTTGACCTGTAGAAAAAAGACACCTATTATTCATTCTGGTTCAAGGGTCAGACAGGGGAGAGAGGGAAGTAGTTTTGTGTGACTTGCGTAGATTCTGACATACCTCTGACCCTGTCTCACGGTGGCAGAGCTGTGTGCTTGTTCTCTGGGTATTTTTATAACACTTGGTCATCTGTCAACTGCTGGCCCCATATATAGAGTCAGAAAACTTGGAAAAGACCTCATATTAAAAAAAAAAAAAAAGGATATGATTATCTGAATATTTCCACTAGCCTATATAAATAGAAAAGAGGTTCTTTTCAAAATATCACACAACTATCTGGATGGGGCTGTTGAGAGCGGCCTGGAGAGTCAGTGGATGAGAAGGCTGGGCGGGGACCAGGGATTCCAGGCCCGATTCCAGGCAATCTCCCAGCCAAAGAACCCGAGGGCAACTTCAGCACCCGGATGACACGAGGCCATCGGGCAGTGTGTGCATTGTGTAGGGCCTGCAAAGGATGGAGCAGGCAGTGAGTGGACGCTGTGGGGGCTGGGCAGAGCCCTCTCCAGAGAGAAAAGGGAGAGTCGTCTCTCGGGGGAGTGACTTGAGCAGATCTGAGTTCAGCGAGCTGTGGCCTAAGATCTGTGTTGGACGGCTGTGTCGTGGGATGGAGTGTGCATGAGGAAGTGACCAAGGCAGAGAGGCTAGTTAGGTCAGGAGGGAGCGAAGGTAAGACCAGAAGCAGAGTCCCTGAAAAGCAAGGTCCCACCTAAGGACAAGTGTGGGTTGGGGGTCTGAGCCCCTCTGAAGTTTGCGTCCAACCTCGTGGGAGGATGTATTTAAAGTCAAATATCCCTCACAAGGTTGAGAGAGAAGCAGACAAGTTCTGTTTACCTCGTTGATTTTTCCTAAGAAGGTGAAAGAGGGGAAGGGCATGTCCAGCTGGTGGTAGAAAGAGCTGGACTCATTGTCAATGGTCCAGTAACCTGCCTGCCCTCCCACCCCGCCTCACAAAGACCCACCCACCCTTTTATGACTGCTTCCCCTTCCACCTCAGCCCCTTCCTGGGGCCACCTCCACCTGCATAAACGTGTTACAGAGAGACCTGCCCCCAACACTTCTCTCCCTGATCCCAAAGCAGCCAGAGAGAGCTCCCCTTAGGTACTCCATTAATTGAGATTCTGAAGATTAATGAATGTCCCTGTGGGGTCTTGAGATGTTCAAACCTAGAAATGACTAGAAGGAATTTTTAGGGCGTGAACTTGTAGTTTCAGCATCTCTGCTTGGATTTCCAGTTTATGGTGGGACTAGTGACATGAGAAAAGAGAGGGCTGTCATAGTGGTCCTCTGTCATTGTACGAAAGAGCCTTTTAAAATAGAACAACTGTGACTAGTAATCTTATATTCATTCCATCATTTCATCAAGAAACTTTGCAAACAGTTTAACTTTTAAACTATGAAAGTTTTCGATTCCTTATCTGCATCAATCTGGAGAGCCTCTATACGGAGATGCTGCAGGACTAAAGAAAACAGATCAATCTAGGAATTTTCATCTGCACTTTGGGGCTAGTGGAAGGGAAAATATCAAAGCCCCATAAACACCTTCAAAGATGAGCTTCCAAAAATTAACATTTCATCCATGGGCAAGAAAATGAACTTCTGTCTAAACTTTCACACCTTATACAAAAACAAACTCAAAATGGATCAGAGACTTAAACGTAAAACTATAAAAGCTTTCGAGAAAACACAGGGAAAAAATCTTCAGAATTTAGGGCTAGGCAAAGAGGTCTTAGACCTGACACCCAAAGCAAAATTCATGAAAGGAAAGATTGCTAAATTGGGCTTCATGAAAATGAAACCTTTTTCTCTGTGAAGAGGACGAACAGACAAGCTATAGCCTGGAAGAGAATATTCGCAAACTGTCTATCTGATAAAGGACTTGCGTCTAGAAGATATAAAGGGCTCAAATTTCAACGGTAAAAAATATTAATCTGTCTTTTGCATCTTTGGCTCTAAATCCATCTCTAAAAGTATTGAGGATTGCAGATAGGGAGCTCCCCTGTTAAAAATACTTTAATAGAGGAGAATGCTAGCGCCAGAAGGACATTTTTCTGCAATTTCTGCAAATGTGCTTTCAATATCAACCTAATTTCATTTGCCTCTCAGTCAGCTGTGGGGACCTCACGTTGGCTTAAGAAACAAAAATGCAGAAAAGGAGCACTATGCAATCCATCCTTACAACTCTTTCTTCTTTGTTATTTTTCAAGCCATATGTGAAACCATTTGGAACTATTTTAAATGGTTTAGACCTCTCCATAACCCATGATCATGCGAATGCTGAAGAGTCTTCTCTAAATTTACTCCAGCCGTAGAGTGACTTGAGTCGGTGCTAAATTCCTCTGGGAAGATCCTTGGACCCACGTATAGCACGAGTAGCTTTCAAAGTTATTGTCTGTCTGTAGTGCCTCTCAGGCCTTCTCTGACTGCAGCCTCCTCTCCAACACCTTGGCCCAAGGAGCGGCTCCATGTTGAGCCATTGAGCCGACCACAGTGTTATATGACTTCAGGCTGTCTCAAACCAAATTTTGTGCTGCTTCACAAAGATGGAAAAGTGGGTGTTGTGTATTCCCAGAGGCTGTTGTGAGAATAAGGGTGTCATTATGGAAATGTACATATTGGGCATATTCTGTGTCCGTTGAAGTGTGGTGAGAGAGAAGGATGTGCAGAAGTGAGAGGCTCTGGGCTAGAGGAGACAGGGGCTCTCATCCCAAGGAACAGGGGCTCTCTAGATAGACTCCTTGAAATTGTGCGTGAACTTTGATATGAAAGTGCGTTCCTCTGGGAAGAAGGTGTGTGAGTTTTCTTTGTGTTTTCAAAGGATCCTTCTCCCTAAAAAGCTCGAAAGCCACTGCATCCAGAAAGGACGTGTTCAGTTGTCTAGAAGAAAGCCAAGGGAAGCCCTGCAGACTCAGAGAGTGAGCATCTGTAAGTGTTGGAGGTGATGGATGGAGAGCTTCCCGGAGGATATGGCACGTCAGTCAGGAGACCCTAGGAGTCTGCTCTGCCCATGTCTCCCTGTCTCAGGGGAACAGCCTCCTGGCCAATGCCCAGCGCCTCCTCTCCCACCATTCTGCAAATCCATTCCCCCACAGCATCCAGATGACCCGATTAAATTGTGATTCTGATCAGCACCTGTAGCAGCACCTGGAACTCAAGAGCTGTGCAGTCATTATCCCTGAAGGAATGGGGAAATGCTCAGATGAAGACCCTAGGGTGAGAGTCGTGGATATAAAAAGATAGAACAGATGGAAACGCTGTCAAGAAGGATGACTGGCCTGGTGGACTGGGTGTTTGAGGAGGAGAAGGAGACCAGAGTTCAGGGGGATTCCAAGTGTCTTGAGTGGAGCAATGGGAAGAAAGAGGGACAGGAGGACAGGAGCTGGCTTCAGAACTATGCCATTTCAATGACGGCAGGACATTAGGGAGAAGTTCAAACAGTTAGTTGGAAGATCAAGACTAGTGGTGTCGATGCAGAGCCCTGTGCAGGAAACCCTATTGAAGGCGGGAGAGTGGATGAGTTGTAGGAAAACCAGTGTGGGTGCAAGTTGGAGAATCTGGATTACATCCACATATTAGGGCAGGAGAAGAGATGAAACCAGTGAGGGGGATGGGAACATCCTGGGAGGCAGGGAGAAATTCAGCACAAGAAGTTCCAACTGGGTGAATTTCTGGAAGAATGAAAGGAAGGTTCTCCTTCTGTCCCTAGTCCATCCACCATGAGAAGAGAGAACCAAGAATATGATGGAGGCAAAGTCAGGAGATTCTTTCAAGAGAGGGGGCCACTAGTGTCAAATGCTGCAACAAAGAGAGAGTTTGAGAAAAAGGTATGGCGACAAGCACATCTCTGGGACTCTGACAGCTGTTTCAAGTAAAGTGTGGTGAGCATCAGGAGGTCCAGAAGGCAGACTGAAAGCAAGTGAGGGGCTTGGGCTGAGAAGTGAGGGCAGCTAGCATAGATACTCTTTCAAGAAGTCACAAAATGATTCATAAAGTCAGGAGAGAACTTTAAGATGAGGAAGAGCTGTAAATGTGCAGTGTCAAAGGGAAGAGTGCCACTGGCATGGGAGAGCCAGAGGGAGGTCAGGGCTCGAGGGAGGTCCTGGGGAGGCAGGCAGGAAGGAGATCATGCCGAAGAGAGGGAGACGAGGTTTCTCTGCAGCAAAGAGCAGTAGAGGAGCAGAGGGGTTTTAAGAAGTGAGAAAAGTATGGGGAGGAGGAAAGCCATTTTATCCAAATGGCCTCATTTTCTCAGTATAATAGGAAGCACGTTTAGAACCGGCGTGACACTGCGCAGCTGGGAACAGGCCAAGCTCTCAGCGAGTGGATGGATGAGAAGACCGACGTGCTGGTGGAGAAGCCAGCTACATGGCAACCATTTCAGGATTCGGTAGTTACCACTGTCCTGATCCACCTGTTGGCTGTAGCCAGGACCAGAACCAGACTGATTCAGGGTGACTGTGTTCCCTAGACCCTGATTTCCCAATGTGTGAATTTCTGCAGACACAATAGAGACTTCCTTCCATGCAGAGTAAGAAATAAGGACAGAGGGATCCCTGGATTCCTTTGCTGGTCTAAGACTTCAATTGCCTGGCCCCTTGCCTAAACTCTCATCCAATTACCATATCAAGCAAGATATAACATTTATCACTCAACCACGTTCAATGCAGAGGGGGAAAAATTAGGTTATTGGCTAGCAAAAAGAGAAAAATAAATGGAAGTCGCCTGGAATGCATGACCCAAAGTTAACCATCCTTAACATGTGGGTGTGTATCCTTCCAGAAATTTCTTTATGCATATATGTATACAAATTGTTTCTTATGGTACATTAGTTCCAGTAACCGTTGACTGTCATATCCTGTAATGGGATGCTGGAGTCAAGGTGAAGGTCAGGGACTAGGGGGAGGAGCATGGACGAGAGCCCTCTGGAGCCTAGGAGAAGGCCAAGCATCCAGCTCAAGCTAAGTCTTCTTAAAGGGCAAAGAGATCAGCGGGTGGACAGAGATAAGAAGGGCTTTCCCAGCAAAGAGGGCTCCAGTTGGGAGAGCAGGGCCTGTGGGGTTGCAGGGGTGGGTGTGGAGCCTGGATTGTGGTGGGTGGGCTCGGGAAGGAGGCCAGCCGGTGGTTTGGATGGCCCATTTGAGCACGTGGTGTGCTCCGTCCACTATAATAATAGCCAGGAAGCTCTGACAGAGACTAAACATGGACACCATCAGAGAAAACTGGGGCAGATGTCTTTAGGACATAGCTGTACACTTTTAGACTTCTCACCGTAGGATCTCTCAGATCTGTTGCCCGTCTTTTGTGTCAGAAGGAATAGCATTCTGAAGCTTGAAAAGGCTTGAGTGATTTTGATCCTCTCATCTCCATGGAATGTGTGAGCAGAGAAATAGAACAACACTCGAAATGGAAGCTCGAAAATAGTTAGGAGATGCTTCATTTTTTTCCAAGTTTTACGAGCTATCGTGTTATTTTGGTGCATTTTTATTTTTAAATACAGTTTTTAGCGATGAGACTTCTGGGCTGCTTTTTCACTTCTGGATCTAGAAGCAGATTGTAATTTCACTCTCAGTTCAGTGTGAAATAATCGGCTTCCTCCGAATACCAGTTGAGCCCACCCCACGCCCAGGACACAAAGCCTAAGGGAACATGTTAGGTCAAATGAAAACCACTGAATGATCCATCTGACTTTGGAACTTGTATATCGACAGGCATTTGCCAAAATGCATTCTCTCATTTTGAAAGTGTAACAGATGCTGCCCTATTTGAATTTCGCCACATACACACCAATGTGAAGTGCCAACCATCCCTCGACAGCCTACTTCAGATGCATATGTTTGCTAATAGAAACTTTGCAACAGAACCTCCATTCATTTGAATCTCTGTTTAAGCCAGGCAGGAAATTATCTTAATAGTTAACGTTTGGGGTGAGGAGTGGGCAGACACACTGTTTCTCCCTCTATATTCTCCTTATTTCTCTAAGATAAGTACCTAGGATAAAATATTTGACGGTGAGAGATCTTTTGGAACCGTTCCTCTGCATTTTCGACTCTGTGTTCCTCGGTATAGCTCATTGACTGTGATTAAGGAAGTGTAGAAACGTTCTGCATGAAGCATTTATCTGTGTTATATAAGAACAATTTCGCACAGTAGATGGAAACTTAATAAAAATGGTCAGTTTCAGTACACCGGCTTCATAAATTTAAAAAGCCAATCATGAGCCCTCTACTAGTTTATTGGTACTGAACAAATGCTTCGTCCTTAGCGATTTATGATGCATTGGGCCATAAGGGAAAGTGGGGAGTTGATCTGAAAGCAACTGGCTGCTCTAAAAGAATCTCCGTGGGGGGCCAGCCCTGTGGCCGAGTGGTTGAGTTCATGCACTCTGCTTTGGCAGCCTGGAGTTTGCCAGTTCGGATCCTGAGCACGCACCTACATACCGCTCATCAAGCCATGCTGTGGCAGCATCCCACATAGAAGAACTAGAAGGACTTACAACTAGTCTATACAGCTATGTACTGGGGCTTTGAGGAGAAAAAAAAAAAGAGGAAGATTGGCAATAAATGTTAGCTCAAGGCCAATCATCCTCACCAAAAACTATACCTTAAATAAATAAATAAATAAAAGAATGTATGTGGTTGAACTTGAACTTCATAGCGGGACCAAGAGGCCAGGAAGCCAGGTCTCACTGCTGCTGATTGGGATGTTTGAACCGTCAAAGAGGAAGGGAGGCCCAGGAGGCTGGAGCCCTGGAGCTGGCCCAATGTGCAAAAAGACGAGAAACCACGATGCTGCAGACCACAGATCACGGCATGAGGTGCCGCCAAGCTGAGAAAGACAGATAGCACAGGGACTTGACTCTCTGCATGAGGGTGGGAGGTGAGAGCACCCGTCTCTCATGTCTTCGTTACTGGGTCAGTTAACAGGCAAGGGCGGCAACGGAGATATAAAATCAAGGAGACGTGAATAGCCACTGTCCTCCAAGAGCGAAAAGTCAATTAGGGCACAAAAAGTAAGAAATTGACATTTATTAGAAATCAACGTACAAAACCATTTGTACAACTTTAAGGATAAATTTAAGTACATGGGACATTCATGAAAAAGACAGGAGGACTTGTCAGCTCTCCAAAGCGTGATGTGATAGAAATGTCAAAACGGCAGCATGCCTGAGGGCCACCTTCACATCCGGTGTAGGCCATGAAGGACGTTGGCTGTGGCTCCACCTGTAAGCAGTAAACCAGCACCATTCCTTAACCAGAGCTTGGGTGATTACATGATGTCCATAGGAGATAGCCAATGGTTGAACTATCTGGAAATCTCTTCCTGAGCAATGGATGAAGGAGCCAAGAGGGTTTCACCTTGAGCTGACCTTGGGCATGAAGAGAGTTTGGCTTCTCGGAGGCCCCAGGAGAACGGACTGGGCCTTGGCTGACAGAAGGAAGGCCTCAGTTAATCTGTGGTCCTCGCTCTGGCTGCCGATTAGAATGCCCAGGGTGGTTTTGAGAAAAAAGAAACCCCAATATAGATGTCCCACTTGAAGAGATTCTCACTTAATTGGTCTGGGGTAGGGCTGGGGTCTTGGGAATGTTTTTTAAGCTCTCCACAGGGTTAAGTAAAATGAAAGTGTTTGCTAATGATGGAGACAGCTGAAGAAGTGAGTGTGAGAGCACAGGCCATGGCTGGACATGCCCCCTTCACCTCGGTGGGCAGGCCAGAGTGTGAGAGCTGAGCTGCATGGGGAGGAGGGGGATCTGGGAAGGCGACCCCCAGTTTCCCTGGAGGAAAACATGGATCTGACAGTCACGGGGAAGCCCAGGACCCGGGAAGAGGTGACACCCCTGTAAGAGGCGACACCGGCAGACATCAGTAAGAAGAACTGAGATGTGGCGTAACGGGGGTTTCCAGGGCATAGTCAGTGAGAATCCAGGAATCCTAGCGTAGGAGAACCGGGGATCCTGCAGGCAGGCCCCAAAGGCAGAGCCTGAAGGATGCATCCTGTAGCCCCAGCTCCTAAAAAGTCCCACACACAGTAGGTGCTGGGGAAATGCTTGCGAGTAAACAAGATAAGGTCATAAAGCTGGCAAACAAGCAAACAAAACAAGAAAAATGAAATTTAGCCACACCAAATAAAGAACTATAAATTAAGAATAAATACTGTGTTATACCTCTTCAGCCGGCAAAACTTTTAAACCATTATCATTATGCTACCATGTAACAGACCTCGCATATGCATCTAAATAAGGGGAGAGAAAAATGAAGGGTTCCTTGGATAAAGGTGATGGTGATGCAGCTGATTTTTAAATTTGTTATGGCATTGTTGTGATGATGTCCTTTGTGCAATAAATAAGCGTTTTTGCAAAATACACAACGTGGCTCTGCCAGCAGAAGCCAAGGGTGGGCTTAGAGGAGCTGCTGGTGAGCCAGCCCCCAGCTTTCTAGACATCCCTGGCTAGTGTCTGGACAGAGCAGACACTCTGTGATACGTATGACATTTCTGAATGAGTGGAAGGGCTGGAACATCCCTAGGCTCCTGGTCCTTATGGGGACTCATTGGGCTTATAAGGTGGCAACACGGGCTCACTGAGGTCAGCTGAAGATAAGATGGGGCAGCACCACGTCGGGGGGGCTCATGGCCAAGAAGCGCGGCCAGCGTGGGCTGGAGCTGGGAGTCCTGAGGACCCAGGTCCACTGGGACCAGCTCCTGTGTCCATCTCCTTCTCTAAAACAGTCCATATGGCAGCTGGGATCCACATTGTCACCTCCCTCCCACTGGCCAGTCCACCTGTGTTTTCCTGTCCCCGTGCAGAGAGAGCCAGTATGACTGGCCACTGAGCATGGCTGGTCAGTCCAGCTCCTCGGGGTCGGGCTGCTCCTGGACAAGAGCATCCTCTGTTTACAACACTCTCCGGCCACTTGGCTGAGCTGGCAGTGGTGTGGACACTGGTTGAGAAGTTTCCATCAGGAAGACAGTGGGCCCAGGCAGCCACCAGGATAGGGTGCCCAGGGTACCTGTACCACCTCCTTCGCAGTAAAAGATTCAGGAAGAAAAGTGACTTTGGAGTTGAGATGGTGGAGTTGAGATTGAAACCTCCTTGTGGAATTTCCCTCTCCCCATAATTGTCCAAATCAGCAAAATATAAAATGTTGAACGTGACACCAAAGAGTGTTTAAGGCAACTTCAAGGACTGTTCACCAAAGGAAGAAATAGCTTTGAAAAATAAAGCAGAAACTTTCCGCTGTGCTTGCTCCTCCAGTTAAAAGGTGTCTCCAGTAACTGCCAACTGTGTCGTTACCACGTGGAAAGCTGCACACTGTTGAGTCACCTGAGCGTCTAGCATCGCGTCGTTGTGTACTGTCAGGGTCAGAGGTTTCGCAGACTGGCCTTACGGTGTTTTGTTCCCCTTGAGAACTTGGTATTTATTATAGAAATAAAGTTGTACAAATAGACTTCTAAATCTTGTTTTTACTCATGTGCCTTAAACACCTATTTCGGGACAAGGCACTGTCCTGGTTCCGTATAGCGTACAACACATCAGCAAGATGGAATCCTTCTCCACGTGGTCTCACAGCCCGAGAGAGCAGCTATGACGCACTCACAAATAGCGAGCGATGTGTACAGAGAAACAGTCGCCAGGAAGCAGAAGCAAACCCTTCATAACGGGGGGAGAGTCCTCTCTACCTGGGAGAATCCAGGACGGCTTCACAGAGGAGGGCACATTGCCTTGGGCTTAAGAGAAATTTCCCGCAGAAGATGGGAAAAGGGAATTCTGATCAGAGAGACGGTGGACGTCCCCACCTCCCCTCCGGCCTTTTTCCCCTTTTTCCCCCCGCACTCCAGCCAGAGTGACATCCCGACAAGCAGGTCCATTCCTGCCAGGCTCCTGCGGTAGCTGCCTGCTCTCAAACCAAGTTCAAGCTCCGTGAGGAACGCGGCCCAAGGCCCATCCTCTGTCTGTCTCTCTGTTTCCCTCCCTCTCTCTCCCTCTCTCTGTCTCTGTCTCCCTCTCTCTGTCTCTTTCCCTCCCTCCCTCTCTCCCTCCCTCACTCTCTCTCTCCCCAGCCTCGTGTCTGTCTGCTCACCCCTGTGTGGTACACCCTGGCTGTACTGAACTTTCAATTGTCCAAACAAACAGCCTTCCCAGCTCAGACTTCACACATGCTGTTCCCTCTGCTGAAAGCACTTCCCCTCGTTATGCACCCCTGCCCTGGAGCACCAGCCCACCTCCTCCTCCCCTCCTCTTCTTTCTCCCTCTCCTCCTCCCCTCCCCCTCTGGCATTCCCTCCTCCTCCTCCCCTCCTCCTTCTCCTCCTCCCCCCCCTCCTCCTCCCCCTCTCCTCCTCCTCCTCCCCTCCTCCCCCTCCTCCTGTTCCTCTCTTCCCGCTCCTGCTCTCCCTCCTCCTTCCTCCCCTCCTCCTCCCCTCCTCCCCCTCCTCCGGTTCCTCTCTTCCCGCTCCTGCTCTCTCTCCTCCTCCCTCTCCTCCCCTTCCTCCCCTTCTTCCTCTTCCTCCCCCTCCTCTTCCTCCTCTACCCATGAAGGCACAGCCTCACCATGTAAGGGGCTCCCAGAAGCCACATATAGGGCCATCTGAGCATCTAAGGCAAAAATGACCTTAATGGTGAGCAACACATTGACAGATATTAAAGATCCATGAGTCCTTCGTGACACCTGAAGAGAGAGAGAGTGAGAGATGTCAATAATATCTCTAAAATAATTAAACTTCCCTTCTGTCCATGAATTCTCTCTTTCCTCCAAAGACAGGCTTTGCCCAATACGGGTCTTTTTCTTGCTTCTCCAGCAGATTTTTCTCAGATCGCCAGCTCTCCTGGTCCCAAGACTGGGCAGTGCCAGCCCTGGGCGTTGTGCCCTGGGTGGGGCCTCCTCACAGGGACTTGGTTTCCTGTGGCTCCTGGAAGGTGGGTTAGTTGTTCCACTGGCTTTGAGGCCCCGGGCATGTCTGGGCCCAAGTTCTCCCCTGGCTTCCTCAAGGCCGGGGGCCCCTCTCCGTGGCCGCAACAGCCCCCACGTGGTTTATAAGCTGTGCTTCCAGACAGGTCTCCCATGATCCCCCTACCCCGTGAAGCGGGGGCTCTCCTACCTGCCCCTGGACTTCCTCCTTGTGGTTCTTAGCACCCTTGTGAGCTCTCGTTCTTGGGTCTTCCTGACTGCCGTTGGGGTCGGGGAGAAGGAGAGATACATAGGGATCGGGGGCACGGGCGCTGCATGACCCCCACAGCATGTGGGACGTCCTGTCTCCAGAGTCAAGGGCTGCTCCGGAAGCAGCTGGGGAGAGACACTCATCATCTTCTTGCCTCTCCTTCTCTGAGCTGTACAGAGAGCGTTTCGAGTGCTTTGGAAAGCTGCTCGTGGACATGATGTAGACAAGCATCACTCATTTTGCCCTTGGTGGGGGGACAATAACCATGATGCTGGTCATCAGGCACCTGACTCTTAGTACGGTGTAACATGATTGCACAGAAACAACAGGTGAGGCTTTGCAAGGCCTGGCTGCTCTGGATTGGGAGCAGCTGGGCCCTGGCGGTGTAGGGCAGAGGGGGCTTCTCTGGGGGTCAAGGCAGAGCCGCCCCCTGCAGTGGCAGGTGTCCCAGCAGGCTCTGATCTGGCTGCGCAGAGGCAGCGACAGGGACCAAGGATGCCGTGGTTGGGCTCTCTCTGCAGTGGGGGCCCAGGGCAGGGAGGCTGGCAGGATTCGGGCTCCAGGAAGGAAGCATGACCTCCAGCTCCAGGCTGGGGCTCAGGACTGGCTTCCTGGCCCTGAGAAGGGACAGGTAAGAAGGGGGAGAGCAGCCCAGGTGTGCATAGCAGCCGAGAGCTGGCAGGTGGCAGAGCAGGACAGACAGGAAGCAGCTTAATGCTGGGAACGTGGTGCAGGAAGGCAGCAGGACTGCGGCTGGGAGTCAGCTTTCAGAGCCTGGAAGGAGCCAGAACATCAGACGACAGGACCAAACTCAGGGCGTGGGGTACCGCAGGGGAGGCCACCAGGATGGGAAGCCGGTGTCCCACGGGACTCCTCCGTGAACCTGCAGGGGGAACTAAGTCTCCAGCACCATCCAAGCCCTGCTTGGTGGACGCAGCGCTCGCTGCTCAGACTGGCCAGCAGGGCAACTGCCCAGGGGGGCAGGCGAGGGGCTAGACGTTCCCTCCATAAACCAGGAAAGAGTCCATGTGCTTGACCATGGTCACAGCAGTAGCGACACACGCACTTCTTACTGTCCAGTCTCGACAGACAAGCTCTGCCTGTAATTAACAACAGTACTATTCCGCTTCAACAGGAAGAAGACGAAGGGTGGAAGATGTCACCAAGTGTTTTTCTTCCTACGATGGAGGAAGGAAATAACGTGTACAAAGGTGGGTTTAGGAGGAAGGGCGTGGCCCCCGGGGTGTCGCTCTGTCCACCCTGCATGGCCCCTGGCCCTAGCACTCAGCGTCTGTTGGGCAGAACTAGGTGCCCCATCATGAGAGGCTGCAGACTTGCAGCTCAGAGCCAAGATCTTCTGTCCATCTGTGTTTTAAGATTCCTTTGGGTGCCTTAAAGGCATATAATTGGTAAAAGGACAAGATCACAGGGTGAGAACATGGTCTGAACCTCCATTCTGTTCTGAACCCCTAAGACTTCCACGAACATTCTCTTGCTGGCAATGAAAGGGAAGAAAGGTCTCCCCTGGATTGTGTAAGCTCAGAAAATCAACACCGTGTGTACAGCATCATGTTTTTATCACGTGCGCCCAAACACCGACGCGGAATGCTTTGGTCCGTTGTTGAGCATTATTATAATTAGCACAGCTATCATCTGGCTGGATCTGCGAGCTTATGAATCGGTCTTTCAGATAATTCCATTAGAATTTGCTAGAACGATTTTCCAATGCCTTTGCTTCCACTCCACCCTCCAGATAAATCCCAACACAGAATGGCCCGCCAAGATGACCCTGGTCATTAGTGCTATTTGGAAATTCCTGAAAAATGCAATAAGGATGTGAATTAGAATATTTTCAAACATCAGTCATGTGTGGGCCTCCTCCCGAATTCTGCTCTTATCTGGACAGCACCGGTACTATTCTTTCCTTAATGTATATTTTTTAAATAGACTCACACCAATAAATTGAGCTCATCCTAAGTGACAATCTCAGAGTCGTCACAGGTTTGCTATGCTAGTTATACAAAGTAAGAAAGTCCATGTGCCACCTAAAATTCTGTCGCATACCACTAGTGGCAGGAATCCCACTCTGCAAGAGGGGCTGAACTGCAGTGGGAGCCAGGGGCAAGGAGGACATCGGCAGGATTCAGCAACTGCTTTATTTGGGGAGGAAGGAGGTCAAAGGCGTGAATTAATATTTATTAGGTGCTCAAGACACGCACGGCTTTGCGTGTTCCATGCCCATCTCACTTAATCTTCACAACAACCAGGAGAGGTAAACATAGCTCTCCCTCTTTGGGCAGGTACCGATAGTCAAGTTTGAGAATTCATCAACTCTTTGATGAACAATGGCACAGAGCAATCACTGTCAAAACGCCCATTCACTTACATATTCATTCAACAAACCTTGATTGTCTCCAGTGTGCCAGGTGCAGAGCTAGCCTGGAGACACAAAGATGGCACATGCCATCAAAACACAATATACCAGGCGCTGTGGTGGTGGATGGGTGGGGACAGTGGCCTAAGTTGGGTGGCTTGTGTAAATTAGTCTGGCAGCAACAACATCCGACGCGCCCAGTGAGGAATCACAGTAACCCACACTGTGGGGTCACGGGCCTGGCTGTGGGCTGCCACCAGGACTCAGGCGTGTGGTTGCAACAGTAGCTGCCATTTGTTAAGACACTACTTTGCATGACATTGTCTTTTGGTCTTTACAACCACCCTCGTTTGTTTCATATTCTACATGTGTATCACCAAACTTCCAGATAATTTTCCACTCCTTCGAACACATCAGATCATTTCTGGTTCATTTTCTCCCCAAGACCTCCCTCTTGGAGGTTGTCAGTTGACATCCTTGGGCCTTCACTTCTCCTGACAGTCACTCCCTCATTTTCCTCTTCCTCCCTCACTTCGGTGGAGCCCGTCCTGCAGGATGTCTGCGAGGGGCTCCCAGAGGGCTTTCTAGGAGCCAGGGGCATCTACATTATCATCCTACACTCATGCTTGGGTGACAGATTCCCCCGGGGTTTGGAAGGCCTGGCTCCCTTCTTGTCTGATGTAACCACATGGAGAAAATAACGGAGAAAGAAAAATGAGAGCAAACCGGATCCTCATGCACAGTAACAGGAAGTCAGGAGCTCATGTCCAGAACTGGTATATCCAGAAGTAGCATATTATTTAGCAAGCATATTAGTAAGCATATTATTTAGACATTGGGAGAAGAAGAGAGAAACAGCTAAGGGCTCATGTGAAGCTAGATGCCTTCACACTCTGCTCTAGTGGGATCTGTGCTCTTCCTCCCACAAGCCAACCACACTCCCGCCTCAAGGCCCTCATACATTCTGCTCCCTTTGCCTGAAATGCTTGTCCCTGCAGGCCTTCCCTGAGACTCACATGAGATAACAGCCTCCCCACTTCACCCTGTGCCCCACCCCTGACCCTACTTTACTGCCCTCCATCTGACTTCGATATATGTGTGCGTGCCTGTGTGTGCGTGTGTGTGTGCATGTGTGTGTGTGTGTGTCTGTGTGTATGTGAGTGTTTGCTGCCTCCCTGCAGTGGGACCAGGTCCATGAGGGTAGGGCCTTCGGCCATCGGCCGGCTCTGAGAGCAGTGCCTGGCCCATGAATTAAATGACTTATGAATAAATTCTTTACAAATTAAATAATAGATGAATAAATCAGATTTATGAGTTAATCTGAATTTACTCGATGCATTTTTTTTTCTTAAAGATTGGCGCCTGAGCTAACAGCTGTTGCCAATCTTTTTTTCTGCTTTTTCTTCCCTAAATCCCCCCAGTACGTAGTTGTATGTTTTAGTTGTGGGTCGCTCTAGTTGTGGCACGTGGGACGCCGCCTCAGCGTGGCCTGGGGAGGGGTGCCATGTCTGCGCCCAGGATCCGAACCAGCGAAACCCTGGGCCGCCGCAGTGGAGAGCGCAAACTCAACCACTCCACCACGGGGCCGGCCCCCCAATGCATTTTTTAATGAATGAGCAAACACAGGACTGAATGTCATTGGGCAGTGTCCCCAGAAGGCAGAGTTAGACCAGTTTTTATTATAATCCTTTTCATACTCTCTTGACTTCGTTTAAAACGATGTGCGTGGATTATTTTGATAAAAGCGAAACTTACTCGTCGGGAAATCTAATGTTGCCCGTGGGAAGCCCAGTCTGTGATCTGCTGACCCAGCCAGGAGAGGGCCTTTTGTGTCATATCTGTTTCCATCAAGGCTAGAGCTGCAAACAGTGGCCGCTCGGGAGCAGGAAGTGGGAAGTGTCATTTTCCTAGTAGGAGGCTGTGCAATTGTCACCTGCCGGGTCTTTGGAAACTGAAAGAAATTAAATGTCTTCGTGGTAGAATTCTTTTCTTAGAAATCAAAGGTTTTCCTTTTCAAATAAAACATTAGCATTTTAATCACCGAGATTAAGCCCCCTCTCCTCCGCCCCCCCCCCCCACCCCAATGTGTGAAACCTCGCAGGCCCTGCTTTTCACTGTCTCCGGGATAAAAGCTCATTCTGGGCTGCAGGAGAGAGCAAGTGGCTGTGGGGCTTTGAGGCCCTTGAATAGCTTCCTGCATTTATAAATGCCCATGGAATTCCTGAAGGGATTGAGAAGTGCCCCCTGCAAAAGTGTCATGAGAAAAGCAAAGTTTCAGCAGAAAACGAAGTCCATTTCAACGATCGGGAGGTGAAATTGGCAAAGGCCGCTTGCACCGCGTTATGTGAAAAACATAGTTACGGCTGCAGGCGCAGAATGTGTGATGAGGTGCCGCTGCTTTTGCATAAATAATCGTGTCGTGTTTTCCGTGTTCCTTTCATTTCTAAGCGCATCACTTGCCAATTTTAGTCAATCTAGGGAAAGATCAGAGCAGCTTCCTTTAAATAACAAAGCTATTCCGCTTTAACGTATCCTGATGAAACAGGTGGGTGTGCTGTTGAAGATTTAGTCATCGTACAAGGGGGAAATCTGTTAAAAAAGAATCATTAGCAAACAGCACATTTTAACGCATTTAAACCTTTATAGGATTTTCAAGGCGGGACGTGTACGATTTTAAACACCTGAAAAGAAACATCAGATTATAGTCTGACATTTTAAAGTTTTCCACGGTTTAGGCTATGTCCATTTCAGAAAAAGTACTGAAAATGAGCCATGACTTTCAAAGGAAAAAACCGTAAACTAGCTGAGCCTTCAGTGTACACACACCCGACAAGCTAACCTCAAAATCCACCATCCAGGGGGTCCAGGGAAAAGGATAAACTCTCAGATATTTATGACTTGAGACCTTTTTCACATAGTGGGCTGATAAGGACAATTTACGCAGTGCATATTTTTCACGCCCTGACTATAAAAACTAGGGGAGACCTCTCTGACTGGCTCTCACTCGTGCGAATGACTGTTTCAAATGATGAAAATTCAGCTCCCAGCTTTCCAGCCATTCCCTATGTGCCTGTTCCTGCCACGCGTGGCCCCCATCAACCTTTCCCAGGCTTCTCCCCCTTGGTCTACACACCTCAGTCACAGGCTGGTCACCTGCCGCCTCTGGGTGATGACACCCCTTGAACTTCGGTCCCCACCTCAGCGGTCGCCCTCAGACAGGCATCCAGGAGTCACGCCCCAAACCCTCTCCACGACCATCCCATTCCATCGTCTCTGCCCCAGTGGCTGGGCCACCTGTCACATGGCTGCCCTGCTGGAGAGGGATACGTGGGTGAATCAATTCCATGAAAATTTTACCGCCTTTGTGATTTATTTCTTGTCTGTTTCTTATAAGTCCACATTAGCCACTCCAGAAGAACTCTGGGTCCTGTTGGCATCATTGTCTTAAAAGATCTTCCCCCATACATTTGCATTACCCGTAGACTTCTTCTTCATATCTTCCTGCAGAGACCGTGGTCAGCCAGTGACTGGCATGGCCCTGCCAGGCCACACTCCCCTGGGTTCACTGGTGGTAAGGCCATGAGCCTGCGAGTCTGTTCTAGACCTGGAATCCAGACGGGCTCTGCTTCTGCTGAGCCAACAGTCCCCTGGTCTGTCCAGGAAGCGAGGTGGGCCTGCCTGACCTGTGTGTGGCAACACCTTGCAGTGACCATTTCCACCTCCCAAAATTTCCATGCCAACCACTGGGAGCAGCGTCAGCGTCTTCAGCCTGTGGCTTGTGGACCCGACTCACACTTTTGGAAAACTGGAACTGCGTTTCCATGTCCCGTCTTCCTTCCTACGGTTGTCCTATCCTGCAGGGTCCTGACTCTGATCACCCTCAAAGGACACGCTCCCTAGCCCTTGGTCATCCATCACTTCCGCTCTGCTGACATGTGTCAGCTCCTTGGGTGCACAGGTGTCTCTAGAGCACAGCTGCCCTTCCTTGTTCCTCTCCCCTTGGGAGATAGAGATTGTCCATAAGGAGAGCGAAGACGGTGAGACCAATAGGTATGTGTTAAGATGGCGGTTCCACCAGACCCCTAATTGTGGGCTGTGCTGCCTGGGTAGGCATCCGATGGCTGGAGCCCTTGGGGTGGCTCTCTGTCCATTCTCCAGTTCTGAGTGGTGCCTCAGAATCTTGTCACCGTTTTTCTCCATCTCTCCAGGATCTGCAGCTTTTCCTGGATCACGCCATGTCTAGTCCCTTCTCCTTTCATTTCTCACCCCTTCTGCTAATCCTGGTCCTCTGTGATTTATTCAATAGATTCGACCCTCCTTTCTCGTTTACCTACATGACTCTCCAGCACCTTCTCTACTCTTGGTCTTCATGGTTAACACCTCTGGCTCTGTGGAGCATCCAAACATATGTTTCTGTCTGTGACTGTGATGTCCTCTCTGAGTTGACTTCCTCCTTCCTCTGTTGGCTGTGTGACACTCCTGGCCAGTCTCCGGATCTGAGTGTCGTGTTCATAGTGGAGGCTGTGGTTGAGAGGCCGCCATCCTATTCATTCATGCCATCACCTGCCATCAGGCCCCACATGACCCCCTTTCTTCCCACGTCATTGCTGCTGTCCAACAGTGGTGGGGAAGCCTCTGCTTGGCCCGCATGGCCCTCAGTTGCCTTCCTAAGTTGAAGGGCATCGCTGCTCTAAGGATGAGTTCCTAGTGAAGTGGCCGAGTGGGTAGGCTTGCAGATTTGGTTCTAGCAAATTTCCATCCCATTCTGTCCACAGATTCCAGGAAGAGATCTCACTTCCCAAACTGACAAGTCTTATCTCCCCCTCCTAGGAGACACCCCGGTCCCACTGCCAGGATCCAGTTGATCGGCACCTCGGTGCACATTTGGAATTCCTCTTCTGAGAAATGAACTGTATTTCCATTTATTCCAGTGCTACAAAATGATCCTTATTTTCTCTAGGGTCACATTTTTATAACCATATTCCTGACTGCCAGCATAAAGCAAGAGGGAAATGTAAACTACGTATGATTTCAAAAACATCCAAGACGTAATTCAAAAATACAGCTGTTGAATTACGGGAAAGTCCTGGCTGCTTGTGTGTTCAGTGTTGTCTTTTAATAGGGGGCCAGGGAAAACCACATGGGGAGTTGAACTAGCAATAAAATCTTTCATATTTTAGTGAATTATTTGAATAATAAAAGTAATAGAAAACATATTACAAAAATAATCATCCATTCTTGTATAATCCCACAATTAACATATTGCTCTTTACATGGTTATAATCATATAGAAGGATCCTGTTTGTATCAGACTTTTTTATTTATTTTCACATTAGCAGTTTTCCTCTTTACTTCGGAGACATTGCACAAGCCCATTGCTTCCATTTGGGAAGTGGAAGAAAAGGGCATATGAATTTTAGCACTCTCTTACTTACTTTATTCAAACTTTTATTCTGTGCAAAAAGATAGAAAATTAAGCTTGTGTTTTATATTGCAATAACTGCTTTTATGAACCTTCATGCTGAAGAACATGTCCATTTTCTTTTGCTTTATCCCTCTGGAGTATAGACCTGTGGAAGAATAAAGATGAATCATGGAATTTCCCCCAGGACTATGACCCGGAGCTGATCAAAGAGGAGAAGCGGAAAGAACTGGAGTCAGAAATCAGAGTGCAGGTAAACACACCTTCACATTGTGCTGATAACAAGTCGCTAATCACAGTCATTTACGTGTTTACAATTTCCCGTTAATGATCTACCCGGAATTTAAGCTGTTTTTAAGCGTCACAAAGAAAACGCGGGACATGCAAAGTCACTTAAAAGTGATGTGTTGTGTATTCACCCAGGTTGATGAGTTGATGAGACAAGAACTAAAAAATTTAAAACTAGCTGTGAACAGAGAAAAGGAATTGCCGGCTAAAACGGGAAAGAAAGGAGGTAAAAAGGTGAGTAGTGAATGTGCCTGGGGGTTCAGGGATGAGGCAGAGGGCAGACTGAGATCATGAAAAGGAGCCACTGCCCACGCAGCCGGTGGCACGTCCGGGATGCTGCCTGGCAGACCCTGGCTGCCCCCAGGCTGCTTCACAGGGACACATGTCTTCACTGGGACACATGTCTTCACAGGGACACCTGTCTTCACAGGAACACATGTCTTTACAGGGACACCTGTCTTCCTTTGGTGAAGGAAGCCCTCAGGGTTGTGGGCTTATAAATGGGGTAAAGTCAACAGTCTAAACTAACCATCCCCACCCCTCATCATTGCAGATTCCTATGACCCGAGCCCCACCAAGTGGATGACAACTCTCAGAGGAGCCAGTGAGGGCGCCCCAGATACCCAGTCCTCTCTCCCTGTAGGCAGCTCTGTAGGGGAGGCCAGTAGCAACGAGCAAGTTCTTTGTGACTGGGGGAACCAGAGCAGAAGGAAGCCGGCGAATTGAACTTTAAGCTGCCACCACTCCATGTCACAGTGGTTTTGAGTAGCCGGTTGGCTCCCAATATCCAAAGTTTGTTTCCTAGGACTCCTCCTTCCACTTTCATCCCAAGCCAGTCCTGCCATTTGGGCCAGGATGCTCAAGGTAGAGGGCCGAGACAGCAATTGCACACATGGGCATTTATCCCAGAGAAACAAGACTTGCATGCACGCGCGCGCGCACACACACACACACACACACACACACACACGTTTATAGTGCCTTAATCAATTCAGCCCCAAACTGGAAACAGCAATAAAAACAAAGGATCTCTCAATACACACGATGACCTGGATAAATTTCCTGAGAATTACGATGAGTG
The DNA here is from genome assembly GCF_041296265.1 of Equus caballus. Lineage (NCBI taxonomy): Eukaryota > Metazoa > Chordata > Mammalia > Perissodactyla > Equidae > Equus > Equus caballus. The sequence goes on along the minus strand of NC_091689.1, from coordinate 22,722,366 downwards.
AAAAGCAAAAGAGTTGCATCCTATGTGATTCTGTTGATAGAACATTCTTGAAAGGACAAAATTTAGGGGCTGGCCCAGTGGTGTAGTGTTCCCACATGTTCTGCTTTGGCGGCCCAGGGTTCACAGGTTCGAATCCTGGGCACAGACCTAGCCATCAAGCTATGCTGTGGTGGCATCCCACATAAAATAGAGGAAGACTGGCACAGATGTTAGCTCAGGGCCAATCTTCCTCACCAAAAAAAAAATTTAATATTTAAAAAACTGAAAAGCATGCATGAATTATAGCTGCTGTGTGGAACCACATAAGTGAGTGTTGCAATCATAGTATTGAGTGAAAGAAGCCAGACACAAAAGAGTTTAAATTGCATGATTCCATGTGCAAGAACAGGCACTGTGAATCTAGTCAGAATAGTGGTCACCTACAGACTGGAAAGCAGCATGAGAAAGAGTTCAGAGGTGATGAAAATGTGTTGAAAATGTGTTCTCTGTTTTGAACTGGGTGGTGGTTACATGGTTATATGTACAAATTAAATGTAAACGTTAATCAGCCTGTACGCGGGTATACTTTGCTGTACCCAAATTATACAGCAGTAAAAGAATGAATGAATGAATGAATGAATGAGGAGATGGACATGGAGGAGGAGCGTAAGGAAAGGGTCAGTCCTGTGTGACGGGGAGCACGCGTCGTCTGTGGAGGCCTGAGATGGAAGATGAGCCGGGAAGGGAGGATGGAGGCCAGGCTGGAAAGACTTTCTACACCCACGTGGAGGAATTTTCACTTTGTCCTGGGGGCGTTGGGGAGCTACTCGTGTATGTTTTAAACAGAACAGTGAAGCAATCAGCACCGTTTGAAAGATCGCATCCAAGCTTGTCCCTCAAGCCGTCACAAACATCTGACGGCAAAGACCTTTGGGAACCGGATTTGGGGCCAGATGCTAACAGAGGGAGGTGATTGGGTACCAAGGACCAGCACAGCTTCATTGCCCATGCACATGGCTCTCTCATCCTTCGTAATACACTGTGCCAGAGCCCAGAAAAATAGAACCAGAGTGCTCAGGGCTGGATAGACATTAGGTCCTGTGCAGGTGTCACAGTGGTGACCTCATTTTCTATCCACCCGGGGACACGTCCACATAAGCAACTTGGGACTTTCCAGGCCAATCCCTACATTCATGGAAACGTTGCAACTCCATGATCAGTGTACCACAGTTGACTTCTCATCTCCTATTCCTCCCCCACCCACCACCAAAAATCAGCTTCCTTCTCTAAGTTCTAGAGCTAATTTGCTCACTTGTTTTTACTAAATTGTTGGTGATTTCCATTTTCTTCCAGAAAAACAAAGGGAAGAAAGGGAAAAAGGGGAAGAAGGATAAAGATCTGACGGCTGACAGGTGAGAGGGCACCTGGTTGGCTGGAATGCACGTGAGAAGGGGAGGGCATCCCAGAGAAGAGCACAGGACACGGTCTAAGTCCTCGGCCTTGGCCTGGGAAAGGCACCTCTTCCTGGTACACTACACCCCTGTCATCCTCGAAGTGTCGAGGGGGCTGTGCTGGACCACTCTGCTGCCTGTACAAAGCACAGCCTCCTAGGCTGGAGAGATGCTCGCCAAGAGGAGGGGCCCAGAAGGCAAGCTTGGGCCCCATCTTTTCTGAGATCATGTGACTCCTTTTAAGTTTCAACATTCATGGGGTTCTTATGAAATTGCTTAAGAAGTAGCATCTTAATCCAGCTTTCGAGGAGGCTAAGACTGAGTTCCTTGAGGGCAGAGACAGTACCCATTTACCTTCTCGTCCATACCTCGGCCCACTGAGGTGCTTCATGAATGCCCATTGGAGGAAAGATAAGGCTGAGTCTCAAAAGGGCTATTTCCATTTCCTTGAGCTGAATTGGCTGAACTTTGATACTAATGAATAATTTTAAATGCTCATTTTTTTTAAGCTGAGATGGCCCTCCGGTGCCTTAACATTGGAAATAAATAGGACCTAGGTTTTCAGATATTTTCAAGGAATTTAAATAAAATCCCTAATAAAGAATGTCAGTACTCATTTGGAATGTATGCCTCCCTTCCCGTGGGTTTGTTAATGGACATCATGTGTTGCTCCCCTGTTTTGGGGTGTCCCCGAGCCCCCTCTGGGCCCCAGTGATACATTCCCAAACTCTGGTTGAGAGAAGATCCACGGGAGAGGAAGCCAGCTGGGAAGTGTCCACAGGAGAAGAGGCGCCCAGAGCACCCCAGAACTAGTGCACGTGCCTAGCAGCGTGCCCTGGCAAGAAGCCTCTGGAAAGACAGCCTGACAGGATGAGGGCTTTGGCTGTGGAGAGAACAGGATACCACAGGATATGACTAGAAGACAGTGGGTCTCCTCACTTGAGGTCCCGTTGTTTGGAGAAAGGCTCAGGGTCAAGATGCTGTGGCTGACCGCTGCCTAAGAGGGGCCGGGGCAGCATTCTGAGGCCCAGGAGCCCGTTCCTGGGGAGGCACCCACCCGCCCATGCACCAACACTCACGCCTCCTGGGGATACAAGGAGCATCACAGTCCCTTCCGTGAAGATGGTCCAGCTCACGCATGCACAGAGCGCCACGGGCATCTTTGGGTAGCTTTTAAATGCCACTTTTCTTCTTTGTTCTCACTTTAGTCCCCAAACCAAGTACAGTCCTTTAGATGAAGAAGACCATGCTAAGTGTCTTATCCAATGAGAACCCAGAGCCAAAATCAAATCTACCAATAAAACCTAACCGCTAAGTTAAAATTATTCATTCACATTTGCTTGCGTTTAAAGTATCGCTTTACCGAATAAAATGCTGCTTTAGCAATATAGATCCCACACGTGTGGTTCATGGACAATATCCATTAAACATTGAGTATATTCTTGGCATATGTTTCTTTACAGTTGAGCTATCATAAATGGGCTGCAAGCAATAGTCTAGTGAAATGAAGAGAGACCAGTAGTATTTCGTTCACATTTATGCCCCGAAGTATAGAAATACCTGGTCCTCTCCTTCCAATTTTCACTTTAATTCTAAAGACTCTGTGTCACTAGACTGGGGCTAGTTCTCTGCCAAGCCCTGGAACACAACTTCTGTTTCTCTCATCAAGTTGATATAAACTGTAAACCAGTATTTTTATCATAGTTCAAGGTAGTCTTAAAGTTGAAAATGGTGTATACCATAACAAGAGTTCATTTCATTGGAAAGATCCAAATATAAGGTTTGTGTTCCGGGCTTCATGGTATATTTGGTTTTGGTCATTTTAGAGGATCCTCGTCAACTTTATGTTAATATTTTATGCATTCGTTATATGTTTATATTAAATAAGTATTCAAGTTAAAACACTACAGTTGATATTTCCTCGAAGTAAGTCAGATACTGTTACCCCAAATTCCATTACAATGAAAGCATTCTTAGTTCTCAGCAGAGGGCACACTATTTTAAATATATTTGATAGAATAAAATTCCAGTCAATCAAAGACTGGGGCCATTGGATTAACATTTGTCCCGATGGTCTTTGGCTTGAATCTGACTGTTGTTCTTGAGTCTCTTTTAATCACACTAACCTGGATCATAGAACAGTCAAAGAAGTGATTAAATACGGTTATATTTACAATTCTTCAGTCTAAAGAAAGATGAGGGTAGAAGCAAAGAATAAGGTCCACAGAAAAGAAAAAGACAAAACATCTCAAAGGACTATTCTGAACAATATTTGAGCTTGACCTCTCTGAATTCCTGCCAGCCAAGCCCTTGTTAGTTTCATTGGGGGTTTCATTCATTAAATGGGATACAGTCTCCATTTTTCCCTCAGTTAGTATAAATTACCAGTGTGCTGGCTCTATGCCCAAGGCCCTCTTAGAGAAGTGGTTTTGACGTCTGTAAACACTATGGAGAAGTATAACATCCTCCTAAAAATCATCATGCTGGCAACTTTAGACGTTCTATCTTCCATGTCAGAATTAATTCCAATATAAGCCTTTGTTCTTTATAGATATTTCTTTTAAATCATTATGCTATTGGGTTAAAAGGAAGCATCAATTTCACAAAGGATTAATGATCTACTACGGCTTGCAGATGCTCACTGAATATATAATTATGGGCCCACTGCGTTACTGCTATTGGGTAATTTCTACTTCATATTTGCGCCATCATGAAGACTGATGAAAGGACAGACTGGAGGCGCTATAGTGGGTCTCAGATGCCCAAAGATATAATTCTTATTAACGAGAAATATCAGATACACACATGGATGAGTGGAAGTATTGTTTTTAAAAAGCCTAATTTTTCCCCCAATTGTAGAAGCACTTCAAAAGTCGATTTATTTGCATATATTCAAATGTACTTTGAAATAGATCTTGTTAAAGTTCACCGCGTATGTGACGATTCACAGAAATACTGTTGATCTTGTGTGCATGCTCATGGAATAGCTGGTCTGCTTTGTCCCCAGGACCATTGAGTCTCTGTATAAGGAACTGGTCGAAGAAGGGTTGCTGATCCAGGCCCTGAAAGTCAACCTCTCTGATTACATTGGTAAAGTACACAAAGAACCATTCATGTGTGCGTCACATATGTCACCCCTTGGGTTTTGAAGTCCCAACAGCTGGAAATATGCTTCATTTGGGTTTGGTCCAAACCAAAGCCTGGCCCATAGGGGCTTGTAGTAAATGTGTGTTGGGTTGAATTGATTTGAATTCATTCTGTGCTGCAAACTAATGGGTCCAACTCTCTCCCCTAATGGGGTAGAATCAAGTCTTCGAACCAACTAGCAAGTTCCTTGGGGCGTTCTTTCTGGCATAAGCTTAACTGAGGAAGTGAAGACTTGTACATGCTTTCATATTTAAACAAAATGCCCTAGGGGGAAGCACCTGGTCCTTCGGCAACACACAGTCCTCACAGGTGCAATTCCTTCCAGAAGGGGCCATCACAGAAGTAGTTGGGAGGATGGAGGTGGGGACATTTGCAATCACCATCTTCAACTAATGTTTTTCTCTTAATTTTTGAAAAACAACATGATGACCTGAAAACACACTTAGAGCTTAAAATTCCTGATACCACCCTAATGTGGGTATCACTTTCACTTTCCCGCATCTACAGGGAGCAAGGACATTCTCCTACATTACCACAAAAGGGTAATCACCCTCAGAAAATCTAACATGAATATCATACTATTACCTAATATCTCATTAATCGGTTTCCCCAATAGTCCTAATAATGTCCTTTATAGCTTTGTCTTTCTCAGCCCAAAATCCAATCAAGGATTGTGGATATGATGGTCAAATTTTTTAGTCTCCTTTCATTCCTCTGATCTAGAACAATTCCCAGCCTTTTTCAGTCTTTCACAACATTGACATTTTTAAAGAGTCTGAGCTGTTTTATGATTGTCCTTCAACTGAACTGGTTTGATGGTTTCCTCATAACTTGATTCAGGTTAAACGTTTTTGATGGGAAAGCTACATAGGTGATATTTGTCCTTCTCAGCGTTTCACACTGGGGACACACGATGCCACTTAATCCCATCGCTCGTGATGTTAAGTTTAATCACTGGTGAAGGAGCTTCTCCATTGTAAAGCTTCACTTTCCCCTTTGTAATTAATGAATAGTCTGTGGGGGATACAGGACCTGGAGATTCTGTTCCCAAGTGTCTTAAAGGCTTTAATATCCACTGATGGTTTTTGCTGCATGGATTATGGCTACGGTGGCTGTAAGTGGGAATGTTCTCCCATCCCTTCTGTATTTATTAGGTACCATTCTTCTAGGAAGAGATTTCCCTCCCACCCTCCTTTTAAAATTGTCATGGAGTCAGGATTCTCCCCTTTTTGTATTGTGTTATCATCCATTTCCATCTTATTCATCCTGTTTACATTGACCCAGTTTTGGCCTTTGGGAGCAAGAAGGCTGACATTACCCTTGATCAAAAAATAATTACTTTAATCCCTTTAAAACAAAACCACATTTCCTTCTTGAGGGCTTGGAGGAGCCTTGATATTTCCTATTAATATAAATATATATTGGAATATATATGGAGTTTCTGTTTACCTTATGTGTTTCTTGTTCAAGTACTTTAGGGTTTTCTTCTGGATCCCCTTGATTATGTTCTGTTAACTCTGTTAATATGAAAAAATGACGTTTTTAACAGAATGCTGTCTCTTTACTTGTGGTTGGCGTCTGTGAGTGCTCTACTCTTTGTCTCCATTCTCCTTTCATAACGTGTTTTGCTCATCGCTGAATTCCTACTGTTTAGCACAGTGCCTGGCACATGGTAGAGTCTCAGAAACATTGATGGACATGTTTCTCATCTTCTTATTAATTTCTTATCCTTCTTGGACTTTTTCAATGATCTCTCTGTCCATTTCCAGGCAGCATCTTTAAGATGCCTGAGGTCAAAGGGAATTGAGTCAGCCACTTAAGAGTGGCCGCCAATGAAAATGACCCAGTCTAACAAAACTAGTCAAATTGCCACAAGGGCTGGCTCCCTTTGGTCTTTTCCAAGTTTTCCTTATTTTTTCCCAGTTAAGGTCCTTAGCTTGAAAGATGGCAGTGGATCTCCCCAAACCCCCACGTAAAAATAGACACATCAACTAGATAGCAAAAACCAAACGCATGGACAACATTTTCACCAAAACAGAATGACAGGGCTTCCCCTCAAACCCCAAAGTGCAAGCCACTGGGGACACAGAACAAAAGAACTGCAAAATAACCAGCAAACACTCCCTGGACAGTACGGAAGGCCGAGGGGGAGCAGCAGCTGAAACTGGGAGGGGTTTGCCCCTCGTCAGTAGCAGATGGATGCAAAGGGATGAAATGAGGAAATACGAAGGGGCGAGAACAGGCTCATCTCTGCACCCTCTTGAAAGTGACCTTCCACGCTCCTTTCCAAGACTGGGCCTCCCACTGGGAAGGAACTCTTGGGAGTAGGATCGCAACTAAATAGAGCAGGGACAACAGAGATGAAAGACAGCGGAGGTCCAGAAAACATTGGGAAAGGGGACCAGAGCCGGGACATCTAAGAAAGCAAACTTTACCATATATGAAACAACAGAAGTCGGGGCTCTCTGAAATTTAAAAAGCCCCCTCGAGCCAAAGTTTCTTCTAAAAGTATGGGACTATTAACTCTCGTAAATTTAAGCAATGGAAAAGTTCAACATCAAAAGCCATGCAAAGTTTCCATAAAAAAGAAAGAATAAAGAACAAATTAACATCACAAAAAGATATGCCCGTAAAGCAGACCAACTCTTTGAAACCAAGCTAATACATATTAAGGAAATTATAGATCTGTAAGCATCTTCCGGAAGAATCTACTAAGAATGAGCTATAGACAACCAAAAATGACTAGAGACCTTAACGCAAGGACTGGTGGTAAGCATTCAATATATACCTACTCATAAAGCTAAGACTAACTGAGGGCTGCACGGGAGCATGGAATAGGTAATGGCTCCATGCTCGGACAATGTAGATATAGTTCAACCACCAAAAATAAGGAGAGAAGAATTAGCACAAACACAAAGTATCACCATTTTCAGTTATCCTAAGTGGTATTGATAGTGTTGGGTTTGTTATTATGAGGTTGTGTGTGTGTGCATGGAGTGTAGTAAATATGAAAAAAAAATGTGAGATAAAGCAAATGGGAAATTATGGGCTACTCTATCATCCCCCTTGTCCTTGGAGATGAATATTCTCCTGTGTGCGAGAATGGAGATAAAGATGTAATAGGAAAGGAGTTAAGTAAAAACTTAGAATCCTGAATTTGAACTGGAAATTCCAGTTTCAACTCGTGAGGTATTTTGTCACACACACACGCACATGCACTGGTGGTGTGCTGATCCCGGCTCCCGAGAGCTGCTTGTTAACTTTCTTAGGAATTTTGTAAGGTGGTTGTGGTGCACACCACGGCGTATGTTTCCTAACTCTGTCCATTGAAAATTCCTACAAATAATGACCAACCCAATAGCCATGAGCATTCCTAGCTCCAAGATCATGATGTTAAAATATGATTTCCCACTCAAAGAAATCAGTTTCTTGGAGAAATGCCTGGTTTGAGACAGGGACAGGAAATGTCAACCGCTGCCTGGAATGAACATCCCATCATATCAGATAGCAAGGAAGCTTTCAAAGATGGCTAGATTCATGGCAAAAAAGACTCAGGAGCCAAAAAGACGAAGCTCCCTCTGGCCAGAGATGGAATATTTTGAGCTCTGGTAAGGCTGAGAAATGCAATGGATTGAAATCCACAAAATATGTTTTTATTCACAAGTTCATAATGATAGAAAAACACTAGCTGGTCATCTTTGGAAGATGACAAGAAATGGGTTCATCGTCTTGAAAACCAGTAAGTAAAAAGAGTCAAGAATTTGTCCTGCCTTGCCTATGGGAACTATACCAGGTAACCACAGCGTAGATGAGGGACATATTTCTTTTTTAAATGAGTTCTAATAAGTGAAAATTAAAAAAATAGAATTAGGACATCGCCACGTTGCTGCCTCCAGTGGATCTGGGCAAAGGTCATCCAAGGCTGCTAATGTCACAAAAGAGTCAAAACTAGATATTATGTGCCTTCCAATGTGAAAATTCAGTACGTCCTATAGTCTTGTCAAAGGGCAGGCCTCTGGATCCAGCTGCCAATTTGCAGGATATGCAGAGAAACATGGTGGGCCCCTCCACAGGAATGCAGGCAACCAAATCCAGGCTGTAGGAGATGCTAGAGGTCAAACACCTGGGTTCTTCCGTAGATAGATTGTACTGGAAAAGAGAGAGAGAGAGGGAACCTGAAGGTTAAAATAGACTCAGAAGGCAGACTATAGTTTCTAAGCCTGCTCCCTCAGTGATAGCTCAATGAAGAAATACAAGGCAGAGATTGCCATAAATGTGGGACTCTTGCGACTGAGGGCAGAAGGGAGAGAGCTGTGACTGAGACCAGGTATGGGCGGGGGGCGGGGAGTTGTTTCTAGGGTGGCTTAAAATGTGATTTCATAACCTGGCCAGTGGTTACAAGTGTGTCCATCTTACAGTAATTCACTAAGCTACACATTTATCTCGTGGTTTTCTGTATCAATGTTTTATTTTACGGTGAAAGGGGATTTTTAAAAAGATCCTTAGCTTGAGTTCTCAAATAGGTGGTCAGTATGCCCTCATTCAGCTTCTGGTGTTGGCTGCTTGTGTGTCCCGCCAGGGTCTTCAGACTGAACTCTGCCTTGGGGTCCTGGGTGGAAGGGACGCCCACACACACACACACACACCTGTGTGATCACAGCACTGCAGCATCGTTTTCCTCGCTATTTCTCCCAAGGATGCTGTTGTCTGTCCTGTGCCAGAGGCCGTCTGAACCTGCATTGTATTCATAGCTGCAGTGTTCTCCTTAATCACTCTAAGGATGGTAAGCAGTTCTTTCCTAACTGTAACAATTTATCATACAGATTATATGAAAGTCTTACGTGCTCAGGTAAAGCCTTATCCAACTATTTTTTTGACCCTCGACTTGTCTCCTGGCACATATGTTTCCACATCCTTCCTTAATCTGGGTTCGTTCATCTTGGCCGAACTGAGCTACATCAAGGCCCTTTGACAACCCCATCCTTGACTCCCCGCCCTCGGATTTGGCACTGAAGACCCGTCTTTCTCTGGAAGGGAGCTTCGATGTCTGGGCAGTCATTTGATTATTGACTGCTGGCCCCCCTAACCCATTTCTGATTCTGGAACAGACCACCCCAAGCCTGCAGGTCCCCTTCTCCAGCCTGGAGTGTAGACTTCCCGAATGAGGGAGGTCTTCTCTAATCCAGGGAGTCCAGGGAAGCTGTAAAGCTCCCCGCCTGCCTCTGGAAAAGCCTCTGTTCTCAACCATCACGTCGGCGGGGCCTCATCTTGTCTTAGAAGAGAATTAACAAGAGAGGGATCCAGGCAGCCCCCTCCCCCTCAGGTTCCCTGATTTTAATATTATTTGCTTAGTTTCTCCTTAATGCTTTTACGTACAGCCCAGCTGCTCTCTGCACCACCCTCTCGACTTGTCCGTGGGCCACAGCTCCTAAAGCTGACGGCTCGGAGCACTATTGTCCTGCACCCAGACAATGAGGGGAGGGTGGGTGTTGGCTGCGCTTCCCCAGCTCCTCATGCAGGTGGGGACGGAGCACCAAGCCTCAGACACAGAACGCAGCCACTTGGTTTGGACCTTTTCCACTGGGCCAGGGATTCTGTATTCAGATCCAGGCCCACTCAACACCCCAGGGACACAAATTTGTTTTGGGCGGTTATGATTCGTAACTCCACTCTCCTTTAAACACCACTCAAACCCAGCAGTCGTTAGAATCACGCAGGTTAGGGCTGAAAGAGGCTGGGGAGAGCAGGAAACCGAAGCTCTGAGACACCGAGCTTGTGACGTCGGATTCCCCCACGCCCAGCCCTCACCCCTGCGCTACCCACCCCTATTCCTTGCTCTGCTCCTGCACCCCCGCCCCCCAGCTCCCAGCGCTGGCCCTCTGCCCAAAAGCAAGCTCCTGCCGTAGCCTCAACGGCGCGAGGAATAGCACATTTCCTTATTCTTTAAGTCGTCTTCATTTGGCTTCACAACTCCTAAACTGCCGAGGTTGCTCAGGTATAATCCTCCTTACGAGCCCCACCCCTGCCCCCAGGAATCACTCAGATCCTCAATTCCCATGCAGTGCCACGGTGCTGGGGAGATATTCTGGGCACTGGTGCCCGTGAAGACCCCACAGTGCCCCGGCCTGCAGGGGCCACTCATGTCCGCCCCGGATTCTCCCTCAGTAAGGAGCACTCTCCTCTACGCCCTCATCCTCCTGCCGCCAGGGCACAGACCCGATGCCCGCAGCTCAAGGACCCACCCCCCCAGCTCTCTCTCCCCAGGCTGGGAGAAGGTCTCCTCCCTCCCACCTTCTGAAGGATGCTGGTCCTTTACTTAATCTTTCTATGCCTCAGTTTCCACAATTGTTAGATAGTAGCAACTACTGCCTCATTAAATTGCTGTGAATATTTCGTTAGTTAGGCGCTGAGGCCCTCCAGGCCATGCTTGGCACAGAGCTCGCTATGGTCCCTGCGTTGCTGGCGGCGGTGTTCTCTCCCAGTCTTCGGCACAATTGGGGTTTGCCGATGACAGACAGTTCCTCTGTGCACCACCCTCCCTGTCCGCTTCACAGAAGCACAAAGCACCAAGAGGCCCAGCCACTGCATAAGGGGAAAATACAAGGAGAACAAACAAAAATTAACATTCCCCTAAATTATCGCACCCAGCCGTGGTTCGGTAACTCTGCATTTGGTGGGAACACTGACCCCTGGTTAGTGTTTCCCACATTCTCTTTGGCATTCAGAGCATGCCCTAAGGACAAGAAGATGCAACAGGTTCCCAGAGGTCCCCTCTTGGAGGATATGACTATGTATTTACATATGAAAAAACGACCAAAGCTTCAGAAGATGTGAATGTCCCACCACTTGCATAATCTTGGCGGAGCTGTCATAAGAAAAAGTCAGCCTGGTATAGTCTCTGTTGACCTCATCTGGAAGCTGGGTCGCCTGCATCCAACTTAAAGTTAATAAACAAGTCCAGACACCCGGACTTTAACCATCATAGTCCATCGCCGTCTTCGTCATTGGAAGACGATGCTAAGTCATTCCAGTGCAGAGGAGGGCCAAGGACGTCCTGGCTATGGGGGGAGGCGCAAAGACCGCCCAGCATCGTCTGTCTTCTTAGGGCCTCGTGTATTCTCTCACATGTTTTCTTTGAGTAATTTATTTAAGAAGCTAGTATTTTTTTTTTTGCAAATCGCTCTGTTCTTCATTTTCTTTTCAATGCTGGGTGGGATAAAAGAGAAATATTAAAGGATGATTCCACCTTTATTTCTCAAATATTTTTTATTTCTCATTATTTTTTAACTGTGCTTCTATGCCCCTTTTCTCTTCAATTATTTTACTAATTCTGTATTAGTTTGCTAGGGCCACTGTGATAAGTATCGCAAACCAAGGGGCTTAAAGAGCAGAAATTTGTGCTCTCACAGTCCTGGAGGGCAGAAGTCCAAGATCAAGGTGTTGCAAGGCTGGTTCCTTCTGCCGGCACTAAGGGAGAAGCTGTTGGTTGGTTGCAGCCTTGGGGCCTCTTCCAGTCCCCACCTCTGTCCTGCTCCCCGAACCTGGGTGCCCAGCTGCCCTCGGGCTCCCGTGGCCCAAACTGACCTCGTCATTTCATCCCTCGTCCTGTCCCCTGGTGGTTTGCTGGCAATCTTCAGCGTTCCTTGTCTTCTCCTGCATCACCCGATCTCTGCCTTCATCTTCGAGTGGCCTTCTCCCTGTGTGCATGTCTGTGTCCAGATTTCCCCCTTTTACACAGGACACTTGTCGCTGGATTAGGGCCCACCCTAGTTGCCTCCTCTTAACTAATTACATCTGCAGTGACCCTGTTTCCAGATAAGGTCCCGTTCTGAGATGCTGGGGATTAGGGCTTTATAAGGGGACAGAATCCAACCCATAACAGAGTCCCTGTTTCTTTTCTTTCCATTGTTCTGGTTTCTTTGTCATTTCTCATGCCCTCTACCTCAAATACCTTTTCATCCTCCCTTTCCTTCTTCCCTCCCTTGTGGAAGAGAGGGTGTCCGTGCAGAGAATCTGGAAGTTTCTGAGTTTGGAATGCAGAAACGGAAAGCGTTGATGGCTTCCACGCTGGGCAATAGCAAAACACAGTGATATGCCTTCAGAATAACTCTCATCACTGGGCAGTCAGCCCAGGTTCATCGTGTCCTCCGTTCTGTGGGAGCCAACACCCACTAATTCAGCTTAGTCTAATTGGTCTAAATAAAATCTGTTAGGTTCTAGAAAATATGGTGCATCTGGATATTAATATAGATTTACTTAAGCAGGAAAATTGCAATCACTTTCATTTCACCTCTAACGTCATATTTACAGCAATTGCACGCTGGATTTAATGGTGACTTCAGGATCTCTTCCTACTCTAGTGAAGGCGAAATTAACCGCTTGTCTATTTATTACCTGCTCATTAAAAAGCGTGAGGAGCCGAAGCTGGAAGGGGAGATTTCATTATCTCTCGTTCTCCCCACCAAAACCCATTGTCCTTGCCAAGGACTTTATTTTCTGTGTGGAGTCTTTGAAAGGCTGCCCTTCACAACAAAACAGTGATCCTTATCTGGTTTTCAACTCCAGTTTTCTTAGCATTTGAAGATGCTTTAAAGCTTCTGATATTTTCAGTATTTCATACACACACAAATGTATTTTTCAGTATTTTCCTATACACGTAAATGTGTTTGTCACGCATTTGAAACATCTAAAGCTCTGTAAGATTCATCCTTGTTATAGAAAGGAAAAGTCAGAAGAAATGATCGAGACACTGTGATCCATTCTTTGAATATTTTCCTTTCAGATTCAGGTACATCAAGAGAGACTCGTACGAGTGTGTAAAGGTCCATCCTCATGACAAATGGCGACAGCCAAACTAATTTTCTTGGTGACCTTATCTAAATTAGTTAGAAAATAACACTTCAGATTTATGACTGGTTGCAATTAAGCCCTTTGATGCTTTCTAATTAAACCTGTAAAGATTTATTTCTGTATTATTCCTTGGGTAATCCTTTAAAAATGATAAAAATGTAAATGAATATTACCCTCCAAAGGAGCTGTTTCTGTTTATCCTAAATTAGACTCATATCTTTCCTTTCAAATGATTATATTTCAGGTTCCCATTTTACACTGCTCCAGTACAAATTTCACGCCCCGATCTTAAATAATTTATTTTTAAACTTTGCACAAATGTTAGACGTAATCTCTTGGAATAGAAATAAAACAAAACCTGCTCTATTGTAGTCTTCTTTGCATGTCCCTCATTTTAGAACTTGGTTCCACTTCACGTAGCCAATATTCAAAGGTTATTTTAAAAAAATATTAGAAGGTTAGTATCATCGTCAAAATAAAGCATTTTACTATAGCCATGTAGCAATATTCAAAATTTCTTCAAGGCTTTATCTGAGCAAAAATGTGTTCTTCATAGTGACTCTCCATAATAAGATTATATTTGCTCAGAAATGTTCAATTTGTGTTCTGTGTTAATTATGCAAGTGCTGAAATTACGCAGCTCTGACCAGCATGGTTTCCCATTCATGTGTCCTCTGCTTCTTCTCTCCCCAGGTGAGTACAGCTACCTGGGGACTACTCTTCGCCAGGTGTCTATAGAGCCCATGCCTTCCCTCTTGGATGTCAGACAGCTCATCGCCCTGTACGGGGTCTTGCCACTAGGTAAAGACTCCTCGCGCCCTGTTGTGCCTTTTCCAGAAGCAGGGGTGTGCTGCTTGCTGGCTTTGACGGTGTCTTCCTGGCTGGTGTCAAAGTGCGTTGTGGCTTAACTCTTCCTCTTGAGAATTCTGTGGGAGGCTAGTTCCATTGCGACGGTGCATCCCGGAGCCCACAGAAAGGCCCTACCCAGGAGCATGTCTGTACCATTGTTGAAGGCCTGCTTAACATTCTGGGCCGAAGGTCCTGTCGGCCGTCCTCTGGAGAGATCGCAGCCAAAGCAAGCACCTGCAACTACAATTAAGCAACTAGGCAAAGGGCTAAAGCTAGGCCTGCCTGTTACACACAGGCTTCTGTTACTCGGTCCCTTACAGAACTGGCCCTTCGGGAGTCAGTGACAGTGTGCTTCATGGACCTAACGGATCAAGGCTCTGCCAGTTTTCACTGAAGTCCAGTCTAAGTGCTAAATGAGATTCCATCGTGATTGTTCAGACAGACGGCCCGAGGCTCTGCAGTGCACCAGAGGTGCCAGGAGGGTGGGCTCTCCGTAACGGACATGTCTGCTGCCCTCATTCACGTTTATTTTTTATGACTACATGTATGGCCTGACTCACCTGGGGCAGAGGCAGGAACTCCAGCCAGGCTGTGCTCTGGTGACAATTTTGAAATAGAAATCACATTTTGTTTCTTTAATTTGCTTTAAAATGAGATGGAAATAGTTTGGACACGTAATATTGTTCCACTTTACTTAACTAAGAATGTAAACCTATTGGCAAGAAATAGTTCATTCCTCTTTTAACTTAATGCCAGAAGTAGAAAATGGAATTTGGGGCCAACATAAATAATATATATGTATATATAATAAATATATAATACTTTTGGGGTCAACAAATAAATACTTTTATATTATTATTTATAATATATGTTATATTATAGATATAATTTTATATTATTTATAAAACATAATGTCTATAAATATTTATGGTGTTCCTGTAAATAAAATAAGTAGATTAGCTCTCAACCTTTATCACAGCTGTAAGGTGGTAGAACAGAGAGCACGAAGAGCTGACTGGTTTTTTTTTTTGTTTTTTTTTTTTTAAGATTTTTATTTATTTTTTCCTTTTTCTCCCCAAAGCCCCCCGGTACATAGTTGTATATTCTTCGTTGTGGGTCCTTCTAGTTGTGGCATGTGGGACGCTGCCTCAGCGTGGTCTGATGAGCAGTGCCATGTCCGCGCCCAGGATTCGAACTAACGAAACACTGGGCCGCCTGCAGCGGAGCGCGCGATCTTAACCACTCGGCCACGGGGCCAGCCCCATGAGCTGACTGGTTTTTAACAGAATTCCTCACAAATGAGAATGTGGGATGTTTCATCCTCGGCTGGCGGGTTCCAGGTGACGGATGTCGTGTCCAAGCTGGCTAGAAAGCATCAGAAGAAGGTTGTTCTGGAAGCATCCTGTTCAGACCCTCCTTTCGTCAGTGAGGACCCTGAAGTCCCTATGGGCTACCGACCTCTCCAGGACCACAGGCAGCGGGCACTTGTTCTCATGACCGGTCTGTGTGTGTGTAATGCACAACCAGATCAGGATGACAGAGAAGTGCATTCGCTGATCAGCCTTCGAGTGCTTCGCTGAAATTTCATACATGCAAAGTAGGATCCTGTTACAAAAAGGAGTGTGCTTGTTGGCCCCAGTCGCTCAGGTCACTCTTGCCAGGACGAACCAATGGGGTCGCTCGGCACAGGGCACTGAGGACCCACTGCAAGGCCACTCTCCAGCCCTGGCCAAGCCTCACAAGCTCCTGCTGGCCTCCAGGCTTTCAGGAGCCTCAGCCTGGGCTCCTAGGACCAGATTAAAGCTTTGAAAGCCCCCTGGGCAGATAAGGGAATGCCCAGGAAGCACCTGGGCAGCATTCCCCCTTTGTCCAGGAAATATTACTGTCCCCCCAGAGCGTGGAGGGAGAGAAGGAAGGGGCAAGGGTGCTCACGGAGCAGAAACAGCTGCTCAGGAGTTTTAATACGTTGTCTCACTTCCCAGCAGAACCCATCCAGGTGGACATTGGACCTGCTTTTACAGATGAGTAAGCGTTTTAGAGTCCAGGGTTAGGACACAGGACACTGGCCTCCCTGTGAATCTTTAACCCTGCCAACGTTGAGAAGGGTGAATGCACAAAAGCCTGCAGATTTCCTCTGTCTCTTAGTCAGTCTACAGATTTTTTTAAAACCGCCATTAAAAAGTGAAATGGACAGGAAGAGCTGTGGGCACTGACCTGTGTGCCCCTATTGACTCCCCAGCCACCCCAACCCCATCTGATGCGCTGTCCAGAAGTCAGCGACACCCCAGGTGCAGAGGCCTTCCTGGACCGGCCTCTTCACCTCTCTGAATGACCTTGGTGACCACTCCCTTCATTCTGGAAAGTCACTTCCATGGAGTAAATGACACACATGCTCCTGGGTCTTTCCCGCCCTTGTGCCTGTCCCTGCTGCTGCCCCCTCCCCAGATTCTGTCCTCAGCACTATTCTGTCCTCCGCCCACCCCTCTCAGGACCTCTCCCTGCCCCTGGGCCTCAGCCAGCACCCTCAGCAAATCTGCAGCCCCCAACTACCTTCTAGGGACCTCTATGGCTGGCAGCAGTCTGTGTCCCCACCCCTTGCTGTCCCCTGCTACCTTGCCAATCAGAATTATCTGCCATTCACCCAGTACCCACCTGACTTCCCGCTCCAGGCCTGCCGTCATCGTGTCCCCGCTCCCTTGGAATCTTTTCAAACGTCCCCTTCACTACACGTTCCAATTCTGCCCCTTCTTCAGAGGCCAGATCAGATGCCACCCTCTCCTGAAGTCCGGCCTGAGCCACCCCATCCGCCAAGCTGGCATTAGTTTCCTCTCTGAACTCTCTGTGGCTCTCATGGATCTTAGCACTATTCGCCTCCCGTTCTAGTCACATCCGCTCAGGTTTAGCTCCCCTCCTGACCATAAACTCTTTACAGCAAATCCTGAGGCTTCTCCACATTGGAACCCCCAACAGCCCCGGCCAGGACACCAACTGAACAGCCCTCAATACCTAGGAGTTGAACGGAAGACCCAAGGAATGGCATCTCTCTCCTGTCCTGGAAGACGGTGTCTCCTTTATCACGTTACTTGACTGTATTCCTCACTAATCGCAAATAAAGCAAGCCTAGTAATCTCATTTGAAACAGAACTTGCTCAAAACTATTTTCCAAGTTTATGTGGACTATAGTAGGTAACCATAAAAATTGTTTCTAATTATTAGGTAAATTCCTTATATCTTTTCAACTACACAAGAAAAAAAAAAAGGAAAGCTCAATAATTAGTATAATATTGATATATTTTGCAGCTGATCAAAAAGTGCCCAGAAGTTGGCAAGCTCTGCTTTGGCGGCCCAGGGTTCGCGGGTTTGGATCCCAGATGTGGACCTATGTACTGCTCATCAAGCCATGCTGTGGCACTGTCTCACAAAGTAGAGGAAGATGGGCACAGATGTTAGGTCCGGACCAATTTTCCTCACCAAAAAAAAAAGTACCCAGTAGTTGACCAAAAGCAAACTAGCATGATGGTCAATGTTTCCATCACAAGCACTTGCCAGGATTTAGTTCCATCCACTTTATAATTACTCAGTGCCCACAAGTGCTCCACTTGGGTTCAGGAGCACAGAAGATACTCAAGCCAGAGTCCCAATCTGGGCTCGAAGGAGGTGGACAGTGTGGTTGAGAGCACGAGGCATAGAGTGACTGCATAATAACTCAAGTCACTTTATTATCAGGTGTCAGGTTGACTCTGCCTGTACCGACAGGCTAGACACCAGGGCAGAAGAATGTCCAGGCTACTGCCACCTGGATCTTGGTTTTTCCTTTTGCCTCCTAAGAACAACTAATGAACACTCCCCAGTCCACCTCCCCACCCGCCTCCACATTCCTCTTGCCAAGCTTTCAAAGGATGTAATGCTGCCGCTGACAAGCAGAGAAGCCTCCAGCCCCCTCCCCGAAAAATGCCAGAGGTAAGTTATTGCAGGAATGTTCTTTAAATTTATGAGTTTGGGGAAAATACTAGGATGAGGGATAGGAGAGAAGCGATGTACCGAATACCCAGGGAGACCCTATGGCTGCACCTCGAGCCCCGACATAGACGTTAAAGGTGAGCCAGCTGAGACAGAAGGCGTGCCTCTGCTTCGAAATACTTTCAACACATCCATCACTGTTGCAGAAACGGGGGTCGATCCGTGGAGTCATGGCCTTGAGGAATCTGAGTCTAGGAACCACATATTTTCTTGGCAGGACTTTAGAGCCTTTCCTCTGCCTTTTTTAGGTTCTGCAGCAGTGCACGAGAAAGCTCCTTTGGTGAAATCCCTGCTGTTGGCAGGGCCGTCGGGGGTAGGGAAGAAAATGCTGGTCCATGCCATCTGTACCGAAACGGGAGCCAACCTCTTCGACTTGTCCGCAGCCAACATTGCGGGGAAATACCCCGGCAAAAATGGCCTCCAAATGATGCTGCATATGGTCTTCAAGGTATCTGTTACATGTCTTGGTTTCCAGTTCTCTGTCTTTCAAACTACATTTTCAAATCCTGCAATTAGTTTCCTTAAAGCAGCTAGCACGGACCCTTGCAGTTAATTTCCTTTGGCTGACAGGCACGTCCCTCTTAAACCTCCCGATTGCATCCTCCTGTAAATTACTTACTTATTGCATCTGGCTGAGCATCCAAAAGTTAGAGACAGCTTCTTTCTTTGCATAAACACCCTGCTGTGCCATCCAGATCAGCCTCCTCCTGCCACAGGAATCCTTCCTGGAATGCTCCCACGTCTCATTGAAAATTAAATCGATGATATCTGTTTTTAGCCCATCTCCCCTCAATAATGGCATCAGATATTTGCATTTTGGGGTATTCTTTCTCACATGATCAATTGCCAATGTATGGTACCTTCTGCACATCAGCTCCTGACACAGCTAATAAGAGGAGCCTGCAGGAAGCCAAGCTGACCACAGTAATGTAAATGCTCATTTATATGGCAGGGCTAGAGAACCCAGTGTCCTAAAAGATCCATGCACTCCGCAGCTCTTATCTTAGATGAGCTCTTCACTTTCCTGGATCTCCGTTTTGTCATCACCAAAATGAACGAGTCAAACCGAATGATATTGAGGTGCTTTGTCGACCCTAAAAGCAATGATTCTCTTATATAGTTCAGATATAGAAGATGATGGTGATAGATAGATGATAGACGGATGATAGATGATAGACAGATGATAGATAGATAATCACAGTTACATATAGACGCAATATGCATATATGTATACACACACACACACACACACACACAAGGATTACCAAGTTTTAAAGCATTTTGGTACAGAATATTTATATGTGATATTACAACTTCACAAGATTTCATTTTTATTTGGTTGAGTACCTCAAGGTTATCCTTCTGCTGTTCAATTCGCTTTTAGTTGCTAGAATGCCAGATAGCCAGCTTTTGCTATATCAAAATGTACACAGAGCAGGGACCATCCCATATGTGGGGCTAGACGTCAGTTCTGCATACACTTTCCAGGGGCCTCTAAAGCATGGGGAGTGGTTATAATAAACGGTTGCTCATAGGAATGGTTCCTTTTCTGTATCATCCTAGCGGCCATAAGTGGGAAACTGATGGTGATGGGGTTTCTTCCCTTAGCCAAATGGTCCAACCCTGTGGCAAGTTAGGACATTCCCCGCTCTCCATTTCTCCCTTGCTGGTCCTAAAGGAATCCATGGAAAGGAATTTGGAAGAACTGGGAGAAAGGAGAGGAAGAAGGTCGACAGAGAATAAAGACTGTTGAGCTATTTAATAGAGCGCCTCACAGGGCTGGGTGTCTCACAGCTTTGTTTCGTTTTATGGAACCTTCACAGCAGCCCAGTGAAGAGTCCGTCCTAATCCCCATTTACAGATAAAGAGATGGGGCTCTGAGACCTTAGTAACTTGCCCAAGGCTACCGAGTTCAAGCGGCTGAATCGGGATTCAAACCTAGGTCCTTCTCTTCTTTATCCTCCTGCACTATTGCACAAATCTTAAGGGTATATTTTCATGAGCTTTGAAAAATGTGTACAACTGTGAACCACCATTTTCAGGTGCTTTTCGGTCCTTGTATAACTTCTTTTTTGAGATGTCTGTTCAAGCCATTTGCCTACTTTCCACTGGACTATTGGTCTTGCCATTTGTAAGAGTTCTTTACATATTCTGGATACAAGATCTTTGTCAGATACATGTATTACGAATGTTTTCTCTCATTCTCTAACTAGCTTTTTCATTTTCTAATTGTTTTGTTGTTGTTGTTTCTTTGTCCTATCAATTACTGAAAGAGAGTGTTAAACCCGCAACCGTGGCTGTGGGATTCTGTATTTTCCCCTTCAGTTCCGTCTTTGTCTCCCAGATGTTGAAGTTATGAGATGCAGCCGCGTCCAGGATTGTTATGTCTTCCTGATTGGTTATTTTATCGTGATGGAATGTCCCTTTTTGTCTTAGTAATACTCTTGGTCTTAAAGTCTGTCTAGCCTGCTCTTAATAGAGCCGCATCAGCTTTTTTTATACTCTTTTATTTTCAATGTCTTTATAGTGGAAGTGCATTTCTTGCGCATAGCACGTGGTTGAGCGTTGCTTTCTTATTCAGTCTGACAACATATGCCATTGAGTTGGAGCATCGGCTCTGTTTACGTTCAATGCAATTATTCCTATGGTTGAGTTAGGTCTACCATTTTGCTGTTTCTTCTCCATATGTTCCAGTTCTTTTTTCATTCTTCTGTTTCTCCTTTCCTGCCTTCTTTTGGGTTAACTCAGTACTTTTTAGTATTTCATTTGCATCCCTCAATTGTCTTCTTAGCAATGCCTCTTTCTTATTTTTTAGTGATTGCTCTACAGATTACAATAGTCATTTTTAACTTATCATAGTCTACATAGAGTTAATACTGTACTATTTTACATAAAATGTGAGAACCTTATAATAGTGTAATCCATTTATTATCCCTTGTCCTTTATGCTTTTATCATACATTTTACATCTAGAAATGTTTTAAACACCACATTAGAGTATTGTTATTTTTGCATTAGTTGTTTGTCTTTTAAAGAAATTAAGAGGAAAAAATGTAGTATTTTACACTTACCCACAAATTTACCATTTTTGTTATTCGTCACTCCTTTCTTTTGACCCAAGTTTCCACTTGGTGTCATTTCTCTTTCAGCTGAAGAATTTCCTTTAGCATTTCTTTTAGTCCAGGTCTGCTGGCCTCAAATTTTCTTAGCTTTCATTTTATTTTTAAATGCCTTGCATTGCCTCCATTTTTGAAGAATATTTTTGCTGGACATAGAATTCTGAGTTGATACATTTTCCTTTCCACACTTTAAGGATGTTTTTCCATTGTCTTCTTCCCTCCATTGTTTCTGATGAAAAGTTATCAAAAATTCAAATTGTTGATCTCCTGTGTGTGATGTGTCATTATTCTTTGAATGGTTGTAAGATTTTCTTTTTATTCTGGTTTTCATCAGTTTCACTTGATGTGTCTAGATGTTTGTGTTTGTTCTTTGTCCTTAAAGTGCTTGTGGCTCACTGTGCTCATTGAATCTGTCAATATATGCTTTAAATCAAATTTGGGAAATTTTTGCCCTTATTTCCTCAAATATTTTTTCTGCCCCATTCTCTCTCCTCTCCTTCTAAGGCTCCAATAACATATATATTTGACTGTTTCATATTGTTCCACAAGTCACTGAGATTCTGTTCTCTCCAGTTGACACATCAGATAATTTCTATTAGTCTGTATTCAAGTTTATCTACCCTTTCTTCTACCATTTCCAATCTGCTATTAAACCTATCTTATGGACTGATTCTGTACTTCTGATATTTTCCTTTTCAGTTCTAGAGTTTAAATTTGCTTATTTTTTGTAGGCTTTGTTTCTCTGCTGTAATTCTCCATCTGTTCGTTCAATATGACTATCTTTTCCTTTAAGTCCTTGACTTAACAGTTGCCTTATGATCTTTATCTGCTAATTTCAATACTGGGTCATCTTTGGGTGAATGTTTCTATTTGGCTGATTTTCCCTTGACTATGCATCACATTTTCCTGTTTCTTCATATGACTAATAATTATTTTATTGTATGTTAGACATTGTGGGATGATATGTTGTTGACATTCTGAAGCATGTTGAGCTTTGTCCTAAAAGCCAGTTAAATCGCTGACTGATCAGCTTGAACTTACAGAGTCTCTGTTTTCCATTTTGTCAGTGTGGGGATCTGTTTTGATTTTGCCCATAGTCCAGAGTAAATCCCTTCATCCTGGAATATAGTCTTTACTTTGAGGCTTCCATAGCAAGCCTGAGGTGTTTACCAAGCTCCTCTAACTTGGCATAAGCTCGGATCTGTGCTCAGTTCTTTTAGTTTTCCAGCTCTTGCTTTCCACCAAGCTTCTTGGAATCTTCCCTCCTGCGTGCACACTTCCCAAGTTAGCCCAGGATTTCAAGGCAAGTTGGAATTTAAAGACCGGCAGCCTGATTTGTGGCCTCTGTGTTCTTAACCACCAACTCTAAGCACTAAATTCCTTGGAGGAAAAGTAAAAGAAACCCGTCTCTTGCCCAAGAGAACACCTAAATTCATTCATTCTAAACACCACATTTTGTTGACATTGTCAAGTAACAGACAGAAGCACACAAATATAGAAATTGGCATTTCATAAGCATCTATATATCCCAGATCCTTTTCTACATTTCTCTGTATTAATTCATTCCATCCTCACAACAGCCTTATGAGATAGGCACTATCATTATGCTCATTTTACTGATAAGAAAACTGAGGCACAGAGCATTTAGGTAATTTTGCTGGGTTGCAATGTGATGCACAGTCTGGATCCAGAGCCGCCAGGTTTGATAACCATTATTCAGACTCTCACTGAAGTAGGGCTGAACTACACCTCTCTTCTCCCACCTACCACATGGCTCAGTCACTCCTGGTGTGACTCTAGGACACAGCTAACATAATGTCATCATGATGTTCTCACGCTCAGGAAATTATTTGTTCCTGCTGCTAAGAGGTTTTTTCTTGACATCAGATAAACTGTCTTTGCATTTGTTAGAATCATTGCAAACTGACATTACGTGGACCACAAAATGCTGAATGTCAGTTTATCAAAATGTGGAACAGCACATTTATCCACCTAGGCCACTCCGTGTCAGAGTGCCTGACACACACCTCATTAAGCTTCACCTTCCCTGTGTATATAACTGATTAATGAAAGACCCAGAGGTCGCAGGAGTAGGAGTCATTCAATTAAAAATCGCACACAGCGAGGCCCCTGCATCCTGGCGTGACTGACAGAGCAGCTATCTGCCTTGCAAAGAGGTATTTGCTTTTAATTAACCAAGGGAAAGCGGGAAATTATGCCCATGCTGGTAAAGCAATGGCAGGAAGCCATAGTGCGTTCCTGTGTTATGTGAGCCATAGAACGGGGCCCGTGGCTTGAGTACAGCAAGATCTGTAGCATTTGCTGGAGAAGGTGAAATAACAGAAGGGCCTGGTTACTCATCACGTCTTCTTATAAAGAATTCCTGTTACTGAATTCATCTCCAGAGAGTAAAGAATGCAACTAAGTCTCCGTAGCATGGTGGTTGAGTTCACATGCTCTGCTTTGGTGGCCCAGGGTTCTCGGGTTCAGATCCAAGGTGTGGACCTACACACCGCTCATCAAGCCCTGCTGTGGTGGCATCCCACATACAAAATAGAGGAAGACTGGCACAGATGTTAGCTCAGTGACAAACTTCCTCAAGCAAAAAGAGGAAGATTGGCAACAGACGTTAGCTCAGGGCCAATCTTCCTCACCAAAAAAAAAAAAAAAAAAAAAAAACACAAGAGGAAACTGTTCATAATCTCACTTCTGACTGGTGGCATTTGCTTCACCCACAACACCTTGCACACGTGGAAACACCCTGGGGATGAGAGTCTCTGATTCATTTCAAAAGAACGAAATCAAATCCATTTTGTTACCATTACTTTT
This sequence comes from Equus caballus, assembly GCF_041296265.1. Lineage (NCBI taxonomy): Eukaryota > Metazoa > Chordata > Mammalia > Perissodactyla > Equidae > Equus > Equus caballus. The sequence continues at coordinate 22,698,123 of NC_091689.1, read as the reverse complement.
GGAGGGTTCCTTTATTTGACACACAATAACTTCAATAGATTAACAGCTGGGGGGGTTCCTTTAAGAAATGTGATTGCATGGGGCTGGCCTGGTGGTGTAGCAGTTAAGTGTGCACATTCCGCTTCGGCAGCCCAGGGTTCTCTGGTTCAGATCCCGGGTGTGGACATGGCACCACTAGTCAAGCCATGCTGTGGCAGGCATCCCACATATAAAGTAGAGGAAGATGGGCGTGGATGTGAGCTCAGAGCCAGTCTTCCTCAGCAAAAGAAGAGGAGGGTTGGCGACAGATGTTAGCTCAGGGCTAATCTTCCTCAAAATATTAAAAAAAAGAAAGAAATGTGATTACTGTACAAGTAAACAAATGTTATTTAAAATTCTCTCCTCTACAAAACCTATATGTGGAAAAGAATAGAGATCCATTTCACAAGGAAACAGAAATGTTTCTGACAATTAAGGAACACATGTAAATGATTAATATTTAACATATGTTTTGTGGACAAAAGAAGTTACGAAGGCAAGACACCAGCCTCCTCGGGTTTATAGCAGTAAATTGGGTGTGGAGGAGTAGGAAGGACTCTCGTTGTCTGGCCAGGAGTCCAACATGTGCTGAGGAGTTTTACACACTGTCTTTTTTAATTGCACCCATCCCTGATGAGGCAGGAATTAATGTCCCCAGTCTACAGACAAAAAAGACTCAGGCCCAGAGAGCTTAATTTGAGCAAAAAGACAAAAGAGCTAAAGGGCTGGCATCTGGATTTAAGCCTAGCTCTGAGTGCAGAGCCGTCACATGGCCCCCAGCCAGCCTCTGGGGGAGTGAAGGTTCCGTCACTCCCGGCCCTGTGCCTTCTTGGTGACCCAAGGGCAAGGCCATTCCTGGGCCAAAGTATCAGCGGGGGACATTGCGGCATGAGACCATGAAGGAACTGGAAGTTGTTGCATCCTGTTGGCATACCCGCCCGGGATGGCTCTTCTTCCTGAGTTCCCCCTTCCATGACCGTGCAGCCCCTCATGAGAAGGCCAGCGGGGACGGGCTGAGCCCAGGAAAGCAGGCCGGAGCAGAGAACTCCTCATCCTGAGCTCTGCGTCTTGGGAGAGATGTTGTCTCTTCCCCGTGGTCCTCGCGTCCTCCCTCCCTTCCTTTGCACATGATCCGGCCACTGAGGGCTACAACCGGAGGGAGAGCTGGCAGAGCAGCCTACGGAGGCCGCCTAGCCAGTGTCCGGTCTAGGCCACGTGGCCCACACTGGCCTGCGAGCCCGGACAAAAGGAGGCTGCGATGCTGCTGGTGCCTCCTCATTGGGCTCACAGCCAACAGCCTCTGGCCTCAGGCCAGAGGATCCTGCCCAGATGTGCTGGTGTCAACAGCTGGGCCAGGAGTCAGGCGATGGGGAGCCCAGCCAGCTCTGTTTGTATAGCTTACGGAGACTCCTCCTCCTGGTTAATAATGCAAACAAAGGCATTGTTGCTATTGGTGGGTGATTTTTGTTTTAAGCACACAGATGTGTAATAAATATGTTAGTCCCACCTTTGCAAGAAGGAGAAAGCAAAGATCTACACTTGACCCCAAAAAACAGCTGCTCAAGTGAGAGAGAGAAGAGAAGAGAAGAAAAAGGTAGAGAAGAGAGGAGGGGAAGGGAGAGGAGGGGAGAGAGAGAAACAGGACGTAGCCCTTTGTTGCAGGAAGGCAGGGACTGGTGACCGTAAGACCTGATGGGTCTGCCATCTGAAATCCAGGTCCCCTTCCACTGTGTCCTGGAGACAGTTTCAGGTTGAGGAAGGGAGCGGACGTAGGCATCAAAGATTTTTTTTTTACATAGACTCTATATTTTAGAGCAGTTTTAGGTTCACAGCAAAATTGAGCGGGAACTCCAGAGCAGTCCCACGTACCCCCTGAGGTGGGGTGGACTCCGCAGGGGGAGAGGGCGCCAGACTGCAGATGCCCCGGGCGTCGTCTCTCAGGAGGCTCTGTGACAACATTCTGCAGGCTGTAAGTCACCGTCAATACAGTGGGCATCTGCTCTTGTTCTGTGCTGGCATAACAGGGACGAGCTGGGACCCGGCGCCATGCCACAGGCATTAAGATTTTTAACCGACTTGGAAACACTTACAGCAGAGGGTGCCTGAAATGTGGGTAAAACGTGCCGTGGGAGGCTGAGTCTGGCCTTGCACACGGCATCCACCCCTGTGCTTCTCAGAGTTGGCCCAGAGTCCGTGCGTCTGGCGTGAATCCATTGGCCCTAGTGTAGTCAGGAGTGGGCCGGGAGGAGGAGAGGGCTCCGAGGAAAGTCCGGATGACTTGTAAGCCTGATGGCTGGCACCGTCCAGACACCTTCCTCTGGAGTACAGCCTGACAATCAGCAATAGCGTCCACATGTTCCTGTCACTAACGCTGACTTGGCTCCCCCCGCATCACCTGTCACAGTCTAGCAACTGTGCCTGCATCCCCACTCCCTCCTGGTCCTCTCCTCTGCCTCAGTTTGCCTTCCTTTCCATCCAGGGTAGGCTGAGCCAAGCTCCTGACTCTTTAATACACCTCTGCTCTTCTTCTGATTATCATTTATGGTTTATGCCAGCTAATACCCAGTGAGGACTTGAAGTAACTTCCACAATCTCGTAAAAGCTAATGCAGGGAAATAGAAGTTTAAAATAGCACTTTAAAATAGTGGAAATACAGAACAAAATGTCTTCACATATTAAGTATATTAAAGTATTTAAACAGAATCTAAGTGACTGCAGTGCAGGAAAGTGAGCCCCAGCTCTCCAATAACCCATACCTTTCCAACTCCTCCCCAATATGGCGGCACCTCGCTGGTGGCTGCCTGATGACTGTGCCCGGCAGCTCCCATTCAGATGTGGGAAGCTACATACTCTGCAGGCAGGGACCATGTCTCTCAGTTCCCAGATGTCCCCTGCCTCCCACCGTGGAGCCTGACACATCATAGATGCTCAGCAAATATGTATGGAATGGATAGACGGATGGATGGGTGGGTGGGTGGGTGGGTAGATGGATGGAAGAATGGATGGATGGATGGATGGATGGATGGGTGGATGGATGGGTAGGTAGATGAGTGCATGGATGGATGGATGGATGGATGGATGGATGGAAAGGTAGATGGGTGTATAGACTGCTGGATGGATGGGTGGATGGATGGGTGAATGGATGGATGATCCTTTTCAGTTTGGTAAACTGAGACACACCCACTGAAAAAAGTAGCTAGTGTTTTCCTGGAGTTCTCTTTGGCAAGCAAAATAGGACCCTTTCGAAAAGAACTTCCAAGGCTTCCAAGAGTCATTTGAGCAGATCTTGTTACTAACTCAAGCATGCCAAACACAAACAGGTTTTCATCGTTAAGCCATTATATCCTAACCCAAGAGAATCTAATTCTGATGGTGAATGTTTGACAACGTCTCTTTGGAGGATACAGAAGATCAAATCCATAAAACTCACATCGAGGGAGATGTCTTAATTGTTTGCTCGAGCTTCCAAGAATCTGACAAAGCACATGTGGGTGGAAATTCGTCTTTATTCCAGAAGTGACACAAAACTGAAAACCTGTAGCGATATTTGCTGGGACTGAAGAGCCCTCTACTGGCAGCTGAAGTAAATTACCTTTTGTAACTTCCGAAAAGTTCAATTATGAATTAATTACATTTAATTGCCCATGACCTCAAACTATCTGTGAGTAATTTAAATGACGGCTTTTCATCGCTAAATGAAAATGAAAAGAGCAAAGGATACCATTTTTCATTAACAAATTAGCAAAGAGGTTTTTTTTATTGCTAATACTTGTTGCGAAGAGTGTAGAAGCCAGATCCACTTCTTAGGACTGGAGGGAGTATAAATTGAGACCTCCCAGGAGTGCAGGTTGACAACACACATAAAAACATGAACAACACACAGCCTGCCGACCCTGTAGCTTCTCGTGACTCTGGTGGTGTTCTAAGGAAATGACCAGTCATGTGCCCAAAAGTGCTCTGAGCACTGTGGTTTAGTTAGAGTGCAGAAACCATCCACGTGTTCAAAAACAGGGGCTAGATCAATAAATTATGAGACAGCATGTTAAAATGATGTTGGAGAAGGAAATTTCATATTAAGGGAACAAGAATATAAAGCAGCGAATGTGGAACAATTTCAATTGTGCAAATACGGAAAAAAGTCTGCAAAGATAGGAAGTTCTCAATGGAGGGGGTGAAGAGCGTTGTTGAAGTCAGTCTGCATATGTATTCTGAAATCTTTACTAATGAATTTGCAATAACAGTCAGAAAGGACCGAATTTCTGGCAGACCTGTCTTCAGAGCTCAGCCCCGGTGCATCGGCAAATGTCCCTTGTGTCACCGGCACTGCCTGTGGCAGAAGGTCCGTGGCGCAAGGAAGACCAGCCCTTCTTATCTCCAAGGTCATCTCTGCCCCCTTTCCTCCCCATCCCACGCCATCTCCAAACTCTGCGCTGCCCATCTTTCTGAAAGACCTTTCTCTGTCTCTGTCTCTGTCTCTGTTGCATTCGTACCTCAGCTCCCTGACACGTGGCTTCTGTCCCCTCCATGCCCTGAGACAACACCAGTGACCTCCTGGTCATCAGACCCTCAGGCCAGCACTGGCCGCCGCTGCCCACTCCCTTCCTGCACCTGTGTCTTCTCTGGGCTCTGGGGACGGCTCTGTCTTCTGTGCCCCTTTGTCCTCTTTGGTGCTGCTCTTCCTTCTCAGCACCCCCCCCACCCCATCAACGTCTTCACCTGGTGGTCCCACCTCCAGCCCTCGTGTGCCCTCATCCACTCTCCCCCTTTACTTGGGAATCCCTCCATCCATTCCCATGGCTCCACTCCATCGTTGGCTGCAGCCCCAGGCCACCCTCACAGCCTCACGTCTGCCTCCTCTTCTACTGGGGGGCTCCTTGAGGGCAGGGGCCCGGGCACCTAGCTCAGTGTCTGGCGCGTCAACGCTCCTCTGTAAACATTTCTTGATGGAAGAGATGAGAGAATGGCTCTCATTCTACATGCTGGGCCAAAAATAATACAGCCAGTCTTTCTTCCCTATGACTGTCTTTCAACTATTTGAAAACAGTTAACTTACCCCCTTGAGTCTTCTTTCACCCAAAGAAAAGAGCCTCAGTGCCTTCGGTCCTTCCTGGTAGGAGGTTTTCCTCCTGGGAATGCCCAGTTTTCCATGCCTCTCTTCTCTGCCCAGAACTGAGCACGGTCACCAGGTGTCCCCTGACCAGCTGGCCACTCAGGAAGGTCAGGAAAATCAGAGATTCAGGCTCAGGAGGACAAGAGAGTGATAGTTTTAGAGTTCGTCCTGCTGGAATGAAAGATGATGGTGGAAGATACAGGTCAAGGGTAACGAGATGCTCTGGAAGAGGCCTCATATGTCCCACGCAACATGGCAGCGTGCTGCCTGGTTCACAGCACAGGCCTGGGGTGTTGGGCAGACCCAGGTCTGATTCGGGGTCTGACACTTCTCCGGTGCTTGTGGGGCACTTTCCTTGCCCCTCTCTCTGCCTCAGTGACCTCAAGTATAAAAGGGGGGAAGGTGTGGGACGTGCTTGGCATGGTATGTGGCACGTGGCGAGGGAGGGCAGAATGGTGCCGTAGATACCAAGACACTTTGCAAATAAACGTTCCTCGTATTGTTACCATGAAAGAACTCTCTTGGGAAATGTTTTCTGTTTCATTTGATCATAATGGAGCACTTCCAAACCACGTCACCGCCAGAGTCCTCCACACAGCCCTGTGGGCCCTGAAGCAGGTGACGGGGCCTGGGAAAGAAATTCCTGCACAGGTGTGTGTGAAAAATACAGGAAGTGTGGAATTCCCCATGCGCTCTGAAAGAGCATCAAGTTCAGGGAACAATGGTTAACTTTCCACATTCAATGGAACGGTGGGGCCAGGTTTTCAAAACAACTTTAAACAAGGTGCCAGAAATAAGACTGTTGGTCTGAAAAGGATCCCCAGCTAAGAAGATTCCTGTATCTCAAGTCCATCCAGGCAGCTGACTTTGTTAAAAGCAGAAAGAGGAAAAGTGCCACTGAAGTCCTTGGTACCCACATCTGCGATTCCCATTAAGAAAAGCTGGATTGGGAGAAGAGAGGCGCACAAATGAAAACTATGGAAAATCCTCTGCTTGCCAGATGGCCATGGGAGAGGCGAGGTCTGTGGCATCGACAAGAGCACAGTTCAGCCTAAGACAGGAGACAATTGTTTCTGGGAAAATTGTTTTTCCACTGGTTTCAGTTCTAAAACTAAGATTTTTTTAAGAGGGGCTGAAAAGAATAAGATCTTGCCTTTGTTATTATAAACAAAATATCTTTTGCCTAAGAAGCTGGAAACCTTTTACAGACAGTATCTCGTTTCTTACTTTTGTTGGGGGGCTGGAAGTAGGCAAGATTTTTTAAAAATTATTTTATTGAGGTCATATTGGCTTATAACACTGTGTAAATTTCAGGTGTACATTATTATATATCGGTTTCTGTATAGACTGCATCGTGCTCACCACCAATAGTCTAGTCTTTCTGCATCACCATCCTTATGTGCCCCTTTACCACCAACCCCCTTCCCCTCTGGTAACCACTAATCCGTTCTCTTCATCCACATCTTTGTTTATCTTCCACATGTGAGTGAAATCACACAGTGCTTGTCTTTGTCTGGCTTATTTCACCTAACATAATACCCTCAAGGTCCATCCATATTGTCCCAAATGGCACAATTTTGTCTTTTTTATGGCTGAGGAGTACCCCGTGGTATATATATGCCACATCTTCTTTATCCAATCATCCATTGGTGGGCACTTGGGTTGCTTCCCCGTCCTGGCTATTGTGACTAATGCTGCAATGCACATAGGGGTGCATGAGTCTCTTTGAATTGTTGATTTCAAGTTCTTTGGATAAATACCCAGTAGAGGGATAGCTGGGTCATATTGACTTACACTCAAAATAGCTTTGGTGGAACAATGGTTCCTTGGAGGTGGCCCCCGTGACACTTTAGGCCACGTTGGAAAGAAGTTGAGGGACTTAAAGTAAGGAACTGGGAGAATGGGCTAACTGATGGAGTTGAAAGAGATTAGGAGGGAAATGGATAGACTTTGGGATTGTGAGATGTGGCTTGGAGAGGCAAGGGCGGATACCCAAGTGTCTGGCTTGAGCAAATGAGGGAACCTGTGGATGTGGCCGTGCTTCCAGCACAGACTCGGCAGCCATCAGCCCGGCCTTGCAGCCTGCTTCTGCCGCTTTCTAACTGTGTGACCCTGGACAGGTCACTTAGCGTCTCTGAGCCTCAGTTTCCCCATCTACGAACAGGGATAATAATAATGGTACCTGCTTTCTAGTACAGCAGTGAGGGTGAACAAGTGATTGCAGGTGAAGTCCTCAGAGGGGAGGATGTGCTGGCTCCGTGCTGGCCCTGACCATGCATGGGACTCCAGGTGGATGCGTGTGGCCCAGGTCTGGCACACGGCTGCTCGCTAACTGCTGGCACTCATTGTTACTGTCACACCATGCCACGCCACCTCAGTACTGGGATTAAAACTTGCGATTCTGAATTCTTAAACTCTGTGGTCCTGGGTCTAAAAAGTAACGCCTGCCAAACCGTAGTTGGCTGGTACTGATTCCTCTCTGAACATCCCTGTTGGGGGGTCCATGACTGCACCAGCCCAGGTGTCGGACTGGCACCAGGATCCAGTTAAATCCACTTTTGTCTTTGAACGTGCATAATCTGCTTCCCTTGGGACATAATGCTGGGGGACCAGGCACGGCCACAGCATTCCTGATGATTTTTCCATCGTTTGTTAAATGCCTGTCTTGGTTTAAAAATCACGCCTGCTGCCTTAATGATGTTTTAAGAAATATAAAAATAGGAGTCCGTAACACTGGATTCTCTGTAGCTGGAGACAGCTTTGATCTGTCTCAATTTCGCACAAAGCACAAATTGTTGCAAAAACGCCCAAACTTCGCTCTCATGGGGGCGCTTTGAAGAGACCGTTAGGTGTGTGGCAATTATTCGCGGGCCCAGGGTAAGTCCCAGCGCTGTTGCCGAGCCCAGCCCGCCCTGGAGCGGCTCAGAGCTACTTTCCAGGCGAAACCTTGGCCACAAAGGCACAGCCACACGGAAACGAACAAATGGCGTCAGGGGGCCCCTTGTGCTGAGACGGTTTTTCTCACGATGAGCAAACTTGAATAAAGCTGGGAGCAACAGACGAGGAGGCTGTAATTAAAACTCGTGGCCCGATTCCCTGTTTGTTTGCAGCAGAAAACCGTTGGTTTATTTCAAACCAAATCAAGTGGAGGTGCTCAGCGTCCTGGAATAGAATGTGCAGCCCTCCAGGGTGTCCATAAGGTGGGAGAGGAGGCCGCGGTGGTGCCCCCACTGCAGGGGAGGAGGGGTACGGTGGCGCGTGCTGTGGAGCCCCATCAGGCTCTGCCACCCGCGAGAGCCATCACAGGGAGCCGTCAAGTCATGCTGTTGGCTGGGGCTCAAGTGCATGCCCAAGAGCGAGTTGCCTTTCCAACCGAGACCCTCCCTTCTCCTTGCAGGTGGCCCACCAGCTCCAGCCCTCCGTGGTGTGGATCGGAGACACAGAAAAAACCTTCTACAAGAAAGTCCCCAGCGCCGAAAGGATGGTGAGGGTTACTCCAGCCGTTCTTCATTTGGCCCTTTCTTTCCTCTGAGGGGCCCCTGACCCGGGACCCCCCTCTGCTTCTCGAGAAGGTCTTGCTTTTTTGAGGGAGGAACAAAGCAGAGGGGCAGCTGTCGCTCTCTGTGCTGAGTATTTGTCTGTATTTGAAAGGATCCAGTGGTCTGATTTTATGAGACAATTTAGTAAAAAAAAAAAAAAAAAATGAAAGAAAGCATGGAAGAAGGTGGGAGGGGGAGCTTCAAGCCCAAGTAGGATTCGGAGGTAAGAAACAATCTGGAGAACTCCGCTCCGTCAGAGTAGACGGCACACATCGGAGTTATGATTAGGATTTCCTATTGTTCATAATAATAAATAGCAAAAGGCCTGAAATTTATGAACAAAGGCCGTCAATGAAACTGCTAAGTGCGTGCACTGGGGGCCTCGGGGGAACCGCCTTTGAATTGCTTCCTTCCTTCTTTTCTCTCCTTTCAATGGCCCCCCTCCCCCGCACTTCCCCCCACCAATCGCCAGCAAATTTCCCACAAGTTTAAAAAAAAAAAAAATTGCAGCTACACATGATTGTTATTCCACATCAATTTGCACCAAAGCAAATAGTGGTTAACTGTGAATTTCTGATTAAATTCATAAGGATTTTAATCACTTTGGATCCTTATGTATTATACATCATTTTTAGCAGGTAGAGATCATTTGGATAAAGAGCGAAAGCTCAACCTCTCCTTCCCCAAATGAGCCTTGATTGCCCTGTCATTTCAGAAACTAAGAGGACTCATTTATTATTTAATCCGGGAATGTAGTAGTTAGCTCCCTCTGCTGGCGAAGTGGGTGCATTGGAAAAATAAAAAAGTCCACGCTGAGGAAACTTGAAGGCAGTTCCTACGAAGCAGATGAGAAAGCTAAAGAGAGATGCAGCACGGTGTTTGGTCCAAGGTGTCACACACACCTGATGTCATCAGAAGCTTTGTCACATTAACGGACAAGGGCTACTGGCTCTCCCACTGGACATCAGCCTGGGGAGTGGGAAGTCGGGCAACTTGGGTTCCAGGCTGCTCTGCCTTTAACCTTAGCTGGCTGTGTGTCCGTGAGCAAGTAACTTAACCTCTCTGAGCTTCCACTTCCTTACTGTCTAAGAGTTTCAAGGAGAACAGCCTCCGAGTTCATGAAGCCCCCCTTGCATTCTCTCTCAGGACCCCCTCGAGCTGTCGGCTTGCTGTCAGCAACTTCAGCCGTCCGCCCATCTGCACACCTGAGTAGGTGGACAACATGAGGCATGTGACACGCTCATTTATAAGGGAGCCAAAGGAGCACTGGGGCAGGGCTAACGGGGGCCTTTGAGGGAGAGCTGACGACAGGGAATGACATGTGGGTCCAGTAGGTGCCTCCCCTAAAGGGAACGCATGGGAAGGGGACAGACAGCCGCAAAGGTGGCGATGATGACAGACTCGAGTCTCCAGAACCGTCACCTGACTCGGCCCTCTTGTTGGTGACACCGAGATGTTCTCTCAGCACAGCCTCTGATTCCCACAGATATGGGTGCTGACCAGTTTTCTTCCTATGGAAAATGACAGCCTTTGGGGGCAGAGTCTTTGTTGTGGACAAATGGGACACTTACTCTGTCCACCTTTGCATTGGAAGCGTCCATTGCGTGTCCGGGATATTAACTGCACTGAAGACCATGGATCACGCCCTGGAATAAACCGCAGAGCACCTAGTGAATACAGAAGAGGAGTTTCCTGGTCCCTGAACATCCACAAGGCCAGCTGGGGGCCTGAGCCGTCCCGGTCCAGACAGAGCTGCAAGAGGCGTGCGCCCTCCGACCAGCAGGCCGGGACCCAGCTCCAACACCCCGACTTTGGGAGAGCGGAGTACGGGGAACCACGGCATGGGCATCCTCCAGCTGCACACAGGCCACGGGTCCCTGCTCACCCCACCTCCTGGGCCTGCCCCCCCGGAGAGCAGGGCTGCAGGGTTCCTGTGCCTTCCTGGGCCTCTGGGGCCAGGGCTGGGCCAGCTCTGCTCTCCTTCCCAGCCCCCAGCCTCTGACTCCTCCCTTACCCGAGTCCCTCAGCCAGCAGGGCCTGGGGCGGCCACGAGCACTGGCCATCCGCGTTCTGAAGGTGACCGGCCAACAGCAAGGGCAGCAGCTGCGTCGCGGAGGAGAGGAATCCGGGAGGCGTCACCAGTGGCTTCTCAGTGCATCGCTCGGCCACCTGGGAACCCAGCAGAGCATCTACCACCTGCCCCAGCATCTGTCCCAAAGGCATTGAGACACAGGGAAAAATTCCACCTGCAGAAAAACCAGGAGGCTGCTGTGCCCACTGCCCACAGCCCCGACACCAACAGCACCCCCAAAGCAGAGACCCGGTCCCCACGCCTAGGACAGGAAGCGGAGGCCCTGGGAGTACCATGCATATGTCAGGGAAGCACCCAGCAACCCTGGGAGGGGGGCAGCCTCCCACGGATTTGCAGAAGAGGACAAAGGCTCCATCCGAGAGGGCGCACAACTGGTTAGAGGTGGCCCTGGGACTCAGAAACGATTCCATCCGTCCGAATGCAGAGGCTGAGCCCTGCTCTCCAACTGGATGCCGCTCTCAGGTAGACGACACCGGGTGCCAGCCACTGGCTTCCCAGTCTGCCCTCCCGCGTGCTTCAACTACGCCCGCGTCCACCCCTCTCCACCCCCCGGGCTACGCTAAACCACATCCTGAGGACTGCCCGTGGGCCCGCGGGTCTTAGAGCCAAAGAGGCACAGCTCCGGAGTCCCCACAATCCTGACCACACACTGTCCCCTCCCGTCGTCCTCAACACCCTCAAGAAGGCTAGACTCTCAGGAAGACCCAGGGTCCTACTAAGCCCATCCCCAACACTCTTACAAACAGACCCCCAACCCAGGCGGATGCCTGGATGGTGCCCCTTCCCTTCTCCGCCTCCAGGGAGCAGAGCTGTCCTCTCCACCGTCTGCGGCTCCAACGCGGTGGGTCCGTTGTTTGTGCAGAGGCGAAGGCGGTAAAGAATGAGGCGCCACCGTCTGCGGCTGCATTTTCTGCACCATTACCCGCCGTTACCTCATCTCACAGGAGCCTTCCCCACATCACAATAGGGCCTCCGCGAGGGCATGGCTCGCTTTGTTGCAGCTGGCTGCGGCACTGGCTCGGTGGAGCGGACTGCAGAAAAGCAAAGTGAAATGGCTGCATGGATGCTAGGCACTCATTTGAAATTGCCCACAATAATACAGTTGCGTGGGGCTGGCAGCCCCAGCGGTGGGGGGCGGCGGCAGTGGAGGTGGCCCGGGGACGGTGGGGATGTTGACTGGCCTGATGGATGAGTGTGTGGGCCTCCAGCGTAATGGATGTGGCTCTGAACTGGAACACAGGTGGCCCGAGCACAAGGGAGCACTGATGGAGTGGCCTCACCTTTCCTTTCCATCCCCTTCTGATGGGCTGTGTCTCACCCTCAGTTAGGATGTCACTCTGGATGCTGCAGCCAGGATCAACATTTGTTATCCGAACAGACTAATTAAGTTCAAGTGGCCCTGCCATCTCAGGATGCACAGGTAGCAATATCATCTCCTGCCTCAGGACAGTGGACCACATCACTGTCACCATGGCGACTAGTCCACTGGGGAGACCACGCAAGTGTGTCTCTGCCCCACAGAGCGGCCAGCTCCACGAGGGCCCTTGGGTCAGTCCCCCTTCCACCAGTCTCTGCGCAGCTCCCGTGTGCACCCCGCATGTCCCAGTTGCCCCCACCGCCTGCACTCTTCTCCATCAAGCTTCTTAAAAGCCCGGTCTGTTCCCACCATCCCCGCCCACTCCTCAGCCGACACTGTCACTTGCTGCCTTCCAACTCCGCAGAAACCGCTCTCACAAAGTCCTTCTTTGACATCCGTTTTGCCAGTGAACACTTTGATCCCCTTCCTCTCCCTTTCTGCCATATTCAACGTGGTTCAAATGCCCCATTTTGTAAAACTCGCTCCTCCCTTAGCATCCACGGCCCTGCCCTCTCCCAGTCTCCTCATAGCCCGCCAACACTGTCTTCTGTGTCCCCTTCTCACACTTTTACCCACCCCTTAAAGACGTTGCTGCTCCCTGAGGTTCCCTCCCAGGCGCACGGCCTTCCTCTCTCTCCTTGCCTGCGTTGGGCACCATCTCTTGGCTTCCAAGATCACGGCTAATCCAACGACTGCGCCACTCGATCCCCAGCCCGCAGCTCTCCCCGCAGCCTCAGATGCAGTCACCCAGAATGCCCCACGGGACCCCTCCCCAACAACGCTACAAACTCACGCAGGGCCTGCCCCAGCTCCTCCTCCATCACTACCCACTGCTCCGCCTGCATTTTCAAAGGATTATTTAATTTTTTAAAAAAATATAGCCACTTTTCATAAGCGGGCTTTGGCTCCACCGTAGCAAAACGAATCCTGAACATTGCCAAACTCTCCAAGCCTCATCTAAGTGCAGTGGACTGTTTCCTGGCTCAGGGCTAGTGCTCCTGTGAGGAGCCGCCTTCCAGCATCTCAGCAGAGGGCTTTCCTGGAGTGCCAAGAGGCCAGGAGGCAGCTTTCCAGAGCTGAGCAGTTGAAGACGCACGGTCTGATACAACAGGAACTGATGGGAGCTTTTCACACAGTCATTTTGAGCTCTGTTGGCAATCTGGCCAGTTTCCTCCGAATCACAAAGCCCCCAGTGTTTCTGACTCTCCCCTTTCAAAATTTTACTCTTCACTAGAGCAGACCTGGCGTTGATTTCCCACCAGCACTTGGATGTCAGAATAATTACTCCCTTTTTAAGCACTTTGCCGGACAGGCACGGTATGCCATGCAGTCCTCTCAGCATCCCTATAAGTTAAGTTCTATGATTTTCCCCATTTCTCAGATGCAGGGACTAAGGCTCAGAGAAGTTGAGCAACCTGCCCAAGGTCACACAGCTGTTAAGAGCAGAGCCAAGATTGAGATCGAATCTGTCTGAAGTGAAGTCTCTGCACTTAAGCATTTGCTCCATCATCTGCCCGTTATAACGGAGTTCCTTCCTTGGGCTTTTTCTTTTTTTTTTTTTTTGCACACAGCTTGGCCCCCGAGGGGAAATTCAGAATCAAAGTAAAGGCCCAGCAAACACCCCTCCCTGCCCAGGCCAGCCCAGAAGCATGAGTCTGAGCAATGGCAGGTTTCTGTAAAGACCTGGGGTGGGGATGGGGGAGCAGCCCCTTCATGAACAGGTTTTCATTCTTATTGTCAGAACTGCCCACTTCTAGGATTTCAGGAAGTCTCATTCCAAATCATCCTCCTCCTGTGCTTTGCCCTCTTTTGAGTTCCTCTGTTCTCCCCAATGACCACTGAGTGTTTCCAGGGTGGAATCAGGGCCGTTGTTTCCTCCTGATGGAGCTGGAGCAGGCTCTGAACTCCTGTGGGTACCGGAGGAAATGGCAGGAAGACGCCTGGTGATCTGGCCTCAGGCCCAGCCTGCAGGATTTATTTTGCTGTAAAAACCCCATCTCTTTCTCTGCTGTGAGTTCCGTTACAAAAGGTCTCCTCTAAGCTGAATCCGACTATATAGAAAAAGGATTGTATACCATGCCCAAGCGGGATTTATCCCAGGCTTAATGTCCAAAAATCAATTAATGTGATACACTATATGATTAGAATGAGAGACTAAAACCATGTCATCATCTCAATAGCTGCAAAAAAAGCATTTGGCAAAATCCAACACCCTTCATGATAAAAAAAAAAAAAAAAAGACTCAACAAAGTAAGAAGAGAAAAGAACTTCAATCTGGTAAAGGGCAACTACAGAAATTCCACAGCTCATGTCATACTCAATGGTGAAGGACTGGATGCTTTTCCCTTAAGGTTTTCTCTTCTATCCAACATTATATTGGAGGTTCTCGTCAGGGCAAGTAGGGAAGAAAATGAAATAAAGGCATCCGTATTGTAAAGGAAGAAGTAAAACGATCTCTATTTGCAGATGACATAATCTCATATGGAGAAAATCCTAAGGAAGCCACTAAAAAAGTATTAGAACTAAAAGACAGGTTCAGCAAGGTTGCCAGATATAAGATCAATGTACAAAAAGCAACTTATTTCTATACACTTGCAATGAAATCAAAAGTTAGGAAAACAAGTCCATATATAATAACATCAAAAAGAGTAAGATATTTAGAAATAAGTTTAACAAAAGAAGTGCAAGACTTCTATTCTGAAAACTATGAAACATTCTTGAAAAAAGTCAAAGAAAGTCCAGATAAATGGAAAGATACATCACGTTAACGGATTGAAAAACTTAATATTGTTAAGATGGCAAGAATCCCCAAATTCATCTACAAGTTCAACGCAATCCCCATCAAAATTCCAAAATGGCTTATTTGCAGAAATTGACAAGCGGATCCTAAAATTCATACAGAAATTCAAAGGACCCAGAATAGCCCAGAAAATCTTGAAAAAGAAGAGCAGAGTTGGAGAACTCTCACTTTCCAGTTTCAAAACTTACTGAAAAGCAAAGCTACACCAATCAGGACAGTGTGGTCCTGGCATAAGGAGAGACGTATAGATCTATAGAATAGAACTGAGAGTCCAGAAATAAACCCTTACATTGACAGTCAGCTGATTTTGTGACAAAGTGCCAAGACAATTCAATGGAGAAAGAACAGTCTTTTCAACAAATGGTACTGGGACAACTGGATAGCCACCTGCAAAAAGATGAAGTTGGACCCCTACCTCACACAGTATACAAAAATCAACCCATAATGCATCAAAGACCTAAAAGTAAGAGCTAAGATTGTAAAAGCCCTTAGAAGAAAATAGAGGCACAAACCTTTGTGACCTTGGATAAAGCAGTGGGGTCTTAGATATGACACCAAAAGCACAAGCAACAAAAGAAAAATTAAATTGCATCGCATCAAAACTAAAAACACTTTTGCTATAAAGGCCATAATCAAGAAAGTGAAAAGACAACCCACAGAATGGGAGAAAATATTTGCAAATCATCTGATAAGGGACTTGTGTCTAGAAAGTCCAAAGAGCTCTTACAACTCAATAATAAAGAGATAAGTAACCCAACTAAAAAGTGGGCAAAGGATCTGAATACACGTTTTTCCAGAGAACATATACAAATGGCCAATAAGCACATGGAAAGATGCTGAACGTCGTTAGCCATCAACAAAATACAAATCAAAACTACAATGAGATACCACTTCACACCCGCCAGAATGGCTAAATAAAACAAAAATAGACAAAAACAAGTGTTGACAAAGATATGGAGAAACTTGAACCTTCGTCCTCTGCTGCTAGGATTGTAAAATGGTGCGGCCACTTTGGGAGACTCTGACATTCCTGCAAATGGTTGAACACAGAGCAACCAAATTACCTAGCAATTCAATTCCTGTGTATGTACCCAAGAGAAATGAAAATACGTGTCCACACCAAAGCTTGTACACCGATGTTCCTAGTGGCATTATTCACAATAGCCAAAAAGCAGAAACAGCACAAACGTCCATCAACTCATAAATGGATAAATGAAATACGGCATATCCATACAATGGATATCATTCAGTGATTAAAATGAAGTACTAATATATGTCACGACATAAGTGAACCTCAAAAATATCATGCTAAATGAAAGAGCAAAGACACACACACATATACACACACACACAACGAATACTGTATGATTGTATTTATATGAAATATCCAGAATATACAGATCTAGAGAGACAGAAAGCAAATTAGTAGTTGCCTAGGTCTGGAGAAGGGGGTTGGAGGAAAATGAGCGGTGACGGCTAATGGGTATAGTTTTTTTGGAGGGGATGAAAATGTCCTAAAATTGATTGTAGTAATGGTTGCACAACTCTGTGAATATACTAACAACCACTGAATTATTTACTTTAAATAGGTGAATTGTATGGTATGTGAATTCTAGCTCAATAAAGCTGATATGTATACCATAATAATGATATAAGTAATCATCATGTAACATAATATAATAATAATATATCTTTAAGTCTCCTTTACAGCCCTCCATTGGGATAGGCCCTTACCCAGGAAAGGGGTCTGTGGGGGGACAAGCAAGCCCCCTGGCACATCCTCCCTGGAGGCAGGGGACCCCAGCGTGGAGGGAGGAGCAGGAGTCTGGAGTCACTGCCTCCGTGTTCACTTGGGGTCCTGTTCGTGAACTCTGGGACTTCAGGGCATCCCTCAGCCTCTCTGTGCCTCAAGTCTGCATCTCCCGAGTGCGAGTGAGGACAGTGTCCCCCTGCTAGGGGGGCCATGAGGACCAAGTGAAGACGTCCTTGTCGAGCACTCAGAGAATTACCTGGAGCACAGTAAGCACTCAAGAGATGCTACTTACTAGTATTATTGAGCTTGCAGATTCACCACCAGCCTGGGTGTAAGAAGTGATAAGTGCAAGGCAGATGCTAGAGAGCCGGCCCTGGTGGTCCAGTGGTTAAGATGCGGCGTTCTCACCACTGTGTTCTGGGTTTGTGTCCCAGTCAGGGAACCACACCCCCCATCTGTCAGTTCTCATCCTTTGGTGTCTGCACGTTGCTGGGCTGCTGAAAGCGATGTCACTGGGATTTCAAATACCAGCAGGGTCGCCCATGGTGGACAGGCTTCAGTGGAGCTTCCAGACTAGGAAGAAGGACCTGGCCACCCACTTCCCAGAAAACTGGCCATGAAAACCCTGTGAATGGCAGCAGAGCATTGCCTGATACATCGCCAGAAGGGGAGAGGATGGAGCAAAAAGGCTGGGCCGGGTTCTGCTCTGCTGTCCACAGGGCCACTAAGAGTCAGTCAGCTCGACGGCGTTAACAACAACAAAGACGTTAGATCTAATTGCCTGTCCCCTCCTTGGAGATCAAGATAAGCCCCAGAGCCAAAGCTCCCCCAAGCTTCTGCAGCTTCCCACCAGGCTTTCCTCCCAACGCCCCCCCACCCCCCACCCCGGGGACATGGCTCTTCTTCATCTAGCGCCTATCTGCGCCTTGTCAATCCACACATGGAACTTGGCCTTTTCACTGGTCCAAAGGAAGAAGAGAGGAAGGATGCAAACCACCACGGCAGGCGCTGCATGGCCAACAGCCTCACAGCATGGAGTGGACACCCTCACGCTTCAGAACCCGGTCCAGCCACTCATCCCCAGGGGTGTCCCCTCACCCTTCCTTGGAGGGACCCCTCTCTCACCGTCTCCCATCTCTGCAGGCACCCCAGCCCTCCAGGTGGTACTCTGACACCTGTCACTTCCCCTCCCCTGTGCAGAGCAGTTTGGCGGGTCCCAGCCCTGACTCCCACTTCTGCGGGGCCAGACTCCAAGACAGACTGGGCCAACCAAAGGGCCTCCCGTGGAACAGGGTTCCATAGCACGTGAGTGTCCCTGTCCCAAAGGCCCCATAGATCATGCACAGCTCTGTCACTCCTGCCTGCCCGCTGTGGCTCCAACACGCTGCTGTTCACTTTTATTCCTGAGGGTGGAATTTATCAAGCACCCACTCCCTGCCCTAGAGTCACGGGCCCTTCCTGCATGCAGGGCTCTCTCCCACTGGTGGCCCAAACGGCAGGTGTCTGGGCTCTACCGTGTGTACACAGTGTGCTCAGCGCTGCTCCAGGAAAGCCAGGCGGGTGGGACCCGTCACTCTCTGGTGTAACATTCAGACTCTGATTCGCTCAACTACCCCTGAGCCAAATGGGAGCAAAAATGGCCAAGACTGTGCCTGGGCATCTCTCTGGAGGTCCTCTGCATCACCTCTCCTTCCTCCTACCCAGCTTCCGCTGTGCCAGACTAGGTTAATTCAAAGCCCGTGTGTTGCTATGGCAACATGACCAAATCTGACCCCCGCCCCCCACAGGCTAGAAATCATCCTCCCTGGGGTACCTCGTATCTTGCTCCTATCCCTCTTTTTTTTTTTTTTTTTGAGGAAGACTGGCCCTGAGCTAACATCCATGCCCATCTTCCCCTACTTTATATGTGGGACGTTCACCACAGCGTGGCATGCCCAACAGTGCCATGTCGGCACCCAGAACCCGAACCGGCAAACCCCAGGCCGCCGAGAAGTGGAACATGCAAACTTAACCACTGCACCACCGGGCTGGCCCCACTCTTTTCCCTCTTTAGTGCTGAGATTATACTAAAATAATTCAGGTTCAAACTATTTCCGAACTGCTTCAGAGAGAGAAGTTTCACAGAACCAGCTCTTGCAGAAGCAGGTGTTTTTCAGATGTGAGATCCAGGACCCCGGTCCCTCATTGTCACCGCCGTCAGCAAAGGAAATCTTGAGTTCACCCTCAGAACAGCTCAGAGGGACGCAGAGCACCACAAACTAATTCTCAACCCCAGCCGGCTTCCTTCCGCTTGGAAATCCACCACTGTGTTCCATTCTCAGGGTTAAGGTGCTAGAACATTCCGTCAGGTGCTTCCTTCCTTGCTCCTTTCCAAATCTGAATACAGAGCTTGAGGACAGGATGTGCGAGAGATTCAAATCACCCGAAGTAGGAAACACATCCCGAGAGCCGGCCCGGGACCAGGTGTAAGAAATTGTGTTTGTTAGAGCTGTGCAATGGCTCTAACCAACGTATGCCGCAGGGCATTCTCACCGCAGATGGTCTGTAGTTCTTAATTCTTTTTTCTATGTGTGGCTCATGCTTTTTTTTCCCTCTCTCTTTCTCCCAGATGGAACCAAAACGCCTGAAAAAACAGCTCCCCAAAATCCTGAAACTCTTGAAGCCGGACGACAGGATTCTGATTGTGGGGACCACAAAGCGTCCTTTCGATGCTGAACTTCAGTCCTTCTGCAGGGTTTACCAAAAAATTATTTTGATTCCCAGACCAGACTATGCTTCTAGATATGGCAAGTACCCCCAGCCCCTTCCCAGGCCGGGTAACTGAGGCTGAGCTGTCCAGTGTCAGCTTGCAAGCATGTGAAGCCAGGAGGGTGGCCCTTGTCACCCAGTGATTGTCACAAGGTGACGTTAGGGGAGCACGTGCCCTGGAGGGATGTGCGCACCTGGATGTCAGCCATGCTCTGCTCCGGGGATGTCAACAGCTGGGTCATAAAAGCAAAATGTACGTCTTTGTTCTGTTGTTAACTTATTCCTTTTTATCCACGACTAAAGGAAACTGGACAAGGATTATTATTTTTGGCCCTGCAGATGACAAATGCCCTTGTGGGTGTGATTTCTCTTCTGTCAGGTAGATTAGGGTCACTTATCTTGTACCGTGGTGATGGTGTCTCTCTCGGACAGCACCACTTCTTTCCACCAGGTTGATTTTTTTTCATTTTTCCAGCCTCAAAGTATGAATCCAGGAGCAGGTTGACTTACTTAAAATAAATATTAACTACCATCAGAACTTACTTTTTCTAGTTTTTTTCTTCTTGATTAGACAGATTCAGAATCCACTTATTTGGAAACATATTTTTGAACGGCAGCAATAGAAAAACGTGACCCTGGGAGGCAGTGCAATGACCTTGGAAAGAGCCACGAGATCTGGGCTCTGATGAGACCGGGTTCTGAATCCGGGCTCTGCCACTGAATAGCTGGGCGACCTTGACAAGTTGGTTGACCATCTGAGCCTGCATTTTCTCATCTGTTAAGTGGGAGAACTGACACTTCACAGGGCTGCTGTGACCCTTGTATGAGGTTAGCAGAATGTCTAGCACCATCTCAGCTCCCGGGAGAGCATGGGTGGCGGTGCTGGAGACAGAGGAAGAGAAGATGGTGGTGGTGGTGATTGCGGAGGAGAACATGGCGGGGTGGCGAATGGCCGTGGTGGTGCTGGTGGTTGTTTCTGTTATCCCTTGCTGTGTGACAAACCTCCCCAGTGGCTTAAAACAACACTTATTCTGAGGGTTCCCTGGGTTCAACGGAGGAGCTCTCCCTTGAAATATCTCAAGATGTTGTGATCTGATGTCACTTTAGACTCAGTCATATGAAGACTCCACAGAGCTGGACATCCAAGGTAGTTCGTTGCTGTGACTAGAGCTGATTGGGGCTGTCGGCTGGGAGGTCAGCCGGGGCTGTTGACCAGACAGCCTACACCTGGCCTCTCCATGTGGCTTTGCACAGCACAGTGGCTAGGTCCCTAAGAGCAAACGTTTCAAGAGGTTCAGGCAGAAGCTGGAACGATCTTGTGACCCAGCCTCAGAAGTCACACAGTCACTTTTGCCACACTCTGCTGGTCAAGAACCAGTCACAGGGCCAGCCCAGATTCAAAGGCAGCAACTATACAAGGGTGTGAATACCGTAGGTGTGGCTCACTGAGGGGTCGTCTTTACCTCCCGTGTTGGTGGTGATGGTGATAGATTTGTAGAGATGGTAATGGTGGTGTCAGTGTTGGAAATGGTCATGATGGTGGTGGCAGCATGGCAGTGATGGAAATGATGGTAGTCACCTTGGCAGTTGTGAGGGGGACACTGGGGAGGTTGGTGGTGTAGTGGTGGCGGCATGGTAGTAATGGAGATGATGGTAGTCACGGTGGTGGTGGTGGTAGAGGTGATGGCGGCAGTGGTGGTGTGGTATCAGTGGTTAGTATTAATGGTCTTAGTAAACATGATTAGGTCAGACTTGGTTTCTATTAATCTTTCTCCAGACACAATACCACTGCCAAAACAGAGGGACTATATGGTCCTTTCTGGTTGGTCTTAAGTTCCTGGTCAATGTTACTTGCTGAAAGAGCAATCCTCTACTCCCCACATATGATAAACTCCTAGCTTATTAACCACTCCATTCGCAATGTGCACTCATTTCTGTCTCGATGTATTGCGATCCTGGCTTCATGAATCAATGTTACACGCCAAGTACAGAAGACTTTGCTCCCAGTCATTTCTCCCTCCGTCCAGTGGCTTCTCCATCTTCTAGGGCCTCAAGCCCTCCACTGGATCCTTTGCATCCAGCCAGCACCAAAGGAAGAGAGAAAGACATTCTGGAGGAACTCACAGGAGATTTTAGGGACTAGACCCAGATGGGGCCAACAGTTCTTCTGCCAGAAGGGCTCGCATGGCGCCCCTAAGGTTCAAGGAGACAGGGATGGAAGGTGTCTACACAGAGCTGGGTGAGCATCAGCAGTCACAGCCCACTGAGAGTCACTGCAGAGGATTCCCCGCTCCCGGCTCTATCCGAGCTTCCCCGCTCTCATTCTCCTTGGTCAGACTTCCTCTCTCACGCTCTGTCTTTTTTTTGTATTATATATCTATTTTAAACGATCTTAATGGAGTAAGCTAGAGTATTATTAATTTTGAGGGGCCAGAGCATGCTTCTTGACTTTGGATGGAATAGTTTCTGTTGTTGACAGAACCAGAGGCTCTTGTTGATAGCCCTGTTGATATCGAACAGGGACAATTGTGTCCTTTTGATAAAATGCTAGGCACCTCGAGGGACTCAGATCCCATTTCAGATTCCAGCCTGAACCTCCTCACGGCAGCATCACGCGGGAGGAAGGAGAAAGCTTCCCTTCCATTCTGGGCAGAGGACAGGCCTGCACACAGCAGTCGTCTCGGGCCCGGGGCTCTGTCCACTAAACCACATGCTTATCACGTATTTCTTTCTCGCGTGGTGATTCGTTCAGACCGCCATTCTTGCCGCCATCATAAATGCTGTGCAACATTTCCTCCAGTGACCTTGAAGTTTTCACAGCCACAGTGGCTGGCACATCCATCTTGAAGAAAGACTGTTCCTGTCTTTGCAGTGATCAAAAATGGTCTCTTCCAGCCCATAAAGCATGAGCTGCAAATCCATAACTTGGGCCTTTGCTTGGCCATCTATCTACGGGCGGCAGAGTGCCGTAGGTGCGCAGGCACACTCACCATCCCACTTCTCAAATTCCCCGAGGCGGTGTGAGGGAGTGACAGGTCTGAGAAGCGAAGAGTGGCTCAGCCTGAGGAAACACAGTCCTTGAGGCTTACCAAATATAATTCAACATTCACCTCCTTTCCCCAAATCTAGCTGCTTCCTTCACAATGTCTCTGCACAGAATGTCCACCCCCAAGGTTGATTAATGCCTTGTCTAGTGCCCAGAAATCCCTTTGGGCTTCCTTCACTCCACATTCCTAATGCTTCCTCCTCTTGCCTCTCTTCCCTGGGGTCTGTTCGCTAATAACCCAATTCATTACAGGTCCCCACCCCAGACCCAGTGTCTGGTCGGATAAGTCCAGTCCACATCTTCTGATTTTTCTGGAATGCTAGGCTTCAGAGACCAGAAGTTCCCCTAAATCATATTATTTACTTCTCGTGCTTTTGAAAAATCCCAAATAAAAGTGAATTTTAAGATACTACATACATCATCTCAAGCACTAGGCAGGATGGAATCCATTTGGAATGCCAAAAGCGGAGAAGGGGGCCCGAGGACCAGACTCCTTTCAGTCTAAGGAGGAGGAGAAAGGTAGATTAGTCTGAAGGAGGAGGAACTTTCTGCATCCAAGAGGGGGAGGTAAGATACAGCCCCCGGCCTGGAGAGCACCTCCACTGACTTCAGCCCTCTCGAGTCCCTGGCCTCTGGTCCTCAGCACCACACCCAGTGCCACCCCCAGCATGTTGTAGTTTTGTGTTCTCCACCTGCACTTGTGGGCCCAAGACTCAGCAGCCTGCCTTTGGCTCCAGTACTGGCTATAGGGCTCCCACCTCAATGAGCCCACAGGCCGTGACTCACTCTGCACCTGACCCCCCTCTTAGCCTCACAGCAACTATTAAAGGATCAAGAACCCATGAGCCGGTGGCTTTGGAAAAGGGGTAGAAGCTATTCTTTGAAAGGCTAGTACGTCTAGTTCATCAAACAGGAGAGGGATGTTAAGCCTGATTCTCTTTCCCATTCTCTGGATCTAGAGATGACTATGGCAGGTGAACAAGTCCCCCCATCGCTGTGACAACCTCCACAGAGTTCACTTACTGCGCCGCCATTAAAAAATGGTGAGCTTTGGGAAGTAATCAATGATTTACGTATTTCAAGGAATCTTGATCAAACTCTACGTGAATACCAACTATCATACATTTTAGATGATCAGTGGTGCGTTTGCATGGTCACATTCTACCAGAACAATGGGAGTTTTTTGCTCCGTTACTCAGGAATCTTGGCTTAGAGAGATCCCTCTGATTGGCAGGTTGGAAGGCTCTGACTATTGTAGCTGGATGGGGGGCAAGGGAGCAAGCTGACTGTCTGTTGCTGGGGAGCCCTTGGCCCTCACTGCTCGCCCACGGGCTGGTCTGCTCCATGTAGGAGTTTTGCCCATGGGTGCCCAAGGCTGAAGCTATTCTGCGTCCCCAGCCTGGGCTATCTACTGGGTCCTTAGCTTTAGGGGCTGTCACCTGTGACTTTCCCGTTAAACCTGTTCCCTTCTCAGCCTGCAGAGTCACCACTCAGACCTTTCGGCACTTTTTTTTAGGTGTTATAAATTTGGACTGGAGACATACTCGATCCCAAGGGATGATGTTGTCTGGTTGTTGGTGTCGCTGTTTATTTTCCGATTTCTAACTCTACAACAGTTGTTATATTTAACTGAGGGCAATCCTCATCTGCTGCAATCTCTCTTTACACAAGTACGCTTTGAAATATTCGTAGTTTATTTGGTGTTATCTTTTATAATTGATGTTTTAACGAGCATCAGGAAACTTCGGTACGAAATGGAATGACTAATAATAATAATAACATTTACAAGGACAACAGTGATACAGCTTCTGGAAATAAAGTGCCCGCCATACGCTGGAGCAGCGCTTTCCCAAAGGCTTTCTATATATTTTTTACTTATTTCTCACAGCAGCCTCAGAAATAAATCTTTTCTACTCCCGTTTTACAGGTAAACCCAAGACTGGCTCAAACTCAAGTAAACCCACCAAGGGAGTAGCAGAG
The DNA here is from genome assembly GCF_041296265.1 of Equus caballus. NCBI lineage: Eukaryota > Metazoa > Chordata > Mammalia > Perissodactyla > Equidae > Equus > Equus caballus. The sequence continues at coordinate 22,673,680 of NC_091689.1, read as the reverse complement.
TAGATCCGGGGTAGATGTCACTTTAGGCTAATTTGGGGTCCCCTGTGTCCCCCGCTGGTCTCCCTGCAGCTCTCAACCCTGATGCCCCCATTACAAGTCATTCTAGTCCTTGACAGCAATTGCAGCTTTTCATTTCAGTATTTTTGGATCCATGTGTTTGGGTGATGTGATCATTTAACCACCTGACAGTGCTCAGATCACGGAGTAACGGTCATCTTTTTAAAAACTGTTTCAAATATTCCTTAAAGAAGGTCAGAATGCTTTGGAGACGTTTGCCCAGATCCTCCCAGTGCTGAGACTGGCTCTGAGACACACAGCCTGGCCACTGCCCTCCCCTTTCCTCGCTGTCTGGATGCAACTGAACGAGTAGCAGCCACACTCGTTTACTTTCCTGAAACCTCTCTTTGCAGAATGGAGGTGGTTCTCTAAGTGTAGCATTTCAAATGTTGCATAGGAGTCCATTCTATCTCCAAAGTTAGCATCAAGAATGATTTCATAATTCATTTTCACAACATCCCCGTGTTCTAAGTGAAATCTCTCGGTTACCCCAGGTCCCACTAACCCAGAGAATAGCCGAGCACCCATCCAGTAGATCAGTCAGCCTATGGGTGTTTGCAGCTGATGGGGAAGAGAATAAGGGTCAAACTGCTCTATCTAATACAATGTATAATACAGTGTCTTACACCCAAAGGGAACGGAGCCTGGCAGTCGCTAATGGAAATTGGAATCTGCATTCCAATTCTAATTCCAATCTACATCATTCCATATAAACATAATGTAAGAAGGCCAGCCCAGTGGTGCAGTGGTTAAGTTCGCATGTTCCGCTTTGGCGGCCTGAGGTTCACTGGTTCGGATCCCAGGTGCAGACCTACACACTGCTTGTCAAGCCATGCTGTGGCAGGCATCCCACATATAAAGTAGAGGAAGATGGGGACAGATGTTTAGCTCAGGGCCAGTCTTCCTCAGCAAAAAAAGAGGATTAGCAGCGGATGTTAGCTCAGGGCTAATCTTCCTCAAAATAATAATAACAATAATGTAAGAAATGAACTTTATAGCTAAAAAAAAAAAAAATCAAACTCCTACTTAGCCAAACACTTTGGAAAATATAATATTCTGATGAGCAGAGATCCCATCTACACCCTATGTGAATTTCCAATTTTGAAAGATTTTGAACATCTTTAAAGGTACCACACTGACGTGATACTGACTGTGGTTTAATTTTTCTGTCAGTTCACAAGGACTTGTGGACCCATAGACCTGAAGGTCATCGACATGTGTGTCTCATGGTTGAAAATCACTCAGATGAAAGCATTTAGTTATGTGGCTCTCGGCTCATTTGAGTTTTAATAAGTTGACATAGATCTCCTGGGCATTCCTTTCTTGATGAGATCCAACCTCGTGCTGAAACTAGATTAATATCACTTTCTCCATGGTGACCCTTGCTCTCTCTGTCTTTTCCGCCATCTTGGATACAACAGTTTTGTGGAAAGAGATCATTCAACGCAATGGAGGAGTCGTTACTAATGCCTTGAATATAAGTTGCCTGGCGAAGGTCACCGATGGCTTCACCCAAGGTCACATAGTCCAGGTGGTTAAGGGTGTGCTCACGGACCGGAGGATCCACCAGCAAATTCATAAACCGCTCACAGCAATCGAGTTTATTGAGTCCATAACCAGCATGAGTCCGGTATACCAAGAGGAAGAAGAGAGCTTTAAGGTAAATGGAATGATTGTATGACCAGATCTTAGCAGCAAACACTTGTCACATTACCCCCTCCCTCCCTTTAGAGAATCTGCTAAGGTCCATGAGTTTGAACTCCACCATATGCAATGAAATTTGGAAACTCGAAATTTTTGCATCACAAAATCTTTCCAGCTTTAGCAGTAAAGCATGGGTCTTCCAAATTTTAGGAAAATTGTGGTCCATGACCTTATAAATTAACATCCAGATTGCAGAATTGAGTAGCAGCTTTGAAACCATTGGATTCACACACACACGCACACGCACACGCACACACACACCCTTTTCTTGGCTTTCACTGGTTTTTATTTCATATTTCACATAATGGAACAAGTTTTGATTAGAGAAAAGCATTCCCTAAATAGTATATTTCAAGCCAATGTTGTTTTTGTCATGGTCCACTTCATTTTTCAGTGCACTTGCAATGGTCAGTCACAAGAGAACTCACCAAAATGGAGTTTTCTAAGTTTTGAATACATTCTGAGATGTCCACAGAATTTTTTAGATCTGGAGAAAACTCTGAGCATCAACTCTTGCAAATCCTTCTTTTATAAAAGAAAAAGAAGTTGCAGAGAGTTGTGTCCGTTATTCCAGCACAATCGACCTTAGAACCCTGGTCCCTGATGCCCAGGCCAGCGGGCTCTCCTCAAAATCCTTTTAATCAAAATGAACACAGTTGTGTTCTCTTTCTGGACCTGAAGGTAGTTTCCTTGGCCAGCTGGGAAGACAAGGAGGAAAATTATGTCCATGCAATGACACCCACCCCAATGTTGGCCATACTGTCAGAAGGAGAATCAGAATTCTCGTTCAGCCTCGTGTCTCTGGAGGCCTGCTTGAAATTAAGAACATTTGCCTCTATGATGTATCACTTTTCCACCAACTCTAAAAACCGTGCTATCCTCCAGCTTTGTCACTAAGGCTTCAGGGGAAGGTGAGAAATAGTCACAATACTGATCCCGGCACTAATGATCTAGCACCAGGGTTGGCACACTTTTTCCACAGAGGGCCAGAGAGTAAATATTTTAGGCTTTCAGAGCTATGCAGGCTCTGTCACAACTCCTCAACCCTGCATCATGTCACATAAGCATCCAAAGACAGGATGTAAATGCATGGGCGTGGCTGCTTTCCGTTCCAGTAAAACTTTATCTGCAAAAACAAGCAACAGACCCAATTTGGCCCATCAGCCAGTTTGCTAAACCCTGCTCTAGCAAAACGGAAAAAAAAATATTTCCCACTCCAAGCTGGAGTTTTTGCCAACTATTTGAATTAATATTCTTCTTAACTGTTTAATCCTTCTTTGTAGTAATTGCAAATATTTATCCTCCTCGAGTGACACTTTCTTTTCTGAAATTTCCAATTTTTTTCTCCTTTCTAGATTAGTAATTTTTCTCCTGATTTTCAGGGGCTAGGTTTAACGGTTAAAAGCTATGCCTTCTCTAAGCTGGGGTTTTAACTTTCTAAAGTGATTTCTAGAAGCTTGTCTATCTGTTACAGGTGCTGGAGGTCCAGTGACAATAACCAATCATACTCTTAAGACAAGAAATGCTGCCATTTTGAAGTGGCATATGAGAACACATATGCTTCTCACATCTGCTCTTGGCATATTTGACCACTTTATTCATTTTTTAAGGAAACCGAATCATTTGACCACCATGACCACTAGCCCCATCCCCCCATATCTCCAGGGCTTGGCACAGAGCCTGGCCCCCAACTAGATGTTCAGTAAACCTGTTTGGTGGCAAATTTATCCAGCAGATGGATGGATGGAATGACGCTGTGGCTGTAGTTGCTTGTAATCAGGCAGAACATTATTGCCTTCAGAAATTTTGACCTAATTGTCCTTCTGATGACATGCCAGCTGATGGTCTTGCTGATTCTCCTGATACATTGCACCCTGCCCCACGGACATGATGGGAAAATAGTTAATAAGAATGATGGTAATAATCATAATACTGTTAGCTAATATTCATCAACTACTTTTGGGCCAGGCCCTCTGTTAACGCATTTAGGCCTCACAATCCCTCTATTTTACAAAGGAGGAAACTGAGTTAGAGAGGTGTGGTGGGCAGAATCGTGCCCCCCCCCCCCCAGTGATGTCCACACCCTAGTCCCTGGATCCTGTAAATAGGTTACACATCAATGGGGAATTAAGGCTGCAGATGGAAATAATGTGGCTAGGAAGCTGCCCTTGAAATAGGGAGATTTTCCTGAATAATCTTGGTGACCCTGATGTAATCATAAAAGGTGGAAGAGGGAATCAGAAGAGAGAATCAAAGACAGGGCAGGTGCTCCCTGGAAACCACAAAAGGCGAGAGAAGAGATTCTCCTCGGAGCATCCAGAAAGGAGCCCAGCCTGCAGGCGCCTTGATTTCAGCCCCGTGAGACCCATTTTGGATTTCTGACCTGCAATGCTGTCAGATAATAAATGTTTTATTTTAAGCCACTAAGTTTGTGGTAATTTGCAGGAATGGAAAACACAAGAGGCAAAGTAACTTGTTCCGGGTCACACAGCTAGAAAGAAGCAGAGCTGAAATTCAAATCTTACTCCAAAGCCGCTTTTATTAGCCGTGGTCTCTACTGTGTCTCAGTGAATGAGGAGTTCATTGCCTGAAGGACTCAGCCGTCTCGCTCTCCTCTGAAACAGAGCCGAAGCTCAGAGAAGGATGAGATAATCCCCAAGTGCCAGAAACAAAGATAAATCTCAAACTCAGGGGCAGCCATATGCCTGGCATGCGGCACAGAGAAAAATGAGGGATGGAAACAGAGCATGATTAGGAGTCATGGAAGATGAAATGGCAGCCGTTGCCGCTTCTGTGATAACCAACATCACCAATGGGAACCAACTTCAAAACACCGTTAGAAAGCCCGGCTGTGGATTTGGGTTCAGAGGACCAATAGAAGCAACTGCAAGCCTGCTGGGGAAGGAGGAAGAATGAGAGACAGAGGCCAGAACAGGGCTTCCCACTCAAAATGAAGCGGGAAACCAAAATTCCAGAACATGTGAGGAAATCCAGTGCTAACGACAATCTGACAAAAATGGTTAAATTAGTGTCATTAAGATGTTCAGGAAAATTAATGAAGGCATGATTTCTATCAGAAATGTACACACAGTTCTGAAACAAAGACGGGCAGAAATGGAATAAAAAGAGAGAATTATTTTTTAAAATTACAAAAAGAGGGGCCAGCCCAGGAGTGTAGTGGTTAAGTTCGCACACTCCACTTTGGGGGCCTGGGGTTTTCAGGTTCGGATCCCAGCAAGGACCTACACACTGCTCATCAAGCCATGCTGTGGCAGCATCCCACATGCAAAATAGAGGAGGATTGGCACAAGTGTTAGCTCAAGGACCAATCTCCCTCAAGCAAAAATAGGAAGATTGGCATAGATGTTAGCTCAAGGTCAATCTTGCTCATCAAAAAAAAAAAAAAATCACAAAAATATAGTAACTAACATAAAATGAGGAAAAAAAATAGAAGAAGTATGAACTTCAGACCAGACATGGTCAAAGAGCAAATTAGTGGATCGGAAGATGATCCTGGGGAGCTCCCCTGGAAGGCAGCACAGAGAGACAAAAAGATAAAATTTGTAAAGTGCAACTAAGGGCCCAACTAATAGAAGTTCTAGAAGAAGAGAACACAAGAAATATCAGAGGAACAACTATTTGAAGAAATGTTTGCTGAGAATTTTCCTGAATTAAAGACATGAGTTCTCAGGTTAAAAGCAAACTCTGAGTGACCAGCAGAACGAATAAAAATAAATCCACACCTACACACGTTATCGTGAACCTGAGAACAAGATAACAAGTCAGTCTTAAAAGATACCAGATTGCCTGCAAAGACACAGCAGTTGGGAACTCAGATGGCTCCTTGACAACAATAGAGGCCAAAAGACGGCAACATCTGCAAAGTATTCAGGAGAAATAGCTGTCTACGTGCCATTTGTATCCAGCTAAACTAGCATCCAAGAGACAGGAGGAAATAAAGACGTTGTAAGACAAACAAAGACTGAGGTAGCTTCCCGCTCACAGCCACTTGAGAGGTCAACTTGGAAATATCAAGTAAGATTCTGGATGCACGTGACCCACAGCCCCAGCAATTCTATTTCTGTGCTTATGCCCTAGACAAGTTTTCTCACGTGTATGCAAGGAGATACGTCAAAATTGTGAAATTTCAACATTGTTCATGATGACAAAAAAATTGGAAATGACCTGTATGTGCATTGATGGTAGAACTGGTAAATAACGTATAGTATGGTCACTCAGTGAAGTATTACTGGGATGAAGTGCATAAACCAAGATGGTTCTCAGGTTTCAAATAAAATGTGAAGGCTGCGGAAGATGCCATCACAGGGCCAGTTGCAATTAAAAAGTGCTGTGTTGGTATTTTGGCTCAGTGTTTCAGCCGTGTTTCCAACAGTCTCCCTCAGAGTGTATGGACTCTTGTGATCCACACATGGCCACCAGTCCAGCTTCTAGTGGCCATGGGTGAACCATGGGGGAAATTCACATCACCAAGAAAACCTACACCCTCGAGATAGCCTAAGAGTGGGGCCGGCCCGGTGGCACAGCGGTTAAGTTTGCACCTGCCACTTCTTGGCAGCCTGGGGTTCTCAGGTTCCAATCCCGGATGTAGACATGGCACTGCTTGGCACGCCATGCAGTGGTAGGCGTCCCACATATAAAGTAGAGGAAGATGGGCATGGATGTTAGCTCAGGGCCAGTCTTCCTCAGCAAAAAAGAGAAGGATTGACGTTAGTTAGCTCAGGGCTAATCTTCCTCAAAAAAACAAAAAGATAGCCTAAGATCCCCAGGAAATCTGGGGACTTAGTCAGGAAGGGTTGTTGGTTAGATTTGGTGTAATTCTCTGCAGGTGTTAACTCCTTGAGATAGAAGTTTCAAACCATGTAGAAATATAGGTTGGAGCATCCCCTAAGAAAGAATGTATTAAACGTACATTAAATGCCCAAAGTTTAATGCCGCTTGCTCCTTCCTTCTTAGCAAGCTTTTCTTTGTCTTTAGGAGGATTCCGGTGAATTGATGTCATTCTGATATCTTTCTAAACATCGCTTTTCTTCCAGGATTGGTATTCCAAAACCCCTATGGGTAGAAAGCGAGCCTTGGCGTTAACGGGAGATACCACAGAAAAGGAAAAGGATAAAGGGAAAAAGAAGGAAAAGAAAGGAAGAAAGGAGAAAAAGAAAAAGTAAGGCCCTTCTGAGGAGCCATCCTTGCACGTCTCTCAGGGATGGAGATGGCCCGACTCTCCAGGGAGGAGACTCGCCATTGCCCGTCTGAAGCCGACCCGGCTCCTGCCACCAGCTCCTCAGCTCTGCATCCGCTCAGTGAGATCTTTAGGAGGCTGTACCCCAAGATAGTTGTCCGTAGCAGTTGTTTCTAGAATTTGTAATTGTTCCTTAGTCCATGTACAGTTTGTATAGAAACAAAATTCACTCTTCACACTCTCCGCAATCTTTTCAGGTTGATACTCCATCTCATCCGTCCTACTGGACAAGTTTAAAATTTGATAGTTAGAAAACACTCTAAGTTGACAGCCAGTAAGTAATTTGGGTCTATCGATACACTAGTTTTAATTATTAATCCATATATAGTATATTATCTTGCACATATTTTAATAAATTAACTCTTTGCTCTATTAATATATTTTATATAATGGAATAAAAGTTGTTGTCCTTGAATGACTCAGTAATTTGGTTGCTGGAGCTAAAAAAAGACCTGCAAAATTAACTAGGGTTGAGCATCACTTAACAACAGGGATATGTTTCCAGAAATGTATCATTAGGCGATTTTGTCATTGTGTGAACATCACAGAGCACACTTACACACACCTGGATGGTAGAGCCTGCTGCACACCTGGCTGCATGGTACTGATCTACGGGACCACCGGGGTATATGCGGTCCATTGTTGACTGAAACGTCATCACGCTGTGCGTGACTATATTTCAGTCTTCTGACTTTGAAGATGGAGAAACTAAGGCGCAGGGCCACACAGCTAATATTTGAAACTTTGGCACTGAAATAATTCCCGTTAATTCCCAGTCTACTGCTCTTGAGAAGCACTGAACCCTTGGCAGGCCCATGACTGCATGAAAACTGCTCCATAAAAATAGAGTAAATGTGGGGGCCATCCCTCTGGCGTAGTGGTTAGGTTTGCACACCCTGCTTCAGCAGCCTAGAGTTCACCAGTTCGGATCCTGGGAGCAGGTCTAGCACTGCTCATTGAGCCATGCTGTGGTGGCATCCCACATAGCAGAACTAGAAGGATTTACAACTGGAATATACAACTACATACTGGGGCTTTGGGAGAGGAAAAAAAGAGGAAGATTGGCAACAGATGGCAGCTCAGGGCCAATCTTCCTCACCAAAAAAAAAAAAAAATAGGGTAAATGTGGAGAAGAGAAAGCCTAAATGAAGAAGTTAATGCTAGGGGCCGGCCCAGTGGCACAGCGTAAAAAGTTCACATGTTCCGCTTCTCAGCAGCCCAGGGTTCACTGGTTCAGATCCCGGGTGTGGACATGGCACCACTTGGCACACCATGCAGTGGTAGGCGTCCCACATATAAAGTAGAGGAAGATGGGCATGGATGTTAGCTCAGGGCCAGGCTTCCTCAGCAAAAAGAGGAGGACTGGCAGTAGTTAGCTCAGGGCTAGTCTTCCTCAAAAAAACAAAAAAAGTTAATGCTAAATAAGAAAAAGATTAAAGAACAGAAAAGTAAGAGTGAAGGATAAATTAAAGAAACACATAGGTGAGGAGAACAGATTGGTGGTTACCAGAAGGGAAGGGGGTGAGGGGAGGGCAAAAGGGGTAAAGGGGCACATACGTATGGTGACGGATGGAAACTAGACTATTGGTGGTGAACACGATGCAGTCTATGCAGGAACTGATAGATAATAAAGTACAAATGAAATTTTCACAATGCTGTAAGCCAAAATGACCTCAATAAATAATTTTTTAAAAAGAGAGAAATAATTTTGTAAGAATATGAAAGACTATTTCGTGGAAGGTAGTAAATAACCTGCTTCTAAATTGTGGTGAGAACACAGGTTGAGGTAGGATGAATTTGGTTTGAAATTTAGGAATCCCCCATCCGACAGGTTTTGCTTATGCCAGAGAATGTCGTAAAATCTCCTCCTGCACAGACCACACTACATCTCCAGCGTCTCCCTGGATCCCAAGGAGGCTGCATCTTCAATGCCCAAGACCATCAGTGGTTCCCAGGGGTCTTCTGGCCACCAACACATACCCCTCAGCCTGTGTCTGTATGGGACACCGACACAAATTTGCACGGAGAGAGGCAGCCATTGGCCCACATACTCTGGACACATTCTATACACACCAAAAATACTCTGAGTCTGCCCTCTTGGACAAACTCCGCTTTCTGAGTGCCTGCCATTGACTTGCCTTCTCATACCAAAGGAACCCCAATTTCTGCAGACCTGGGGGCCTGAGCTGCCTTACCCACTTCAGGCTGTGTCTGGCCGAGGCCCAGATTGGCCGGAGCGATGGGCAGACTCCCCACCCTAACCCCAGAGAGCAGTAACATCCCTCTCTCCAGGATGGTGGCCCGGAGAGCCTGTCTTTCACATATCGTGGGAAACAGACTCTTGGTTTTGACCCAAGAAGAGAACTTCAAGGATTTGATGTTCATTGCAAAGTAGGAGGATCTAGACGCTGAAGAAATGAACCTGATGAAAACATGAAAAGTAAACAACGCCGTTTAACTTGGTCTCCGTTTAACAAGCATCCTTTTTCAGAACTCGTACGAATTTGTGTTGGTGAAGCTTAAATAAACAATTGACAATGAAAGGACAGAAATTTAACCGACCCATGTGCTTTGGAGCAGCCCCATCCAATGGGACTTCCCGCGGGGATGGAAATGGTCCAGGTCTGTGCTCGCCAACGGGAGAAGCCAATAGTCACACGGGTCTGTTACGCACTTGAAATGTGGCCGGCAACTGAAAAACCTGGATTTTTTAATTTAAAGTTAATTCAAACTTAAATAGCCACATGTGGCTAGTGTGACTTCTATATTGAACGCTGCAGCTTTATAGTAACTTGAGTCTTAAAAATTGGCAAAGATGGGGGCCGGCCGGGTAGCGTAGTGGTAAAGTTCATGTGGTTGGCTTTGGCGGTCTGGGCTTCACGGATTCGGATCCCGGGTGTGGACCTACACACCACTCATTAAGCCAGCATCCCGTGTACAAAATAGTGGAAGATTGGCACAGATGTTGTTAGCTCAGGGACAATCTTCCTCACCAAAAAAAAAAAAAAATATATATATATATATATATATATATATATATATATATAGGTAAAGATGGCCTAAATATCCTCCCAATGTGCTCACTCTCTTTCTGGCAGCCCACTCTCACTGAGACCTGATCGCCACTGGTCCCTTTGTTTTCTCCCAAACTATGACTTCCTGCGCTTCCCACTGCTGGGTTTTCTCTCTAGCTCCGTGTGGCTTGCATCAGCCAGCCCCTCCTCCTGCTTACCAAGAACCATGATGTTGCCTCCCACCCCAGCGGGCTTCGCCCTGCTCACAGCTGCCCTCCGCTCCACGCCGAGTGGACCCCCTTGTACGACACTGCAAAGTGGGCAAAGTATCAACACACCGGAGCCCAGCACATATGCGTTTACACTACAGCCTCCTGCTTTGTGTGTGGCGGAGGATGTGTAGATACCTGAGAATACAATCACACAGACATATATTCCACTTTTTTTTACACAATGGTAACATATCATATATGTATGTAGTTCTACCCCCCTTCTCTTTAGACTTAATAACATATCTTGGATACTGTTTTGTATCAGCACACATAGATTGGCCTCATTTTATATTAGCTGTGTAATACCCCACTTTCTGGATAGGGCGTCATTTATTTAACCAATCCACTGTTTGACAGACATTTGGATTACGTCCACCCTTTGGCTATTCCATCAATGCTGCAATGAATACCTTTATACATTCTTCTTTGTGGGTATGTACGGGGAAAAAAAAATCTGTAGGACAAATTCCCAGAAGAGAAGTTATTGGGTCAAATTATCTGTGCACCTTGCATTTGGGTAGCTCTTGCCAGGTTGCCCTTGCAAGAGCTGCTCATCGCGTCAGACGTGCGGGAGGATGCCCATTGCGTCGTCATCCCCAGGGCAGGTTATCGAACGGTGAGGCTGTCAGTGATGCACATTTAAGGTCCAGAGCTCCTTGCAGAGGTGGTGCAGTCATGTGATGCAACTCCCCTTTTAACTGACGTGGAGACAGGAGAAATGACAGCCCCCAGATGAGGACAGGAAAATGAGGGGCATGCGCGGTGGGGTGGGCGGGAGGAGGGACTGGCAGAGGTAAGGGGAAACAGACCCTTAGTGGGAGTTCTGCTGGGGCCTGAGCTCTTCCTGGACCATTATGTGCCAGTTAGCTCCTCTTGAGTATTTTCTTAAGTGAAGGGGACAGTAATTAATGTCATTAACCCTCATTAAGGGAGCGCTCTGTGGAATGGAATCTGATAAAGTGGAATTGAAGCTGTCTATGGCTCTGTGCTTGGCCTGCCCTGAGGAATGAGCAGGTTCCTGGTCCAGAACCATTGGCTGGTAACACGGTCCCCTGAGATGATATTCCTGAGACCAGCGGGGCTTAAACTACCGCCTCCGTTCAGAACTAACCGTTTTAGAGCACCCTCGGACTCAAGAATCTACCTTCGTGACTCTTCCTAAACAGACGTCCACATGCAATGCAAGGGCAGTAATTGTGTAGGTGTCACAGGGCTATTTGACAAGAGTGACACTATTTTCAGCCACTAACGACACTCTGGGATCTAAGCCTCTGAGAGAAGTGGCTTCTGATGTCTACAAAAGTGAAGATCTTAATTGAAGAGAGGCATGATGCTAACAAAACCTTGGACTTGAAACCACACTGGCAGCCCCCTACCCAGTGAGATTTGGAAAACCAAAAGGCCCCGGGGCCCAAAATATGGGTCTCCAAGCACCTGAAGTCTCCACCACTAGAATCGCTCGTTTGTTAAGGCGTGGTTCTCTCAACAATTCCATCTCATGAGAATTGACGGCTGCACCATAGCCACCATTCTTTGTTGCTGCTCCAAGGCTTTCATTGGGCATCCTCCATGTGCCAGGCACTGGGATGCAGGCGTGCACTGCCCGGCAGCCTAGTAGGGGAGGAGACGTTAATAAGATGGTCATGCGATGAATGTGCAAGGCCGGATCAGTGCAATGGGGCTGTGTGCCCTGGAACCGGCCTGGCCTCAGGGATGAGGCTGACGGCTGCCCGGCTCCATCCCTTTTTGGATGGAGAATCTGAGAGTCCACATGGAAGTGGCAGATCTGTCTGATTCTTTGGTTCTTCACGACAGCTGCACTTAGCGCCCATGTAATTGCCTGAGACAGTGTGTCCAGGGGCCCTTGGCACATGGGATGCACTCGGTAACTCTTTCTTGCTTGTAGACGGTCAGTGGTGCACATTTCACTCTGGGCTTTGGGAAGTAACTGGGAACCCAGGAGTCTGGGGAGTTTGGCCCCCACACTCTGGGTTCATTGTCAGACGATGGTCTCCTTACCCCAGGCAACTAAACCAGTTCCTCCCCATGGCAAACCAGCACCCGGCCTCGCTCTTTCTCTTGGCCTAGGGATTAGGCATTTTAGGAATAGTCTCTGCTGTCTGTTCTGGTGATCCGAGCGCAGTCTGGGCCCAGCTCCCACATTTCTGGCTCTGCGCTCCACGTTTTCCGTGGGCCTGCATTTAATCTCCGCCTCATGGGGCTGCTGGGGAGAGGAAACCCAGCTCTGACCGGTGCGCTCCACACAGTGCCCAGCACCAAGTGACTCCTCCGTGAGCGCCGCTCGCTGTTCAGTTACTGTACTTCTGATGCCCAAAGTGGAGCCAGCCCAGTGGAGCAGGTGCCCTGGGGGAGGTCTCTACCTCTGCGAGATGATGGTGCAGCGCTGTGACGAAGGGGGAGGGCTGGGGAGGGGAGTGGGAAGTGCCTGCCTCCTGAGGGCGGGGGAAAAAGGTCCTGTGAGAAGCTGGGGACCCTCTACAGGGCCCCCCCCACCTTCCATCTCCAACCCTTTCACTCGGCTCTGTTTCCCTTGTTGTGGGCAAGTTTGGGGGCTGGTAGACCTCCGTGGATCGCCTCTGGGATACCCCTGGCTCCATCTCTGGAGCCCTTGGCTGGCCTTGCTCGACCCTTCCTCAGTCCTTGCCCCGGCCTGTCTGATAAGGAAGATCAGCCAGTGTGCTGTGTGTGCTGTGTGCACAGTGTGCGCTGTGTGGGCTATGAGGAGGGTTGTATTTCTTAGAACGCATGGTAGGCTGGGCTGGGCTGGGCTCAGTCCAAATTCACAAACCAGCTGGGTGACCTTGGGCCAGTCCAGCCACACATCTACATACATGTACACAGGACACATAAGCACGCTACACACATGACTCACAAACAAACACATGCATACACATGTAGACATGTAAATACAGGTACACATGTATACACATACAAACGCATATACACCCCACACATACACATACACACCTACATAATACACATGCATACATTCACATGCATACCCACATGCACACACATACTACACACACACACACACACACACACACACACACACTCCTCCCACAGCCCCCATCTCCTCAGTAGGGCTGATGGCAGATGCCCATGGCCCTTACATCCCTGAGCCTCAGGCCTCACCCAGGGCCACAGCAGGCGCTGGGAGCAGCAAACAGGGGAGAGGCACAGGCAGGTGCTCCAGGGCCCCCCGGGGGCAGGGGCAGTGTGTTTACTGTCTACAGTGAGCGAGTGCACCGTGAAAACATCCGGTTCCTGCTCCTCACCGGAGTCAGAGGAGACCCCAGCTGTGGCAGGAAAGGCTGACACAGACCCCTACAGCTCCCACCTGCAGGTGGAGCAAGGACAGACAGGAAGGGCCCGAGGCTGCAGCCCAGGAGAGCGCCATGGACAGTCACCACGCTGGGAGTGCGTCTCCAGCCAAAACCGAAACTATCTCCACTTTACAAGCAGGGCTCAGAGAGGTTAATGATCTTCCCAAAGTCACAGGGCTCCTCCCCAACCCCACAGGACCACCCCGTGGCTCGGAGGAGCAGGATGGAGGCAGAACCCAGTGATCTGGGGCCTGTCCTTCTAGCTCTGAGCTCCTATCGCCTTAGGAAACGAGCATCCCAGAGATGAGAGATGTTCGGAATATTCCTTAACCTTTAACCCGTGACAATCATCAGGGTCATTGTGATAAGTGGACCATGGCCAGTTCACCACGCCTCCCAAATCACAAGGCTCTAGATACATCCTTGAGAAGGCACCCAAAATATGACATGGCAAAGTTCTTTACACACCACCGAATATTCAGCATGTAAACAGAAAATGGCACCAGAATGCCAAGGGTTTTATCCTGAGAGATGCAAAACCCAATGCTTACGCAAAAGGTAGGCAGCTGGAGGTCAGAGCTGGCGTGCTCTCACTAGGCATGTGATTCTCTGAGCACCTGGCTTATTTTTTGTCCCAGAGTTATAGCATGAGAGCTGGAGCCCCATCTGGTCAGAGGTCATCCTCATCTCAGAGAGCGGGGGCAATCTGTGTCTTTGATCAGTGGCCGATGATGCCATCTTCCTCAGGCTGTGTCGGTACGCTTCCGGAGGCCCCCTGGGCAGGTCGGCCGGCTCTGCATCCTCCAGGAGGCAGCAGGCTCTTTGCACCAGCCTAGCATCTTGCTGGCACTGCTTTGACAGTCAAATCTGTCTCCAGTGACAGCTCCCATCCTGCTACTCTGTCCATTTACCTTGCCTTATTTTTTATTAACCCCACTTTATTTACCGCCACCCGACGTGATAGATATCGAACTGTTTTCCGTCCTCCTTCAAGCTGCACTGGAAGGTACAATCCTCCAGGAGAGCAGGTGAGGCCCTGAATGGCTCCATGGAGAAGTCCTCCCTCAACCCTAACTGGACTTCAAATGGCCGAGAAGCTTCGATTGTGCTAAGCCCCTGAGAGCTTATGGGGCAGGGGAGAGCAGTTAGGATCAATCGAAGGGTTGTATGGGCCAGGCGTGCAATGGCGTGTATATCATATTTACATTTCCTTGGTCACCACGAAGTCACATTTCCACACCCAAGTGCAAAAGACAGGGAGAAATGTACTTTAGCTGAGTGCCCAGCCTCTACACAAGTGGAAACGTGGGAAATGATCTCCAATTTTGAGAATGTGGATTCAAGCATACAAATTCAAGGATGTTTGATATTTTCCAGCAAAAGCACTAAAGATAATGAAATCATCCCTTCGGACAATCCCATTAATATTTGCTCTCTCACTGTGCCTGAATATGCCATTAGGGACTCTTTTTGAAAGAAAACTTTCCAATAGTCTCTTATCAAAACGAATACCCAGGAGAGGGGCAAACATTAGTTTTTATTGAGTTAGGGCACAAGTGCAGCAAAGAGCTCACCACCCAGGATATGAAGGGGAGGTGTCGCCGGCCCCTTAGAAGACCCCCTCAGGCTCCAGCCAATTACTGGCCTCCCCTCTCCCAAAGGGGCTATTGTCCCGACCACATTCATCATACGTTAATTCTGCCCGGTTTTGAACTTCATGGAAATGGAAGTAGAGAGCATGCATTCTTTTGTGTTTGGCTTCTTTTGATCAACAGTATCTTGTGCGACACTTCCATGTCCTTCTACGTAGCAACAGTTGACTCGTTTCTGTTGCCATGTAGTATTTCTCTGTATGCGCCATGGTGACGCTTCTGTTCTGCTGTTGATGAACATCTGTCTTTTTTGTTTGGTTTGGGACTTTTATGAATGATGTTGCCATGATACCTCGAAGGGCATCTCTCGGTGCACACGTGCACACATTGCTGTCATGGATACACTAGGAGGACAACTGCTCGTCCCAGAGCATCATCAAGTGTAGAAGGCAGTGCCAATTTCCCCATACCGCCCACACCCTCCCCAAACCTGGGGTGGCCGGCCATTTAGGCAGTCACCACTCTGGAGTGGGTGTCACGGCACTGCACAGTGGTTTTAAATTCCTTCTCCCTGCTGACTGCCAAGGTTGCTCATGTTTTCATAAGCTTGGGGACCATTTGGATCTACTCTTTTGTAAAATGCTTGTTAAGATTCCTGTCCATTTCTTTATGGGGTTGTCTATCTTTTTCTTCCCAACTTTAGATTTCTTCCCATGTTCTAAACAGAAGCTGTTTGTAGGTACATGAGTTGCAAATATTGTCTCCCCTTCTTCGTGGCCTTTTCACTGTCTTCATCGTATCTTTTTTTTTTTAAAAGATTGGCACCTGAGCTAACATCTGTTGCCAATCTTCTTTTCTTTTTTTTTTCTTCTTCTCCCCAAGGCTCCCCAGTACATAGTTGTATATTCTAATTGTAGGTCCTTCTGGCTCTACGATGTGGGATGCCACCTCAGCATGGCTTGATGAGCAGTATATAGGTCCGTGCCCAGGATCCCAACTGGCGAAACCCTGGGCCACCAAAGCAGAGCACACGAACTTAACCACTGGGCCACAGGGTCGGCCCCTTCGTGGTATCTTTTGATGAATAGAAGTTCGTAATATTAACGTAACTTAGCTTATCAATTTCTGCTTTGTGGTTACAGCTTTCTTGTGTCCTATGTGATAGCTATTTTACTTTTGTGTCCTCTGTTGCAGTTTTTTGGTCCTATTTTGTGTCCCTATTGTTACTAGTTTTCAACTTAGTCATTCTGATAGCTGTGTAGTCATTGATGGATTTTGGGGGTGTTAAACCAGCCTTGCACTTTCAAAGACAAGACCGCGTTTGACGAGAAGACCAAAAGAAAGGTCAGCCAAGAGACTGGGGTGCAAGGCAGGTCCCCACGCTGAGCCCTCTGACCTGGGATAGGGAGAAACCAGTGGATCCAAGACTGCAGGAGTACCTACACCCACAGTGAGTTTGCAGAGGTGCCACCTGCAACCCAACTACCCTGAATGTGGAGCAGCATGGGCCACTTCCAATGCCAGCCACCCAGCGAGACGCGGTGTTCTACCCACCAGCCCCGCTCCAATGTTTCTGGGGCTTAGAGGGTGGCGAGACCTCACTGTGTGGCACTCCAGCAGGGCTGGACCTGAGCAGAAGCTGACACCAACCAGAAACCCGTGTCTCCCCCAGCACACGCGGGGGCCTGTGCTCAGCAGCCAAGACCTCATGGATCCAGGGGGCTCCCAAGGCCCACGGAGCACAGTACCTCATCCCCATGGGTGAGCTTGGTGCTTGACTCAAACGGCAGAGCGGGGATGACATCCTCCCTCTTGAAAGACAGATTTTAGCCAAGTGGAAACTAATTGATCCTGCCTCAGCGACTTTGCCAATTTGCGAGAATTCTACAACTGACACATCAGCTGATGGGGAATGTTACCTTTATATAAAACAGTTAGCCACAGACTTCAAAGGGTTCTCTAAGGATGTAATTTAATTACGTCCTCCCCAACAAGACGTCCAAAATACCCTCGCTTAGCTTTTGTGTGTGTATTTATATTAAGCACAATGCCCACATCCTGTGACATTAGTATTTCTCTTCACATCATTGAAAATATGAGTACTTTGGAACTGGTTGGAGCAAATTATAATGCACCCAACCAGGGCCTTTTGTTACGCAGCTCTTCAAAGGGGGTGCCTGCCTGGCCCTCTGAAAGCTGTGGTCCCACTGGAGTTCATTTGAGAACACTCTACCCCAAGTTGGTCTTGCAAATTATTTCTGCCCTATGCAGAGAAATCTTTTTATTTTCCTCATGGCATCAAGTGACTTTGAATCTTGCATAATACATACTCACGCATACACAGGGAAAGGATTCTTGTGTCACCAGGATTAAATAATGCTTATGATAATGAGCTGATGGGACATGGAATGAGTGAGGTTTTGTGTTTGCTCCTGGAGCGGTGTGGTGCCATGTCCACTGGGGGAAGAACTCCAGGACTGCCAGGCTCCTACTGGACTGTGCCAGTAGCTCAAAATCTGGACTTGGGCTACATTTGGGCTTAGCAAAGCACATTCCTACTTTTTCTCTTCTCTCTGAGAAAGGGATGAATGATACGCCTTTCAAAGGTCAACTAATGCTAAGATGACAACCAGACCACACAGGATTTTGACTGCTAAGTTGTAGGCCTGGCTTCCTAGGCTGGTGGCGAGC
Organism: Equus caballus; assembly: GCF_041296265.1. Taxonomy (NCBI): domain Eukaryota; kingdom Metazoa; phylum Chordata; class Mammalia; order Perissodactyla; family Equidae; genus Equus; species Equus caballus. The sequence continues at coordinate 22,655,746 of NC_091689.1, read as the reverse complement.
TTGCCGCTGGCCAAGCTGACCACAGGCCAGCACCAAGGGGCACTCCACCCCAGACCTTTGGCTCTATGAAGAAGGTAGACCCAGCCTCTCTTCCACCAATGACAGATCAAATGGAGGCTAGGCATGCATGAATACACAGCACCAGACAGCTCACCACGCCTGCAGAGGTTGGCACCAACTCTTCTCACTAGCATTGTTCCTCCAGGGGCCAAGGACCTCCGACGCTCTCTCTGTGCTGAGCCAGCACAGTCGAGCCAGTCACTTGGCTCAAGGTCTCCATCCTTGATGAGGATGGGAACTTCTCTCATTCCCCAAAGAGCGCATTGAGAGTTTGATGAAGAGGTGGACCAGTCGGCACCTACCCAGGGTTCCATTGAAAGGGACACCACAGCAAGGCTTGGATCCCAGTGCCCTCAAGTGGAGATTTGTAAACACTGCTCTCCATCAATTCCAGATTAGGAATGTGCTCTGTTATGGCCAGGACATGTGAGGAATCTCCTATTCCAAGTGTAAAGATGGCAGCATGTCACTTTATGAATATTTGTTTATTAATAGAAAATAACCTATTCGCCATCTCCAATAAGTAAATGTTGTGCAAATATTTAAAGAATGTTTGTTTTTAGCCTGCTTGGGGGCCTTCACATCTCACCTGTCCCTACCTTCTCACCCAGTATGCATATGCTCACAGGAGATGTCCATCTCAGAGACGTCTCTTCCTTGGGATGTGGAACACCGAGGGGACGGGCAAGGACGGGGGAAGGGGGAGGAAAGAAGAGATGCTCATTAAACAAGCAATTCCTTTGGACCTGTTTTGTGCGAGGCACAAGCATCTCTTGACCTTGTGATGAACTTCCGAAGTGTGAGCTGACTGAGTACTGGATGGATGGTCCAGGCATGGCCATGGGGACAGCTTGGAGCCCGGAGCAGCTATGGAATGGGAGTCCCAGCCGATGTGTGCGTGCTGCTGTTGTCCCAGCCCAGCCCTGACCTGTCTGGCAGGAAATGCAGTCACGTGAATAAGATTCTGAAGTCCTTCTTGTGTGTTTCATCTGGTCATCAGCCACTAACTTCTTTGACTGCATCATTATCATGGGCCAGGGGCTGCCCAGGAAGAGCATGACTTTGGCTTAAAAGATGGATCGTGAAGGCACCAACCACTGGAGGCTGCTGCTGGCCTTTCCCTTGCAACTGAATGACACAGTCTTTGGTGAAGTAAGACCCAAGGGAGGCTCCACAGCAGCCAAAGCTTTCTTTATCTCAGAGCAGTAATAGCATCAGCTGACCAGGTGACCATCTGGGCCACCGCCAATCATGCCACCACAAATATCCTCTCATACATAGCTCTGTTCATTGCTTTGTCTATTTCTGCTAGATAGATTCCCAACAGTGGCCCAGCTGGGTCAAAGTTTCATGTACACAGAGTGGAGAGTGGAAGTCTTAGACTATAGGGCTGTGGGATCCTGCCAGCCCTCTAGGAGTGGGGTCCCCTCATGGACACCCCCAGCAGAGGACGCCTGTCAATCATTTCTGCCATTATAGAAACTGGCTGAGGGTAGGTAGAAGCCACATCCAGAGAGTGAGACCTGGTTGGAGACATCGATGTCTGCAGATGCCTTCAGAGGGACCCCAATGCTGTCGATGGCTCCACCCTCTCCGGGGCCACTTTCCGATGGGCCTCCTACCACACCAGACACAAGAGGGAAGGAACAAGGAAGCCGTTGTCAGGGAAAAGTTGAAATAAACACCAAATTGCTTCAGAGCAGGGGAAATGCTTCCATCAGATTTGCATTCCCTACATTCACTGGTGGGATCAACATCTCTGGAAGGCAGCTCCCTGGGAGCTTGCTGAAGAGAACTGAGCATGTGTGCACACCTTAACCTTGTTTGAGATGCTCACAAAGGACACTCCTGCCCGCATCTATGCCGCTGTGGGATGCCAAGGTGGATTTCTGGCAAACATCTGAATTTACATCAAGATGAGGCAATGGGTGGGGGAGAGGGAAACGGGGAGCTGTTAATCAATGGGCATAAATTTTCAGTGAAGCAAGATGAGTAAGCTCTAGAGATTTGCTGCACAACTTTGTACCGATAGTCAACAAGACCGTACTGTACACTTAAAATATGTGAAGAGGGCAGATCTCATGCTAAGTGTTCTTACAACAATAAAATAAAATTTCTTTTAAATGAGGTGATGGGGAGAGGATTTTCAAACTACCAGAGCTAGGATGTCTCCATCTTGACAATTCACAGTGAGGCTTAAAAATACGGTCTAAAATAACATTTTAAAGAGGGTCCCTCAAATAGAGCTGGAGTGTCCTATACAGAGCAGCCAGCTCAAGGGCAGAGACCTGCAGTAAGTGGCCTCCGCCTGTACCCCATCCCCACCCCACAGATGGAGCTTTTTACACGCCCTGCCTTCCCGCGCTCTTATGACTGGGACACCATAGGATAGAGGGGGCATGCTTGAGATGGGTGCTCTATCAGGGCTCTTCTCATGCTAGACCATTGAAGAGGCAAATCCTTAGCACCGAGAATCCAGTAATAGACGAATCCATCCAAATGTCTCCTCCTGAGTCGAGAACACCCCGAGAGACTGGACCACTTCGTGTGGGCGGTACTGCATACACATCACGGGAGGGAGACAAGACCCAACTCTGAGGACAAACGCTTCTGATGGTCAAGTGAAGACTCTGATGCCAGCTCACTCTCCTGTCCCTCCTAAAGATGCCCCACTTTATTACAGGGGCGTGAGTTGTAAGGGTGGAGAGAAAGGGGTACGGGATTGGTGGGCTTATAAAGTGGGGGGTGGGGGGCGGTGCAACCTGTTTTAAGCTCTGTGATAATTTACACTCAGAATAATATTAAGGAGTGAAAGCTGCAAAGACCAGACAGTTTAGGAGGTGTAATGTTAACCAGACAGGCTTAATATCCAGACGATTTGGAGGAAATGAAAAAGAGTAAAAACCCTAACATCTGCCTCTTCTCCTTCTCTCCTCATCAGAACGTGGGATCTCCCATACCTTCCCCAAAGCCGAATAAATCTGTGTTTGCTCAAGATTTCATTTTTGTCTTGGCCACTTATGTTTGAATATGTCTGCTACACTTACGTTATCAAACCACCGTCACAGCCATGTTCAGATGCACCTGCATGCAAGCACACACACGCACATCTCAGCTGGCATGTGTAATTTGGAAATGTTGAGTCCCAATGACTTTCATTGACTGAGGAAGGAAGAGCTAAGTCCCCTTGAACAGGAAGCATTTTGCAGAGCCTTCCTCCTGGTTGCCTTGGTGAATCCCCATGGAATGAAGATTGTCTTGGTGATAAGAGGGGAGCCAAGCCAGGAGAATGGAGGAGATATTAGTATATTGGGGCCAATAAAATCTTGAAAGTTGGTTTCCTGGAGACACGCTGGGGATACCACCATGCTTTCACCCAGGTGTCCTGCTGGCATTGTTAGGTCAATAAACTCTCCTCAGACGCTGGGAGCCAAATGGTCCCTCTCTCTGTACATTACCCCCAGAGCCCAGAGCCCGACTTCCATGAAGGTGAGGGATGCTGACAGCTGAAATATGATGCTGGTGTCACGAGGCCAGCTCCAGAATGCCTCAGGGCAGCTGGAGGCCAATAAAACATCCTCAGACCCTGCCCACCAGAGCCCATCTCTGCCTGGGGTCCCTGGGATTTCAGAGAAGACACAGCTAGTAAGGTGGGGAGAGGGCCCACTGCACAAAACAGATGCCTATTAACTAAGAGAGTTCATAATGGACCATAGCAGAGTTGGGAAGTGTTTCTGCAATCAGGAAATAGACCAGGGAGAGGAAGGGAAGAAGGACAGAGCATGGATAATCAACCCCGCCTGAAAGGAAGAAGGATGAATGATCCAGAGTGGTCTTAGAGAACCTGCGCAGGCACCAGTGCACTCGAGGGCTCCTGGTGGGACCTGCCGGGGTGCTGGAGCAGGCTCCTGGCAGAACCCGATGATGCAGCCGCTGTCTGCGAGGGTCACTTGCAGCTCTGGGCCCCTGTAGGGCGTCCCTGAGTGGTGCTTCTCGGTCTTGGACACACCCTTGAATCTCCCGGGGATCTTGTTAATGTGCAGATTCTTCATCATGGGTCAGGATTGGGGCCCAAGATTCTGCAGGTCTGACAAGGTCTCAGAAGACACTGATGCAGCTGGTCTCGACAATGTTCTTAGAAATGCAGCATCTTGGGATCCACGCCAGACCTACTGAATCAGAATCCACCCTTTACTGCATCCCCAGGTGACTCAAATGCACATCGATTTTCAGAAGTTCTGTTCTAGACAGCACTTAGGCACTGGAAATCGGAAAGGGAGCAAGTCGGAGACAACTGTGCCTGAGCACTCACGATGTGTACACTTGAAATGAGTGCACTAGGGGACCATGTGGAGCCATCGTCTTGGAGTTTCCGCCATACTGCAGGGAGCGAATCCATCATAAGACAGATGCCACGAGAGTGATGGTGCCCACGCCTGCCATGGACATCCACTTCACCGGGCGAGGCATGAGGTTATACACTTTGGCCCAGGTACTCCTAGGTGTGGTCCGTTCATGTGGCCGTTTGTCTGGTGGCAACAATACTCACAATTTTCTCTGATCTGCAAAAGGCAAGAAACCAGATGGTTCTTTGTCAAAACATAGATGGGCCAAAACCTGGTGACACAGAGTTCCAGGGATTAGTCCTGACAGGTCAAATTCATCTGTGTTTGTGCAAAGACTCAATGAAGATGCTAAAAAGAGGTGAGATACATTGGGAGGCTTGATTTTAGGCCCAGCGGAAAGCAAGGCTTTGCTTACATAATTGAGGGGAGAGGTATGTCTAAGGAATCGACGTAGAAAAACATTTTTAAAATCTTCCCATTGACAGGTATGAGAAAAACCCTAAAAACTATCAGCAAAAGGAAATTCCTTAAACTAGTAAGAAATGAAAGTTAGCCTATGTTTTATTCAAAGAAACAAAGAGAAAAAGCAAGAAAGAGTGAAGGTCAAGAACACAGAACAGGGCGGGAGACCCGTTCAGCCCAGCATGGCCGCTGACAGGTGTGCACAGACCTTTGGCAAAACTCAACCCGCCTAAACCTCAGGTTCCTTGTCCCTAAAACTGGGCATCTGACATCCAAAACTCATTCTCAGGTCCAAGAACCTAAATTTTCAAATTTATGACTTTCCCAGTCTTTATTTTGCTTTTCTGTCACTTTTAAAGTAGATTTAAACAAATGCATTTAGAATATCATTTTTAAAAAACAGAAAGTGAGGGGCCGGCCCCGTGGCCTAGTGGTTGAGTTCACTCACTCTACTTCGCCGGCCCAGGGTTTTGCTGCTTCAGATCCTGGGCGCGAACATGGCACCACTCATCAAGCCACACTGAGGTGGCGTCCCACATGCCACAACTAGAAGGACCCACAACTGAAAAATGCACAACTATGTACAAGGGGGCTTGGGGGAGAAAAAGGAAAAATAAAATCTTTAAAAAAAAAATAGGAAGTAAAAAGACAACCCACAGAGTAGAAGGAAATATTTGTAAATCACATCTGGTAGGGGACTTATATTCAGAATATATAAAAAACACCTTCAACTCAATAACGAAGAGACAAATAGCCTAAGTTAAAAGTAGACAAAGAATTTCCATAGACATTTCTCCAAAGAAGATATGCAAATGGCCAATAAGCACATGAAAGGATGCTCAGCATCATTAGTCACCAGGGAATTGCAAATCAAAGCCACAATGAGATACCACTTCACACCCACCAGCATGGCTGTCATGAAAAAGTCAGACAATAGTAAGTTCTGGCAAGAAGGTGGAGAAATTGAAACCCTCATACACCGCTGGTGGGAATGTAAAATGGTGCAGCTGCTTTGGAAAACCATCTGGCAGTTCCCCAAAAAGTTAAACCTAGAATTATCATACGACCCAGCAATTCCACACCCAGGAGAAATGAAAACATACATCCACCCAAAGACTTTTACACAAATATTCATAGCAGAATAATTTATAACAGCCAAAAAGCGTAAATAACACGAAAGTCCATCAACTGATGAATAAATAAAATGTAGTCTATCCATTACAATGGAATATTATTCAATCATACAAGGAATAAAGTATTGACACATGCTGGGGCTGGCCCAGTGGTGTAGTGGTTAAGTTTTCGCACTCTGCTTCCATGGCCCAGGGTTCAGATCCTGAGTGCAGACCTACACACTGCTTATCAAGCCATGCTGTGGTAATGTCCCACATACAAAATAGAGGAAGATGGGCACAAATATTAGCTCAGCAACAATCTTCCTCAAGCAAAAAGAGGAGGATTGGCAACAGATATTAGCTCAGGGCCAATCTTCCTTGCCAAAAAAAAAAAAAGATTCCAATTAAAAAAACAGATTCCAGGGAACAAAAAGTACTGATACATGCTACAACATGGATGAATCTTGAAAACATTATGCTGAATGAAAGAAGTCAGGCACAAAAGGCCACATATTGTATGATTATGATTCCATTTATGCAAAATGTCCAGAATAGGCAAATTTATAGAGACAGAAAGCAGATTAGCAGTTGCCAGGGGCAGGGAAAGAAATGGGAGGTTGACCGCTAACAGGGTTTCTTTTAGGAGGAATGAAAATGTTCTAAAATTAGATTGTGGCAATGGTCACATAACCCTGTGAATATAGTAAAAAACATTGGTTTGTACACTTTAAATGAGTGAATCGTAAGGTATGTGAATTATATCTCAAGGAAATTGTCTGTAAATGAAAGAATGTCATGATAGCCCTTGTATTTATTTTTTAAACTTTGAATTGGCATATAACATAAGGAGGAAGGAGCTCATAGGGTGAATGCACAGCTCAATGATTTTTCACCAGCTGTAACACCCAGATCAAGAAACAACGTACCCGCACCCAGAAGACCCCTCCGCCCCCTTTCCATTCACTTCCCCCCCAAGGGTAATTGCTATCATGAGTTCCAACACCGTCACTTATTATTGCTTAGTTTCAAACTTTATATAAAAAATAACCACACTCTGTGTTCTTTTTTGTCGAGCTTATTTCACTCAAAGTTTTTTGCAAGATTCACCCATTTTCTGACATGCAGTCGTAAATCGTTCATTCTCAACTGCTCTGTAATACTCCATTGCGTGAACATACCACGGTTTATTCTACTGTTGAGGTGTATTTGAGTAGTTTCCAATTTCTTCTTCGTGTTACAGAGAGCGTTCTTGTACGAAACTTTTTTTTTTAAAGATTGGCACCTGAGCTAACATCTGTTGCCAATCTTCTTTTTTTCTTCTTCTCCCCAAAGCCCCCCAGCACATAGTTGTGTATTTTTAGTTGTGAGTGCTTCTAGTTGTGGCATGTGGGACGCCACCTCAACATGGCCTGATGAGCGGTGCCACGTCCACGTCCAGGATCCGAACTGGCAAAACCCTAGCTCACCGAAGTGGAGCGCGTGAACTTAACCACTCAGCCACGAGGCCAGCCCTTCTTGTACAAGACTTTTGGTTAAATGTGTACACACGTATGATGAACACATACCTAGGAGTACCATTTCAGGGTCAGTAGGATTGTGTGTTTTCAGTGTTAACAGATATTGTCAGTTCTCCACTTCACACTTGACCAGCAGAGTGAGTCTCATGTGCTCCACACTCTCACCCACACGAGGGGTCATGGCGTATTGGGGGCAAGGGGGTCGTTATTGTTGTTTTGAGCCATGCTAGGGGCTTGCTGTTGACTATATTCTTTTTTTAACCCTGTCTTAGTCCTTTCAGGCTGCTATAACAAAATTATCATAGACCGAGGGGGCTTATAAACAACAGACATTTATCTCTCACAGTTCTAGAGGCCGGGAAGTCCAAGATCAAGGCTCCAGTTATCCGGTGTCTGGTGGGGAGTCGCTTCCTGGTTCATAGACTGCCATCTTCTCGCTGTGTCCTCACCTGGAGGACGGAGCGAGGGAGCTCTGTGGGGTCTCTTTACAAGGCAGCTACTCCCATTCACGAGGGCTCCACCCTCACGACCTAATCTCCTCCCAAAGGCCCCACCTCCTCACACCATCATGTTGGGGGTCAAGTCTCAACATAGGAATTTGGGGGCATACAAACGTTAGTCTACAGCAAACCCCAAACGTTAGTCTAGAGCGTTACGAACAACTTCAATAGGAATATGGAATGACCCCCAAGGTCCTCCAGGATTTCCCTCTGTATTAACTGAGGTCGTCAATAGGCTAAGTCAGTGGACAAAATGGCTCTGGCCCCTCGAGAAACGGTAAATACACAACCTGATCAAACCCCTGCTCTCATCACAACTCCATTTATGGGAAGTTTCCATGTTTTCCATAGAGCAGCAGAAGGAAAAGCCCCATCCTACAGCTTCATGTTCTTTTCTACTACATTTTAATATATCTTTATCTGGCCTACTTCTGATGCCTGTTTTTGCTTAGGTAGCCAGGAACCTTAGACGCTAAAGCTCAGGCTGCAAATACAGTCACAGCGCCTCATTTTCAAATTAAAATACATTCAAGACCCTACATGCCAGCTGTCAAATGGCGTTGTTTTCCCCTTTTCTCTAAATGTCTGGAAATCTCAGAAAGAAAGGACTCCGCTCCCGTAAGTTTTACCCATTTGGTGTAAGCAGCCCGTGAGCATTTCCTTGTCAACTGAGTCAAATGCTGACACTGACCAGGCTTGTCCCAATTCTTTGGTGACTTTACGGACGCCATGAGTGTCAGGATGGATGGGGGCCGCCCTCTGGTGGAGCAAACTCCATCGTAAACAGAGTAACAGGAGTCTGACAGCTCAGCCCCTACTTTGCTGGAGTTTTTCTGATTAATTAACCTTCTTATGTTGAGACAATTGTAGGGTTCACATGCAGTTGTAAGAAATAATACAGAGAGACCCTATGTACCCTTTACCCAGTCTCCCCCAATGGTAACATCTTGCAAAACTATAGTACAATATCCCAAGAAGAATATTGACAAAAGATGCTATCCACCGACCTTATTCAGATCTCCTCAGTTTTACTTGTATTCATCTGTGTGTGTGTTTGTGTGTTTGTGTGTGTGTGTGCTTAGTTCTATGCAGTCTTACCATGTAGAGGTTCTTGTGTCTGCCACCATGGTCCAGACACAGAACATTGCCATCCCCAGGATCCCTTGGGTGGCCCTTTTAGAACCGCACCCACCTCCTGCCAGCCCTCTGTACCCCTAACCTCTGGCAACAACTAAGTTATTGATGTGTCAACAGTTCACTCCTTTTGACTGCTGAGTAGTATCCCATGGATGTACCACAGTTGGTTTACCACTAACCTGTTAAAGGACACTTGGGTTATTTTCAGTTTGGAGTTATTACAAATAAAGCCACAATGAATACTCTTGTACAGGTTTTTGTGTGAACCTAAGTTTTCGTTCTCTGCATTAAATGCCCAGGAGCGAAACCTCTGGGTCTATGAATACTGCATGTTTAGTTTTATAAGAAATTGCCAAACCGTTTTCCAGAGTGGCTGCACCATTTTACATTCTCAGCAACAATGGATGAGTGATCCAGCTTGTCCGCATCCTCGCCGGCATTCGCTGCTGTCGCTGTGTTTTATTTTAACCATTCTGATAGGTGTACGGTGATATCTCCTTGTCATCGTAATTTGCATTTCCCTGATGGCTACTGATGTTTCACTCTTTGCATGTGCTTCTTTGCCATCTGTATCTTCTCTTGGGTTAAATGACTGTTCTTGTCTTTTACCTGCTTTCTCTCCTTTCAACTAAATTTAATTCATTAAAAAACTCAGTGCAGCTTTTAGAGGAACAGAAAGTTTGCACCCGTGCCAGGGAGATGAGCATCCTCAAATATTCGCGGAATGACCTACAGAAATGGCCATAAGAATCAGCCGAACTTATTGAACAATTATTGTCAAGAAGAGCATCCAAACGCTTAAGCCAAAGCCTCAATTGTTTGCTAGATTTCTGAGGCTCCAGAAGAATATTTCTATATAATGCTCTTCAACAGGTTAATGTCTGTACTGATTAGAAGCGGGGTGGGTGTGTTCCTAATGTCACTAATGTTTCCTAGAGGCTCCATTAGGATGCAGCCCTAATTCTAATGCTCAGTGCTGACTCTCGGACACCGAGCTGTGAGCAGCATATTAAGATGCCATTTGGGTAGAAATGGACATTAAGGAACTCCTGGCTTACGGTCTCACAGACCACAATCATTTCTTCTCTGCGCTGTGTTGTAGCATTGTGGGAGACACCTGGGTATTTGAGAAAGTCAACAGATTGGAGTCGTCTTGTTTCAGAGCCGTCCCTGCTCTGGGAGCAGGAACTTCTGCAGCCCCTGTGAGCAGGGGTCAGGGGTCCACAGTGAGAGCAAGACATAGGACGGGCTCTTTAAATGTGTACGCGAGTGTTCACGGCAGCATCCCTCACAGTAGCCGAGAGGTGGAAGCAGCCCAAGTGCCCATCGATGGATGAAGAGATAAACAAAATGTGGTCTATCCATACCCTGGAACATTATTCAGTTTTTTAAAAGGTGGAAATTCTGACACATGCTACAACAGAGATGAACCTTGAGGACATTATGCTAAGTGAAATGAGCCAGTCACAAAAGAACAAATACCATACAATCTCGCTTATATGAGGCTCCCAGAGCAGACAAATCCACAGAGACAGAAAGTAGAAAGGTGTTTGCCAGGGGCTGGGGGAGGGCGAACGGGGAGTCAGCGTTTAATGGGGACGGAGCTTCAGTTTGGGAAGATGGAAAAAGTTCTGGGAACGGATGGTGGTGATGGCTACACGACAACATGAACGTACTTAAAGCCACTGGACTGTACACTTAGAAATGGTTAAAATGGCAAATTTTATGTCATGTATATTTTAAAGAAAGAAGGAAAAGATGGGTTCTACTTTCAGATACACTCTGATCTGGTCTTCCCATTTACTGCTCAGGTCTGCTCAGAGCAGCCTCATTTAGATTCCCCAAACTTCCAGGAAAGAGCGAAATGTAACAACCTGGCACCAACCCTCATTACCTTATGAAGCAAAGACTATTCTCCTATTTGCCAGCAGCCGGGCCCAGCTTGATTAGGTCAACCTGGCAACATCCCTCTGCCCTTCAGAGCTGCAGGAAAAGCTGGCGTAGGAGCAGAAATTTAACGGGAATTCAGGTCTTGTTGGCAGAGAAGATATTTGCTGGGGTTTTTTTATCTTCAGCGTACTTGGCTGGTAAGATGCTAACCCAGATGAGCTCCAAAGACTAAGGCGGCAAGGGGTTTTGCCCAACCTCAAGTTGACTGAATTGAAATCCCAGCTTCTTGTGGGTCCCAGCTCTTACCGCTGACCCCACTCCTCCTTCACAGATGGTCAGACAGCATCCTCATGGGTGTGGCCTGTCACCATCTCAAGAGCGTCTTCCACTAGACCTTAGTTCCTCGTGTTCTGAGCATGGGGGCCAGGCAGCCATTAGCCAGCCAGTTGGATGGCTGCAGATCAGCAGGACCGACCTTTGGCTATTGCTGCCCCCTGCTGGGCAGCCTGGGTGCAGCCATTTCCTGGGGACCTACAGGGAAGAGAGTCTCTTTGGTCAGTGGTGGAAGGTGGTCTCTCCCACTCCTCTCCCCACTGCTGGTCATCGTCCTGCCAGGGAAGGGGTGGAGGAGCTGTGAGTGGATTTCTCAGCATCCCAAAGGCAGCGTCACCCAGCTCCCCTGCTGGGCCAGCGCTGGTTAGGGGACCCTGGACGTGAGCTCTCCCCTTCATCCCAAGGGATGGTTTCCATCTCAAGCCTCCTAGTGGGGTGGGAGCCAAGGCCAGTCAAAAATGGAGCCAAGGACCCAGGCAGCCACTAATCCACAGCCCCACCCACACCAACTTTCCTTTAACTGTATTGGTCTGAAATGTACTTAGTCCAAAGGAGATAAACTTGTCCTTCCCCAAAAGTTGTCGACCTCTATATGTTGCCAATAAGAGAGCTTTTCTAAACAAGACTTGGGAAGCAAGTTAATCCATGTAAGATTTAGATGATAAAATAAGTCACTTGTTTCTGCATTATTTAGATTCAGAATTTTTATGAACTCCAACCATTGCGCTCGGTCTACAATCAGCCATTGGTTTCCGCTTGCGTGGTCTGTTAACCACACCAAGCAAGTCGTGAACACATCTCACAAAAATAGTGTGTGGCAGTCAGTCAAGGCTGGGGAAGGAGTTTTTTAATTTCCACTGGAGTTTTTTGGGCAATGAGATGGTCCCTACCTCACTTGTGGTGTGGTTACACGACTGAATTTATTTGTCAAAACTTAATTGTACACTTAAAATGAGGGCATTTTATTGTGTGTAAATTATACCTCAATAAATTGAGTTGGTCTTTTTTTAATATCCACTTGAGGGCAATTTCTTCTTTTGTGGAGGTTGACTGATTTACTTTTTCTCTGGTTATGTGCACATCCTCATGGGAAACTTGAATTAACTGGCACCATCCTTTTCAACTCATTCCAGTGGTGATTTTCATGGATGGGTGTGCTCACTGGCTGGCTTCAAGGTAAGAAAGTGCTCCAAAGACTGGACTGTGTCTAGATCAAGGGATCATGTGGCTTTACTGTCTCTACTCTCCACCCCCTTATAGTGTCAGGAACAGAGAAGGCATCGAGCACAGACTTGTTCAACATGATAATTCTATTTTTCCCTGACCTCCACACTTGGATGGTCCCAACTCAGTGGTGATGGACTCCAACTCAGGGAAAGTTATCCTGAGCAATGGATGACCCAGGTCCCTGCAACCCCAGGCCATCTGCCAAAGTACCAGGAGAATGAGTCCCCTCTTCTTCCCGGGCACACGTTCCTCCCCCCAAAGGTGGCGTTGTCTGGCTGGTAGGACAGGCGAGGCGATGGGATTACCACTGCATGATGGATTAGCCCCATGGCCCATCAGTGGGAGGGGAAGCCACAGCTGCAGAACCATGAGTTCTCAAACAAACTTGCTGCTCTTATATGTCTGAACCACCTATGAGGCTCAATGGTGCCACCCATTTCCTGCTCAGTTGGGGGCAGACGTCCACCTCTTTGAGTGTAAGATGTCCTAGGTGACCTTGGTTGGTGCCTGGAAATTCTTCTTGGTGATACTGGGCTTCTAATTGACTCTAGACACAGAGGCCACTGAACCCTTCCGTACTCTACTCTGGCTGGACCCGACCTGCCCTACTCCAGCTGTCTCTTGCAGGCTGAAGACGGGGAGAGCTGAGGGAGCTAAACTAAGAACCAGTCACAGCCCAAGGGCACAATCCACATCCAGGAGTGGCCACCTCTCAAAGAAGGCAGAAATCAGTCGGATGGCAAATGGCGAACACCATTTGGAAGGTAACATCTCCAGGGGACAGCTTCATGCCTTTGGAACTCTTTGGTAGAAACTACAGATAATTACGATTGTTGACTTGTGGTTACTTCCCCCTCCACCCTCCTCCCCTCTCACCACCAGCGGAGAGGGAGCTTCAAGCCAGAATACATTTGAATGGCAAAATAATTTATGCTTAATTAGGGTGCTGGATTTAAAATTAGAAGTTTAAATGCATAATCACATGGATTGTTTAATCTCATTGTTTTGCCACTCATTAGCCACTCTTTTTAGACGTCTGTGACACTGGAGCCGTCTCCCTATTCCTAGGGACCCCCTTCCTCTCTTTTCTATAAATTACACCAAATTAATCTTTCTAAAACGCCACCCTGGTCGTTTCTCAAGCTTACTCTAAAAAATTGAATAGTTGCTCATCAACAGCCAATTCCCGGCATTGAGGACCCTCCATGCTGACCCATGCCCCATTTCCCATGACACCACACCCACACCTTCCACTCCTGCTGGCTGTTCTACATACCTCCTGGTCCCTCCACAGCTCTTTGCTCGCCCTTTTCCCTCCATCTGGGAGAAAATCTTTCTACCTACCAAAATTCTGCCCATTGCTTGAGACCCAATTCAAAAGCCAGCTGCCCATGAATTTTCTGGCTACCACAACAAGAAGGCCTCTCCCCACCACCATCACCACCTATTGCCCTGGCTGATCAAGTTCCTTATCATGTATTCTTATCTATTTGGCCCTGGAACCAGAAATCTTGTTCTACAAGACTTTGTAGCCTTCAACAGGGGCTCACCAAGATGATTCTTTTGGCTTAACTGAAAGATAGGTCATGTCTGTCCTTAACGCTTTGTGACAGGCCAGAGAAGAATAAGACACATAATGGGCTCAAAGCAGAAAGCTTCCCCTACAGTGGGCGCCATTAAAATTCACGGGCTCCTGATGCCATCTGCCAATTTTCTCTTTGCTCCTAATCTGCTAACTCTTTCATTAACCACAACAGATATTTCTAATGTGTGCTGCTGTGTTCAAGCTCTTTACCCAACCATCTCTCAGCAAATGACTTTGACTCTTATTTCACCCAAAGAAAAGACACCATTAGTGCTCCTTCCTCACTAATCTGGACACCAAGACAAACTAACCTCTGCCTATGGTGCATCAGTCTCATTTCCCTTCCCTCCAGCACCAGGTATGTTCCTGCTTCCACCAGAGGCCAGGGCCCCTACTTCATTCTGATCACCAGCCCTTCTGCTCCATCATTTACTTCCCTTTTCTGCAGTACTTTCATTATTTCTCTCTATATAAGATTTTACCCCTTAGAATATGAACATACTCAAACCTCCACAATCTCACACCATTACAGGTCCATCCCTGTGATGGTTAGTTTCGCACATCAACTTGACTGGGCCACAGGGTGCCCAGGTATTCTGGTTAAAGGTTATTTCTGTGTGTGTCTGTGAGGGTTTTTCCAGATAAGATGAGCGTTCAAATTGGAAGACTGAGTAAACCAGATTGCCTTGCCCGTTGTGCGGAGGCATCATCCAATCTGTTGAGGACCTAAGGGGAACAAAAAGGCAGAGGGGGGCAGAATTTGTCCTCTCTGCCTGACTGGTTGAGCTGGAACATCGGTCTTCTCCTTCCCTCGGACTGGAGCCAACATCATTGGTTCTCCCAGTTCTCAAGCCTTTGGACTCAGACTGGAACTACACCACTGGCTTTAATGGGGCTCCAGCTTGCCAACGACAGATCATGGAACTTCTCAGCCTCCATAATCCCATGAGCCAAATCCTTATAATAAATCTAGAGAGCTAGTGAGAGGATTCAAACGTCTCATCATTCAGCTACGGTAGCCTCAAGCTTCCATCTCACGAAATAGATGGTTTGGCATTTGGGTCTTTACTGTTCAGAGCCCAGAGACCAGAGGTCTTCTGTCCTGGACGGCATTAGGAGGCCCCTGGGAGCATCTCACCTCTCTTGTCTTTTGCTAACCAACCTCCTTCTAACTGACTCTTTCTTGCAGGTATTGATTCATTCGGCCATTGCAGAACTGTCTTGCTGACCTGAAAACCATTGTCTCCTTTTTCACCTTTTTAGATAAACTGCATATAATTATTATTATGTGTTCTCTTATAAAAGAAATAGATGCTCACTATAGAAAAAAACATAATGCAGATAAGTGAACAGAATAAAATAAAATACATCCTTCAAGTCTTTAAATAAATACGTTTGTTTGCTTTTTTACAAATAAGGCTCAAAATATGCATTCAGTTTTGAAACCAGATTTTCATTTAACAATAAGCTGTAAACAAACTTCCATGCCATTAAATATTCTCTCATCACAGATTTCTGTGGCTATGTAGAACTCCACTGAATCAATGTACCATAGTTTATTTAGCCAATTCCCTATTGTTGGATATTTGAGTTGTTTCCAATTTGCAGGGCTTCATCGATGGCCCCTCCCAAAGAAGAGCCCCACTACAGAAATGGCTTAAATCCTCCAAATGACAGTTTTTCAGCTTCAACAATTTTAAGACCCAATATCCACGGAGGACCATTGCTCACCCATCTCTCTGCTCCACTGGTCTGTTAATTCCCGCGTCTGTGCCACGCTTCTCATCCCTGCTGCTCTGTATCTTCCAGGGAAGCTCCCATCTTTTATACATTTCTCAAAGTTTTCTAAACTATTCTCACATATGTATTCTTTTTTTTAAAAAATTGTGCTTTTTCAGCATAATTACAAAAATTTTATTGTAGAAAACATAGATTAAAAACATACTCATTAGGAGATAACCACTGTAGGTTACCAGAGGGGAAGGGGGTTGGGGGTGGGTGAAAGGGATAAAGGAGCACATGTATATGGTGATGGATGAAAATTAGACTACTGGGGGTGAGCACAATCAAGTGTGTTCAGGAATCGATAAATAATAATGTACACCTGAAATCCCGAAATTACACAGCGTTTATTTGGAAAAGAAATTAAGAATTTAATGAGCAGAGCAGTAAATTTCTAAGTAAGGGGGAAAAAAGAGATAACCACTGTTAACATTTGGAATCCATCTTTCCAATCTTTCTCTAAGCATAATTTCATATATGCTTGACCAAAAATAAAATCATGCTACACATTCTGCCCTCCAGAAATTTTACGTCCGTCGGAAATGTGTGTAAATGTCCCTTTCCTGATAGACACCTCAATACACAAACAGGCACATTTTTACAGCTTTGTCAATTTAATATCTTGTTTTAATTTGCATTTCTCTGAATATTAGTGAAATTTAACATTACTTTAGGAGGTTTATTGGCATTTTAACTTCTTTTTTTGTGAATTGGCTATAAATGCCCTTGTTCCCTTTTGCCATTGGAGGCTTGGAATTGTGCTTATTGAATACTAAGAAGCTCTTTATATGTGAAGGTTGGACCCTCTGTCCTATTCCTCACAAGTGCTCTTATAGCTTGTTTTTGTTTTTTTCACTTTTTTTTTTAAAGATTGACCCTGAGCTGACATCTGTTGCCAATCTTCTTTTTGTTCTTCTCCCCAAAGCCCCGGTACATAGCCGTACATCCTAGTTGTACATCCTTCTAGTTCTTCTATGTGGGATGCCACCTCAGCAGGGCCTGATGAGCAGTGCTAGGTCCGCACCCAGGATCTGAACCAGCGAAACCCTGGGCCACCAAATTGGAGGATGCCAACTTAACCACTCAGCCATGGGGCTGGCCGTCTTACAGTTTGTTTTTACAGCTTTTTGATGTTTAGAAGTTTAAAATTGCTTTTTTAGGCAAATCTATCTTCTTCCAGATTCTGCCCTTGCTTCAATATTTAGGGAGGCCTTCTTCAGCACTAGGTAATACAAATACGTATCTATATTCCCCTTTAGTGGTTATATGATTTTATTTTCATGATTTAAATTTTTTAATCATCTGAGATTTCTTTTGGTGCATAATATGAGATTTAACTTTTTATTTTTCCAGTTATTCCAGCTCCATTTATTGAAAATCCTTTCTTTCCTAATGACTTAAATGTCTCTATTTCATATTCTAAATCTATTTACTGGTTCTGTTTCTGACTTTTCTATTCTCTTTCATTCATCTTCCATAGATTCTTTTTTTTTTTTTTTTTGAGGAAGATTAGCCCTGAGCTAACATCTGCCTACAATCCTTCTCTTTTTGCTGAGGAAGACTGGCCCTGAGCTAACATCCATGCCGAACTTCCTTTACTTTATATGTGGGATGCCTGCCACAACATGGTGTGCCAAGTGGTGCCATGTCTGCACCCAGGATCTGAACTGGTGAACCCCAGGCTGCTGAAGCAGAACTTGTGAACTTAACCACTGTGCCACCGGGCCGGCCCCAGTGTTGCATAGAGTCTTTTGCCACTACCACATTTTAAGAATTATTGCAGCTCTCTCACATATTTTGCCATCTGGTAAGGCAGGTTTTCTCTCAACGTTCTCTTTTATTGAATTTCCTGAATATTGATGTGCATTTATTTTTCCAGGATTCTCTTCCCCACACCTTGTTTAATTTCCTAACTTTGCTGGAATTTAGAAAAGCTATTAATTTTGTCATTTGGGGAGAGCAATAGGCGAGCTAACTCAACATTTCTACAAGCTCTAACTAATATTTTTTTCATTGATTCGCTTGGATTTTCCAAATAACTGTATGATCTGCAGAAAACGGTTGACCATTTTGATTTTTTTTAAAGCTATTTATTGTTCTTATTTCTTATCCTGTCTTATCACACTGGCTACAACTCCTTGAAGAGTGTGGAATACTGGTGGCGGTCTCCTTGGCCTCATGCTCCCATGGGCAAAAACTTGGACTTCTCTGATGCCCCCTGGCCTCCCTCTAATCCTGTATCTTTCTCCTTGGCAGCACTTTATTGGTGTCTCTGGCAGAAGGAATTTGTTTTCATGACTTAGCCCCTTCCGGATTCTTTTGGGGTCTGCCTATCTGAAGAGAGAGGACTCTTTGGCCTCTCTGCTTCCTGGGAAGGGTCGAGGCTAGTTGGGTGTGGGTGGGAAGAGGAGGGTCAGAGCTCCCAGACTGTGTGTGCTGCCTAGTTCAGGGATTGCCAGCAAAGTCCTCTGGCTTCAGATCTAAAGCCACCTTCTTCAGCTGGCTTTATCAGTAATGGAGCTGACATTCAGAGCCCCATCTGTCTGATGCCTCCTCTCACTTAATTCCAAACTAAAACAGGGAAGAAGCGATAACAGTGAGTTTGCCTGCTTTGTTCTTGACTGTTGTAAAAATATCTGTTTCAGCATTAAATATGAGGTTGGTTTTTACTTTTAGAAAGATAATCTCCATTGTGTAAGAAAGCATCCTTTTATTCTAGCTTACTAGAATAAGAATAATGTATAATGTACTGTAATAAGAAATGGATGTTAGATATTACAAACTTATTCCAGCCTCTATTGAGATGATAGCATTGTTTTCTCCTTTGACATATTATGAGATAAAATATAGTAGTAGATTTTTTTAAAGCTCAGCAAAATTTTGCAATCCTACAATAAACTATACTTGGTCATGTGTGTTACTCTCTCAACACCTGGCTGGATCTGATTTGTCGATATTTTGCATAGGGTTTTTGCAATTATATTTGTAATTGATGATCGAGCTTTGTTTGTTGTTATTGCTAATAAATTGTTGTGTTTTATCCTAGCTTTCTGTGAATATTTCTTTGACATATTTTTTTAGTTTCATTGACAGAATTGATGCACTGTAGTTTTATACCCTTGCTTATTTTTTTAATTTTATTTTCCTGAAAAATCACCCATTTCATCGAGACTTTCAGATGAGTAAAAATGTACTTTCTTTAAGATTTAAAATTCTCTTCTCTATCTAGGTGTAGCCTCTCTTTTCCCCAAGGTTAGGTATTTGTGCTTGTTCTCTTGGTATTTTTTTTTTTTTTATCTTGCTAGAGATTTATTCACATTTTCTTTTCAAAGTAATGTTGAGTTTTTAAATCATCTTGAGTATTTTTCTATTAATTCTATTTCATGCTTTTCTAAATTTATTAGTTCTGCATTGCTACATTGCTTTCTTGGTTTTATTTTTATATTACTTTCTCAGTTGTTGAGGTGGATGCTTACGTCCTCTGTTTCCCTTCTTTCTTATTTCATAGTAAAAGCACTGAAGGCTATGAATCTTCTTCTGAGGGCAGCTTTGGCCACCTCCCATAAGTTTTGTCATACAGCACCCTCATTGTCATTCACTGAAAACAGTTTCTGGTCACTGATTTGATTTCTCCTACAACCTGCAAGTTATTCATTAAAAAATGCTTTTGTTTTTAACATCCAATGATGATTCTTAGTTATTCTAAAGACATTGTTATATTTTTATTCTATTTACTTGTGGTGAGAGAACATAACCACACTTCTTTGGAAATGTATTCATATTTTCTATATGGACTAGGTTATGAATAAAGGTCCATGCAACAACAAACACCACATGGGCATTTGAGAAGACTGTGTGTTGTTGAGTTACATACTACAGAGTGCAATATGTATGTATCTACTACAGCTATTTGTTTGTTTATTATGTAACAGTGGGCAATGCATCTACTCCTGCCCAGGTGGTGTGTATAAATATATCTGCCACAAGACATTTACGACTGTTGCATACCGCGAATACGTGTGCTGCTTCACACAGAAGTCACCCCCTGGAGTGGGTTCTGGCACAGACCCAGCTTCTCGCCATCTGCCCAACCATTCACCTCCCTTGAAGGATGTTTGCTCCCTTGACCGGGTCAATGATGGAGCGCAGGGTACTGCTTCTCCACCTCTCTAGTCCCACCGTCTCTCTCTGAAATTCCCTTTACTTCTCCAATGACACAAGAACAGGCCACCAAGTGTCTGGTCAAACAGATATCTCACCAAGAGCAACCATCAGTCCCTACTTCTTCCAGGTCCTATAATCTTGGAGTGATTCTCTTGAAACCCCTCCCTTGGCTATGGGACCCCCTACCCACCCATCCACCCTCTCCTCTGTAGGAAGAGAAAGGGAGAACGTTTATCCCTGAACTCTGAACTCCACAAAACGTCAATTTCCTCTCTCCTCTCAAGGGACAGGCTTATATGGCCAGGTGGGGCAGCCCTCCGTCCTCCCTGCCAAGAAAAGACTGGCTCCCAACTGCTGGAAGCTCTCTGAACTTGGAATTGGGGTGCTTAGGACTTTTGCCCTCAGCTTAGACCTTGGAGGCACTCAGATCACTGCCTTCTTCACTGTATTGTTCACGGTTTACCAACTTTTCTTTAAACCACATCTCAATTCTCGAGCTCTTAATTTTAATGTTTTTCCTCCATCAACTGGAATAATTCTTAAAGTAATTTTCTTCAGGAGATAATGTATTTGAAATATTTTCTGAGTCCTTGCATGTTTGAGAATCTCTGTCTGATGTCCCCACACAAGAACGCTAGATTGGCTGAGAATGGGGTTCTTGAGTTACAATATTTTCTCCTTAAAACTTTGTAGATATTTCTCTCTTGCTTTGTGACAGTTTATGATAGGAAGAAACCTGCCACCAATATAGTAATCTGGTTTTTCTACTGCAAACTTTACGAGTTGTCCCTTTGTCCTTGAAATACCAAAATATCATCAGAATATATATTCAGGTATGTTTCTATCTTTTCAAAGAATCTCTCGAAGAATACTTAAAATTTAAAGACAAATCTTAATTTTTAAACATGTTTGAAGGGAGTTTTAATTTGGAGAGAAGACATTCTTTAGCTCAGGGAACTTATTCTGGTCTTCTGGGGCCACCATAACAAAATGGCATAGACTGGGTGGCTTGAACAATAGAAATTTATTTCGCACAGTTCTGGAGGCTGGACGTCCAAGATCAAGGTGCCAACAAGGTGGGTTTCATTCCGAGGCCTCTCCTCTTGGCTTGTTGATGGCCGCCATCTTGTTGTGTGCCCACATGGCCTCTCCTCTGTGCACTTGGGGAGAGAGATCTCTGGTGTCTCTTCCTCTTTTATGAGGACACCAGTTTTATCAGCTCAGGGCCCCACTCTTATGACGTCATTTAACCTAAACCACCTTTAATACAGTCACTTCAGGGGGTTAGAGCTTCAACATATGAATTTTGGTAACACAATTCAGTCCATTGCAGAAATTATTTTGTCTTATTTCGTTGTTTACTTGTTATAGTCTCTCTCCTTTTATTTCTCCTAAAATATAATGAATTCTCTGAATCTGTAGTCAATGTCACTTTTCTTTATGTGCATCTTTTTGTCCCTTTTGTACTATGAGTATGAGGAAATTTCTCTGTCTGGTCTTTTAAATCACCAATTTGGTTTTCTGCAATCTCTAATCACTGTATCAATTTCACATTAAAATTTGAAATAATGGTTTTCATCTCAGAGCAATCTTTCTCAATCTCCTGTCATTCCTTTCCCACAGACATAATGTTCGTCTAGATTTTCAGTGGCAATATGAATTAGAGATTTTTCTCAAATTTTCTCGTTTCTTGTAGCAACTCTGTTTCATAAAGAGACATTTGCTATGATGACTCAAAATAATCCATTCTTCACAGTACTGAACCAAAGTTCACTGTTCGCTTTTCCTTGAGTGGAGAAGGAGAGAATGAGAGATGGAAGAATGATGGCTATGGCTTTCTTAAAATGGTAGTTCAGATGGTGTATCAATTATGTATTGTTGTTATAACAAATTATCCCCACAACCTGATGGTTTAAAACAACAAGCATTTATAATTTTTTAGTTTCTGTGGATCAGGAACCAAGCACAGCTTAAGTGGGTGGGTCTGGCTCAAAGTCTTTCATGAGGTTGCAATCATCTCCAGGCTGGACCAGGGCTGACAGTCCCACTGCCAAGCCCCCTCAGTGATTGTTGGCAGTCTTAGAATAACCATTTTCAAGTTCACTCACTTGGGTCGCTCCAAGGGTCTGCCTCACAACATGGCAGGGTAAGCAATTCAAAGGAAAGAGATCGCCCAAGACTGAAGCCACAGTCTTTTTATAACCTAATCTCCAAAGTGACAACCCAGCACTTCTGCTGTGCCAGATCTGCTAGAAGCAAGACCAAGCCCACGCTCAAGGGGAGGAAATCACACAGGATGTGACTATAGGGGGAAAGTTCATCAGGGCCCTCTCAGAGGCTGCCCAACACAGAGGGGTGGGTCACAGATTATGTGTGTCTGCAGTCAAACGTCTTCAGACCCACCCCAAGAGAAGAGGACAGAGTTTAACCTTACAGACATTTTACTTTTCTATAACTGAAGTGTAGAAATTGAAAAGAATTAGCCGCAGAGATGGCCAGAGGGCTTCACCACTGGGGCAGAGTGTTTCTTTCCAGTTTTTTGTTTGTTTTATTTTGTTTTTAAATATATATGCCCATCCAAAATGGCTGATGTGATGCCCCTTTCTGAAACACACGTGACTGTCCTTCTGGGAGACCACTGCTGACCCTGCCTGCATGTGCCAGGCATCAGGAGCAGACTGTCACATGAGATGCTGATCTTCTGGGTGCGCTGTGGGACTCAGGGCCCCTTCCCAAGGCTGCTGATGAGGCAAGCTCTGCTTCTCACTCACCCCAAGGCTCCTCTCTGCATTTCCTTCTACTCACGCCCTTGCAGAGCTGGTCAGCCCTTCCTCAATCTTGCCTTCCCTGTTTCCCAAAAAAATTCCTCAAGATTTTTGCCATGGTGATGCACTCTGCCCTAAGTTCAACCACTGACATAGATTTTCTCCATTTTTCTCCTTTTCCCTTATTTCCAAGATTATCTGAGATGGGAGGAGTTAAAAATTTGAAAGCAGATTACTGTCTTGCGCTGCTCTTCTGCATCCTTGACGTGACTTCACAGTCTGCTTTGACCCATCAGGTTGATTTTAAGTTTAATTCTCAGAAGGCTAACTTCTCAGCTTACATCATGTGCTCGATGGATGATCCACTGTCACCGCCAATCAATGGCAGTGATACCTGTAATTAACTGTGTCGCTCTTAAAAAGCCGTGACCCTGGTGGTCCAGTCTCAACACAGTGTCTTGATTAGGGGAACACCATCCAGCAACCGAAGAGCATTTCAAAGTAATTGACTTTCTTTATCCGGTTCCCATATATGTGATAGCAGCACTCAAGACTTTTTTTCCCCCAAATACCTCAATTACTCCTGGCCCCTCACCTCTTTTCTCCCCTCCAACTCCTTGCCCATCTTTTCTCACAATGCCACATCTCAAAAAAGACCAAAAGATCAGAAAGGAAGAGAGAGGAAGAAACTTGACTACGGGAGGGCAGAGTGGAGCCCCGTGGGGCTGGACACTGAGAAGTAGGACCACATAGTTCTAAAGAGCACAATTAGGCTGCCCACATTTGCATTTTAGCTCTTCCACTCAGCAGCTGTGCGACCTCGAGCAAATTGTTTCACTTCTTGGTTTCCCCATCTGCCAAATGGGGACAATGATAGCACCTGCCTCACAGGATTGTTGAGAGAGAAAACAACAGCTCTAGAAGAGTGTGTGTTGTATATTACACACTATACGATCAGTACGTAGTGTAGGGTACCCTATACTCCCAACACATGGAGAAGTGCCTGGCATAGTCTAGGGCTCAAAAAGTGTTTATTGAATGAAACTCGCTGGTTTGTTATTTTGTCTTTGATGGCTACATTAATGGAAAATGTCTGCATCTCCTATTGTACAACTCCGTCCTGGTGCTGTCATAAACCAGGTTCCTAAAAGAAAAGAACTTGTAAGAGTCGTAAACGGCTTTCATCCCATTCTAACTGGTGCCCACATCCCGTCGCGTCGTTTCAAGTCTTCAAAAACACAAAGGAAATGAAAGGGGCCCCTGTTTTCTCCTTGCACAAAGAGCTGCCCGTAATGATCACATAACAATGCCACTTTACAAAGTGGCTCCCCACAGCCCGGTGGGTTGATGGGCGAGCCAGTCCCGCCACACCACCGTAAATACATTCACACAAATGTCTTGGTTGGAACTGTCAAGGCTGAAAAGCTATGAGAGACTCATTAAAAAGGAATTTAGAGGAATCTTCAGCCAAATTGAAAAGCTTCTGACCACAGGGAGAAGTATCCGTGTTGCTGGAGCTGGAAGCAGGAGAGCCGTGAATAAGACTGCGGGAAGCAGAGAGGAGAGAACGGAGAGAGATGGACGGAAGCACCATGGCCTGGGAAGGGAGCCCTGGTCCACCCAGAGCTGGTGGGGTCTGCAGCTGGACCTGGAGGCGAGCTATGAGCCAAGAGTCACCAGGGGCCTCCTTACGAGGAACCCGTGTGTTGAAGGAGCAGCTCTTCAGAACCTCAGGAACTAGCAGGGGCATTTCAGGCTCCAAGAAGAGATCGGTCCCAGAAATGGAGCCATTTCACAGAATTATGCCACCATCACCTGGAGTTAATCTGGATACGCCCAGTGCTTGTCCCTTACCCTGAGGCCACAATGAGCTCTGAGTACTTGGGACTGGCCATTTCTTCCAGGCTGTGACCCTCTTTGGCAACTTACTCTCACTGATGTCTAATTCTAACACGGTGCTGAAACTAAATTGGATCCACACTGTATCCATTCACTCATCGGGCGTTGTTATCTCGCTGCAAAATAGTTCCAGACCGAAAGTACTGCTAGAGAAAAGGTCCCAAGGCTGGCAGTCTCTGAAGGCACGCTCATGGGCTCTGCACAGCTGCACCAAACTTCTGTGCCAGCCTGGCCTCGTTGAATGCAAACCCACATGACGTAAAAAATTCTAGATAATGTTATGCTTCCCTAGGAGGATCTGTCTTATTAGTCCTCCTATAAACACATTTGTAAACATAACTTGACATAAGTCACATACAATATAGCACTGGAAATATGTAAACTACGGCACCCTCCTATGATTATTAAAAAGTGAAATAGAACAATAGAGTGACCTTTATCTGACTCAGAGAAAGCCAGGATGTGTCTGCCATTGATTGCTTAAATATATTCTGCACCTTTCAAGGGCAATCGCTGAAGGAGAAAATCAAATATAAGATTCCCAAGAGGTTAAGGGGGACATATTGGTGCTGAGTTCCTTCATCCTCAAATGACGGTGCAGCCTGTTGGGGACCGAGGCAGGGTGGGCAGTGGGGGGTCACATGAGCTAGTCAGTAAAGGAAAGATAAAGAAATAGAGATTAGAAGATTTCACACTGAAATAGAGAAATTCATGTTGCCTTAAATATAATTTGAGTTAGTTACATTTCAATTCCTAATTTATACATAGCGGGGTTGATAAAGAATTACATTATAACAAAATTAGCCGGAATAATTAGCATAGTGCATGTGCTACTGATTAAACACCCAGCAGATAGCTCGGTAATTAAGATCAGTGAGTGCCATATTTTGAAGCTTTGTCATCTTATTATCCGCCTAACAAGTACTTCATCTCTACCTCCCTTCTGATTTGAAGTTTGATAGCAATCTCTAATAATTCTCATTTTATTTCTTTAAACTACCTTACTCCAATCCCGACAACTTTCCTCTGGTCACTGGCCTCCTTCTCTTTGTATTTACACGATTGTGCTGGTGCCAAATTTCTTCCTAAATGCAAGGCATTTGGTGCTGCCAAGCATTAGTGCTTGGAAATTCAGGTTCAAAAGTCTCTTTCAAAACCCATCACTCTTTAGCCAAAGAAGGAACCAGAGGCCAACCATACTCTCTGCAAGTTGGTCCAGCATCTGAACTGAAGCCTGACCATCGAGTTCTAGCTCCTTTGCCAGCAGAACCCTTTGCCAGGGATTCCAAGAATGTCTCCATCGGGGTCCAGTTCTGTCCCTGTGATGCTGGAAGACAGTCCCTCAAGTGGCCTGGGCTGCTTGCTCCTTGATGACTCTAGCCGGTGATGTCATTGCTCCTCTGCTCAGGAAGTCAGGGGATGGCTACTGTCCCTGCAACATACAGTGAGATTTTTATCATGGAAGGCAGGTAGTTCATATTATCAAGGACCGGAAGGCTTGAGGGCTGAGCCATTTCTGCTGCATCTCTTTAGACTGAAGCCAGGACATTTCCCTGATTTTAAAGAGAAAGTGAACACCCTTATCAACCTAGAATACTTTCAACTACAAGTCACAGAAAATACATGAATAGTGCTTAAGGAATAAAGACAAGGAGTCTGGCAGCTGGCAGCCCAGATCTAGGGTAGAAGTTCGAAAATGTCAACAAGGAACCATCTCTTCCTCTCTTTCTGTTTCACACTCCTTAGTATGTGGATCCTTCATCTCAGGTCTGGCACCTCCTGGCTGTAATATGGCTGCCACAGCTCCACACATCAAGTTTATGTTCAAGGAATAAGAAAGGGAAAGTGGGGCCAGGCACATTATCACAGCAAAGAAAACCCAGGCTCTGCTGGGTAGTAGGAAGGAGAATGAATATTGGGTGGGAACTCCAGGGCTGGCTTCCCAAATGCTGGTGCCAGACATGTTGGGGGAAGTGTCAGCATGTGGAACAGAACCTGCAAAATCATACACGGGAGCTGAGAGGAGCAGAGACCTATTAGTCAGGGTCCTCCCAAGGAACAGAACCAACAAGATGTATAGATCACATATATAGATGAGAGAGAGAGAGATTCATTTTCAGTAATCAGATCAAGCAATTGTGGAAATTGGTAAGCCCAAAATCTGCAGGGCAGGCCAGCAGGCTGGAGACCTGGGAGGAGTTGCAGTTTGAGTCCAAAGGCCGTCTGCTGGCGGAACTCCTTCTTGCTCGGGGAAAGTCAATCTCTGTCCTAGAAAGGTCTTCAACTGATTGGGTGAGGCTCACCCATGTTATGGAGGGTCATGGGCTTTACGCAAAGTCCAGCAACTTAAACATTCATCTCAGCCAAAAAACATCTTTACAGGAACATCCAGAGTAATGTTTAACTGAATATCAGGGCACCACGGCCCAACCAGGTTGTCATACAAAATTAACCATCACAAGGGGAGACAAGAGAAAGTGAAAATGGAAGAGGTGGCAAGATTGGGGCGCACGGTGCAGGAGGCTCTGTAAAACCTCGGTGGCACAGCCTGGGCCCCTCAGAGCATCACGACACACAGGCAAACAGCTGGAGCAGCTGTGTGTCGTGTCCAGGTTGGCATGGGGAGATGCTGGAACACTGGAGACAGAGATCATGAGAAAAAAGCCAACTCACCCCCAGGAAGGGACAGAAGTTAATATGGGGGGCCTTGTTCTTCCACGGGCCATGGAACTGGGTGCTTTAAGCCAACTGAACCAGCCTGGAGGGGTGCGGAGGCTGTCGCTAATCTTGGGTTAGTTGTTCTTGTTCCCTCATGGGAGGGTTTTGTCTTCCTGAGACTGGCCAGTCCGCCTCTGAATCTGGAAACCAGATGCCACTCCGCTGGCTTCCGTTCAAGGCACGTCCAGTTCCCAGTGAACCAGACCCTCCTTTCAGATGCAGCGAAGGAGTACATGATCCAGAACGTCACAAACTGTGCCTTTCAACAGAACAGGGGTTCCAAGCCCAGTCTTCAGAAAAGCTTTCTAAAGTTTCAGGTTAGAGTCTTGCTTTTGATAAAAAGATGATATTATTTAACCGTACTTACGAGAGTTTGCTTTTAAAACATTGTCCCCTCTCCTTCACCTACTCACAAACGTGTCTACTGCCCCCATCTCTAGAATAATCCTTAACTGAGGCCTTCAGGGACATTAATTCCTATCTCCCTGGGAGGAAATGGGCCGCCAGCCAATGACCCTCCCCACCAGCTGTAACCCGAGCCAGTTCCTTCTATTTATAGCAACGCCCACACCGCTCTCCGCACAGCTGCTAACTTTGGACTCACTTGAGAGGAAGAGAAGAAGTTGGGTCAACACACAAACGACATGACGATGGCCAGCGCTGACTGCCTTCCCGACTACCCACTCGACTCAGATTTAGTGAAGAGATTAAAGTCCGCCCTGGATGCCAGCGATGAGGAGAGAGTGAGCGACTTGCTCTGCACTGAAGTGGAGCAGGTGGACGCCATCATCGAAATGGCCAACGACGACTGGATGAAAGACCCATCGGCTCAGCTGCCCCCCGGGGTGCTCCTAGGTAACCGGAATGAATCTGCTGCCTTTGAAACCAAATTACCCATCGTGTGCGTGTGTAAGGGGTGGGTCATTCCCGGAGGGGAAGGGCAAAAGGTTGAAAAAGGCAGATGATACGTACTCAAATATCCGTTTCATATGTATATATATGCTGCATATATTGTATATATCCAGGTGTGTTAAAAAGGCAACAATTACAGCACAATAGAAAAGAGTTTTAAAAGAAAGAAATTAATCCACGGCCCCACCATCCTAACGCCCTGCCTGTGTTCATTTCTCCACTTTTTTCCAAGCTAGTCTATTTGCATGTGCAAATTTCCCCCTTATAACCACCTCATAGATATGATTTTGTGCTCTGCTCTGTTTAGTCAATATATCTAAAGTATTTTCCACCTTGCTACAGTGTCTCCTTAATTTCAATCACCTATGGAGGAGATTAATCACAAAATACTTAAACCAAATGCTGAAGAGTGGGGAATCTTTGTTTGCATTTTTACCGCTATCGATAATGCAGTAATTAGCCTCTGTATTAGCATGCATATGGCTTTTTTTTTTTTTCTAATTCAGGGTTATATCCTTAGGATAAATTCCTAGGAGCAGTACTACCAGCATAAGGAGAGAAATTCTTCCAAAGTGTTTTTCGAAAGGATTTCTGTTCGCTCTGACTGCACCCTCTGAGTGCACGTGCCGCACGACACCCCAGACATAGCTGGTGAGGAACAGTCATGTTTAAATAGCCAGTTTAATAAGTGCGCCCTGCTCATTCTCCACCACCTGCTCGCCCATCCTTTCTTCATGCTGAGTCTTGTCCATAGGGTTTTGTTTTTCTTTGTGGACCTCTTCATGTGTGATTTGTCCATTCAGGTCTCGGACAGTGTCTTCCCCACTTCTTTCTATCTTTTTTGTCGTTTTGTAGGACTTCTTTACATAACATCTATATAATCCCTTTGCCGTATTTGCTGAAAATATCTTTCCGGACCTGAGACTTCACCACACGGTGCTGTTCTCTAGCTGGTCAGATGCGCCCTCCGCAATGTCAGTCTTGATGTTCAGGGCTTCTCTCCACCCACTAGACTCCCTCTCCACACACACGTGTGCATGCACACCTGTACACACATGCACACGCACACGCATATGCACGAAGGCATGCTCACACTGAGGAAGTGCACCAAGGGGGAACACGCATGGGACAGTCATGCTAGCGAGTGGCGCTTTCATGCACCAAAGATGAGAGATGGGAACTTCCACGAGGGTGAGCATGCTTCTCTCCCTGGTTTGGGTGCACTCACTGGCTGCCTCTCACTGGGGCGTTAAGCAAACTGCTTCAGGCTTTAGGGAGAAACCATCTCCTGCTTCCTCTTCTTTTCCTTGGTTTTCCTCATTTCTGGGGTGAGGGCCCAGGAGGCAGGAGCCTAAAGAGCAACACACCCTTGTTCTGACCTCAGCTCTGAGACAGCGCCTGGGACCCCCGCTCTCCAGGAGACTGCACTGGGCCGTGTGTGGGTTGGGGACTTGGCACCCATAAGCTGCCATTTGGCCAGAAGTGCTGAGCTATACGTTTTGCATTTGCCTTCCAGACCCACCCTGCACCCCACCCTGTGCCGCCCGGGAGGCTGACCTTATGAACTGCATCAACCCACCCTATGCCCTCTGACTCCTGTTGGGTGCAGCTCATGGAAGGTGCTAGAAGGAGTGGGGAGGGCAGGGTATTTGCTCCAGGGACCCCTCCCTGCCAGGTCGCTGCTGCAATTTGGCTTCATCATTGTGCTCATGGTTCAGCTCCCGGCCAGCAGCTCCCGACTTGCCCTGCAGACACAGGGATGGGGCTCCCACGGTGGCTGTGGCCACCTCTCCCTGGCTTTCCTGAACCCTGCCTACCTTGTTACGCCCTGCAGTCGCACCATCTGCTTTCTGCTGGGATTCCCACTGGAACAAGCGCCCTCTCTTCACATCCCCCTTTACAAACCAGTCCCTGCTGGTGGGGATTTGTGTATTTAAAATCCCCGATTTAAAATATCATTTCTTTTCACATTGCTAATGGCCCTGCACAAACTTTACTGTCCCCACCACTTTACTGAATGCTCGAAACCAATGAAATTTGTGTTACATTCCCTCCCACGATGAACCCATTTGTTCGAAATCGTACCCATACATACTTCTCCCTACTGAACAGCCACTGTTCAGGGCAAGAACAATTCGGTGTTGATGGCGTATTTGAAGGACTTGAGTTTTTCCCAGGTTGTCTTCATTGCAGGATGAGTGTACGCGGAAGGAATATGCATGTGACCCTGGGGTACACCTCATTACCAATGATTTTCCTACAGGAAAGCAGGCTGGCCTTGAACCCGAGGCCGGAGGGAGCAGCCTGGTCAGACTCGCATTTTGGGTCTGCCGCTCTAGCTAACGTGTGAAGGTAGGATATGAAGGAGACAGGAAAGTGTAGGAGAGTCCAGTTAGGAGGCAACTGAAGGCTGTCACCCAGATGAGAGAGGACAAGAGTCTAAACGGAGAGAGTGGGGTAGCCACAAAGATACACGACAAAGATGAGAAAGGCGTGGACAGCTCCACAAGAAGATCTTGGTGACGAGTGCAGGAGAGCGCCACTGAGCGAGACAGAAAACGGAGGGATCTGGGCTGTGAGGTGGATGGAGCCTCTGCTGTGTGCCTGGCAGGATGGAGAGTAGAGAATATAAATAGGAATAACACACATGACTGCATCCCGGGAGCTCACAGCCCAGCTGATGTCACCGAGGGCAGGTTGTCAGGTGCCTGGAGAAGATCAGACTTTGGTACGTGATACTCCAGAGGGAAGCTTGGGCTCTGCCACCCACAAGCTCTGTGACCTCAGGGAAGTCACTTTCCCTCTCTGGGCCAGTGCCCTTACTTATTAGCTGGGGCATGAGCTTCAATTAGCGCTTCCCAACAGAGGTCAATGGCAGAATGAGCTTGGGAAATGTTCCCTGGTGAATCACCCTCTCAGAGACCGGCACACAGCAATATGAAAGGCTCAGTGTGGTTTCGCCGCCAGGGGAATTGGGGGTTTGCAGACGCTCTTTGGGAAACCTCGGCTCGGATCTCTGTTGAGGTCCCTCCGTCTCCTCACATCTCTAAGGACATGATCCCAAAGACTCACTGTTGCAGCCTGAGATGGGGCGTGGGTTCCTTTATGCGGAGTGCGGGAGCCAATGAGCTCTTTCTCAAGGTTAGTGTGAGTCCTTGGGGAACATCCCTGATAGGAACAAGAGCTATTTGGATTCAAATATATACGTGGGGGTCTTTAGATTGTTTGAAGAGTGGTCAGAACTTATGGCAATACCTTGAAATGCAGCCCATCTTGGGAACGGACCCTGTACAGAATTTACCTCCTTGAGAGGAGGAAGTGAAGATGGAGGAGCGGTGATGCGCGAGAAAACAGGGCTGGATCAGGCGAGGGGCCAGAGGTGAGAGGGCCCCCAGGCCAGGAGGGGAGAGAGCCAAGGGTCATGCTGGCAAAGTCATTTTGGGGAGAAGAGAGGAAAAGTTTTCCATCCCAAAGACAGCTCGCATTGACAGAATTCCAGATATTGGTCAAAAGAAGTCAATTTGCAAAAATAAGACAAAGAAAGTAAGAATTCTGTCTGCTTGTCAACATGAACACACAAGGACCTTGCATCTCTTCTTGGTTCCCCATGCTCCTTGGTCTGTGAACTGATTACTCCAACCAAATAGAACAGAAAAAATAATAATAATTTATTTCGATGCATCACCATAAAAGCATAGAGAACAAGCGGGACCAGCCAAGATAGTGATGGGAACGGCTTTTTCTGGAGAAGTCCCCTCAGGTGGACATATGCCCCTTGATGAGGGCAGGGGTCAGAGGAACTTAAAATTTTAGCCCCATTATATTATGGGGCAAAGTGCAGAATGACCCTCCCTGCATGGCCAGTGGCAGGTGTGAGGCAGGAGAATGGTCATCAGTCAGGATTCCCCTAAAGACGCAACTCACCTGTGCCCTTGGGAAGCCACCTGCTCTCCTGCAAGGATGGACTTGAGATGCCCTGCGGGCTGCTGGGAAGAAAGAGCAGCCACTAACAGGCACTCAGCCAGTCAGACACGCCATGATCTCTCCCCAGCTCTGGACTGCCCCACCGTGAGGAACTCTGGCCCTGGGGCATGGTCTGTGTGTGTGTACGTGTGTGCACGCACGTGTGGTGAGCAGAACAGGATGGAGCCGCCATTCCAACAGAAACCTCCCTGCAAGGGCTACACCCAAATCCCAGGGCATGTGAGCGCTTCCTCTGTTCCCCTAGGCCACCGCGTCCTTCCAGACCCTGCGCAGGGGTCGCCTCCGCTGGAAGGCTGCCTCTGCCCACCCTGCCCTGCAGCCTCCCCTCCTCCCTCCATGAGAGCATAACGCTCTCAGTCTCCATTAGTTACTAAGTCACATAGCCTTGCTGGGCTAATTTTATGTACCCACTGATTATTTCAAACTCAAATACAACCTCCCCAGGGGCAAGGACCTTGCCTAACACTTGTTGGTGTCTAGAGCCTGGCACGGGGTCCTAGCCCTGAGAAGGACCTCTATCTGTGGGTGCCGTGCCTGGCATGGGGAAGCCAAGGTCTTTTGCTAACACTCAGCTGAGTGAGCATAGACTACCTTTCCATGGACACCACTGGGGTTTGTCTTTCTGCAAAGAAATATTTCATTCTACTTTCTGCTAGGGGCAAGTCTTTACTGTGTTTTATATTAGCGACAGCTGCATTATTTGTCCTTGCCTCTTTTCAATGCCTATCAGCTCACTAACCTCCAAGAACGCAGGAAAGGAGACAGGATGACTGGGGGAGGGGTGGCAAGACCCTTCTTGTCCCCAAATGCAGCAACTGTACAATTTGGTAACTGGTGTAATCAAACTACTTAGGAAACAACTGATTACTAATTGCTATTATTAAGGATGTCAGCATTCCATGATTTTGCTGCTGATGTATTATATACAAGTCAAGATGCTACTTGAATTCTTGATTGAAATAGAAAACTAGAGACATTATGTTGTGTTTGGGGTAATGGTATTTAAGCGTCTGGAGGCAAGTTAAAGAAATACTAATTGGGTTTTTATTAAGAGATCTCACCCAACAGCATGTATGGGTGGGGAAGGAGCATGGGTGAGCATGCGATGGACATGTGTGCGCACTTCGAAATGGGGTCCATTTGCGAAAATCAACTTCTCATCCAACCAGTGCCCCTTCAGGCTGGACGCTGAGTACGCCATGATGTTAGGGCCACAAGTACCCCTTCCCTGCGCATGGAGGGGCAAACTGAACAGATGAATGTCACTTAAACGTGCACAGCTCCTGCCTTAGAGGACTGGTACTCAAACACAATGACAAGAGCGTGCACTTTGCTGGTGGCTCTGAGACGTGTGGCACGATGGAAGGGCAGGAGACTAACAGCGAGGTGACCTGGGTTCTTGACTTGGCGCCATCACTACTTGTGTGGTCTTGAATGTGTCAGTCTGTCTCTGAATCTTAATTTCCGCCATTATAAAAATGGGATTGATCAGGTCATCTCTCAGTGTCTTTACAAACTGGACTGACTAGGGCTCGAAGAGCAAAGACTTGTGTTTGTGGAGGGGATAACAAAACTCCATTGCTGTCACAGGTATGGTGCATCGTAAGAGAGGGCTGTGTGGGCCGGCCCCGCCGTCCAAGGGATGGCCAGCTCCAGGCTAACTCGTCAGGGAAGGTATTGCCTGGCAGGCTGCTGGGAGACTGGTTTATGAGCTCCAATGCAGCAAATAAGCAACAGGTTGGTCCAGAGCCAGCCTTGTTCTGATGGTTAGGGAGAATAGGTCCCCAGTCCAAAGCATGTTAGAACTGGAACCAGCCTTAAGTGGAGGCAAAGTGAGAAGAATCCTATGCAGTGAGGACTTCTACTGGGCATGCACCTTCCAAGGGCTGTTGTCTTTCCCACTTTTGCAGCTGAGGAAAATGAGGCTCAGAGTGGTTGAGTGACATGCCTGAGGTCTCACAGCTAGTAGGAGGTATAAATCCATTGCTCTTCCTGGCATTCCGTGATGCCTGGAGTTCATCCTACACCTGTATTTTACACCTAGACACGGAGGCTCATGTTTGTTCCCTTCCTGGTCAATAGCCAGTCAGGAGCAGCGTGTAAACTAGATATGTTTCCTGACTTGTGGTCAAGGGCTCTTGATGCCTGCCCACCCAGAGACATGTTGCAGGAAGATCTACAAAAAATTTCCTCGTTGAAGCTGTGTGCAACACTTTGACTTGACATTACACACACACACGCATGCACACATGCATGCACACACACATACACACACGCACACACAACATCAATAGCATGGAGTCCTCGAATTCAAATAATTCAGCAAAAGTATTAAGAAAAAATATGGACGAATGAGTGGGGTGCTCGGCTGCAGAATAAAAACAGAAATGGGAGGCAGGAGGTCAGCGATGACAGAGAAGGATAGAGAGGAAAGCGCTGTGCCGTCTCAACTGCACACTCTGATGAGAATGTGGGGGCAGGGGGACCCTGCTCGAAGCAAAATGAAATTAAACCTTTCTAAGTACTTATAAATCAGCACCTAATGACACTATCCCACCACCAGCCGCAGCATTGCTCTTATTACTTTGATTCACAAGCCAGGAAAAGATCCGGAATTATGCACAAATTATTGTCCCATCTTCTTAATTAACGCTGATTGCAAAATTCTTGCTAAAGTCCTTGCTAACAGACTCAATTATGCGCTGCCTGAATTGATTCACCCAGATCAAGTGGAATTTATTAGAAATACACTTTCCTACAATAACATCAGATTATCTTTGAATCTAGTTAAATTATTTAGGGATAAAACGGCTCCGGCACCAGCCCTTCCTTTAGATACAGAAAAATGTCTCCCACGACCTAAAATGAAAATATTCCTTTGCTTCCTACCGGACACACACCCTAGGCTCCTTTTTCCCCAGAAGCAGGTTGAATCACTTTGATGAGATGAGATGCATGCCTTAGAGCTAATGGTCCAGCTTCAAAGCATATGGGCAGGAAGAAAAATTCAACCGGGTCACGTCTCAGCTCCCCCCAATATGAACCGTCATTGCCTGTGGAACGCAGTGAAATTGCAATTAGACTAAATCAGGATATTTTCAGAATCAAAATTGAGAAACAGGCTAATAAAGAAATAATGTATGCTGATGACATACTTCCATTAGCCTCACTCCCAAGCACACTGGAGAATTGTGAAAGAACAAAAAGAACGGAGGATAATAGTGAAGAGGCTTTCTACCTTTCCAGATAACGATGGCTCCTGCAATGGTGTGCAAGCTTAGGAAATAAACATGCTGAAGGAACTAATTAGAAATGGCAAACACCCTGTCTACAGCCTGGTTCCACTTCTCAATCCCAATTTCCATCATTTTCTAATACCAAATTCAACAAGTGGATGTTGAACAGGGACTGGGTTTGTCCTAGTCACCATATGCTGGCACACAGCAGGTATACAACAAATATTAACAGAACACGTAGCATAAGGAAGACACTAAAAACCTGGGCCTTTGAAAAATGAACATGTTCTTGACAGGCTATGATTGAAAGAAAGGGAATCCAAGTAAAGGGAGCAGAATGAGCAAACGTGAGCACACAGGGGCATGCCACCTTGTACGGGGAAGCAGGACCCCCCTGGAAATTGGGGTATGTAAACTAGAGGACAAAGAGGAAAACCCAGGCAAATAAGTTGGGACTGTATTGCATGAGGCCATAAATTCTAGACATAGGTGTTTACACTTCTTTGGAAAGGCACCGAGGAGCCAGGCAGCAATGGAATGAGATCATTTAATTTGGAAAAAACAAAAAACTCTTACATATGTAGGAAGGATAGAGGTGGAAAGACTGGTGCCAGGGAACATGGCTAACTACTACACACCCACTCTCCTTTCCTTCTTTACCAATAAAGTCCCAAAGGTGCCCAGCTGGAAAAAAATACATTTCCCCTCCTCCCTTAAAGCTAGCACTGGCCTTGTTCTAGCCAACAATGGGCTTAACAGCAGGTTGAACATGACAGAATCTTCCTTCACGTGAATTGAAAACAGATCAATAGAATAGATCCAGTCTGAAATACAGAAAGTAAAACAATTAAAAATAAAATGAACAGAGACTGTGGGACAATATAGAAGGCCTAACCTATTCAACTGGACCCCAAGAAAGAGAAGAGAAAGAGAATGGAGCATAAAAAGTATTTAAAGAAATAATTACGGAGCATTTCCCAAATGTGATGAAAGACACAAATTTACAGATTCAAGAAGTTTAGCAAACCTGAAGCAGGATAGACAGGAAAGAAAGGAGTCAAATACGTGCCTGGGTACCTGGATGCTCTGTTGATGGTTGTTGAGTCAAGTTTTCCCTGAGAATAAAGAACAGGTTTCATTCAAGTGAGAAAGGTGTGGGAACGGTACACAGGAAGAAGGACACAATAACAGTTTCATGTTGGAGGTGCATGTAATTCTCCTTCCCACAAGCTTGCAATGGTTTTCTACTGCCTGCAGAGAAGGCCAGCAAACCATGGCCCGAGGACCAGCTGCCTGTTTTTATAAATAAAGTTTTATTGGTACACAGCCATGCTCATTCATTTACATATTGTCCATGGCTGTTTTTGTGCTACAGTGCAGACTGAGTAGTTGCCACAAAGACCTTATTACCTACAAAACATAAAATATTTACTATCTGGCACTTTACAGATAAACTTTGGTGACCCTTGACCAACAATGTACAGTTCCAATTTTATAGCAGATGTCCAAGGACCTAAATGATGTGCTATGAGCTAACCCACCCCACCATCTCTCCCAGCATCCTTTCACCCATCCTATACCCCAGTGACTCTGCTCATTAATGGTGCCACTCAGAGTGCAGTGGGAGGTGTTGCTCCACAAAGTGTTGGCCGTGGAAATCTACAGTAAGCATTTAGAAACATGGATGCAATTTGACAGTTAACACACATCGCTGGACTTGTAATTATATGTCTTTTTCCATTTTATTTTTTTCTTGTAATTAATTTTAATTGTATTTCAAAAGAGAATCAGTCTGTGACAAATTGGGACCAAAAGAAAACTCCCTGGTCCTTCCCCTCAGATGAGTGAGAATCTCTGGTCCAAACCATGCCTCAATGACACCGTGAGTCCCTTTCACCTTTCTTGGCCTTTGGGTAGGCCATCTCTCTGCTCCCCTGTCTTCACCTGCTCTGACAGCATGCCCACCTGCCCTTCCAGGTGCCCTAGGAGCCTCAGGGCTCACATCTTGATGCTGAGTGGCGTTTGCCTTGCAGGCTATTTGCTGGGGATCAACACCTGTGAAGGACAGGAGGAAAAGCCAGATTGGCAGAGAGGAAGCTGATCTGTGACACACGCCCACAGTGCGTTGGCAAGGCCCCAGGGGAGGCTTGGAGCTGACGCATGTGCCACAGTTTTCCCACACCCGGTCAAAATGGCAGGACCATTCTACCCCCACCTGGGTCGGGCACTGTATCTGCTGCTCAGGAAGGGTATTCTTGGAGGAGGCTCCTCTCTGAAGCCCAGGCAGACCCTGAGGGAGCTGACAGCTGGGGTGACAAGTCCTCCCTAAGTGTGGGGTCTGGGCAGCACATCTCTGTGTCCACCAAAGGGCCCAGGCTCTGCTGCTCACCTGGGCTCTGGTCCCTCAAACCTGCTCTCACCTCTTGTTTCCTCGCCAGACCCCCCCCCCCCGCCTGCCTGATTGCTGCCTGGGTTCCTGAACACCCGCCTTACAGCCTGCACCCTTGGCCCCGTGCAACAAAGCCCTGAGGCTGGTGACACCTGCCTGTTGCTTAGCCCAGAAAAATAGGATGCCGCTCCTCCAAGCCATAGGGAGAGAGGACGAAACAGACACCCTCAAGGGGACACGAGCCATCCATACCCTTCAGCGCCCTCTTTGTTTTGCTCAGATGCCACCTGTGGAGAGAGCCTGTCTTATCGCTACTTCCTGTCACTCTAATATCTTACTTGATGCTTTCTCATCATATTACCTGGACCTCCATTTAGCAAATGTATTTCTGTCTTTCCCACTAAATGTCACACTCCTAAAGGCAAATATTTCAACTCTGGCTGCATAGGCTGCTAGTACCAGAAAAATGAGCTGTAAGTGTCAACACAATAGAGAATATTTCCAAATTGTATAGACATTTATGCTTCTGCCTGCAAACTATGAGAACATCACTAAATTCTTCCAAAACTTGATTTTTAAAAAACCTTTCACAATTTGATAGGCAAAAAAAAACCCTCATTATTTTAATTTGCATTTTCAATTTGTAGAATTGGATGTTATATATATGTTCGATAGTCATTTCTATTTCTTATGATGTCTTTTTCCTGCCTTTCTGTTGGAAGATCAAAGTTCTCAATTTTTGCCAACAGTAAAATAAGTAAAGTGAACTTTAAGTCCATCAGACAAAACCAGCCTCACTTTGCTCTATGCAGAGCTGCAAAACAACCAGGAGAGGCCACCAGGAGCCCTCTCTCCTCCACTGCAGGCTCAGGAAACGTCTCACTTCTGGAAGGGATATAAAGGATGACAGGGCATAACAATCAGACCTCACCAACTTCAAGAGAGAAGTATTTTGCTCCCTGTGTGAGATTCATAAAAAACAATCAGTCTTAACATGCAATTTGTCTCAAGAGGCAGAAGCTGCAATTTTATCATGTAATTAAATCCCCATGACAGTCGTAAAGAAGCTTCATCACCTTTATCAGAGAAAGCTTCAATGATATGCTCTCCAGCACCATCCCCGGAGTCTATAAATGTCCTTCCAGGGCTATTTACTCGCGGCTGTGCATGCTGAGGATCCGGCTGCTCCGTTCCACACTCAACCACGGTGGCTAGGCAGCACTCAAGGGCACCTTTGTTTCTGAGCTTCCAAAAAAGCCCTCCTGAGCTATCGATGAAAGCAACACTTGACCTTTGCGTAAGATCGCATCCATCACGAGAAGTCACTTTGTTGTTTTGCACGATCTGCACGAGGCTGGGTAGCAATGTCAGGAAAATAAGTTGGCGAGGTGTTTTTCCCCCCACATTGTGTTCTTCCACATGATGGGAATGAGATTTCTTAAGAATGTGAAATCAGTACAGACAATTTAAGTCATTATTAATAGATAGACTTGATCTGAGGAAGTGAAATGTTTTAATGTTTTGTTAAATGAGGTGTGCTGTACTGACATTGGTATTCAGAGAGAAGGTGCAGATACTTTGACATTTTTGGTATGAATGCCTGTGTGACTCACTCTGGTGGAGGGTGGACGTGTCCTGGAGCTCTTAAAGGCAGAGTCTTACACACCTGCCCAGCTTATTCTTTTAAAAACAAATTTTTTAATTTAAAAAAACTGTAGGGAGCGGGAACGAAGGAGGAGTGGCCTTTAGAAATTAAATAGGGAGAATGAGGACCAAAAAAATGATCTGAAATTAAATCCACTGTGAGACCTGGTCCTCTCGAGCTCAGATGGTAGCCATGTTAGTATCCCAGGGTCCGATTAATTTAGTACACGGCCATTTATACACACAATTCATATAGGAAGCTCGAAATTGACCAGGGTAACAACATACATTGGCGTATTTGAGAAAGTGCTCAGAATCTCTCCATCTCCACAAGGGGAATGACTTCCTGCCCTAGCTTGTCCGTTTACATGGACACTTGGCCCCAGAAGGAAGCAAGGCATTTGTCCAATAGTCTGGGAAAGAATCAGCACATTTGCCTTTCCCCAAGAACACAAGGACATGGCTGGGCGTCTTGCAGCCTGGGAAACTGTACCTCGTGGCCTGAACGTACGGAAAGTCGCTGACAGAGAAATAGGCTGACCCTGGCATAAAACCCACCCAACTCACATTTGGGCTCAGCTGGATTGAGGACCAGTAGAGCTCATCCTTAGACGTTTCTGAGGAAAGGAAAAGCATTCGTCAATTCAATGGCAGGATGCGAACACCGCAATATCACTTGAAAATAACAACCATTCACTCAAAGACTACCATTTGTATATCTCATTACAATTTCCAGGTAGATTTTACTTTTTCATCTCCTTCGATCCAAAGGGAAGAACTCCCTCTTCTTAGCTACCCACGCTACAACACTCGATATGGATAACCAGTTTTTGTGTCTCCTGTGGACAAAAGGTTATGCTTATAATTTGTCTCAAAATTATTCTTTGCAAAATTATGTTCAAATCCCGTTGACTACCTGGCTAGTCGTTAGAGAGAGTTAGTCTGTTTGCTCAGTCATCCAGGTAAAAGCTGGGTATCTTCTCCTACTTGAATTTTTGTCTTTCTTTTCCTAAGTTCACTCTACAGTATGTAATAAAAGACCACTGCAATTAAATTTGTTTAGTATTCTGAAATGGTCCACCTCTGCAAATGAAGTTCCTCCATCAAATAGTTCCCATTTGACAGTTCTTCTGAAGAACTAAAAATATGAAACGTACTAATTTGGACAAAATCATGTTCCTCAGAATCCCTCTCTTTCAAGAAGGGTGTTGCTTTGTTCAGAAGAATTTCCTGGACCAGCTCCCTGGAGCAGAAGTGGAAACTGGCAGGGCCTGAGAATGCACGGAACCACACGGAAAGGGAAAGAGGGAGGATTTTAATGGTTGCACCAGAGAGAAAGGAAGGGAAGATGGAGGAGAGAGGTGGAATAAGACCATGCCAACTGTGCTGGACCCCTTCGCACCTTCAGCATAGCTGTCAAACTCGCAAAGTGATGTTGTTCGTGGGCTAGCTTGAAAGCACACCAACCAACCAAGAAAAGTTGGAGCTCATTTTGTGCCCCAGTGTGAGGGCAGGGCAGAACATACAGTCTGAGCAAACTCAGAGGTCAGGGCAGCAGCAGGAGGCAAAGCACAGGTGCATCTGGGATTCCATGGGGGACTCCAGGTTCTACAAAGCCAAGGGTCCCAAGGAGTAGGAGAACTTAAGCTGACACCCAACAAGTTACTCTTCACAGATCTGCTCTGAAGGTTTGAAAATAATGTCAAATAACTTGCTGCCTTTACGCCACCTAAATTTGTGTATAAACATCCACACATCCATAGCACCACTAACCTCTGAGCTTAAAAGCAAAAGAGAGAAATTTCTAGTGCCAGAAGTGGGGAGACCCCCAGAAGCGCGTGGTACTTTCAGCCCCTTGAGTCATGAGGACACAGGATCCTCTGTGCCTGGGGTTTCCATGTTGGCTTGGGGCATTGATTGTGTCAGCCCATCGCTCTGGCTTGTTGAGATCTTCTGGAATCCTGATTGTGTCATGCTCTGTGTCATCCACCAATTTGATACCCACCTGTCCATACGTTTACTCAAATCATCAATAAGCATATTGTACAGGATCAGGCTGAAAACAGAGTTTGCAGCAGTAGTTGTCAACCTTGGCTGCATGTTAGAAGTACCTAGGAGGTTTCCAACAGTCTTGATGTTCAGACAGCACCCCCCATCCCATTACACCAGCATCTCTCAGGTTGGGATCCAGGCATCAGTGTTTTTTTTTTTTTTTTAAAGATTTTATTTTTTCCTTTTTTCTCCCCAAAGCCCCCCGGTACATAGTTGTATATTCTTCGTTGTGGGTCCTTCTAGTTGTCACATGTAGGACGCTGCCTCAGCGTGGTTTGATGAGCAGTGCCATGTCCGCACCCAGGATTCGAACCAACGAAACACTGGGCCGCCTGCAGCAGAGCGCGTGAACCCAACCACTCAGCCACGGGGCTAGCCCCTGGGCATCAGTGTTTTTTTAAAGCTACCCAGGTCATTCCATTTTACAGCCAAGGTTTGAACCACTGCTCTACAGGCACCGTGTGTATCATTTCTCCAGTTTGAATTTTTTAGCAAGATTTTCCTAAAGAAAGACCCACGTTTTTTCCATCTTTTCTAGAAGATTTTCTTGAAACCTTCCATTGCAGGTTGTAATATACACACCATGCCTACATCCCCTCTACATATTAATGAAATAACCATCTCACGAAGGAAAATGGGTTACCCATCCTGACTTGTTCCTAGTGATTCACAGAGCTCCAAATGTCCCCACTCCCTTTTTCAAATATTTCCAGGCCATTACTTTTTAAAATCCATTTAGGGATCTTGCCCAGGACTGATGTCAATTCAGGTTTTGAGGAATCAAATTCTTTTCCTATTTGAAAACTAAAGCTCTGGTCTTCTGGTCCTTCTTCTGTTTTATCAAAATTCCTCAAAGATTTTGACACTTGCTCAGCACCTTCATACACAAATTCACTCTTGGAAGAAGCTGGGTTTTCATACGATCTGAAGTAGGCAGGAAGATAAGATCTTAGTGGTATCTCAAAGGCTATGAGTTGGCTTTGACTAAGCTGAGAAGGAGGAGGATGATAAAAATGAGGTGAAAATGGCTTAACCCAAGCAAGGGAGGGATGGGCAGAATTGTGGAGCAGGCAGTGTGGAGCAGGCGAGAAGGAGCCCAACCAAGAGGGCGGGGTCAGGAAACAATATTATTGACTTATAACGAAAGGACATCACTCAGTTGGTGGGAAGGAAGACTGAAGAACTCCAGTGTCTCGGGGTCCTCTGGTCACTGTTTTTTCCTGTGTGATCCTTGAGGGTAGGATTATTGTATTTTTTTCATCTCTGAATCTCCAAAACCTACCAACATACCCTAGCACATAACATTCAATAAATGCTTATTGAATGATTCGACCGGCTTACAGGTGTTTGTAGAGTTTCTGGTTGTGTTTTGTTTTGTTTTTTAATGTAATAGTCACACATACAGCTATTCTTGTTCTTTAAAAAAGAAAGAAAGAAAGAAAGAAAGACACCTCTGCCATGCTCCTGTAGTAATCTACGTGTCCTACTTGTGAAACCAATGCTGTCGACCATGAGCTATTTTTAACGCTCTCACAAAGGACCAAGTCTGCTTCTGGACTACTGCTGCCTACCCACTGAAATCAAGCTTGGATATTCAGTGCACTGTTGACAAATATAACGCTGGGAAAGCTAAATTTAGCACAGGACGCAGGGTGGAATGGCTCCTATTCCTGGACTCACTTCCAGGGCCCCACCCCTTTTAAAAATAACCCATGACACTATTTATCCAGAGAACACGAAATCAACAATACAAAGAGATGTATTCACCCCTATGTTCATCACAGCATTATTCACAATAGCCAAGATGTGGAAGCAACCCAAGTGCCCATTGACGGATGAGTAGATAAAGATGTGGTGTATATATACAATGGAATACTACTCAGCCATAAAAAAATACAAAATTGTGCCATTTGCGACAACATGGATGGACCTTAAGGGTATGATGTTAAGTGAAATAAGCCAGACAAAGAAAAAACAAACGCCATATGATTTCACTCATATGCGGAAGATAAACAAACACATGGATAAAGAGAACAGATTAGTAGTTACCAGAGGGGAAGGGGGTTGGCAGGG
The DNA here is from genome assembly GCF_041296265.1 of Equus caballus. Taxonomy (NCBI): domain Eukaryota; kingdom Metazoa; phylum Chordata; class Mammalia; order Perissodactyla; family Equidae; genus Equus; species Equus caballus. The sequence goes on along the minus strand of NC_091689.1, from coordinate 22,611,956 downwards.
TAGGTGAAAGGGGTAAAGGGACACATATGTATGGTGACGGATGAAAACTAGACTATTAGTGGTGAGCACGATGCAGTCTATACAGAAACTGAAATATAATGATGTACACCTGGAATCTACACAATGCCATAAGCCAATATGACTTCAATAAAATAATTTTTTAAAAAGATAACTCACAACAAAATATATCAGGTACTGAAGAATTCTGCAGTATAAAGTGAAGCTCAAGCTCATGTTGGATCATATCATAGTTGTGAGGAATAAGTCCTTCAGAAATGTATCTAATTAAAAACAGTCAGAAAAATAACATGGCAAATGGCTGTGCCTAGAGAAATGAGATATCCAAAGAATTAACATTGCTACTGAAATGAGCAGAGCAACTGTGGAATATGCAAATGAAGGGGAGGAGCAGCTGACTTGATTCTCGTGTCCATCTGATGAGGGAAATGGTCCCCATAGCATCACTGCTCGTCATTTTCTGTACGCTCACGCCTCTTAGGTCTGATAAAGGCTGCACATTCCTTGCAAGTGTGGTCTGTATATTCCTTACCCCTGCATTTTCCACAGCACCCAGGACTGTTTTAGGCACACAGTGAGCCCTTGAAAACATCTCTGCTGTTCCATCGATGACACTGATGTTGTCTTTGCTGCTGCTGATGGAGACAAAGGAGATCAACTTTAAAACCTGTGAACCGAGGTTTAAAGGGTCCTCATGGAGCATACAATAGACAAGGCGTTCTTATGAAACTTGGTAAGGCATCTTTACACGTCGGGGAAGGTGGGCTGTGCAGGGAAGCACACAGATCTGAGGTGGAACCCCACTCTGAGCATTTGGGTCCCTGCTCTTGGGCAGCCAAAACTCCAGGTTACCACAATGGTCTTCGCTAAGGGAATAAGGCAGCAGAGGCTAAGAAAAAGAGGAAGAGCCACTGAGGAATTTAAATGTGGTTGAGCAAATTTCAAAGACACCCATCCATTCATCCTTTCAACCATTTGCACTGAGGACCTGTTGTACGTGAAACATTGTTCTAGGTACTAAGAACCCCATGGAGATGAAGAAGCAGAAGCTCATGGTCAAGAAGCTCATTGTCAAGTAGGGGCACAGACAAGTAACCAGCCATGTGACAGGCACCATGGAGAGGGTGTGAGTACAGACATGAGGACCAGCCATGGAAGTGAAGGGAAATGAAGCTGAGTGTTGATGACTGAGAGGGGCCAGGTGACCAGGGGAAAATAAGAATGCCAGGCAGAGGGGACAGCATATGCAGACACCTGGAGGCCTGCGACACTGAGGCACCATCAGGGGACTGCAGATTCCTGTGCTAAAGTGTGTCATGCTCAAAGACAACAATGAGAGACGAGGTAGGAAACACTTGTACTCACAGTGAGGGGTTTGGGTGTTGACCACCTCAGGATTGAGAAGGTTATCTGAATCTCTGAGTCCCAGCTTCCTCTTCTGCAAATGGCACCAGGGTGCCTACCTGCAAGGCCCCCCCACCCCTGACCCAGGAGAGAATCATTTGCAAGGGATGCTCCGGTGGCAGCAGCCTCCTCCCGCAGCTCGTCCTGAGCCCCAAGCCCCTTGAGCCTCCAGGCCCTTCTGTATCCTCTGCCCTCAGCCTCAGCCCAGGCGTCAGACAATGGTGAAGACAAACCCATGGCCCTGTGACAGCCAGCTCAGGTAGTGATCGAGCCACCCACCAGACCTACACTCTCACCAATGCGAGTCCTTTAGCTTTTGAGGCACAGTCGATGCTGTTTATCTCCTGCATGAAGGCATCACAGATGGCCAGACAGACGGCCACGCCCTTCCCATCCGAGTGCCCGCTGCAGCCCAGTCTGTAGAGCAGATGTGGGTTTTCCCATTTGGGGGAAACCTCGAGGCCTTGGGTCAGTCCGTGCACATACATTTATGCCTGCAAATCAGGTCTATAATCAAGGGGAAAACACATCTTTGTTAAATTATAAGTGAGTCAATTTCCCCTCCACCGTTTACCTCTTCTGTTTTTTATTTTGGTTTGGCTTGGTTTTTTAATTGAGGTTACACTGATTTATAACATGGCGTAAATTTCTGGTGTGCATCACTATATTTTGACTCTGTATAGACTGCATTGTGTTCACCACCAAAAGTCTAGTTTCTATCTCTCACCATACACATGTGGCCCTTTACCCCTTTCACCCTCCCCTGGCCCCCTTTCCCTTAGGTCACCACCAATCTGTTCCCCTATCTATGTGTGTGTTTGTTTATCTTCCACATATAAGTGAGATCATATGGCATTTGTCTTTCTCCGTCTGACTTACTTCACTTACCATAACGCCCTCAAGGTCCATCCACGTTGTCTCAAATGGCACAACTTTGTCTTTTTTTATGGCTGAGTTGTATTCCATTGTATATATTACCACATCTTCTTTATCCATTCACGTGTTGATGGGCACTTGGGTTGCTTCCTCTGTACCCCTTCTGAAGAAGATGAAGCGTACTCTACTGGGCCCCCCTTTGTTGTGGAAAATCTCAGTGAGTGGGGCCCCCCAGGGGCCAAGGTTACCCTTCAAACTAAAGGGCCAACCAGACAGCCTGCTCAGGCTTCAGGGGGGCTTAGAGAGGAGGGGCGAGTCACAGGGCGGCTTTGGGGTGCCGAGGAGATTGACAGAGGGACATGGGAAAATAGATTGCTTAAGAGGTTCAGCTGTGAATAAGAGGGTGCTGCCTCATGAACCTGTTCTTTGACTTCAAGACTTTTTGCCTCTTGTCTTCATGCTGTTTGATTGCAACACCACGTAGTGACAGGATCCCCTGGGTCCCCAGGGTTAACGCTCGCACTGCATGGACGGTGGCTACTATTATTCGCATGTCGCTTGGGAATCTCTGTGCTGACTGTCCCAGGCGTGAGCTCCGCTGCTTCCCCTTTGCCCGTCCAGGCAGCGCCCTCCTGACCCCCCTTCCTCCCACTAGCATCTAGTCTCTCTCTTTTTTTTTTTTTGAGGAAGATTAGCCCTGAGCTAATGTCTGCCGCCAATCCTCCTCTTTTTGCTGAGGAAGACTGGCCCAGAGCTAACATCTGTGCCCATCTTCCTCTACTTTACATGTAGGACACCTACCACAGCATGGCTTGACAAGCAGTGCCATGTCCGCAACCGGGATCCGAACCGGCGAACCCCAGGCCACCAAAGCAGAATGTGCGCACTTACCCGCTGCGCCACCAGGCCAGCTCCTAGTCGCTTTTTCTAATTGTAATTCACATGGACATGGCAAGGGATCCTGTAACCCAACTACATTGGCCCGTTCCAGCTTCCTAGTAGGGGAAAAACAAGAATTGGAAAAAAGATATGAGAATTGTGTATTATCTATGTTATAATAAAAAATGACCTCCTTAATTTTACACAATATAATAAAGCCCCGAACTAAAGTGTACCAAGAAACTAGTAGGTTACTAATGAGGAGCTGTGACCATTCATTAAAAAATAAATAAATGAAGTGGCATTTCTCACCTTCAGCAAAAGATGTGCATTTTGGGATCAGTTCTCCACCACTGGAAGAAGCTCACAGGCCACCAGGGACCCCGGATGATGTCTTTGGGAATCCTTGGTCGGCCCCAAGGAGCCTCCCATCCAGGGACTCTCCTGCACAGCCTGGTTGTTTGCAGCATCCAGCGGGGTCTCCCTCGTGCATCCTCAGAGCTGACACAGCCTTCAGAATGCACATCCACCACCAGCGGTCACCGCAGCAGAGAAAGTGATGGGCTAAAAGCAAGAAGACCCCCTACGGAGCAGGAAAGAAAAGCCCCGCCTACTCGAGGGTGTCTGCCCTCATCCTGTGGAGAGCTGTTTTGGAGATGTACAGATGTGTCTGTCTCTGGAGTTCAAATCTGTGTAATCACGGGGGTGGCTGGCACTTCAGTGTCTCGGTGGTCACGCGACACTGGTCATATCAAGTAACCATTATCACATCAGAGCCCACAGGAGTTATAAATACACCACCGCTGAGCCCCAACTGGATGACAATTGAGTAATGACAATAGAAATAGCTCTCACTCCATAAGACCATCTTTCCCCTTCCTGAAGAACTTTTCTGAAGTCAGCGGCATTGCAATGGAGAGACGGCCAGAGCCAGTGAGGGGAAAGCTTCAGATCTTCCAGAAGATGGACAAAGAGCCTCAAGCTAGTGCCGGGTCCCCAGTGCTGGAGTACCACGCTGCCTTGGTCACAGGAAACCTGGACCGCCTCAAGCCCCTCATGGACCAGTTTTTCCAGGATGCCAACGTGGTGTTTGAGATCAAGAAGGATGAGATGGAGTGGCAGGTGAAATCTACAGCCACGTTTGGCCCATCAGGTACCCTCACTCCTTTAAAGCTCAATTATTTATTTTTCAGGAGCTACTAACACTCCTGTGAACGTATAGCTCCCGTGTGTAGACTGCTCCCGTAGACACTGCATTTAACATATGCGAGCAAACAGCGTCTATAAATGAAATTTGATTTGCATGAGTTTTGGGGTTGTAGGTGATGGATGTGAGGGATCGAATTGGAAAAGCCAAACTGATGCTGGACGTGCCTCTTGTCTTTATAAGAGCATTGGTTTGGGTGCTGATCTGCCAGTGCCTGCATCTGGCAGGCATGGAGGTGGGAGATGGAGGAGGAACTTCTCTCCTTCGAGTGTGCCTGGAGCAGGCTCCTGGCGTGCAGCTCCATGCAAGGTCCTTCTATGAATCCGAGAACACCACAGCTACAGCGAGGTGGCTGGGGCCCAGTCAGCATCAACAGAGGGACGGCTCTCAGGAGCTGCTCCTCCTGGAAACTGGGGAAGCATGAGGATGGGGGAGATGGGGGGAAGAAACCAGAGGTCCTTAAGTCATAGATGTCTGAGTGCGTTCTTGCCACCTGAACACGGTCGCTGTGTGATGGGCAGGCAAGCAGACCCCTCAAGCGGAGATGCCCCCTTGCCCCCACCTGGGATGAATCGACTTGCTGACCACCAGGCTGCAGCCAGGGCTTTCTGGCTGGCATTCTGCATTGGGCACCCTTCCCCCAGTGTGTCCAGATGCAACACGTTTACCAAGAGTGTTCATGTGTTGGAATCCACAGCAGCCCTTCCAGACCAAGAGGATTCGAGATTCCGTGGTCAGTGAGCCAACAGCCAGTGTCCTGTGTCCCTGACTCGTGAGCCCTGGCAGGCAAAGAATGTGGAAGGACCATTTCCAAAGAACTGACACAGTTCTGTTTATACCTCACCCTGGGAGAGGGAGCAAACCCACATCGCGGTCAAAGGCGGAGCAGCAGTGATGAGCAGGGGCTTCGAGGAAAGAAAATGCAGTTTGGGTCCGGGCCGCACCACCTCCCAGTGGAGGGCATCCCAGAGCCTTCCTGGACCTCCTCTCCTTCACCTGTCCCCCCAGGGGCGCACATCTTCCTCCAAGGGCTGTGTGATGATTCAACCAAGATTGCCAACTGTTTAAATGCTCGATTAACGTGGTTTTTTTTTTTTAATCACATATTTCCCAGCCTTCCTTTCTTCTTCCTTAATCTTTCCACCCCTAAGTGTGCTCTTTTCCTGTGGTGCACCTATATGACAGGAAGATGACAATGAAAGGACGTGAGCTGTTACCAAGGAAAGGGCAACCCCAAGAGCTAGTACTGGCCCCCAGCCTCGGTGCGGGCTAGGAAGAGAGGGTGGACAGTGCTCAGGGCTGCTGGATTCTGCTCTTTCGGCTCAACCCCTGCCCAAGAGCAGAAAGGACCAGACCTCGTTTGGGAGCAGCAGCCCCACGTGCTCTGCTCTCTCTCGTGTGAGAACTTCCTAGTGACCAATTCCAGCTTCCCCTGAAGGAAGCCTTGGGGAAGGGGCTACACCCAGCAGGCTCACAGTGGCCAGCCCCTCACTATCACATCCATGATGGAATCCTGGCCCCACCCAGCTCGCAGGCCAAGGAGAGCGCTGGCATCGAGGAGCTGATGGGTAGAGGGATGCACCACGTGGGGAGAAGCCTATATCCAGGTTCCTCCTGGTGGCAGAACCGGGACCAGGGGCTGGGAACTATAAGAATTTGTTTCAGGCTTTCCGATGCAGAGAGCTGCCTCAGAACCCGGGTTCTCCTGATGGACTTATGGGAGCTCATTGCCATCTTCCTGGACCTGGACAAGGGTGCTGGCCCTAAGCTATGGCTGAGCTAATGCCCACTGTGACCCCTTTCCATCAGTCCATGGGAAGACTTGGGAATCCAGGGTGGGTGAACAGAGCTGCTGAGGGTCAGGGGAGTTGGACTGGGGATTTAGCATGTCCCGGAGACTACAGCACCTCCTTCCTGCCCCCCAGTAAGTCTCAGGAAAATAAGAAGAATCGAGAAACAGGAGCTGGCCCCTGCAGGAATGTAGGTTATTGCTATCATCGAGGACTGTATCCATCCTCCCCCTCCAAATCAGACCCGGGTTTCACTGGGAAGGGCAGCCCGAATGCATGCAGGCCCACGTCCCCAGGGCTTCTGGCCACTACCATCCATCACCGGGACGACAGGCCCCCTCATTCCCCACGGGGTGTGCAGCCACCTCCATGCTGGGCCTTGGGGATGCGGAGCAGGCTGGAACTCTGCACCACGTGCAGGTAGGCAATTACGAGTGGTCTTTCAAAACTGCTCAGCATGGGTCCCCGGAAGGAGGTGGCCTGTGAAAAGGGTCCCCTCTGCAGCTCATTACAGCCATGGGATCGATTCTTCCATCATTATCAGAAGTCATTCCTGCCATATGAAATCCTGTCCCTTGAAGTGTATTCACCAGGGACTGCTTCCCCCATTTCCACGAGCGCTCCTGGCCGCTAACAACCTTCCACGGGCCTTTTGAAAGCCCAAAGTTTTCAGAGAAGTAAAATGGATAGCACCCGCTCCATTCATCCCTCAAGAAAAAGCAACCCTATACACACACGCGCACACACACACAAAACCCTAAAAAGCGCAAAGACACAAACCAGAATTGTGCTGAATGTGGACCAGCACATCAAAGCACGCTTCTGAAACTCAGCCAATTCCAAGAGGACTAAACTTTGAGTGCTTTTCTTGAGCAACCTTGGGGCTGCGCTTCAGTTTGTTTTGTCTGTTTTCTTCTCCTCTTAACGATAAAGGGGTGAGTTCAGGGCTTGACAAGAGAGAGCTGGATTCCAGAAAAATCCGCAGCTCACTTTCTGCCCTCCAGCTGCCCCTAATTCAGAGCCTGGAAAACGTAAATTTCACAGTGATTTTCCCATGGTCCACGCTGCCTGGTCAGCTTTTTAAATCTTCAAATCTTACCCTAAGCCCCCAGTCACCCCATATTTGGAAAAACCCTCTGGCTTCTGCATACCCACCCTGAAATCTTTCTGGCTCAGTTTTGGCCTTGTCAATTTCCTTTTTAAATTTCTTTTCTCTCTCTCTGTCTCCATCTCTGTCTCTTTCTCGATGTCTCTCTGCTCCATCTCTCTGTGTACATGTGACTCTCCTTCTCCCATCTTCCTGCATTACTGTTTTCCCTTGATCTCTCTGCCCCTCTCTGAGTTTTTTTCACCTCCGTGTCCCTGGGCCTCGCCCTCTCTCTCTCTCATCCGTGCGTCTAGCTGGATCCCACTTTGTATATCTCGGTACATTCCCATCTGGTACCTACTTCTACGAGACGATTTCATTCTATTTCAGCCTTAATGGACACTGCCCTCCACGGGTACCACCCACTCATCTAACCTCTCCCCCCAACCCCCCTCAGGCCTCTGGACCCTGGAGTACAAGCGGGAGCTCACCACGCCCCTGTGCATCTCGGCAGCCCGCGGCCACACGGCCTGCGTGAGCCACCTGCTCGCCCGCGGCGCCGACCCAGACGCCAGCCCCGGCGGCCGCGGCGCCCTGCACGAGGCCTGCCTGGGAGGCCACACGGCCTGCGCCCAGCTGCTGCTGCAGCACCGCGCCGACCCCGACCTGCTCAGCGCCGAGGGCCTGGCGCCTCTGCATCTCTGCCGCACGGCCGCCTCGCTCGGGTAAGGCACAGCCCCGGCCTCGGCCACCGACCGGGGAGCGCGCCACCTCCGCGCCGGCCCCCGCCTCCAGACTCCTCCCCCCTTCCCCGACCCGCGGCCCCCGCCCCATCCCCGACCCCTGGACCCCGCCTTGGCCTCCTCCTGGGACCCCGACATCCCCCGCGCCCTGATCCCTCCCAGACCCAGACCCGGCCTCTGTCACCACTCCAGGACCTGGCCACCCCCGACCTCACCTCCAGGCTCTGCTGTCAGACCTCGTGGTTCCCACCCCGCCAGTACCCTGACACCTCCCACCACCTGACCCCACCCAGACCCGGGACCCCACCTCGGCCAACATCACGGCCCTCGCCGTCCATCAGAGCCCCGCGGCGGCCGCAGCGCCCGCTCCACCCGAGTTCCCGGCCCTGCCCTCGGCCGCAGGCCCCGGACCCCGACCCGCCCTTGGTCCCTACCCGACTCCACCACCAGACCCAGACCTTGGACCCTGGAGCCCTGATCCTGGTCCCCGCCCATCCCACCCGCAACCAACCCAGACCCTGAACCCCTCACCCGGTGCGCGGACCCCGCCTCGGGACCCAGACCCAGAACCCCTAGACCCCAGCCGCAGACCCCGTCACGCCCCGGGCGGGTCCTGGATCGGCCCCGGCCCCCGGACGGGTGTAATTAGCGCTTGATTGCGAGCGGAGGGGGGAGGCGCCACACCGCGGTAATGAGCCGGGTGATCACCGGCCCGCAGAAGAATGCTAAAAGGCCACTGGCGGGGTTGGAGACTGAAAAATTAGGGTTTTTAATGATAATTTTATGCAGAATAATTGTCACAGTGTGACATAAATGGTTAGCTCCTCGGGCGGGGCTTCGGAGTCCCACCAGGAAGCCGAGCTGTGCCGGCCTTCGCGGGGGCGCCCAGCCCACCGCCCTCGCAGGAGCTGGGGTCCTGGAAGTCCTGCAGCTCTACGTCCAGCCCTGCGCTGTCCTTGAAGAGTGTTTGTCCCCACGGGGTGCAGTAGGTCCCGGGAGAGACGGCAAGGGCCACTGTGTCATTGCACAGGATTTATGTTTGCGTTTCTCAGCTTGCATTGTGTCGTCTTGACATTTCTTGAGTCAAAATGCTCTAGTCCTTGCCCTTGGGTTATAATTTCTTGGCCTTCTATCTCTGAGGTGAGGATCAAATGAAAATAAAACCACCATGTTAAGTGTGGGCAGACGGGGCCTACTGGGCTCTTAGTGACCAAGGCAGGACATCACCTACCAATATCGCCTGAGTTCAGAGGGGGGACTCAGAAAGTCACATGGACCACCAAGCATCTTGAGAGTGACTGAAGGAAACAATGTCCTAACAATACATTTTTTAAAGCAGCTTCACCGAGGCGTAATTGACATATAGGAAGCTGCAGGTGTTTCAAGTGTGCAATTTGATACTTCTGGAGATAGGTACCCGCTCCTGAAACCATCCCACTGTTCTCTCTCCCGCTCCCCTTCTCCATTATCCCACTGATCTGCTTTTTGTCACTATAGTTTAGTCCAAATTTGCTAGAATTCTCTATTTTGTCTGGCTTCTTTCACGCAAGGTAATTACTTTGCGATTCACCATGTGGTTGTGTGTTTCCTTCATTCACGCCTTTTCCATGCTGAGCGGTATTCCGCGGTAGGGGGAAGCACAATGTGTTCATTCTTTCAAATGGAGAAAGACAGCGGATTGTTGCCAGTTTGGTGCTCTTACAAATAAAGCTGCTATGAACATTTGTGTACCGGCCTTTGTTTGTGGGTCTACACTTTCATTTCTCCTGGATAGATACCTGGAACTGGAGTGGCTGGCTCATATGATATGATGAAAAGATAACCTTTTAAGAAATTGCCAAACTGGTTCCCGAAGTGGTTGGAGCATTTCCCATACCCACCAGCAGCATCTGAGTGTTCTAACTGCTTCACATGCTCACTAATACTTGGTACGGTCACTCTCTAATTGTAGGCATTCTATAGCTGTGTAGAAATATCCCACTGTAGTTTCGGTTTGCATTTCCCTAGCAAGTGATGTGGAGCATCTTTACACATTCTTATGTGCCATCCACGTATTTTCTTTAGTGAAATGCCTGTTCAAGTCTTGTGCCCATTTTAAAAACTGGAGTTGTTTACTTTCTTCTTAAATAATTGGGATTTCTTATATATTGTGGATACAAGCCCCTTGTCAGAAATGATTTAGAAATATTATCTCCTAGTCTCTGGGTTATATTTTCTTCTCTTAAAAGTGTCTTTTGAAGAACCGAAGTTCCTAATTTTGATGGAGTCCAGCTGATTAACTTTTTTCTTAGGGGACTGTGTTGGGTTATTGTACCTTAAAAAAGTCATTGCATGACCCCGGGGTCACAAAGATTTCCTCCTATGTTTTCCTCTAGAAATTTAATAATTTTGTATTTTACATTTCAGTCTACAACTGAATTAATTTCTGCATATGGTGTGACATATCAACTGAAGCTTTTTTTTCCCCTTTGCACGTGGATTTCCAATTGTTCCAGCACTATTTGTCAAAAAGCCTTTCCTTTCTCCACTAAATTGCCTTTGTGGCTTTGTCGAAAATCAACTGACTATATATGTATGGGCTTATTTCTGGACCCTCTTGTCAAGTACACACAAGACAAGGCAAGGTCTGCCTGATTCAGCTGATAAAGACCCAAGGAGCCACTCTTAGATTCAGACCATTCATCACTCACACAAACAGGGAAAAGGAGAATAGCTAAAAGTGCCAATTCCTCCTGGTCCTCGTCCCACACACCACAGAGGACAACACCCAAACAAAGGGGGCCAGATGATGGCAGTGTGAGTTGTAAGATGCTGTGTCGCTGAGAAGCCAAATCTAGACTTCAGCTGAGCGGTTTTATAGCCTGCAGCTCTCTTCTAAGAGGGGCAAGGCAGGAAGTCCCAAACCTCATCGGAACCCAGGAGGTAATGAGAAACTGTCTCATGACAGAGAAGTGAGTGGACAATGGCCTTATAGCAGGTCCTTACAAGCCTTCCATCCAGGTGTATCACAGGGTGTTCTGACAAGACTTTGATCAGCAGTAGTTCAAGGGTATTTGTGTGACCTATGGGGATATATAAAATGTCGCCAGGACTCCATGGCAAAGCCATTCCTCTGTATCTCTATTCTGTTTCATTGATCTGTCTAATTTGACACCAATATCACATTGTATTGAATACCGTAGCTCTTAGGAAATCTTGAAGTCAGGTAGTATAACTTCTCGAGCATCGTTCTTCTTTTTCAAAGTTGTTTCTAATCTAGCCTCTGCATTTCCACATAAATTTTAAAATCAGTGTGTCATTTTCTACAAAAAAGCCTGCTGGGTTTTGCCTGAGGTTGCTGTGAATATGTAGATCAATTTGGGGAGAACTGATATGATAAAAATATCCAGGAATCTTCCACCCCGTGAACCTAGTAAAGCTCTCCATTTATTTAGGTCTTAGTTCCTCTCAGCTGTGTCTTACAGTTTTCACTATACAGGGCTTGCACATATTTTGTCAGATTTATCCCTAAGTTTTTATTTTTTGATGCTTTTATAAGTGGTATTTTTTATTTAAATTTCTAATTGTGTGTAGCTACTATATAAAATTGATAATAATTTATTTTTGTATACTGATGTTGTATCTTGCAACCTTGCTAAGCTCACTAATTGTTCTAGCAGCCTATTGTAAATTCCATAGAACTTCTATGTAGACAATCGTGTCATCTGAGAATAAACACAGTTTTGCTTCTTTTTTAATACGGATGTCCTGTATTACTTTTTCTTACTTTATTGCACTAGATGGAACATCCAGTGTAATGTTTAATAGAAGTAATGAGAACAGACAACTTTCCTTATTCCTGATCTTAGAGAAAAGCATTCAATCTTTGACCATTAAGTATGATATTAGATGTAGGTTTATTTGTAGATGACCTTTTTCAGATTGAGAGCTCCGTTCTATTCCTACTTCACTGAGGGTTTTTATGACAAATGAATATTAAGTTTTCTCAAATGCTTTTTCTACATATATTGAGATAATCATATGGTATGTTTTTAAGACTGTTATTATAATTATTTACATTGATTGATTTTCAAGTGTTAAACCAACCTTGCATTCTTGAAATTAAACCACACTTGGTCATGAGTATTACTGTTTTTTATAAATTGTTGGGTTTGATTTGCTGAAAATTTTTAAATATCCACATCTATGTTCTTGAAAGGTATTGATCTGTAGTTTTTTTCTTGTAATGTCTTTGTCTGGTTTTGTTATTAAAGTAATTTGCTGGCTTCAAAAATGAGTTGGGAAGTGTCCCGTCCTCGTCTATTTTCTGGAAGAGGTTGTGTAAAATTGTTATTATTTCTTCCTTAAATGTTTGGTAGAATTCATCAATGAAGCTGTCTCAGCCTGGAGTTTTCTTTGTCAGAAAGTTTTTAAGTATGAATTTCTTTAATAGCTATGCTCCTACTCAGGATATTTCTTTTGAGCGAGCTTTGATAGTTTTTATCATTCACAAGATTTATCTCTTTCATCTAGGTTGTTGAATTTATTAGCATAATGTTGTTCCTTATTATCCTTTCAATAGCTGTAGAATCTGTCGTAATATCACCACTCTCGTTCATAATATTGGGATTTATGTCTTATTTTTTTTCCCTGATCAGTCTTGCTTTCAGTTTCATTGATTTTCATTTTTTGTTTTCTGTTTCATTGATTTTTGTTGTGATCCTCATTGTCCTCCTTTCTTTGTTTACATTGGGTTTCATTTGCTCTTCTTTTTCTGTTTCTTAAGATGAAAGCTAATGGCATTGATTTGATGATTTTTTTATTTCCTAATATAGTCTTTTAGTGCTATACATGTCCCCTTACATACTCCTTTAGCTACATCCCACAACTTTTAATATATTATATTCTCACTTTCAATCAGTTTAAAATACTTTCTCATTTCTTTTTTGATTTTTGAGTCTTATTTTATGATCCAAAATGTATTCTATCTTGGTAAATGTTCCATGTGCACCAGAAGAGAATGTGTATGCTGCCATCGTTGGAAGTGTTCCATAAGTGTCAATTAGGTCAATTGGGTCAAGTGTCGATTATAATTGGGTCTTGTTTTTTATCCAATGTGATAGTCCCTGCCTTTTAATTGGGTGTTTAGATCATTTACATTTAATGTTATTTGTATATGGTTAGGTTCAAATGAAACATCTTGCTATTTTTTTCTATTTGTCTCATCCATTCTTTGTTCTCTTTTCTTCTTTTTCTGCCTTCTCCTTTATTAATTGTGTATTTTTCATGATTCCACATTTTGGCTTATTATATATAACTTTTTGTTGTTTTATTTCCGTAGTTGCTTTAGAGTTTATAATATACATCTTTGCTTTATCAGTCTGGCCTCAAGTAACAGTATACTACTTCACATATAATATAAAAATTATATGATGGTATACTTCCACTCTCTCCTCCTGGCATTTGTGCTGTTGGTATCACACATGTTACTTCCGCATATAAGTCCCATAATACATTGATATTATTTTTGTTCAAACAGTCAATTATCTTTTAAATGTATTGACATAAGAAGAAAAAAAGTTTTTATGTTTATCCATGTAGGTCCCATTTCCAGTTCCCTTCATTCCTTCGTAAAGATAAAGATTCCAGCTGGCATCACCTTCTTTCTGCTCGAAGGCCTTTCTGTAACATTTCGTACAGTGAAGGTGTGCTGGTGGTGAATTCTTTCAGTGTTTGCGTGTTGGAAAAAGTCTTTATTTCCTCTGAGTGTTTGAAAGGTATTTTTACTGGGTAGAGAATTCTGGGTTGACACGGTTTTTTTTTCTTTGCTTTAGACACATGGCTCCACTATCTTCTAACTTGCATTTTTTATGAGAAATCTTCTATCCTCTTTATCTCTGTCCTTTTGTACATAATGTCCTTTTTGCTGGCTTTAAGATTTTCTTCTTATCACTGGTGTTAAGCAATTTGATAACAATGTGCTTTGATGTAGTTTTCTTCATTTTTCTTGTCTTTGAGATTCGTTGAGTTTCTTGTATCTGTGGGCTTCTACTTGTCATCAAATTTGGAAAGTTGCTGGAAATTATTTCTTCATATTTTTTTCTGTACAATCCTCTCCTCTCCTTCAGGGACTCCAATTGCATGTATGTTACACCACTTGAAGTTGTTCCCACAGTTCATTGATGTGCTGTTAGATTTTTAAATTTTTTTTCCTCTATTATTATCTTTTGTTCTGAAATATCTAATCTGCTATTAATCTCATCCAGTGTATTTTTCTTCTCAGACATGATAGTTTTCAACTTTAGAAGTCCAATCTTAGGTCTTTTTTATCTTCCATTGTCATTACTTATCATGTTCAGTCTTTCCTGTAGCTTCTCAAGCATATGGAATACAGTTATAATAACTATTTTAATATCCTGGTTTACTAATTCTATCATCTGAGTCAGTTTTAACTGATTGAGTTTTTTTCTTTTCATTTATTTCATTGGCTGCTGGACATTTTTGTGTATTCCTATCAATATTCTTTTTTTTTTTTTTTTTAAGGATTGGCACCTGGGCTAACAACTGTTGCCAATCTTTTTTTGTTTTTCCTGCTTTATCTCCCCAAACCCCCCCATACACAGTTGTATATCTTAGTTGTAGGTCCTTCTAGTTGTGGGATGTGGGACGCTGCATCAACGTGGCCTGACGTGCAGTGCTATGCCTGCGCCCAGGATCCGAACCCTGGACCACTGCAGCAGAGCGCGCGAACTTAACCACTCGGCCACAGAGCTGGCCCCCCATCAATATTCTTGATCTCTGCTCTGGGATGTAAAGTTATCTGGGAATAGTTTGATCCTTTCAGGTCTTGCTTTTAAGCTTTGTTAGGCAAAAACAGAGCAGGATTTAGTCTAAGGTTAATTTTCCCCACTACTGAGACAACACCCTTCTTAGTTACTCTAATCCATGCCCCATTATTTATGAAGTTTTACACCCTGGTTGTTGAGAACACGCACTCTTCCTGAACCCATGCACACTATGGGCACAAGTCCCTCTAATCCTTTCAGATGGCTATTTCCCCAGTCCTAGCAGTTTCCTCACACACATACACCCATCAGTACTGAACTGAATACTCAAGGGGACCCTCTGCAGAGTTCTTTCTCTCTGAAGATCCCCGCTCCAGTACTCTGCCCCACAGACTCTAGCCACCTTGGCTTCCCTTCTCCCATCTCCATCTCCTCAACTCTAAGAGCCCACAGGGCTCTGCCTGGGTCCCCTTCACTGTGCCCCAATCTGGGAGCCCAGAGGCCCCATGAGAGGTCAAGAAATTCAGTGTTTGCCAATCACGTTGTTCAAACCTTGTGACCCATTTCATCAACTGCAGGCATCCTCCACTTTCTACGGGAAGGTTCTTTCCAATCATTCAACATGAGATTAATTTCTACCTCATTTTAACTTCCAATTTCTGTTCTTGACTCATCTGGTAGAGGATTTGCTGGTGTACAAAGTTGCCATCTGATGACAAAATTATAGAAATTCTGTCTGTTTTTGCAAAGCACAGCTCCAAGATCAACCAATAATGATTCCATTCCTGCAAGTTATTGAACTGTACAAGGTGCTGGGCTGTGCTGCATTAGACATGGTCTCTGCTCTCAAGATGCTTGCAGTTGTAGAAGAGAGGAAGGTAATGATACGTGCTAGGACTGGGACAGAAATGTGTAGAATATACTATGTGCGTGGAAAAATTGGGGGTGTGGGTAGATGGATTTCTACTGGAAAACTTCTAGGACAAAAAGATATATCAGCTTTATTAAGGATATAACCAACCAAATCAATTGCAGAAGTCTTTCTATATACCCGGGGGGGGGGGGGGTGGAGCAGGAAAAATTGTTAATCAGTTGTACATTGATTGCACTCAATTTTGATCATATTTCTATACCATACAATTTTATATGCTACAGTATTGTTTTACCACATTTCAGGCCTAGGGTGACCCCAATGCCAACATTTACTAGCTATGCAACCTTTGGCAAGTTATTTAATTTCTTTGTGTCTCAGCATTCACATCTGTCAAATGGGGTAATACCTGAGTCTATTACATAAGACAGTTATGAGAATTAAATGAGTTAACATGGGGAAAATGTTTAGAAGAGCACCTGGCATATAGTAAGAATTACATAGGTGCTGACTGCAATGGCTGGGTCCTCTGGTATAATCAATTTGTTTATTTTATGGAAATTGAAACAGTGTTTCACTATTTTAAATCAATATGGGGATTTGTTGTTGTTTCTTTCCTTTATTTCCATATCTGTTGGTCACCTATGTCTTATTTGCTGTGATATCCTTAGTCAAGAATATAACTTTCAATTATAACTCCCATTTCTGTGGAAAATATGACCCTTTTGATGATATTTCTTGTCTAGGAACACACCATGCCTCCCACCCCTGAAAAAAGCATGTCTATATTTACTTTTCTCTTGTTCAAAATTAAGTTCTCTAAATGCAACATGGTATCCTGGATTGGATCCTGGACCAGAACATGGACATTAGTAGGAAAATTGGTGAAATCCAAAGAAAGTTTGCAGTTCAGTTAATAGTATTTTACCCACATTCATTTCTTAATTTTGACAAATGTACGATAATAACATAAGATGTGAACTTTAGAGAAAACTGGGTAGAGGGTATTTGGGGACTCTCCATGCTATCTTTGTAACTCTTCTGTAAATCTAAAATAATTTTAAAATAGAAAGAGTTTTAAAAACCAAGTTTGCTTCACACCTTGGGCTCCCACTCCCCACTTACAATATAAGAAAATATTGCTTTTTACTAAGAAATGAGAATGCAACACTTACTCAGAGCACAAAATATTTTGAGTCCTGACAATAGCCCTTAAGAGAAGCCAACAAGTTTATATTTGCATTTCATAAGGAACTGAGGTATGTGTAGCCCATTCGAGCTATTCAGCTTATGTGCTGTGCAATAGAAACTAATTTCCTGGCTTCTGTTGATAATTCAGAAATCATACAGATCCAGGACATTGTTTAATAAGGGCTTTTAAAATGTCTTTGTATTAAAGTGGGGCCTTTAAAAATCTCTTTTCCTTTGTCTTCTTCTTCCTCCTCCCCTTTCTTCTTTTTCTTCTCATTTTCTCTTCTGTCTCTATGTGTCGCTCTGTGTGAATCTTTCTTCCTGGCTATTTCATTTGACAGCCCGGACTCATTTAAATCCTGGTGTTTGGGGAAAAGTTTAAGATAAGTGATGAATACCACCAGAAGTTCAGGCAGAACTATGCAACAGCTGACTTCGGATCCCTTCGATATCGATGATTATAATGGAAAATGCTGGCAGATTCCATTGAACACCTCTATAATAACACAGCCCACTACCTTGAAGGATAAAAAATGAATAGATGTCAGAAAGGGCTTGAGGTTTCGACCATGCTTTTCAGCTCTAAAGAGTCCCCCTAAAGTTAGACTCCGAGGAGGTCTGGCTTCGGGTAGTATAAACATTATCACTTTGACAAGAAAGAGCTAGTTTCTCCAGAATCTTTTTATACATAGTAGATTTTAGGTCATCCTTAATTTTTTTACCTTATAGTAGAGAGGGGGTCGTTGACCTACATACAGAGCCGTTTCATTTTCTGACTCTTGATGACAATGGTCTCCACACCTAGGGACCCGGATCTGCTCCGTCCCCTTTTAGTCAGCAATTCACCATGGGTACAGGACTTTAAAACCTTTGAGTCTCTGAGCACCTGGGATTAAAAAAAAAAAAAAATTATCTGTGCTTCCTTCCAACCGGCGAGCTTCAGAATTCAGAATTCAACACACAAAAAGACACATCAGAGCTTTAATCTAGGAGCCTTTTGAAGAGATTTTCCCAAAAAGAAAAGTTCCAGTAAAGTTACTCTCTTCACGTCCGTTCGTAGCCTGCATGCCAGCCTCGCCCTGTTTATTATCAGACTCCTCTCCTTGACCTTTTTTTTAAATTCTGAGATAATTAAAAAGAGAGAACAATTAGTAGAATCCTGATTCTTTTTCTCATCTAAAGCTGTCTTGATTTAAACAAAAGTGAAAAGGACTTGCTTCCTGCATGAAGATATTAGTCAAAAGCGTGCAAGTTTTCTTTTTTCATCCCAGTTGTGTCAATTCGACTAAATAAAAAATAATTCATAAGCCAGAGTGGGACCTATGAAAGCAGCTACTTATCTTAGGTGGAAAAAGTCATTGAAGAAAATCACCGGGCAATTCTTTTCTAGTTCAGACCCAGCAGGTTGAAATCTGGGCAGAAAGAAATGAAATAGGACTCTTCTTAAGGCAAGAAAGGCACTCTCTGATGAGGATTCGAGCAGGGATAAATATTCAGAGTCCTCACACCAACCCCAAAAGTCTCCACCTGATGAGGGGACAGGCTCCCGGACATTGATACACAATCTGGGAAACAACCTACTCTTTCCACATCCCAGATAAGTGATGGATTCATTGTTCAAGTCGACGGGGGAGAATGTGGCCTGGTTCAACAGGAGTTCAAGGCATCACAAGCACTGTTGAAGAACAAGGGGTTGGAGAGGGGTGCCCCCACTGGATGAGTTGATATTTGTAGAAGAATGTCTTGCATTCCTGAGCACTTGCAAGTATCTTACTTGCTACCATCCTCCCAGCAGGCTTGCCAGGCATTGTTATCCCCAGTCCCCAAATTAGAAAACCGAGGCTCACCGATGGCCAATGTTTTGCCATTAAGGTGGCTCACCTGATGGAAATTGTCAGAGCCAGGCTCAAAAGCCAAGTGTAGTAAGAGAGATTGATGCTGAAAGATTGCCTCTCCCTTCTTAACCTAATTTTTTTTTAACTCTCAATAGTCAGGAAGTAGCTCTATTCATCTCTAACCACCACTTTCAAACATGTTCTATTACAGGTTTATCCCCCTTCCCCACCTGGTGATGGCATCTCTGGTCACTTGGCAAGTCCCGTTTGAATACCTAAGACTCACTTTGAGGAAATAAAAGAGGTAATTCAAGCCAAATTAAACCTTTACCCTCTGGCAAAAGCCTTGATCAGACACTTCACGAAAGATGTACAAATGGTAAGCAAATGAAAGGGTGCTCAACATCATTAGTCACCAGGGAAATGCAAATTAAAACCCCAAGAAAACATTCACCGTTTCACACCCCTTAGAACGGCTCACATGAAAAAAGCTAACACCACCAAATGTTGGCAAGAATGTGGAGCAACTGGAGCTCTCATACATTGTTTTGGGGCCTGTATAATGCTATAATCACTTTGGAAAACTATTCAGCAGTTTCTTTTAAAGTTAGATATACACCTACCAGCAATTCCACTCGGAATTGAGAACATATGTCCACAAGAAGGCATGTAAAAAAATGTTCATAGCAGCTTTATTTGCAATAGCCAAAAAAGTGAAAACACTCATGTCCATCAATATCAACAGGAGAATGAATTTTAAAATTGTGGTATATCCATACAATGAAATATGACTCAGAAATAAAAAAAAAAACAATGAGTTACTTGTGCTTGCAACAATATGGATGAACGTCAAAGACATTATGTTAAACAAAAGAAGCCAGACACAAAAACGTAGAAAGTTCTAGAAAAGACAAAACTAAACCGTGGTGAGAGAAATCAGAATGGCGGTTGACTGGGGGATGGTGACTGGTAGCAAACGCAAGGGAGCTTCTTGGAGAGATGGAAATTTTCTACATCTTGACTGGGATGTTGGTTATACAGGTGTATTCTTTTGTCGAAATGTATTCAACTGTACCCTTTAAGACCTGTGTGTTTCTCTGTGTAAATTTTACCTCAATTTAAAAATAAATACATAAAACTTTTCTCTCATCCAAGTTAAAGCTCCCCCACCTTACCCCGAGCCCTGCCCAAGGATGTACAGTCTTCTCTTTCACTTTTCTTCCTTCTTCCTCCTCTGACTCTGATGCTTCTGGGTCTTCCTCTCCTCCAGAGTATTGGGACCAGGGCAAGAGAGAAGGGAGAGGGAGGAACACTAGTGAAGCTTCCAGAAGGTCAGATCTACTTCACGGGCAAGTGGGGCAAACAGTGGAGCTGACTTCTCAAAGCTCGCTCCCTAAATCGTTTCTCAGTTCACCAAAAGGTAGGGCTCCTTTTGCAATCTGGGGAGGGGAGAATTTGCCCAAAAATATCATCACCAGTCACAACCATCCAACACTTCCGAAGAAAATAAAATGGCAGCCATTGCTCCAGGGAAACCATAAGGATAGAAATGGCCAGCCAGTTTCTCTCTCAACCTTCCCTCTACCCTTAAGGATTTGTCCATTCACCTCAGCCATTTCCATCGTAAATGTTTATGCTTGATAGTCACACAGCTTAGCATTCTGGCAGAAAGGGAGAGAGAAGAAAATACAGAACAGAAAGGGGTGGGTGGCAGGTCTCCAAAGGAGAGGCTCAGCAGAAGGTCCAGGGAAATAAAGTGGAACTGCTCCCCCATCAAAGTCTTGGGGCGGCGATGTCCCCGTCCTTCATTCAAAGCCAGCTGGGGAATCAATCCACAGAAGAGAACCTCCTGCAATGGCCTCAGTGAGAAAACACGGCTGTATTTTCCTCCCAAGTCTCTCCCCGTGTCCCCTGCCCCCCCCAAAGGCTGGCACTTGCCTGGCATCCAGACCCAGCCTTGGGGCTCCAGCCACCCCGCCCTGGGGAGAGATCTCCAGCCCGTCTGCCTCCGTGTCAACTCTGCAGAGGAAAAGTAGCTGTAATGATGATTCAACAAGACTGGTTCATCACACCCATTACTCTCACTGAGCACACTGTCTAGCATGAAACCCCTTCTGTCTGTCAGAAGGGATTCAGGCAGCGGTCATGTGAGCAGAACAGTCAAGGGCAGCCAGGATTGGCCAAGGACTCCAGCGACTTCCGGCGATAGAAGCTGCTGCTCAGGAGACAGATGCTTAACATAGCTAACAAAGTGCTCATAAGCGCTGTCTGTTTCCCCATGAAAAAAATTTAAGTGATTTTGTTGAATCTTGAGTTTTGCCTTATTGGTAATAGTTCTTTGTTGTCGTTGTTACATTGCTCTTTGAGTACCATCTTCTGCTGGTTGTTGAGTCATCCTATTATCCAGTGGTAGCTGGGGCTCACATCCCAAGCAGGATGTGCTGGCTGTGGTGTCACCGTCATCTCCAAGGTCTCCACCATTGAGATCACTGCTCAAACCTCAAAAACTGGATTCTTGCTGAAAACTAGGGAGAATAAAATCTACTGTGCAAAGTTGCCAGAGAACTGGCTGAGAAGCAGGCTACTGTTGCCGGCCCCACAGCATAAAGTCCACGGGGCAGGGGACCTTCCCCACCTCGTCCTTCCTTCACTGTCCTGTCAGCAGGTCTGTGCAGAAACTCTTGTGGATGCTCAGAGAAGAAGCACTTCTCCCTGCCTTGAAAGGCTATTGTTCTCTCGGATGGAGGATGTTATCTACTTATTGAATGAATGAATGAATGAAAAACTTAGAGATAACTTACGGAAAGGGCCTAGTACCACGCCTGGCTCATAGAAAGTGTGTAACAAATAATCCCAGTGAAAGGAAACAGCAGGCTGGGTGGCGTGATGGAGAACTCTGATGCCAAACACAGCAGTCCTGGCTGGATGGCCTTATGCAAGTCACTGGTCTTCTTTTAAGCCTCAATTCTTCCATCTATAAATTCTACCTGCCATGGAGATTTGTTGCAAGAACTAAAGATAACATGTTTTTAAATATAAATAAAAAGACCAAGGACTTTTGGGAATGCACTGACCTCCCAGCTCAGAACCAGCGGCTGTAAAATTCCACCTTTGAGGGCTTTGTGTAAATAAGGAAGACGGATGAAGGAGAGCCTTGAGCAGGCCCTGTCTCCCGGGGGCAGGAAGGCCCAGCAGGCGGTGTGAAAGGATACGGGAACTGGTGAACGGTGGGAAAGCCCAGGCTGAGGCATTCCTGCCGATCTTCTGCGCCTAGGGGGTGACTGGGAAAAGCCAGTGCTTAGGGAAGATGCTGGAGGGTGGATGGGAGCGAGGTGCAGAACGCGGGCTCAGAGTCCTACTTCCTCCTTTAGAAATAAGTTCCAATGACATTAATTCAACAGCCCTTGATGGGCTCATCGCTGTTAACTCCTGCCTTTCGGCTGGAGCTACTTTTTCTGTGTACTGTCAACCTCGGGCCCTGTAACATGCTGTCACCACAGTCATTATCAAAGACGGGAATGAGGGATCAGGGGGTTAGTGTCTGCCCAAGCTACTTCATCCAAAAGGCTGTTCAGACAACACAATGTCTCCTTAATCCCTGTAAGATAGAGACAAATCGTTCTGACATCCTCAGATGGCAGTCTACCCTTGGTCCCTGACAGTGACCGCTCTACACTGCCCCCAGGCCTTCCTGACTTTGGCCTGTCTATCAGGAGAGCAGGAAACCTGCTCGCAAAATCTCCCCTTGGAGGAAGGGCTCAGCCAAAGCTGGGTTATCCACACAGTCCTGCAAAGGTTTGGTGGTGCTCTCCCCGCCAGGCCATCTTTTGTTTGACTGGGGACAGTGACACTTCCAAGGTCAGATCTTGGAGGTCCCCAAGACTGATATCCCTTCTCTGCTTATCACTGAATACCTCCCACCCACCCCAGCCCTCTCCTCTAGACTCACCTTCTCATAGGCACTGCCATACATACTTTCCAAAATTGCTGTTCATGCCTGGACAGATCAATGGAAAATTCCAGAGCATTCTGGAAACCTGGAAAGCTAAGCTGATATTCTTAGAATCCATGAGCTCTTGCTGCGGCTAGTGGGGGATGGTTTTGTTATTAATAACCTCTGTTGTTGCTCCTCTTTCAAACTGTAACTCTGATTCATTATGGAAATTTGCAAAATACAGGCAGCCAAAAAGGAAATGAAGGCACCCATCACCCCAACATCTGGAGGTAAACACACATTGGCCTATATATTTCTAGGCTTTCTTTCTATGCATATCCATACGTGCCTTTTTAAAAAATGGGAATGTTCCGTGCTGTTTTGTAACCTGAGCTTTTCACAGAACCATTACAAAAAGCTTTCCATGTCATTACACAGGCTCCCACACCTTCATTTTTAATGACTGCCCAGTGTGGACCAGCAGAGCTGCGCCCCAGTCCATTTGTTGTGTTGTTTTTTCTCATGCCTGTGGTCTGCAACTTACATCATTACCTGCTCTAAGAAAGTGCCAAGGTTTAGCCAATTAGAAGCTCCTCATTAAAAAGGAAAGGGCCTCTGCAGCCCTCCAGGGGGTGGGCCAGTGTCCTCATTCTTCTGAAAAGTATCCTTGTCGTAAATAGCAAGCTGGCCATCAGCCAGTTAGGTTGTGGACGTGGAAAAGAGGCCCGATTTTATTTCCCGGTGGACTTCTTTGGAGAGGCTGGGCTGCTTTCAGAAAAACTAAATAGAAGAAAATCTTTGGTAATTGTTTGCAAGCATGCACAGGCTCAGTGGCAAAATGAGACGGAACCCTTGATTCTAACCTCCTGCTGCACTGTTCGAAATTCCTCCCAGAGAGGCGTGGAGGAAGTGAATCTGAAGCACTCTGATTGTAAAATTTGCATCCTCTCGTAGCTGGTTATTGTCCCAAAGGATATTTCACATCAAATTGTACTTGTTTGCAAAGATCCTTCACCCAAGACAGACCACTTCTCAAGATCCTGCTGATGTGGAGGCTGGAGAAACAGAGAGAGAGAACGAAAAGCACTGAGAATCCCTGGGTAGAAATGGAAACAGATTTCAAAGCAGCTGCTTCCAGCCTGGAAACCCTCAATGGGGGATTCCGTTCAGAGCCCCAGTTATGGAAATAACAGGAAAAACAGCATCGACATGAAGGAAAGCTGAAAGATGTTCATTAACAAAATGAGTTTGTTCAACGTGCTTTTAGGGAATACCCATCGTGGGCTAGTCTTGCAATAGGCACCGAGAAGCAGAGAGATATAAAACCCCTATCTCTACATTCAAGGAGCCAGCAGTCTAAGAGAGGAGTCAAGCATGCCAACGAACACTGGAAACATAGTATGATAAATGCTGTGCCAGGCACAGATGCATGAGGTATACACACACAAAGCTGTGACCCTCTGCTGGTGGCACTGGGAAGGCATTGAGAGGAAGAGGAAGGAAAGATAGGAGTGTATCCACCATCATACAAGTCAGGGCATCCCAGGAAGGAACGGCAGGCACAAAGCCACGGGGGCGTGAGATGGCAGGGTGCATTCTGAGAACCACACCTGGTCAGGGAGGATTAAACACAGGACAGAGCATCCAGAACTGAAACTGCTGAGCGCCCCAGGAGCTGGACCACGCAGCATCCTGTGTCCTGGGAAAGGAGCGGACGGGAGGAGCCGTTGGCTTTACAGCAGACACAGAACCTCTGATTCACAGCAGAAAGGCTCTTTCTGGGTAGCATGGAGCTTGTCAGATTGGCGAAGGGGTCGAATTAGGAGACTGTCAGGCAAGAAATGATTTGGGCCTCAACAAAGGACAGTGACAGTGGGGACGGAAGGAAGAAGCAGTTCAAGTGATTATTAAAGAGATGGAGTCAACAGGGCTGAGTGACCACTTGAGATGGGGCGGGGTGGGGGGAGAGGAGGACATGGAAAGGGCAAAGAGCAAGTAATTTTCAGAGCAAGACCCCCAAGGAAGCAGAAGAGGACCACATCTGGGGCCAGATGCTCAAGAGGGATTCCCCTCCTGAGACACATGGAGGAAGGAGAGAACAGCTGTCGCAGAAAGAGATTTCTAATAGGTGTTGGAGCAGATTCACTGGCAGAAGGCAGAAAGGCTGGCAGTTCCTGGAGAGCCCGCGCTCTTCGAATGAAGTAAGAGTAGACTGCTGAGAGGGAGGAGGAGAGTAGAAATAAGGGAGGGAGCTTGAGGACAGCGATCGACATTTGAAGAAGCTACTAAAGGGCAAGGAATGAGGAGCCGGCCCGCAACAGTGGAAAGTGTGAACTGAGGTCCCTGAGGCCCAGCTGAGATGGGAGACCGATCTCCATGAATGGTTTCCTCCGGCCAGCTCAGTGCCAAGTGGGGAAGAGAGGGTGGATGATGAATGGGTTCCAGATCGAAGATCTGGCCATCTGATGAAGGGGATGGCCATGCCCCCTCAACTCAAGGGAACTGAGGGTGCTGAGAAGAGAGTGACCGGAGTGCTGCCCAGGGAAGGAAGTGAAGCCAGGAAGCCTGAGAGAGGTTAAGGGCCAAAGTCTGAATAGATCAGAGATGAGTAGGGTACCAACAGGCAAGGGTGAGCTGCAGGGACCAGAGGCTGTGGTCCGAAGTTGGCATTTTGGAACGTCAGACTCCAAAGGTGGAGCATGGATGGCAGCGTCCAGGAGGTGACCTGGGAGTGAGTGGCTGAAGTGAGGCTGGTGTTTGGGCAGTGCCCACAAAGGACAAGGGCCGGCAGAATGAAGCAGGGTCTGTGTGACTGTCTGCTCGCTTTCAGGCTGGGGCAGCCTGAGTTTCCCACCAGTATCCAAGACCCAAGGTCCAGCGTGGGCCTGCCTGCTCGGCAGCCTGCCATCTGTGCTTAGGTCAAGGTGTCTGGAGTTCTCCCAGGTGCGGACGTGGCTCTGAGGAAGCTGCTCTCCTGGGAGACGCTTTGGTGCCTGGCGGAGAGGACAGTCTCGGGCCTCCAGTTGGTGGACCTGGAGGCTGAGAAGGCCACAATGGAGACCACAGTGTCCCGGGGGAGGGAGCCTGGGACCCCTAGGAGACCAGTGGCGAATCTGGATACAGCTAAAATCCACAGCCTGCTCAAGGAGAGTTGTTTTCCACGCACGCTTCCAGCCCTGTCTCAGGGCCCCCCAGTGCCCATCTGTGTCAGTGCCTTGCCAGATGGCTAGATTCCCTCCACCGGACCAAGACAAGCCTTGCCTCACACCATCAGCAGAGCTGAGCTGTATACAGGAGAGGTACACGCCGACTGAGAAAGAGCCCTCAGGGGGCCCTCAACCCCCACCTGTGACAAAAAGCCCAGGTCGCTAGTGCTTGGAGCGCTGGCATCTGAACCACATTACCTTCCAAAGTAGCTCCAAGCAGTTACAAATTACTCGTAAGTTTTAATTCTGCTCGTGGATTCTTAGGACATGTTCCTAGCTATTTCCACCATTTAGTAACTGGTGGGCCTTGAATCCTCAGTGTTCACCATAATCTCATTTTTTTTATTGAGGTCGCATTGGTTTATAACATCATATAGATTTCAGGTGTACATTATTATAGTCAACTTCTGTATACACTATATGGTGTTCACCAAAAGTCTAGTTTCTATCCACCACCACACAAATGTCCCCCTTTACCCTTTTGCCTGTCCCCCCTCCTCTGGTAACCACCAATCTGTTCTATGTATCTACGTGTTTTGTTGTTGTTGTCGTTTTTTAATCTTCCACATATGAGTGAAATCATACAGCATCTTTCCCCGTCTGACTTACTTTGCTTAGCATAATACCCTCAAGGTCCATCCATGTTATTGCAAATGGCACAATTTTCCCTTTTTTTGGCTGAATAGTATTCCATTGTGTGCATGTACCACATCTTTACCCATTCATCCATTGATGGGCACTTAGGTTGTCACCATGTCTCGCCTATTGTAAATAACACTGCAGTCTACACAGGGCTGCAGATAGCTTTTTGAATTAGTGTTTTCCTGTTCTTTGGATAAATACCCAGAAGTGGAACAGCTAGATGGTGTGGTAGTTCGATTCTTAATTTTTCGAGGCATCTCCATAGCGTTTCCAATAGTTTACAACCATAGTGGTTGCACCAATTTGCATTCCCATCAGCAGTGTACAAGGGTTCCCTTTTCTCCACATCTTCTCCAACGCTTGTTATACCTTGTGTTTTTAATAATAGTCATTTCAGCTCAGTTTGAACTCCTGGAACCTAGACACTGGAGATCTGAACTTACCTTCTTTCTCTCTGGCCACCTTTGCTATTTTGGGGAACCACCTCGCCCGGTGGAGTGTCTGGAGCGGCTAAACGCAGCCAGGGCATGGAAGATGGGGGGTGGCTGGTTGCGGGGTGTTGGGCGGTCGCCTCCTGCGCCCCCTCCGTGACCGGCTTGGCCTCTCCGCAGGTGCGCGCAGGCGCTGCTGGAGCACGGCGCCTCGGTGCAGCGCGCAGGAGGCTCGGGCGGGGACACGCCGCTGCACGTGGCAGCGCAGCACGGCCTGGACGAGCACGCGCGCCTCTACCTGGGCCGCGGGGCGCCCGTGGACGCGAGGAACGGCCGCGGCGAGACGGCGCTGGGCGCGGCGTGCGGGGCGGCCCGGCGGCCCGATGAGCACGCGCGCTGCCTGCGCCTGTGCGCTCTGCTGCTCCGCCGGGGCGCGGCGGTGGACGCGCGCGACGAGGACGAGCGCAGCCCGCTGCACCAGGCCTGCGGCCGCGCGCGCCCCGACCTGGCGAGCCTCCTGCTGCGGCACGGCGCCGACGCGGGCGCTCTCGACTACGGCGGCGCCTCCCCGCTGGCGCGCGCCCTGCAGACGGCCGCCTGCGCGCCCCGGGCCGCGGCGCCGCGCACCGTGCAGGCGCTGCTCAACTACGGCTCCCCCACCGTGTGGCCCGACGCCTTCCCGAAGGTAAGAGGTGGCCCGGCGTCAAACTTGGAGATGCAGCTGGGAGGTATGCAATGCTTCCCAAACTTCCAGGGCCCCAGGAACCCCCTGGGGCTTGTCACTAGGCAGTTTCTGATTCCGCGAGTCTGGGGGCGGTGGGTGGGGGGGGGGGCGGGGGGCTAGTCTGAGTTCTAACAAGCCCCCCGATGAGGCCCAGGCTGCTGATCTTGGGACCACACTTTGAGGATCAAGGGCCTGGAAGCCTCCAGCTAGAGTCACAAGAAAATTAAGAGGTTGGGGTGTCCAGAAGGGTACCTGAGTGTATCCTTTTACGTAGGGACCCCAAGCCTTTATTTTCATGATGCTGTCATGACTGAGAATGTTTTGGCAGCTCATCTTTGGGTGTAATTCTCAGAATAATGATAATCAGTCTCTTATGGCATCTGGCATTCGATCGGGAATGAAATACCCAAACTGAGCACCCACCGATTAATAGGATTAAGGAGAACGCTTTACAGGGTTGCACGTTTCTCTCATTCGGTCCCCACCACGCTCCTATGAATGTGCCAGGCACATGAGTTCTCCTACCTGAGTTTCAGCCCCAGGAGAAGGATCCATCCTGAAATAATAAAGGTGAAGGATAAAGATTTCTCATCAGAGAAAAGACTTTTCAGGAAAATGTTTCCAAAAGAAAAGTTCCCAAAATATTGGTTGGGATAAGAGATTGTCATGCCCAGTGTCCCCCCATCCCCCCAACCAAAAGACTTCGTTCCATTCAGTGTAAAATTGGGTGTGCTTAATTCAAAAAGTATCCTCGTCACCTAGACTCACCAGTCACATGCGAGAGACATATTTTGGCCTGATAAGTTTTCAACAAATAGCTGAAAGGCTGTCATCCAAGGTGGACAGTATTCTAGATGGTCTGAAATGGATTCACACATTTCTCTCAAAGGCTAACTTAGTGCGATAGACGCTGCAGAGTAAAGTTTGTGTCTATAAAAACATAGTTGAAGAGTGGGACATCCACCCATTCAGCTCCCTGAGTGTTTCCTCACCTGGCAACATTATGGCAAGTTTCTTCCGCTGTCAAGCCACATCTGAGTAATTCTCTTGTGGCGCTCTACCAAGACAGTGATTTCAATACAGTGGACTCTTGGAAGGGAAGAAACGCCAGCGTTTTTATATTTGGTAACGCTTTTTATATCCATCATTTACATTTTAGTGTTTCCCAGTATCAGCAGGCTTAGTTCCTCCAGCGGGAACAAGGCTCACCCACTGCCCCTCCAGTTCACACCGTGTTTGCATTCAACCAGGATGCACACTTCAGCTCTCATTGTGTGAACCTGCATAAAGAAGGAATAAAGAAACAAGGCTTTACGTGATGGGCCACAGTGAAAAGTATCTGGGGCAAATTCTTTTAAAGGAAAAACAGGTCAATATATTTCAATAGTGACTAGTAATAATCCTTTGGTAGCCTTGAAGGCATTCAATTTGAGTGATGTCATCTCTGCCCAGGTGTTCTAGTCCTGGGCGCAGCCCCACAGTCGTCATCCCTGGGGACAGGACTTGTAGTGCCTAAACTCTGTCTCCAGGGCTGTAGGAATTACCCTACCTTGACCTCAGATGCAGACAAGGCACAGTGCCTCCCCTCTGGGTCTCCAGGGGCCCTCTCCTGGGGTCCCCAATACTGTCAGCCACACAGGAATGGGGCTTTTGTCAGTGGGGGTGCAAGTTGGGGGTGGGTCTGGGTTTGGGGGACATTATGTTATAGCGGGGGCCAAGAGGCCATGAGAAGTCCTTAGCTCCTGGAAGTGACCATGAATCTCTCAGCGTTTCCACACCATTGTGGAAGCCATTGGCGTTTCCTTGAAAAATCTTAATACTTTGAGGCATTCACCAAAAAGCATTATTCCCTCATTGCCTCCCTTGCACATAACGCAGTGCCAGTACACTGACAAACAGTCGGTGTTTGTTGAGTGAATGAAAGGGATTCTAGCAACTCCAGGGCGCGTGACCTGTCGTTCAGTCTTTGGAAACGGGGACCCGACCTCTTTGCGCGGAGGTCCCCCACACCTCTAGGGGGCGTCCCGTGAACGAGTGCTGGTGAGATCCGCAGCCACCAGCTCCCCCCGCGCTCCTGGCCAGGAGTAGGTTGCGGAGGGGAACGCGTGTCTGAGAATCCTCTCAGCGCAGGTCCAAGCGTCTGTGATGTTCTAGTCTTATCCCTGAACAACCAGGGCAACCGGTCTGGACATCCGGCGGCAGCATCTTCCTCCAGCCAGGCCCCCTGCGAGTGCTCCACCAGGGCATGGGTCTAATCACCACGCGCGACATCAAAGGGACAGACGCGACTCGGCTCAGCAGCCCCGTGGAGCGCGCAGCAGACGCGCTGAAACGGGCCACAAAGATGCTCGGCAGGCAAGCCTCAGCGCCATGGCGAGGCGTACACAGAGGCGCCGGGGAATGTCACAGAGCACGCCGTCCGTGGGCAGCAGCCGTGCTTTAAATAGATGTAAAGAGACACCCACGGAGCTCGGAATTACTGAGGCAAAAGGTTTCACAGCGAGCTTATGACATAAATCACATTTCCCCCATGCTCAGACAAAGGCACCGTCCCCGCGGCGGGCGGACTCGAAGCATCCATCGGAGCCGTGCGCAGTGCTCTGCCGCGCGGATCAAAGCGGTGTCACGGCTTGGGAAGCAAGCATGTTGACAATGCCAGGCCTTTCTGCCCGGCTGACCGCTAGTTAACACCGGAGTCAGATATGGGGGCCGAGGGCAGGGGCAGGCTGGGGCCACGTTTGAGTTCTGGAAGTTGTCACGACAGGTGGGGCCCGGCCTAGAGGAGAGCCGGCAGGGGGACAGAGAAACACACGCGAATGTGGATCCAAACTTGTTTGGCAACTGCCGCTAGTTGACGCTGTGGCTTGGATGCTGGTCTGGAGTAACCGACTTTGCGCTCGCTTCTCTCTCCTCCCGCCCCTCGCCTGGAGGATGGATTCATGAAACTGTAGTGAAGCCCCGTGTTGTCTGTTTACAAGGCAGCACCGCTTTCACATCCCACGTCTTTGAAGAGCACCTCTCTGGCTGGACCCCAGGACAGAAGGCCGGAGCCCCCAAGGGCCTGGGAGGCCATTAAGTCCAGCTCCTCTCTGATGGCAGGTGACCCACCAAAGTCACAGAGCTGCAAAGGAGCAGCACCAGGACAGGACCCCACGTCCCCGGACTCAGCCCCCTGCTGTCCCCTGCCTCCCCAACGGGGGTTCATCTGGGAGTCACCCTGACGCCCAGCTCAGATTGACTGGCCAGCTTTATGTGGCCGTTGATACCACCAGACCTTCTGGAAGCACCTTCCATGTGCAATCAGCTTGTGTGGCTAAGACACTCTAGCTGCTCCAACTCGGTCCCTTCTCTCGGCGACTTCTATGCCCAGGGCTCTTCTGTGCCCTGCAGGGCGAGGCCAGCAGCAACAGTGGAAATGCGCATGCCGGCAGTCATAAATAATTCAAACTCAGTCGTGCGTGAGTCAGGGAGGGGCAGGGACAACACCAGCGATGCACCATGTCCCCCAAACCACGGAGGCCGTGCTTCCCACAGGCATCCCTTAAGCCCTTATTCATTTAACAAACAATCCTAGGGACCTGCTGTGCTCGGTGTTAGTTACAGTGATGCACAGCAAAACGTGCATTTCTGGCCCTCATGGAGCTGCTGGTCACGTGAGTGAGACAGCCCTGAGTCAGACAGTGGCACGCACCGATGTGAAGCTGCCGTGGCGAGAAGAGCAACAACGCCAAGGCCCTCGGCACCCTAAAGTGCCAAATAGGGGGTCTGACCTGGCTGGGGGGAGGGTCCTGAGGCTCCCCGGAACATGTGTTGAATGAGCCCAGATCTGAAGGCTGAAAACTTAACTATGTGAAGAAGGGAGGAAAGACCATTCCAGGCAGCAGGAACAGCACAGGCAAATGTCCTGGGGCTGAAAGAGGCTGCAACACGTGCAGTGGGAAAGATGACCCAGTATCTGGAGAGGAAACAGCAGAGGGAGCCAGCTGAGATGGGACCGCTAGGCAGGGGCTTGTTAAGGGCTCGAGCCTCTGTCTTAAGAACAATGGGAATCCATTACATCATCTTAAACAGAAGAGATGGCAATCAAATGAGGGTTTGGGCATGATTTCTCTGCTTAAGTGTAGAGACGTGCTGGGGTAGGGGCTGGTGGAAAACCACAGACTGCTGTGTCAATCCAAGTGAGGAATGCAGATAGCTCAAACAACGGGAAACTGAGGTTGATGGCGAGGACAGATTCCAGAAACATCTGCAAATCTCCTTCTTGTCTCACCTTCTGGGCACTGACCATGCTAAAAACACGGACCTAAAGTGTTCATGTTCTCTTTTTACCCAGTTACAGAATTAGGTAAAGTGACGTCACCTTACTCCAATTTCACAGGCGTTTTAGTGGGAGGATTTGGGGGTACCAGTAGTCAAAAACCAGGGCTCCCTTTCCCGGCTCCCCCGAGCGGTGTGTGCACCCCGGCCCCAGCGGGAGGAGGGAGAAGAACCTTCAAGAGCACCCCTGTTTCTCTTGCTCTTGTCTTATTTCTCCATCTCCATATCAAGCCAAGCGCCTGTGTGATTTTCCCCGTTAATTTTCTTTCTGCCGCCTCATTAGCCAGAGAGCGCGCGCGTGGACTCGAACGACATCTGCATGTCAGGCTAATGTGGCAGCCGCTTCTCCACAGACAGCAAGGAGGCGGCGGAGATTTTTAAACTGGGTTGGCGTAAAAATAATGAAGGCAGCCAGCTGCCTGGCAAACGTGAGGGGGCACAGAGCTGAGGGGTTGGGGAGGGCCAGGGAGCCCCGGAGAGGTGGAACAGAGGAGCGACAGGATGTGAATTCCCAGAGACAGGCAATAAGACTTTGTCACAGTCTGTAACCCAGGGAGGAGGGCCCGGAGGAGGTGCCTCTGTTTGGCGGGGCAGCTCTTCCCCAGGGGCTGGGGGATGTCCGTGTTGCATGCAATCACTGGGAACCATTTGACATTTTGCAGAGAAAAGTGAGGGGCCAATTCCGGGGTCCAGGTTAGGCTGAGGAAGGCCTGAAGTGGCAAGAACCACCGAGGATACCCTATAAATGTAACCAGACTCCATCTGGAGGGGTCCAGTGTGAACTGCTCGTCTTTATGGTGTGGTTTCCTCCCAACACAGAAGGGGGATGGTGGGAATCAGAGACTGCCGTGCTCCGGGAAATGGCATGGTGGTGGCAACTCATGTAGGCAAGAAATTTTGACACATCAAGGGCACAGTGTGGGGTGGTGAGGGATGAGGTTTGGCCAGGCTGGGGTGGGGAGATGCACGCCCCCCTGGCTCTCACTCTGCCGCTCGGTCTCCTGTGTTCACTCTCCGACTCTCTCCTTCTCTGAAGCCCACTTAAGCCTGACTTTGTGATGGTAATGGTTGGGGAATAAACACATTTGGGATAGGGCGGGGACCAGACGTGATCATTCTTACAATATTAATAAGATTACCAATTTAAAAAAGGCAGCCGCTCCCGTCTTTATACTAAAATATCTGTGACGACACAGACAAGAGGATGGAAGGAATGGAGGGAGGCTGGGAGGGAAAGAAAGCAAAGCCACGGTGCCGACAAGAGGACCTCATGTCTGAGTCGGGAAGAACTGACATGCCTCTGCTCACTGCCATTGGTTTTCAGGCAATCAGGCAGACGTTACAAAGGATGTTTCAAGTTGCCCAGGCAATAGGGATGCTTGTGGGGATGCAGTCAAGTGCGGAGGTGGACACCGAGGAACCAGGGTGCTTACCAGCCTGCTAACTCTACTGGGAAGAGGGCAAGAGGAAGAGGCTTCCTGGCCAAGTGCAGGTCACCAGGTGAATGGACAAACCAGGCAAGGGACTGGGCATCGCCCTCATCAGCCTTCTTCCACTTTGCCCATCGCAGTCTCACCAGTGGATGGAGAATAAGGACCGTGGACTTCCCCTGCATGTTGACACACCTCGTGTCTGGATCTCGCCTTAATCAAAGAGCAATAAAGAGCAAAATGAACTAACTCATTGGGGGAGGACAGAAAATAAAAAGTGAGACAACCCCCAGAAAATAGAGCAAATCCATGCTCTCACCAGAAGAAAAAAAGATATTTCCACAGAAAATCTGAGAAGTCGTGTGCAGTGTGCATCATCCTCTATGAAATGCAAGAAGATGTAGCCTTTAGGTGCATAAAACACAACGGGCTAAGATGAGAAGTCAATAGAATGGCATGGAAAGATGGATGGAGAGGATAAATTTATACTGAGAAAGTAAGAGCACAGAGCTAGATGAGATGATACATGAAACGCAGTAAAAGGCAGAACTGATTCATAAAAAATGAATCAAGTTGATGATGTAAAAGAGGGTTTTGTGCTGTTTGCCTGTGTGCCCTCAGATCCAGTCCCTTCTGCCCCTGTGTCCTGCTCTGTGTCTTGATGGGGCGTGACGGTGCAGCTAGCCCCTTCAAGCTGACAGTCCCATATCAGCTGACTTCTGGCTGCATTCAGCCAAGGGGACTCCATAAGAAGTGGGAGTACAGAGGGAAAAAGAAGCCAGGGTATTTCTCCTCCTCTTTCTCTGCATCTCTCCATGGCTCCCTCACCCCCAGATAGCTCCTGCTGATCATCACAGCCCCCACTGGGCAGCCCCTGACTTGGTTCCAGCCTCCCTCGTATCCCACATAACAAGAAGTGCAGAGGAAATGCAGGCTTCAGGATTGGTGGTTTCTGTGTCTTCATGTCGTCAAGGAACCACATGCTTTGCAACCTCAGCTTTGCCCTCAGAATGGCTCCTCTCTTGGTCACAGGATGGCTTCCAGCCACAGCTGGGACAACCACTTTCCTTGTTCATATCCAGTTGCTGTTCTCTAGAAGCCCTGAGGAAGCCCTTCCTTGTGTTTTAATGGCCCCAGTTGGCTTAAACCTACCCTTCCCCGAACGAATAAATGGCAAAAGGGATGGAATTACCATGATTGAATTAAACTAATCATTCAGAGTGTTGGGAAATCAGCCATAACATTCACTATAAAGGACTAATGTTAAAAGCTCTTCTTAAGTGCAAAAGAAAAAAACAAAGCCAGGAAACTAAAAGAGAAAGTGATGGTCATGAAGGACACAGACTAGAGAGCCAGCCCACAGATAACTGATGTTCCTGAAGAAGAGCCTAGAACAAATGGATCAGAAATAATAGTCAAAGACATAACAGAAGAAAACTCGCACTAAGAGTCTCAGAAAAGTCGAATGGATGTTCTCTGCGAATCAATGATGGGAGACACATTCCTATGTACATTCTAGCAATAATGTTCTAAAAAGGCACAGAAAAATCCTGCAAAGTATCCAAGCAGAAAACAAGTTATTCATAAAGGAATAAAAATCAAGCTGGACTCAGATTTCTCTACAGCGACATTATCATAAGATAGTGAAATATCATCTACAGATCTTTAAAGGAAAAGTTTAGACACTAGAATTTTAGACTCAGATAGCTTTCATTTTGATGACAAAAGACACTTTCAGATATCAAGGGCTCGTAAGACATGCCTTTCTAATGCATTTTTTAAAAGAAAAAACCTACTTCTATTTATTCAATTATTTATCCAACAAATATTTATTGAGCACCAGCCATGTGCCAGCAACATATTAGGTGATAGGATATATGAGTGAACAGATCTGAAAAGAAGTATTCCTGTCCTCCTTGAGCTTACAGTCTAATGGTCAAGACAGACATTGAACAATAAGCATAATAAATAGGTAAGTGAAGTGATAAGAACTATAGAGAGACGAGGCAGGGTGGAAGGCAGTTGCAGTTTTAAGTAGGGCGGTTAGGGTGGGTGGCTTTTGAGTAAAGACTCGAGAGAGGTGAGGGAATCAGCTATGTACATCTCCAGGTGAGGAGCAATCCAGCAGATGAACAGCCAGTCTGTGGCCCTGGGCTAGGGTGGACCCCACCTGTGTGCGTGGAACAAGGGGATAAGTGTTGCTGATGGTGGAGCGAGCAAGTGGGACACTGGAGATGAGATTAGAGAGATGGGGGCGGGGTGCAGATGGTGTGGGGTCTTGTAGGACATTGTAATGACTTTGGCCATTGGAGATGTTTGAGTGGAGGAGTGGTATGAGCTGACGAACATTTTATAAGGATCTTTCTGGCCTCCATGCTGAGAAAATACTTTAGGAGGAGGAGAAGAGAAGTGGAGAGACAAGTTAGGAGGCTGTTGCCATGATCCACACGGGGGATGATGGTGGTGTGGACAAGGGAGATGACCTGATTCTGGATGTATTTTGAAGGTAGAGCCAACAGGATTTCTTGACAGACTGAGAGAAAGAGAGGGGTCAAAGATGACCTCAAGGCTTTTAGCCTGAGAGACTGGCAGGATGGGTTTGCCATCAAGTGAGATGGGGAAGGTTGTGGGTAGAGTAAATTTAGGTTCTGGGGGAGATTCGGGTGTTCAGTTTTTGATGTCAAGTGTGAGATATAGCCAAGTGGAGATATCAAGTAAGCAGTTAGCTATTCAAGCCTGGAGTGGGAGAGTGAGAGATGTGACTGAGCTACAAATATACTTTTGAGGGTCAGTGGCATATGGCTGGTATTTAAAGCCAGGACATTGCACGAGATCACCAGGAAGGGAAAGTAAATAGAGAAGAGGAATGAGGACTGAATGCGTTCCAACATCGAGAAGATGGAGAGATGAGAAAGCAGCTGAGGAGCTCCAGGTAGGAGCAACCAGTAAGGGAGATGAAGAAATAAGAGCATGGAAGCCAAGTGAAGAACGTATCAAAGTGGAAGACACGATTAACTGTGTCAGATGGGCTGATACAGCAGGAGGGGAAGCAGAGCACTGAGCACCACATGTAGCCGGATCATTGGTGCTCTTGGCAAAGGCTGTTTGGGTGGAGTGGTGGAGGCTAAAGGCAAGATGGGATGGAGGTACTCCAGTTGACCAAGAGGTGATGTGAAAGACTATCTCAAGAATGGAAAACTCCATCTGCACATACTCTCAACGGTCCCTCCTAAATATCTCCCAAGTCTTTCCCCTCTTTCCATCCTGACTGCCACCAGCTGAGCCTAGGCCACCACCATTTCTCCCCTAGATGGCAGAAACATCCTCTTAACTGGGCTCTCTGCCTCCAATGTGGCCCCTCCAACCTCTTCTCAACATTGCAGCCATTGTGGTGTTTCTAAACTTGAAATCTTATCCTGTCACTCCTCCACTCATAACCCCTCAAAGGCTCCCCTGTGTCCTCAAGATCAAGTCCAGCCTTCTTATCATGGTCTTTCCAGTGTGTTCCTGCTACTCTCCATGTCATACTCCATGCCCCAGCCAGCATTTTCGGTTCCTTTCTGCCTCCCAAGTTTGGTAAATGTTTCTCCCCCTAGAACGCTCTTGTCCTCAGAATCCTCCAGACCTTTTGTAACTCCTACTCCATAGTCAGGTCTTAGCTTGAATGTCACTTCCTCCAGAAATCTTCCCCTGACCAACTCACCACGCCATTGCAAATCCAGGTCAGAGTTAGGTGCCATTGCCAGCACCTTGTGATTCCCCCATCTACTATTATTACTATTTGGAACTGTATTATTTGAGACTGTAAAATTCTGTGAAGACAGAGCTTGCCATTGTATCACGCAGACATAACACAATCCCTGACTTCTAGTAGGCGTTTGATAAATATCTGTGGAATGAATGGCTGAAAGGACAAATGGTGAGTGTATGATCCCGTTAAAATAGAGACAGATAATTGTAAGGCAGGCAATAAAACTAAATGCAGATACCAAAAATTATTTCTAACATGAAATATGGTCTTGTAATAATCCATAATCTGGAACCCAAACTCCAGATGTTTTTAAGGAGGAAGAAGAATTGGTTGTGAGAGATGTGAGAGAAGAGATGATGGCACATCTAGAACGCAAAAGGTGCTATTTAGATATTTGGAGAAATGCAGGTTAATATTTTTTATTTTGAAGGTAACTAGTAGTCAGATTTTAAGTAAGATGCATACTTCCAAAATATAAAAGATGTACACAAAGAAAATAGAAACCTGTGTATCAGAAATCAGACAACAAAGGAAGCAAGCATAAAAAATCAGAAAGAACATAATGAGATAGAAGTAAGACCAAATAGATCATTTATAGCAATAAATATAAATTTCTTAAACTAGTGTATTACCAGTACAGACTCTCAAATGCTTTAAAATGGAGTGAAACAAAAGGTTAAAAATAAAGAGTGGGCAGAGGTAATTCTAGCAAAAACAAACTAAAAATCCAATGATGTGTTGACATCAGCAAGCAACAGAGAAGAATTCCAGGGAAATGTGCATGATGAGGGAAGAAAGGATTTATTTGACAGTGACAAAGGACACAGTCCATCGGGAAGAGATGACTATTATGGACCCGTGATTATGTTAAAATAGAGAAACTGACTGAAAAATAATAATTGTAGGCGATTTTTAATGTATTTCTCAGTCTTTCACAGATCAAGTGGGCCAAAAAAATAATGCATTGAAGCTTCAAGTCATAAATGTGCAAATACACGTTGAACTTTGAATCCTGTGAACAGAATGCAACTTGTAGTGCTCCAAAAGCAACATCATTTGAATCCTTACTGCAGCACACTAGAAAATGAGGAGCAAAAGGTTCATTTTAAAAATAACCTTTTGAAAATTGCATAGCACACACCTAAATAACTAAAGCACCAATAGTTACTTAATTGCAGACTATTTTAGAGAAAAAGACAATGAGAAGTTTTGAGACTGTGCCTCAAAACTTATGGCTGTGACCACACCTCCGTTCAAAGGAAAATCCATGCCATTTTAAAAGTGACTTTTATTATGACTCCAGGAAAAAAGTGTTACTAAATTACCTGAGCAGTCAATCCAAGGAGTTGGAAAGAGAAACAAAGATTAATCATCTGGGATTAATAATCCCGGAGAAAGGCATTAATAAGGATAAAGGCAAAAGTTAATGGATTAGAATATTTTTAAAGAGAACTGATCAACAAAATCCAATAGCTGATTCCTTTTTTAAAAAAATGATTAAAATAGACAAAATTCCAGTAAGACTAAACATGAAAAAAAATTGAGAATACAATTACAGTGAGTTTCAAATGAGAAGGGTGCTTATTCCTAGATACAGTGGCCATGTCTCCCATCCAGATTTACTCTTCACCTGCATGGACACATCCACAAGGCTTCTGCCTTCCTGGGTTTCGCCAGTGCAGTCTCCCAGAAGCAGGGGAAGGAAAGAGAGTGAGGTCAGAGGATGTATTTGCTTGGCCCCTCTCTGCTTCATGCTGGCCCCCACCGAGGATCACTGCTCCTGGTAAGACAGCCCCCCTGACTCTCCATCCTGCAGGTGCAGGAGTGGAAATGGCTCTGCTATGAACCCCACTGTCCCCTGGAGTCCCCCTGCTCTTACAGCTGGCTGAATAGCCCCTGTATCAGTAAACCCTCTGCAATAATGCTATATCGAAGGTGCGTCTGTTTCCTATTGGAACCCTGACTGATACATACACAAAGCTAAATTTCTTTAAAATGAAGATTGTTTTCCAGGAAAATATAGATTAACAAAGTTGATTCAAGAAGAAGTCAAAACCAAATATGCCAGTAACCGTGGAAGAAATTGCAAATATCAAATTATTACCTGCAGCTAAAGGCCAGGCTTAGATGATGTCAAATCAAGATCTATTCTGCCTTCTTAATTTCAATAGTTATCTACTTTTTTAAATCTTCCAGAGTATTGAAAAGATAGACATTTTCTCAGATAGTTTTACTAAGTTAACATAAAGGGATATTAAAACCTGACAATAATAGCTCGAAAAACTAAAACTATAAACCAAATTTAGTTATTAAAAGTGATGCAAAAATCTTAGCAAATTGAATCTGCCATTATATTTAGAAGAATAGCCAAATAGAGTCTGTTTCATGAAGGCAAAAATGAGTCAATATTGGAAAATCTTTTTGTATCAACTTGGTTAGAAAAAGGCAAAAAAATAAAATTAAATCCTAAAATTTGTAGTAACCTAGGAATAGAAAGATATTTTCTTAACTTAGAACAGAGTATCTGATGAAACTAATATCCAAGATTATATTTTTGATAAAACATTAGAGACAATCCTATTAATATTAGGAATAAGATGATGATGGCTGCCATGAACACTGTTATTTAACATTGATTTTTAAAGCTCTAATCAATGTAATAAGACAAGAAAAATGAATATTAATATTGAGGAGACAATACTGTTTGCAAAAATGATTGTCTACGTGAAAAACCACCTTAATAAATAGTGCACTTACAAATCAATGAAAAAAAGAACAGAATATAGAAAAAATGAGCAAAACACATAATTTAGCAATTCTCTAAAGAAGAAAGACATACGGTCAACCAAAACAAAAGTGAATATTGCATATATTACCTGTCAAATTTAAACAACTAATGAGATGCTTTGGGTGGGGTGAAAGAGACACTCTCATACTCAATTCTTCAAAAAGTGTACCAATTTACACACTTAAAATTTGACAGTATGTTTTAAAAGTTATAATGTACATCCTCTTTGAGCCTGCAATTCTACTTCCAGGAATTCAGTGTCAGTATCTAAATAAGAGTGGTCAGAGGCAGAAGGAGATAGAATTATGTTCAAGGATGCTCATTGTTTAAAATATCAAAAAATATTGAGGCAACTTAAATAGCTAATTCATTGAATACATTATGATATATTCATAAAATAAAATATGGCCACTAAAAATGATGTTAAATGCTCATTTATAATTTTCGAATTGTTCACAATCTATTTTGAATGGACAAAAATCGTTTCAAAATAATATGCACAGCATCAACCCTTTTTGTTATACATATTAATTTTTTGTCTAAATGCATAAAACAGTGCACACAAAATGTTAATAGTGGTTATCTCTGAACAAAGAACTATAAATTTTTTATTTCTCTTTTCTGTATTTTAAAGGAGTTTTAGGTATGAAAGAAGCTAGGCAAGTTGTAAAGGAAGTGATCATATTGAGTGATTTCAATACTTTTTTCTGTCTGGCTCTGTGTTCAGGGAGCCCCAGGGAGCATGCTCGGCTTGGGCTTAGCTATTGGCCCCGACCATGGTCTCCTGTAGATATTCGGTGCCTCATCTTAGAAAAATTGCTTAACCTCAGTTTTCTCAACCAAGAAATAAGAAGAACAATTTTACAACACTTGGTAAATCTTAAAAGCAGAGAAGTGTGACATTGCCCCGCCCCTCCCCCAGATCAATTCTGAATTTGATCAAGCTTCTAAATCCAACTGCTCATTGACAGAAAGCAGAGAAAGGGCAGCGTGTTCAAAAACCCCCCAGGATACAGTCAGGAAAATCCCAACAGTGGGAAACTCCACAGGACAAATAACCCGGTTTCTTTAACAAGTAAATCACATGAAACAAAAAAGAGGGATCTAAAAATACGTCATCTCAACCAATCTCACCGTGCTGGCCTTATTTGGATTCCTATTCAAACAAATTATTTTTTCTAGCATAACGGCGTTTAAGAGAAATCTGTGAATTTCAGCACTGACTATAAATTAGATGATGCTAGAACTGTTGTTAATTTCTCAGCTGTTATGATAACACTGTTTATGTTTCTTCTAAAGGCTCCTTTAAGAGACACACTGAAATAGTTACAGATGAAATGATAGGATACATTGAATTTTCTTTAAAATAATATTAGCAGGAGGGGATGGGGGTGTGGACGGGGCAGGACTGGCCATGGGTGGAACGTGGGTACCTGGGGCCTTATCATGCCATTTGTCTACTTTTGCGTACATTCAAATTTCTCCATAACAAAAAGTTTATTTTTAAAAAGCGAATAGTTCCCATCTTTATGATGAAGCCAATGGACTTGAATTATAAATTGACAAATAAGGAAATAGGAATCCTTTGCCAGTGGGCACTATGAAAATAAAATGGAAAGGCAAAGTTGAGAGGAAATTCAACGGCCAAGCAATTCTTCTCCCCCAATTTCCTGACATATTAGAAAACTGAGGTAAGAAATTGGGAACACCATCCTTGGCCAAACTTCCTCCCAGCAGAACCTCATTCCTTTTCTCTGAGCAGCTCTCCAGAGGCCAAGAGAGTGTGCCAAGCCAGAAATATTCCTCCTGGGAATTTGAACGCTTAGCGCCTTGCCCAGACTTGCCATGAGGATAAGATGGGCCCCTTGCTGCCTTGTGCTCATCTGTGAACTAACCGCTGTGGTCCTTGAACAAGCCTGCTGTACTGTTACTGTGATTGCTCCTGTTCCCTTTGTGACCGAGGCGTGGGGAGTGGTGGAAGTGGGATGCAGACACACCCTCACATCTCCCCATTCTTTCCCCGCACGGACCCAAAACCCAGTCTGCCAGCCCAGTCTCCCCATCTCCCACCAGGTGCTGAAGACCTGCGCATCCGCGCCTGAAGTCGTCGAGGTCCTTTTCAACTCTTACCCTCAGCTCCGCGTGTCGGAGTCCTGGAAGGAGGCGATTCCTGAAGAAGTGTTTGAGGTAAGGAAACGGCTCTTCCTCCCCCCTTGAGTACAGAATTGTTGTCTGTCTCTGCCTACCCCTGGGTGGCGTTCTGCACAAACATCCAGGTGAGTATAAACCATCTGAAGAAGGAGAGAGAAGGGGAAATGGGGGGCGTGTTTGAGTTTTTCTGGTTTTCTCCTAGAGGCTCAGTAATCAGTCAGCCAAAAGCCTTTTATGAGAGCTGGGATGCTATTGGCTGCAGAAGACTGACTCCCACTGGCTTGAGGAATGTCAGGGCTCGAGGAACCAGTGTCCAGAGACGGGTGGGCGGCAGAGGTTCTGGCTCCTGTGTGTCCTTCATCTGCTTAGAGCTTAAGATATCACCAGGCAGCTGCGGGCCCTACAGCTGTACACGACAGAGTCCACCGTGGCTATCGATTGAGAAAGAGAGAACATGTGTTTTTTCTGGAAGCCTCTAGAAGATTTCCCCTCGGGTTTCATTGACTTGAGTCCCATGCACATTACTGAATAGCATATGGGCTGTGCCCAGGGAACAGGGCAGAGCAGAATTCAAGGAGATGACCTGTATTCTCTGAAATCACCCAAAACAGAGTTTCCCTAGACTCAGCAGGAGCTGCTCTTTAGAAAAGTGTACAGACTCTCTTGGTGGAGGGGGCTTTGAACAGACGGTGCTTCTCCCTGTATTGGGGTCCTGTCTGGTACCAGGTGGCCTGGAAAGGATCAACTGTGTGGTATGGGGTCTTCTGCTAGGAAAGAAAGGTCTGTTAGTTCCACGTGCACGGGCTGATGTCCCACCCACCTTCCTTTCAGATGCACCAGCCTTTCTACAAGTCCTTCTTTGCGTTGGCCCACACCCCGCGCTGTCTGCAGCATCTCTGCCGCTGTGCCATCCGGAAATTGTTTGGCAAAAATTGCTTTTACTTCATACCCCTGCTCCCATTGCCGAAGTCCCTGCAAAATTATCTCCTTTTGGAGCCAGAAGGTGTTTTGCATTGAAAACCAGAGCATTTGGACTAAGGCTCGAGTCCTCATCTTTTCTTTCCGTGGGGGCTGCGTGGCGAGGAGAGCGCCGAGGGTGGGACGTCCCACTCTGCCTGGCGGATGCACAGACCTCGCCAAGCTTCAGGTTCACCTCGGGATGGAACTGGTAATAAAAGCCCTTTCTGCCTCTCCACGTTGCTCGTGAGGATGGAAACTGTGACTATCCTAGTCTTGTATCAGAAAGCACCTTCCAACAAAAGTTGAACTAAAAGGTAGAAGTATTTTTTTCAAGGTTTGTCTCCCACCCCCAGTGGGTTAGCAACGTGCATGCTGCCCGCCAGCCTCAGACCCTCTGCCTCATGGGAAACGTCCCACCCCTTCTAGAGCTCGGCCACCTGGAAAGACTGTCCCCAACACATGACAGATGTACACGTTTAGAGAGGGCACCTGCTTGCATAACAAGAGCGCCTCCCCAGGAGCCCACTGGTGCTTCCAGCACAAGACCGTCCAGAGCTCCTAGAGGATGATGGCGGGGTGGTGAGATGGACATTCTGATCCTACATGAGTCTGCTGTCTGACCCCCTCAGCAGACCCCAGCTGATCCAGCTCCGGCAAATAGTCCAGGCAGCCAGATGCCAGGAGTAGACACAAGTTGACAGAGGTTGCCATCAGCTCAGCCGAGCATCCATAACAAGAGAGATGTTCGAAAGGTCTAGGACTATGTAAACCATGTCTTCTATTTTCTCTCTTCTGGTGCTTTGACTCTGGGGCCTTGCTGACGCTGGAGGGCCGGCCCCTCCCAGGGTGAGCCAATCCCTGGGGATAGTCAACAACTCGCCCCCAGCGGTGCTTTTCAACCAATCAATGCAGAGCTCATCCCAGCCGCCTCCTTTGTTGGGCTTTCACACTCTGGGCGACAGTCCAACCCAGGGCCACGTGCCAGACACTGGGGACAGCCCCTCTGCCCCAGATCCCCCTGAAATTATTCAAACTAGCCAACCCTAAGCCTGTCTACCCTGCCTCGACCGTTCCTTCCACGGAAACCATGGTAAAGCTCCTGCCCACATCCCCTCCTCCACCTCCTGACCAACCCTGGTGCTTCCCCACGTGGCCCCTGAGGCGTGGCGTGTCCCTTCTCTCAGGAATGGTGAGTAATAAACTCTCTTTTCAATGGCAGTCATCTCCTGATCTGTTGGCCTTACTCGACCTCAAATTTTCTACTCAACACCATATTTTAGAACAAGGACCCTTTATGGTCATCCTCTGAGGATGAGCAGTGGCTCCATTTTTTCCATTTTGAGCCAGTGCAAGGTGCTGCCAGGCGAGCCTCAGAGGGGGCAGGGCACGCTCTCCCATTGCAGCATCTGGAACGGGGTTCACATCCTGCCGATGATAGCAGGATAAGGGGGGATGTTGTGTGCACCATGAGCGAAGCCCACTGTGGGGGTGAAAGGGGGCCAGGAAGGGCCCACCC
Organism: Equus caballus; assembly: GCF_041296265.1. NCBI lineage: Eukaryota > Metazoa > Chordata > Mammalia > Perissodactyla > Equidae > Equus > Equus caballus. The sequence continues at coordinate 22,567,441 of NC_091689.1, read as the reverse complement.
AGTGAGAGTGGGCATGTGAATGGGCAGTCAGGCTGAACCTTGGTGAGTGGTCAGATTTCAACTCAGATTTCAACATCCACCTCCACTGCCTTCAGCTGACCCAGCCCTATCCTGCCCTTTGAGATGGACAGCTCAGCTGACCTAGAGAGGCCACATAAACACAGCTTCAGGACCCCTCCCACCCCCACCCCAGGCTGATGGCTCTCCTCAAGCCCCCCCAAACAGACCTTCAGGAGCCACCACTGGATCAAAAGAACTTGAGTGAAGGCAGGAAAGTGCAGGGCACAGTGGAGAAAGAGTGACCTGTCCACCTGGAGAGGAGGGTCCCCGTGTGACAGCTGGAAGGAGGTGGATCAGGAGGGTCTCGGCTTCCACACCCGGGATGCTGGACTTCACTGGATGAGCTGTGAGGAGCCAGGCGGGCAGATGTAGTCAGATGGGGCTCTATGGAGAGTCCTTTGTCCTGGAAAGGGATGCAACACACTGGAGGGCGGGGAGGAGCCCTTGGCGACACCCTGGAGATGGGGCTTCACATCCTGGCTCCTCCACTGAGCAAGAACCGTCACTCGACATCAGCAGAGAGCTGCCCATCGGGAGAGTGAAATCATCTTCGCCTCTCTCACGGGGTCAGGACTCAGTGAGCTAACTGATGTAAGGCAGGGCTTCACGCTAAAGGGACCTTGTTGAAATACAGATTCCAGCACCAGAGTCTGGGGGGGGGCCCCGATTCTGTGAGTCTGCGAACTTGAATGGTACTGACAAGCTGGGGTGACTGGGGTGGTTGTTTACCCTGGTCTCTGACCCCACCAAACTCAGAGATGGCAAAGCCCCAGGCCCAGAGCCAGCCCAGAGACAGAACTCAATAAATGGTTCCTTCTATTCTCATGATTGTTTCATTATTAGAAGAGGAAAATAGCCTAATATTGGAATAAAAAGGGTAAAAAATGGAAAAGCAAAGCAATGGTATTACCAAGGACAAATAAGAAAGGGAAGAATGGGGGCTGGCCCAGTGGCAGAGTGGTTAAGTTTATGTGCCCTGCTTTGGTGGCCCCGGGGTTCGCAGGTTCGGATCCCAGATACAGACCTACACACCGCTCATCAAGCCACGCTGTGGTGGCATCCCACATACAAAATAGAGAAAGAGTGGCACAGATATTAGCTCAGCAACAATGTTCCTCAAACAAAAAAGAGGAAGATTAGCAGCAGATGTTAGCTCAGGACCAATCTTCCTCACCAAAGAAAAAAAACAGAAGAAAGGTAAGAGTGGTGAGAAATACAGCCACAGCAGCCACGGAGGAGCCCTGTCCTCACTAGGTTTTGCAAATTAGAATCCGAGCGAACACACTTGCCTACAGCATGTCGTCCAGCCATGCCTCTCCATCCCACCCACCTTAGAAAACAGACTGGTTGCATTTCTAAAATGCATTAAATTTTAATAATGTTTTGGAGTCCTGGAACAAAGTACAACTCTTTGAAAACATATGGACTTTATATTTCTAAAAATCTGATGAATAATGACCATGATTAGGTTTCCCAAAACACGTTTTTCCCCCAATTATAACTTAAACACAACGTGGTTCTCACAGCCGCCTGAAATCCCACCATTATGGAGGAATTCTTTCTTTATTATTCATTATTTCTACTCCCAGGAATTTTCTTTTGTAATTCAGATGCTCCCAGGAAGAGCCAATCCATGAAGTCCCATAGGTTTAAACGGCTCACTCATCGATTCACCATTCACTCGTTTGTTCTTCCCTTTAACCAACCCTGGTGGAGCCTGCTGGGGCGGCTGCTGGAGGGACTTGGGCACACCAGGACAGATGTGGGCAGGAAGGGCTCCCGTCTTGGCCACTTTCTCCCTGGGGTCGTCTCTTCCTGGAATGGGGGCTGCCTGTTCCCAGGGCAGGTGGCAGTTTGGGCACTTAGCAGCTGCTCTCATCTCTGCATCCTACACGCGATCATGTGACTCCTACGATGAGCGCCTGCCCCACCAGCCAGTCCCGTGTGACATGTGTCCAGTAGCTCCAGTCCAGTACTCTTGGCCAACACGGACCCACGTGCAACGGGAACACAGCAATGAACTGAACCATCTAAGATGTCAGGAGCCCTTCACGCTGCTGCTGACTCATCAGGAACATGACCTCGCAGCTGCTCCAGAATAAGTAGGTAATAAACTGACACTAGAAATTAGTCCTGAATCACCTGGGTCCTAGTGGCTGTCCAGATGTGCTAAATACAGTTCTTGAATTATGGCTGTGACTGCAATGGGACAAAAATGGCGAGTGTGACTGTTTGGGCCTATCTTAATCATCAAAGGGGATGCACTTCATTCATAGTTTTGCAGAATTTAATTACTGCTGGCGATTTGCTTTGTTAAGCAAAAAATTTGTTCTTTCAGGGACTGTGTCTAGCTGTGCTCTATGCTACATGTGTTAGGAAGTTCTGAGGTTAAGGGGATTTGCGTAATTCCACATGGATAAGAAGGAGGAAGAGGAGGAGCAGGAGTGGAGGGGGGGGAGGACAAGACTGAAGACAGAAGTGAGGAAGGGAGAGAGTAAGTTGAGATAAACACCCAAAAAGACATTCTACTTTGAGGCTAGAATTATCCTGGCTGACTTCTTTTCCAGTAAACAAAATATACCCTGGTCAATTTTTTTTCTTTTCTTTTGGTGGGGAAGATTGGCCCTCAGCTAACATCTGTGCCCGTCTTCCTCTGTTTTGTATGTGCGATGCTGCCACAGCATTGCTTGATGAGTGATATGTAGATCTGTGCCCGGGATCCCAACCACCAAACCCCCGAGCTGCCAAAGTGGAGCATGCAAACTTAACCACTATGCTACTGGGCCAGACCCTACTCTGGCAATTTTTTTATTAAAGGGTCTAAAAACGTTTTCCGTTCTAACATGATTTGCATTGGACATCATTACTTTTCTCTTTGAGTATATTATAAAAACTCAATTCCATAAGACCTAAATTGTTTTCGTAAATTTCAAATTTAGTTTTTAATGAGAAGCATCCACATGGCTCAAAATTCAGAAAGTAACAAAGGGTAAATGCTGTTTCTGCTGAAAAAAGATGAGGAGGAATATTTTCCCTCCAACTTTATTGACTCTGCTCCTTGTTATCTGACCACAGAGAATCCAAAGATACACAAGTGTGTTTCTCCACCAACAATGGTCCTGAGGTGCTTTGCCTCTTTCCATCCTGCCTAACTTGAATCCAGGATGAAATGTGCACAGCACAGCAGGATAGACAGACATGCTCCACAGCCCACAGACAATCAGCACCCGGACGTGGCATCAGGTGACGTGTCATGTTTGCAATTCTGAACGCAGCACTGGGCTTATACATCTAGTGTATTTGTGTCCGTTTAACTTTCAGTTCCGTGATAATCATCACTTCAGCATGTTTTGAAGAAAATCAAAACCACTGAGTCTTCAGGAAGCATTTGTTAACCCCAGGAACTGTATATAATCGTCACATTTTCAATGTCCTAAATAACCCTTTAGACACACGGTGATGGGCCCGGCTGTTGAACTTTTGCAGAGAACACTTAACCCTCTACAAAAATGCTATAAAATATAGGCTTGGAGAATGAGCTGGTCTGCTCCAGTGACTGGTCCTGATGCGGGGCATCTGAGAGGATGCTTAATCACTGTAATTGCGGATGTCATCAGCTTGCCAAGTGCTTTTCATGTCGTAAGGGCTGCCCAAGGACCAAGTGATAAGCCAGGAGTAGTGCATCTTTTATTCCATTATTTCAAGAATAAATTACTCCTCAGGCAAATTTTCTATGTTCCCTTGGGATATTCAGAAGCTCCGAAGTTTCCATTAGGATCAATACCGCATCTTATTTGGGGGGATTTAAGTATATGTTGAGAGCCATCAAAACACTTTTCAAACTCCAGGACTTATCTTGAAATTGTCAACCGTTTTCTATTTCAAAACCAAAATTAATTTCTTTAAATTGCTAAAATAAGCCTGAGGTCAATTTCTAGAGCCAGGCAGGCGGATCACCGTATTGAAATAATTCATTTTCAGAGAGTCCTGCAGGTGGCGCCATACGCAAACGATCTTACCCTGCCCGCCGCCCTGCTCTCCCAGAATTAAAGAGAAAACGAGATTTTAGCTCCCATGATAAAGGGGAGGAGAGCATAGAAAAACTATAGAATCATGACGTATCCTATAGAATTGTGTTGCTATAATAAAGAATTCAGTAATTAAAATATTGATTATGGAATTGCCTACTTCCTTTGTATTAAATATGCGCATTTTATAGGCAATGTGTTTATAAATAAATATAATTTTCAGCTGACTCTTTTATGATGCCATAATGACAGCCCAATCCTCATTTGTGTGTTAAACGTGTTCTTTAGCAAAATTATACATTCACCACTGCAATGTAACTAGCTGGCTTTTCTGCCTTCATCTAATCTTCCAGAATGGTATTTCTGCAGCCTTAACACTCTGCTTAATCACTCCAATAAAAAGAGTAAATTTCTTTGTAATGCAGTTTGTAAGCAATAAACACGATTGAGAATGCAGTATTTGCTGTCGACTATGTTTAACGCAGGGTTTTAATTCGGGGTGTAATTATTCATTTGGTAGACGCTTTCTGCGGCCACATTTCTTTTCCCTGCTCCAAAGAAAGTTGGTAAGTCTGGAAAACGTGGGGAAACCGGGTATCTGCGTACTTTATGCAAGCCAGAGTTTGATGCAGATGTTATGGAAAAAGAACATTTTTTTTATCTGCTAAAGACAGGAGGTCACATTAACTCGTAATACAGACACATAAAAATGTGATTATGGCTTCTAAACAGAACGCAGTAGGCTCCTAGTTAACACAATGAGATTTCTAGGAAGTGATGCATAAATTCTTCAAAAATGACACATTTCTCACGTTTCCTTCCAATTAAATTACTGAGGCAGCTAACAGCGATGAGCACAAAGTACGGGGGTAAAATGAGGGTTTTCTTCTGGTAACTGTGAAAGTATATTTTTATGAGAAGCAGTTAATATTAAGCTATTATTTTTCAACGGTGCTGGAAGGGATGTCTTGAGCCTTTCTTGCGCATCTCTCTCCAGAAGAGTCTGCTCCCTTTGTTTCTTGGGTTTGCAAAGAGGAAGAGAGAATTGCTCCTCTGGGTACCGCCCCCACCCTAGTCTCTAGAGTGAAAGGGGCCAGCCCGGAAAGGGATCCCAGGTGTCAGTCCTAGGGTCTGGCCCAATCGCTGCCCAGAGGCCTGCGGACGGCCACGGGACTCAAGAGTGCCAGGCCGTGGGCGGGGAATGTGGGGCCGGCACCCACCCGCGATTCGCGAACACGCGGGGTCTCCAGATGCTTCGCGCCGCGCGGGGGTTCGCGGCCCAGCAGGGGGTTCTTGGGGTTGGGGGGAGGGGAACGGCCTGCTCAGGGCAGCCCGCGGAGCCCCCCTCCCAGCGGGCCTGGGGGGCGCGGGGATCCAGCCCCACCCTCCCAGCCCCGCTCTCAGGGCCATGGGGTTCAGTGCCGAGCCCCGCGAAGGAGGCCAGAGGCGCGCGGGGCCTCCCGGGGTGGCGGCGGCGGCGGGGGAGGCAGGAGGGGGCGTCGGAAGACAAAAGGCTGTGAAGCTTTAAATTCAAAAAGATGTTTTTGAAAGCCTCGTCCTGGGGTTTGAAAGGCGCACCGAGGACAGCGGCAGAGCGATCCCAATCAGAAATGCGATTTGAAGCCCTAATGAACTTGATTGCGTGAACATTTATAATCCCCCATGGCCCTAAATGAAATCAGATATAATCAGAAGATACAGGGAAGGGAGTGTTTACAGCCGACGCCGGGCGGCTGCGGGACGGGGAGATGCGGCCCCGGTATTGATGTCGAAAATGATGGATAACGCGGGAATGGCAAATATACTATTTGTCTAATGGCTCGGCAATTAAATTCTCCTGTAAATGACCCATGCCTCATTTCATCCTAATCTATGGAATTTTGATTGAATTCGTCAGCTCTAATTGAAAAATACTGCACTTTAATGTCCGCATTGCAGTTTGAGAACGAGAGTGGTTTTAATGAGACAGTGCCCCCTGACCCGGGAATATTTGAGACTTTTATTCGGAATTTAAAGCCAGAAGATTGCTCCACTGAGCGCCGCGTTTCCTCTCCTGTATCCTCGTCCATCTATCTCCAGACGCGATTTCAGAAAAGCACTTGGGGATAAATGCGCCCCCGACCTTCGCGCCCCTTCCCCGGGATCAGAGCGGGCGCGGGCTCTGGGCGGTGCAGTGGCGGGGGGCGCTCAGAGGAGAGGTCTGCCGCCTCCCCGGGGCCCAGATGCCCCGCCCCCCTGCCGTTTGGCCCTCGGGCCCCAGCGCGGGCCAAGGCTTCCGCTTTCGGGGATCAAACCCAGGCGTCCCCCCCGGAGGAGGAGGCCCAGCTGCCGGCGACCCGCGCACCCAGTAATGGGGCCGGCCTCCGACGCGCTTTATATGCAAATGGGGAGGCGAAGCCATCCCTGAGAAATTAGCTACTTGCTGAAGCATATTTACTAGATTGAAATGAGTTAAAGAGAAACATTTTAAGTCGTGCAAACGAGATAATTGGGCCACATTAAAACTGGAGAGGCTTGCTCCTTTCAAAAAAAAAAAAAAGGAACCTATTGGGGGCGGTAAAAGCGTGCCTCCCCCCACCTGAAACGAGGAAACGATGCCCCGGCTGCTCAGAGACTCGAAGGCCGGGAGCGTGCGGGACCCTCCCCGCGGAGACCGCAGCGCGGCGCGGCTGGGGCAGGACTGGGGCAGACGCGCCCTCCCGCTCCGCGGGGCCGATCCCGACCGTGACCCGAAGGGGGCGCCCTGGAGCTAGGGTCCTGTCGCGCGAGCTGAGCCGCTGGGGCGGAGGGGCGGGGTCAGCCCTTGGTCCTCCTCCCGCTGCTCGCGTCCCGCCCCCCAGCCTCCTGCACTCCCCAGTGCCCCGCGGTGTTCAAACCTCCGACGGTGGGGTCGGGATGGGGGCCCTGGGGAGACAGAGTTTGGGGCGAAGCAAGAGGCCAAAGGGCGCGGGTTGCCAGCCCCCTCCCCCAAAAAGGAATGTATTTGAGGTTTGTTTAGCACATAATTTAAAATAAAATACTAATCTAAAATGACATAGAAGTCATCTCCTTGGAAACGCAGCGCCTTGCGCCCCTCTCGTGCTGAACTTGGGGATGAGAGCCACCACAGAGGAACGCTCCCAGGGCCGGGGACGGTCTCTGCGCCTCTGTCTCCATTTGTGCAAAGGGGATGTCGCTGCGCCGACCGGGGGCGGCGCTTTAGGACCGCCCTCTTCCCGCGGAGGCGTCGTGTGTTCTTAAATACTGTAGTGCATCCTGACCCACCGGTGGCCTGTGGTTTGTTTTGAAATGCTCGAGAGTCTGGTGATCAGAGGCTGCTCTCATATTGATATTCTCACTCCGAGCGCACAGACTTGCGCCCCTGGCACCCGGCAGTCTGCAGCGCCCCGGGGCTGGCGGGAGCGCTGGGTAGTTAGCTGCCCTCCCGAGCGTCCGCTGTGGGCCAGGCGCCCTGCCATGGCGTGCTGCGTGGTCTGTCTCAGCCCCTGCGACAACCCGTGACGTTGCCGCTGTATTAATGATCCATGTTTTAGGGACCCAGTCAGGCCTCCAGCAAGAAAGAGCCGGGATTCCCGCCCACTACGCAGATGGAACAGCAGAGGCCAAGGTGAGCTGGGCGGTGTTCCCAGGCCCCTCGGGCCCACAGTCAAAGGGTTTCTTATCCTTCTGTTCCCAGGCCCTGCTCAGGATGAGTCAGAGCCAGGAGAACCTTGCATGGCTTTTGAAGAGAGCCGAGGTGGGTTTTCTATTATCAGGTCCAAAATTTGATCCCATTTCTTAACACGGTGTGCAATCACAGAGGTGTGATTCCCGCCCCTCCCGCCCGCCCCCGTCTGTGACAAAGGCTTCTCTTGTGGCCTAGACGTTCATAATGAAAAGAAATTGGGAATCTCTTTCTTGTGCAATTGTAGGCATGAAAAAAGGTAGACGTCTCGGCCCTTCCAGTCCCGGGAGAAGCAGGGGAGCCGCGCAGGGGTCTGCTCCCTGGGACTGGGAAGCCCTAGCAGGCCGTAAAGCAGATGCCGTTACCCACATGGCCCATAGGGGGCGCTCTGCACACCCACGGTGTTTTTCAGGCTAATAGTTTTGAAATCACGAATCCTCAAATAAAACTGTTTCCTGCCATTCCCTCATTAATTTATTAAAATACATAATACATATGTGTCTCGGTTACAGATATGAAATAACTTTGTTTGATTGTTAAAATAAAAAAGTGCCGTGTAAAATTTGGCTTGCAGAATAAATTATTCCGTTCATTACCTTTTAAAGTATAAATTTCCAAAATAGCTTACAATATCCTGAATGAACCGAATTTGAAAGTTCTTTGGGTTAGAATGAAGTTGAACTTTAAGAGGTCTCTCGTGTCTTAAGTTTTCCCGGGTTTTCTTGTTTTGTATTGTCTGCAATTTAAGTGGATCTGAGAGAAACTTGAGAACAGGGGGGGAAATTATAATAACCGAGAGATAAGCTAGGAATGTCATAGCAACAAGTAGATTCTAAAATACTCATCTTCTCTAAATAAATAAATAAATAAAAGGAGGGAACTGGTGAGATGGGGGGGAGTCCCTGAACACAGTGAATCCATCCGATTGGTCATGTGATGCCAAATCACCCTTATTTCCTGAGCCTTTATGGTCAATTTCTGCTCTTTCTGAAGCTTCGTGTTGGTTACTGTCACAGACTTCGGGGAACAGAAGGTTTGTCCCGGTGGAGACAAGCAGGACTGCTTCTGGCTTCGGTGGTTTCCCAGCAGACACTAGTTGTCCTCACGTGCCCAGGAGAAGGAGAGCTGGGGGCAGACGGTCCGGATGAGGCCCATTCACCAGCCCTCGGGTCCGTCCCTGTCCTCCAGGGCCGCTCTGCTGTAGCCTGGTCTGCACAGGCAGCCATGGAAGCCCCCAGAAGCAGCCCCCGCCCCCAGTCCGTCTTCTGGTGTCAATGGCAATGTCCCCTGTGGGTAGCAATCACCTCAGCATGACCCACCTCAGTCTACAGGGGTGAAGGAGCTACAGGAAAACCTTCCCCTTGCGGGGGTGTTTTATCATCATCCTGCAGAATAAATACTGGAGTGCAGGATACGAACTCCCTCTCTGTAACTCTCTGCTCACCATTGAAAAAAAAAAAGAAAGAAAAACAGTCTCTCAACAAACACACACACAAGGGCAACATGCCTCATGCAAAATGTTTCCATTCCCTGCAAAACCCAGAAGTGTCCCCTAGGGAGGTGTGGGGACAGCATTCTGAAGTTTTCTGGATTTTTCTCAGTGCGGTCAAAGGAATCCTGTCTCCTCATCCCCTCATCTTCCCGTGTGATCTACACTCGCCCTGGCACATTGGTCCCTGGATGAAGATACTTCCTGGTGTCACAGTCCACTCTCTATCTTTGCTCTCAGTTCCTTCTTTCCCCAAAGTTTGGGGACTCCAGGTTGTACCCATAAAGGAGACATAATGGTTGGCAGCAAAGTCATACAAATGGCAAAGGGAGGAATTCCACGGTTCTTCTGTTTCGAAGGCCTAGGAGGTCACTATTTCCAATTATTTCTGTGATCACCACCAAGGAGGAGCTGTATATTCAGGGGACCTGAGGCAGCGGGGACAATTAAGAGCCCTAAAAACAAGGATCCCTCCTTCCTGAAGCATTCCAACCTCCTCAGGCAGCGGCAGGGGCCATAAGGACAGTGCGTGGGGATGATTTAACTAGGGAACAGTTTTTAGAGTGTCCCCGCCTGGCAAATAGAGATGCCCACCTACGTTTCATTTCTCAAACCTCGTTAGAGGAAACTAGCTCAACCCCTTGTGAGCCCCGGACCTGCACTCCACTCTTACTCAGGTCAGTGAGCAAAGGAGCATGGGATAGGAGAGTGTTCAAAGAGTTCTAAGGGGGAGGAGAGTTGAGTCCTGTGGCCAGCCTCTACTGACTGACCTTCTCATTGGCTCTGATTCTCCACGGTGGCTTTCAAGCCCCTCAAACAAGAGTCAAAGATCTACAATGGGATTTTCCTCCAACGTGGAATGGGCCCACCCCAGTGGATTCTTCTTTTCCCAGGTTCTGTAAGTTGGATGCTGTAAGTGGTTTCCTGTTGGCCTTTTTAGAGGGGGTTGGCATCTATTGTTATCTTCATTTAATTGTTGACTAATAGAATGGCTCTCTCCCCACCCCATCAGCACACACTCCCTTCTGTCCTCTCTTTGGGAAACTCCATCATTGAAGCCAAGCCTCCCTGAGCAGCTTTCTCTAATCGTCACCGCTGTCCTTTGGGGAAACCTCCACGGAGCTACGTTGGTCAGTTACATACTGATCCTTGAGTTTTCCAGATGAACTTACTACTACGTGAAATTCTTACAATGACCCCCTCCCCCTCCTGCCCCCCGGGAATTCACGGGAGGGATTTGTGAGGAGTGACAGAAGGCATTCCGGTTCTCCCTCCCTTCAACCAACATCTCCCCCTCTGTCTACGCCCAGTGCCCTGCCCCTGTCTTGAGACACACTTTCTGGGTCACGGTTTCTTGTAGGAGGGAGCAGTCATCGGAGGGAATAGGAGAAAGGAGTTCTGTCTAAGAGCAGTCGCTACTCTTTTTTTTTTTTTTTTTTTCCCGGTCCCTGCAGAAGTTAAAGCCGGAGCGGGGCCCCTGGTGTGTGTGGCTGTTGATCCAAACGCTCTCCTGCTCCCTCCAGTGTGGCTCCTAAAGGGTTAAAGGGATGAACTCGAGGTAAACCTCGCCCTCTTTCGAAGAGAACACCTCTGCAGGGGGTCGGGGCTTTGAGGGGCGGCAGCTGGGGCCCCGGTTTGGGAGGGCCCAGGAGTCCCGAGAGGCTCCAGTCCGAGTCCCCGGCCGGGCTCTCCCCCGGCGCGTCACCTCCCGAGAGTCGAAAGCTCACAGGGCGCACAGCTGAGCCTCGGCCATCGGTCGCTGGCCCGACGCTTCCTCCTTCAGCATCCACTGGACGCTGGCTGTGTCCGGCCCAGGACCTTCACGACGTGTCCGCCGCCTTCCAGGATAAGGCGGGCGGGATGGGACGCAGGGACGGTATTGGACCCCGGCGTCCCGGGAAGGCTGCCCGTATGGAGGTCCCCAAGGCCCCCAGTTCAGGCTGACGCACCCCCTCACCCCTCCGTGCCCTCTGCCCGCCTCCCGGTCTGCTGTTTACACGGTCCGGGGATTAACATCTCTGTGAAGTCCCGCAAACAATGCCCGCTGTGCCGGGAGATGAAAGTCGGGCGCCGGGTGGCGGGGCGCGTTTGAAGTCCCCGAAAGGTGGGGCCGCGGGAATCCGAGGGGGCAGATGGGAGGAGATAAAGCCAGGTGAGAAGCGCCCGCGGGCCTGCGCCTCCCTGCCCAGCACCCCAGGGCCTGGGGTTCGCGGACGCGCGCGGCCTCCCGGATGCCCGGCCCCAGCCAGCCCGGGCTGGACGCAAGTGGACGCCTTTCCCGCGGCACCCGGGGCCGGTGCCCTCTCTGCCCCTCCTCGCCGGCGTCCCAGGCCTCCGCCTGATGTTCCCGCTTCCCAGGCTGGGAGCCCCGGGGCGGGCGTACGGCTCAGTCATCGCTGAGGATCCCCCTTTGCCAGGCTGGGTGCTCCCGGGAGACGCGCGGTGAGCACGATGGCACCGGGCGATCCAATACCCCCAGTGGTCAAGAACTCCCCAACTCCACCCCTCGGGCTATTCCGAAAAGGCACTAGAACCCCCGCCTGCGCCCTCGAACGCCTGGGCCCCCAGCTCTAAAACCGAGCCCGGCGCGGGGTGCGGAGGAACCCCGGCTCCACGCGCTCGCAGCAGACGCCTGCGTGCGCCATTCGCGCGTCCACGCCCGCAGTCCAGGGGGCTCCCGGACGGTGCAGGACCCCTCCACCCCGGCCCCCAAATATCACGGGGGCTCGGCTCCCGGGCCACACGGCCTTGGCTCCGCCTGCTCCTCGGCTCTCCCTGGGGAGCGCTGCACAGGTGTGAAGGGTCGCGTTCCCGGCCTCAGGCCTGCGGGGAACATTTTCCAGCTCCCCTTGGGAAATGCAAAAAAAACGTCTCCTCCCTTTCACGTTTCTGGTTTGCGGTTTTGTTTCTGCTACTTTGAGGGTGGGGGACAAAAGAGTAAAACTTTCTCCATAAGAATGTCGCGGCGCGCAGAGTCCCGCAAAGTGTTTCTTCTTCAGGGCGCTTTAGAAAAACCCCCTGTCCTGCTTTCTGCATGGTCAAGGAGCAGAATAATGAAACCAAAGACTTTTATTTTATAAACCACTTGATCTTTGCTTGGGAAACTCTATTAATTGAATGGGTTTGCCTTTTTTGCCAGTCTCCTTTATCATTATTTATGGGCTTTAAATTGTTTAAAGTTCCCTTGACGTTCAATTTACAAGTTTGGGGACTTTTTTTGTTCTGCCTTTTGTCCTGGAGAAAGACATCGTGTTGGAAGTGCTTTGAAAAGCCAAACGTGAGAGGTTGGCAATGAAAGGGAAGCGGGCGAGATCCCTTTTAATTCCGTCCTGTTGGTGAATGGTCTTTTACATAATTGCAGGAGCGATTTCAAAGCCAGCCAAGGGCTGACTTCACTTAGAACCACATGGAGTCTATTTTGGGCTTTCAGTTAAAAAAAAAAAAAAGCTGAATAAAATAGTTTAAAAAGATGAGGCTTCAATGCTTTCTGCTACTTGCAAATTGGTGTGTCTGATGGGGAATTTTACACAAGCATCCCTTTGTAAAAGCATCTTGGGCTCGGGAGGGACTGAGCTGGGTTAGCTGAGTGTGAATCCCAATTGCCCTTCCATAAATAAAACCCATCCCAAGCTATTTCCCAACTATTGCCAGGAGCAAGAGCTGCGGCAATGACCGAATGATCGGGCCACTCAAAGTCCCTATAAATAAAAACAACACGGTTGCCCGAGAAACCAGCCCGTTGCCTGGGACAGGGTGGCAGGCGGGAGCGCCCCGCCTGCTAGGCCCACGGATTTCTCTGCACCCACAGAGACCCGGAGCTACCAGGCTGCCCCATCTCCACGACCACCCGCGACCCGGTCCCTGGTGGCAGCATGGGATCGCGAGGCTCCCGGTGGACTCCGCGGGCCAGCTCAAGTTTGCTGTATGAATATTCATTTGCTTGTGCATTTAGCATTTTACACTCAGTCCCCATACACCTGCAAGCAAACGCTGACTGGGACAGCCCCGAAGCGTGGGGACAACTTAATTAGCATCACTTACACTGACATCAGATGTAAATGGTTTAATACTATCCTGACACCAGCTTGGCACCAGCCGAGGAAAGTGCCCAGGGACTGGGCCAGCTTCATCCCGTGGGAGGTTTCCTGGGGACAAAAGTTTGCAGAAGTTAACTGGAGTTGGAAGACCAGATCTCCCATCTTAGGCGTCCTTCCTTTTTCTTCGTCAGAGGGAGGGGAGGCCGGTAAAGCAGAGTTGCAAAGCTCTGTGCCTGGTGGTTTTCCCGCGCAGCCTGGGCCAAGCTGAGTCACCCAGGGCCCTGCAGTTGGAGGCAGTTCCCAGCTAAGCAGGTGGGAATCCGAAGGATGGCTAAGCCAGGTACCTGTCGCTTGCTGCCCATAAATCTCTCCAAGAAGCCGAGGAAAAACTCCAAAGGCTTTTATTATCCGCAGTCCCCACGCTCTGAACGCTTTGCAGGTAGCTGAAGTGCCCGAAATGAATCTTGTTAATCACGGCGAGACACAAGGATCCTTTTATGATGTGAACAGTCGTTTTCTAAGCAGTTAAGCATTAGATGAGAAAATATTACTGCGTTGCATTCGAGAAAAAGCACACTAGTAAATAAAATTCATATTGATGAGAATCCTCTGAACTCACTAATAAAAGAAGATTAGTATTATAACCCCTGCAGTCAATACTTTGCACAGCAATTTATGGATGCAAATAATATGCCATCAAATTATTTCAAATGTAGCTATAATTCAACGGACCTAAATCTTCTTGCTGAACTTTAAATGTGGAATTATCACCAAAATAATCAAAGGAATCTCTGTGTCTTGGAGGGTAATCAGGCGACAGAAGTCCCTAGAACAACATTTTTATGGTGAAATAGCAAAGTGGATGGCAAACCTGCCTGGGTAAAATGAGTAACAGCTTCCGCAGGCATGCCAGTGTCAAACAGCAAGGCACCCGGCAGGAGCAGCGCAAATCATGCACGGAGTCGACGCTTTCTCTTAGTATTCAAAAAAACAAGGTAACTATGCCCGGGACGGTGTGCCTGTAACTATTTCATAATAAGAGGGAGTATTTATTATGCTCATAAAGAAATCAGCCTTTTGCCCTGGGCTTCGATTTTTTTTTCTTCTCCTTTTCCTCTTTTGTAGGAGTGGAGAAAGAAGGACAGAGCTTAGAGACCCCACAGACACCTCCTTCCCCGTGGACCCCAACGGGAATTCATTTCCTCTCACACCGCCTAAGCCACCTCGGGGTCTGGGCGTGAAGGGAGCGGAGGCAATACAGGCAGCGTGCTAATGAATTCCTTTCAAACCGCCTGCTGCTGGAGCCATCTATTACCGCGGCCTGGAGTGGGGAAACGCGCTCGAGACGTCTTTGTCCGGGTGGTGGTGGGGCGGGGGAAAGAGGCGAGCAGGAGGCGGAGGGCGGCTGGCGGCGGGGCCAGTGAGTTTTCTCAGCACTCCGGGGCGCCCAAGATGCACCCTCCCCTTTCTCCTCCAGGGCCCGTTGGGTGGGCAGTGGGTCCGCGGCCAGTCTCCTGGCTGAAGAGGTGGTCCGGAATTAAGACGTTCCCCCGGGGGGCCTTGGAGTTAGAGCGCAAGAAAGAAGAAGAGCGAGAAAGAAGAGCTTCAAAGAATCGGGTCGATAAATTCATAAAGATCGATTTATCTTTATCTCCCAATTAAATGCGCTTGTAAGTGATACATAACACACGTCCAACACGGGCCAACTCCCCAACCACTAGCTCCGCGGCGTGAGCTGATTTTTAATGACCGATGTAACAATGCCCTTCTCTGCTCTCTCCGGAGCCCCGTGCTTGTCGGCTGTTCCGGGCGATCGTCTAGACCTGGGAAGTTGGAGCCGAGGCCCTGGAGGCGCGTGGAAGCCCCGCGCGCGCTGGCGCGCTTAGCACGGTCTGCCCGTGCCACGAAATGATCCCATTTTTAAAGGGAAGATAAGAGCTCAAAGTTTTTGTCTTTATCATGGAGAAGGGGATAAGAACATTCCTAGGCCCCACCCCCTCCCCGCCAATTCCCTTACTCCCAGATTCTGGGGTTTTACCATTGTCGAGACAGGGGAAACATCTTGAGGGAGTCGGCTCCATCCCGCAGCAGGCAAAGCGGAACCGCGCGCCCTCGAGTCCTCGCGCTGGAAACCGGGCGGCGGCGCCGGGGTGAGCGCTCCCTCCGTTCTCAACGTGCTTAATTAGCGCCTATTTACAAAACGCAGCTTTTATTTGAGCAAACATCATAAAGCTTTCATCAGGATAATCTCACGTTATACAATCTGGAGGCTCAGCAACTCCCCCCTTTCCTCCCCGAGGATGGAGCAGAGAAAGGACTCGCTTTATTATCATAATTATCGTGGCTGTTATTTTGGTGCGCGCAGGCAAAGTGTGTAAATAGGTGCGATGATTAAGGATGTCATGAAAAATGAGAAGGGATCGCTCACGGGAGGGCCCAGCTTGGAATGGGGGAACCAGCAGCCTCCCCGCCCTGCCGGGAGCGCGGAGGGCGCAGCGTACAACCCGGAGGGTTCCCCGCGGTGGGCAGGGGCTGCCAGCTCCCGGCCAGCGCGCTAGGGGAGGATCTGGAGGGGCAGGACCCTGCCCCCAACTCTGGGAACCTTGCCCGGACCCCTGGCGCAGCCGCAGCACCCAGCGCTAGGGTGAGCCGAGGACAGGTTTGTTCCAATGCACATGTACAAGAAATGGAAAGCCCTCGGCCCAGCCGCGGCGCGCCCTAGCCCCGGAAGCTGCTCTTGGAGGCGCCCTCGACGAGGCTGCCGGGCCTCGGGGTTCGAGCCTGGGAGCTGCCAACCGGGCCTTTCAAGTTTGCGCGGCGCGGGCGGGTAGCACCGGCTCTGGCTCTCCTGCCCGCGCGCTCCGCCGGTGGCGCCCGCAGCTGGTCTGCAGCCAGCCCTGGTGGAAGGGCGGAGCCCCGCTTTCGCCCCGCCCCGTCCTGGCGCAGCCAATAGGCAGCGGCGCCCGGCCCCACGTGAGGCGAGCCCGGCCAGGCAGCAGGCAAAATGTGAATGAGAAAGAGGAGCGCGATTTAAAGGTGCTGGCGGCGCCCGCCGAAGACAAGTGCGCCAGCTTCGCGCGCTCCCCGGCGGCCCGCGGGAGGATACGGACTGCAGGACGGACAGACGGACGCACAGACAGCTGGGATCCGGGGCAGAGGGCCGCGGACGCGACGCGCGCGGGCTCCGACGGGCAAGCGGAGAGCAGCGGCTCCAGCGAGCCCGCGGGGCCCGGGCGCCCTCTCCACTCCCGGGTGCACGGCCTCACCCCGCTCAGCGTCCGCACCCGCACCCGCCCGGCATGCAGCGGGCCCAGGACTGAGGGGCGGCGGCGTCTGCTCTCGGGGACCCGCTCGGCCCCTACCCGGCGCACCTAGCTGTACTCCCGGCTCCCGGCGGGCTTCCTGGCGGCGGCGCAGCGCGGGGACTTTTCGCCTCTCGCTGGCCTCTCCCGAGCGCGTCTATGAGCGCAGCGTTCCCGCCGTCGCTGATGATGATGCAGCGCCCGCTGGGGAGTAGTACCGCCTTCAGCATAGACTCGCTGATCGGCAGCCCGCCGCAGCCCAGCCCCGGCCATTTCGTCTACACCGGCTACCCCATGTTCATGCCCTACCGGCCGGTGGTGCTGCCGCCGCCGCCGCCGCCACCGCCCGCGCTGCCCCAGGCCGCGCTGCAGCCCGCGCTTCCGCCCGCGCACCCTCACCACCAGATCCCCAGCCTGCCCACCGGCTTCTGTTCCAGCTTGGCGCAGGGCATGGCGCTCACCTCCACGCTCATGGCCACGCTGCCCGGCGGCTTCTCCGCGTCTCCCCAGCACCAGGAGGCGGCGGCCGCCCGCAAGTTCGCGCCGCAGCCGCTGCCGGGCGGCGGCAACTTCGACAAGGCGGAGGCGCTGCAAGCCGACGCTGAGGACGGCAAAGGCTTCCTGGCCAAGGAGGGCTCGCTGCTCGCCTTCTCCGCGGCCGAGGCGGTGCAGGCGTCGCTCGGTGAGTCGGCGGCGCGCGCCACCCGGGCGGGAGGGAGGGAGGAGGCGGGGACGAGCCAGCTCCGGGTTCCCGCCGGGGCCGAGGGGGCGAGGCCGAGCCCAAGCCCAAGCTCCCCCCGCCTGGGGAGCTGGGGGACGCGGCCGAGCTGCGCCGCGGGGCCTCCGGGGAGCATTTAGAGCCACGCAACAAGCACGGTCTCTGGGTGTGAGGGGTGGCAGTTTGCGCCCCCAGCCAGCTGCCACTCAGGGTGGCAAATCTGGCCGCGAGTTGGACCGAGTCTACCCCCGACCCAGCCCCGCGCCGTGACCTGGGGGCCCGGGTAGGTGTGAGCCTTAAGGGGAGGCGGGTTGAGATGTGCGTCTCAGTCGTGCATGTGCCCAGGGGCGCCCAGACCTCTTAAGCCCCTTCACTGGGCTTGCTGCTTGCCTTCGAGAATCGGATTCCTGGGAGGCTGCGCGACTGCGTGTGTGTGTGTGTGTTGGGGTGTCTGGTGGCAACTTCTCCTAAGGCTATGAAACTTCCCTTGGATCAACATAATCTGTCTCAAAAAAAGACACGGTCTGGGATCTGCCCCTCCCTCCCCCTCACTCTGGCTGTGATGAAACGGAGGCTTACTAAATTTTCACTGGGGAAGGGGGGGAGTGGGCAAGATGGATCGTGAACTCCACTTCAGTCCTCACCCAGCCCCTGCCCCCGGGACAAAGAAGGGCGCACTCCTGGGCCTCCTGCCTCCTGTTACTTCTGCTTTAGGCTGCAGGAGGCTGGGAGGGTGCAGGGGAGGCCTGGCCGCCACTTGAGTGATGGTTCTGGGCAAAGGGCCGTCGCCTGTACTGTTTCCTCCTCTCTTTTGAGCTTTCTCACGCTCCCCCTTCTCTACCCCTCAAAGGCCAGGAAATCACAATGTGTTAATGTCATAGAAAGACAATCCCCTAAGAAGGGAAAATGCCCAAGTGACGGTGGGAAGGGGAGAGGAAGGCCAGTGTGCGAAATGTAATAAAACGCCGTTTGGTTTTGCTTGCAGCCGGGGCTGTCAGAGGGCAAGGGAAAGACGAGTCAAAGGTGGAAGACGACCCGAAGGGCAAGGAGGAGAGTTTCTCGCTGGAGAGCGATCTGGACTACAGCTCGGATGACAATCTGACGGGCCAGGCGGCTCACAAGGAGGAAGACCCCGGCCATGCGCTGGAAGAGACCCCGCCGAGCGGCGGCGCCGCGGGCAGCACCACGTCCACGGGCAAGAACCGGCGGCGGCGGACTGCCTTCACCAGCGAGCAGCTGCTGGAGCTGGAGAAGGAGTTCCACTGCAAAAAGTACCTCTCGCTGACCGAGCGCTCGCAGATCGCCCACGCCCTCAAACTCAGCGAGGTCCAGGTGAAAATCTGGTTCCAGAACCGCCGGGCCAAGTGGAAACGGGTGAAGGCCGGCAATGCCAATTCCAAGACAGGGGAGCCCTCTCGGAACCCCAAGATCGTCGTCCCCATCCCCGTCCATGTCAGCAGGTTTGCTATCAGAAGTCAGCATCAGCAGCTGGAACAGGCCAGGCCCTGAGGGCCCAAGGAGGGCCAGGGCCTGGCCCACTGTGGAGAAGCCGCAGGGCTGGAGGGAACCCATGGTGGACCTCCCCCATGTTTGAAGCCAAACTCAGTCACCCCCCCAACTTTGGACATCCCAAGCAAATTGAGAGTATATTCTTGAAACAGGCTTAAAAGACTGCTTTCGAAGGGGTTCCAGCTACACCTGAAGACACACTAAATATTTATTATACTATCCTACTTTGTACATAGATATCTATATAGACTGGATCGCAGCTGCAGTATTTTGAGTTATAGGACCAAACTACCCAGTAATGTTCTCCACTCATATTCCAGAAGAAAACAAAACCTCTGCTGTAAATCTGCCACGCATACCAGCCACCTTTCCATACTTTTCCAAAGGTAACATGACATCACCACACCCACTGGGGTTTAAACTTATTTTGCTTTCTATTCTGGCTTTTTTAGTTGACTGAAAAGCAGGCATTTGGGGCAGCCTGGAAATTTGCTTTGCTTTGGCTTTCCCTGGCCTCTTTCCTGGGGTTGCAGACCCTATCTGAGCCATGTCTGAAGCACGTCTCCGTTGTGTTTAATTTATTTCAATGTAGCTTATTTTCTTATAAGTTATGACATTTAAACAATCTCAGTCTTGTGAATAATAAAAAAGGAGAGAGAGAGAGAAAGAGAAAAAAAAAAAAAGACCAATCCTGGGTCTCATACGTGTGTCCAGACTGGGCTGTTTAAGGGGCTCTATCAGAGTGTGGTCAGGCAGCTGGACTGAGACCAATACTGGACAAACGTCCCCCGTCCAGGCCTCCCCAGGCTGGCTGGACAGCAGCCAGCCACACTGCCCTTGACTAGGTTTTTCACTGGAGAGCAAGAGCTCCAGTTGGGTTATACATTTAAGAAAACCTAATTTTCACCTTAGAAATCTAACGTCTCCCCCTTTGCGCAACCTAATCGATAGCCAGGAGGCTGGCAAACTTCAGCCACAGGAGGCGCCGGGCGCCCGCAGGCTGGGAAGTGAGTGCGGGTACTGGTGGCTTTGCACAAACTCCTGACACTCTGAATCGACCACAGCCACAGAGGACACGCGTCTCGTTACAAACAGCCCCCAAAAGCGGTGCTCGCTCGCCGAGCAGGGCCGAGCGCCGGTCCATCGGGCTCCGGCGCGTTATCTTCCGACTGTCGAGAAACCCAGCCAGCCGCACAAGGCTCCCCGGCAGCGCTCAGATCGCAGGCGGAAGGGGGCTGGGAGCGCCGGCGGGCCGGGCACCTCCCTCTCCGGGCGGGGTCGGAGGGAGGCGGGACCGGACCACCGCCCCACCCCAAGGGCGCCCGGGTGGTCAGCTGCACAAAGCGGGGAATGGGGCGGGAGGGCGGGCGGGGGGGCGACGCCAGCCCGTTGGGGGCCCGTCCGCGAGGATGCTAGGGAGCTGGGCACCTCCCCGCCTCGGTGGGACTACCAACAGAGCGCGGGAGGGGCGTGCTCCAATCCCCAATCCCACTGCCCCCTACCCCCGGGTCCTCAGCCCCCAAGCCCGGCCCATTCTGCGGGCTCCTTTCCCGACCCCAAAGCGCCCGGCCAGACCCGAGAGGTCAGGCCCACCGGAGGTGGCCGTGGACAGTCCAGGGGTGCCCCAGGGGCGTGGAGCGGGCGAGCGAGGGTGAGCGAGCGTGGTGCCAGAGCCCTTTCGGCCATCAAACCAGCAGCCCGAAGAGCGAAGAGAAGCAGGTGGCTTCGCCAACCTCGGCCTTCCGAATGGGGGCCGGGGAGCGGGTTGCGAAGCCGCCGCGCGCGGCACCCACAGCGGTTTTCAGCCCAAGAAGGGGAAACGTGTCGCCATGAGTCAATACTAATATTGACTTCATTTATACGGCTTAGAACCCGTACCTCCCCACGGCGGAGGCGCATGGGGACCGAGGCCTCCGCCCCAACATCAGGCTCAAGGTGAGGGACGGGCGCGACCGAGTCGCCGTTTCCCGCCGCATTCTCAAGATTCTCAGTGGCGGAAAATGGCCCAGACTTGGGTTTTGAGCACCATAAAATGGAGTCGCCGGCCTCCGAGGGCCTCAGCCGGCTCTGCAGGGCGAGGAGAGCTGCGGGAGCTCCTTGCTGCCCCCACATCCAGCGCCCCGGGGCCAGCGGTGGAGGGTGCATCGGGGCCTCCCCCGGCCCCGGCTCAAGGTCCGCAAGGCCCGGCCGCTCCCCCGGATCCCGCCAGTGGCAGACCGGTGAGCACACTCGGGTCGCCGGTTGGCGTCATCTGCTCGGGGCAGGACCTCACTGGCCACACGTCGCTACCGCGATATTCAAGGCCCACGGAGACGCCGCCTCCACCGCCACCATCCCCACCCCCCACACCTGGGCCAGTCAGTCCCCGGACTGGATATGGGCCCCCGGGCGGAACTGTGACTGGCGGCGCGGAGTCCTGGCCGAGGACGTGGGGAGCTGCGGCCTCGCGGGCGGGGGCGCCCCCACCCGGCACCCCAGGTCTGGGGGAGGAACCCTGGGTACAGAGAGCAGGGCCCTCCCCGCAGACCCTGGAGTGCCCTCTCCACATAACCTTCCACCATAACAGGTGTGACCCCTCCCCACCCACCCCCTTCGCCAAAAGCCCATGGTAGGGATGCAAGGCACAGAGGGACCCGGAGCCTTGGCTACACAAACCCTTCTGGAAAGTGAACCTCCCCAGGGATGGGGGCCGCCTTCAGGGAGCCCCACCCGGGGCCCAAGCTCCCTGGCCCTCCCGGGGATGTCCTCACCCTGGAGAAGCGCCAGGAGAGGGCCGGGGGCTCCCCCAGCCCCGCGGACGCGGCGCCACCGCGGGCCCCCTGCCCTCTGAGGACGCTGCCCCTCTCATCCCCAACCTCTGAAGGCCAGGTCGCCCCCGAGAGCCCGGCGCGGAGGCCATCGCCCGAGAGACAGGCCGAGGGGAGGAAGATAAACAAGCGGGGCTTGATGGCCGCTGTCATCATGGCCGTCATCATGGCTTTCATTTGGCTGCCTAATGAGTCACATCACAGGCAGAGAGAAAAATTGTCAATCGCCCGGGCCCTAATGAATTTTTTTGCAAATTGTAATCAAGCCAGGCCGTCTCAGCTGGCTGATTAATGAGACCCACGAGGCTCGGCCAGCACCTCTGCTTTTTATTCCATCCCGTCCTCCCTGCACTAAATTAACAGCAACTTGTCTGAGCTTCAAATTAACTCCCAATGATTAATTCTGATGGGGGGGCCTGAAGAATAGCTTGTTCTAATAGGCTCTGGCCTGAGATGCTGTTGGAAATTAATACACTTCCCCTTTGGCTGCCGGCTTTAATCCAAGGTTGGGTTTTGACATCACTATATTTGTTGTTACAATAAATTCCACTTACATCTGCAGATCAAATAATTACGCTTAGGAGCACCGTGGACCTACGCCCCCCCCCCCAAACCCCCCTGCAGAGTGCGAGGGAGCCTCGGGGCTGCAGGCACCCCACGTCCACCAACCCAGGCAGGGGTCCGAGGGGGGCCGCAGGAACAGCCACCGACCAGGCGACCACCTGCCCTAGCTCCCTGGGGAGCCGGGTGCCCCCCACCCTTTGGAAAACCGAGGGTACTTTGAAAATCCGCAGCCACATTTCCAGGTTCCCGGCGCAGGGTCCCCTTTAGACTGGTCTTGGGCATCAGGCAACCTCCTCCTCCAGCTCCCCGCAGTGGCTGGGGGTACCCTCGGAGCGGCCTGGGCCACCAGCGCTTGGACCTTCCCCAACCCCAATGCAGGTTGGAATTTTCGAGACTAAGTGCATGCTTCTACGCTCAGCTTTCGCCTCCCAGTCTTCAGCGCCCAGGATTATTCTTCCGCAGGGCCTTTTCAGCTAAATGGGATGCGGTGGGGCCCTCTAGGCCGTCTCGAGACTGGGTTTGCCTTGCAGGACCATCCCAACTCCGTGGTTGTCTACGCGCCGAGCCGTCCCCACTCGGTGTGGAGATGGCCGAGCACCGGCATTCCAAGACGCCCTCTCCCTCGGGGTCAGCGCCCGCTCCTTCTTGCGATTGTTTGTTCGAGCTTAATTGGCTTAATCATTTCAGCACTGTCTGGCAAGCCTCGCACAGGACCTCCATGGCTGCTGTCTCCGGCTCCTGGCCTGTCCCAAGTGGAACCTCGCGCTGTCCCCCTTGGCAGGGGGTTCTGGGTGCGCAGGAAGCCGGGAGCGACACTCTGGTGGGCCTCAGCCTCTGGTTACCACTTGCTTCTCGCCTTCGGCCCTTCCCAGCTCCCTGTGGCCGTCCCGAGAGGCTGGAGCGCAGGCATTCGGCGGCCCTGGAGGCAGAGTCGACCTCGGCGCCCTCCCCTCTGGTTTGCAGGAGACTTTCTCCCTCGGAAGGAGGCTCCGGGGAACGCGCCCCTATTTCCGTCCCGGCAGACTCTAGGCCTCTGCTGAGACGCGCACAACACGAGCAGGTGGCCTGCTGGTGGCCCCTGTCGTGCCGAAGCTTCCCGGACCGCCATGGCGCGGCGGGGCCTCCTTCCCACGAGCTCGGCGCCGGGCCTCTGGGGTAGCCGGGCTGTGGGGTCTAGTGGGGGAGCCACGGTCTGGGGTCTACCACGAGTTGCCCGGGGGAAGGGAGAAAGCATTCATCTTCATTTCGGGCCCTTATGGTGTAAACAGGAGAAATATGATCTTGGTAACCGAACATGAATGCAAATCACAGTCAGAGTAATAAAGCACCTGAAACCCCGACGCACAAAAGCAACACCATATGTATGAAGACAACCTGCATAAATTATAAATTACATCATAAAAATTGATTGCTTATTTGAAGAGTTCGGAAGTAGGAGACCTCAACTGACTTCCGCCCTCCTTGGCTTAGGGGAAAGGTCAGGGAGCCCATTTCCCTCAACCGGCCGCGGACGGGGTAGCTGCGCCCCGGGGCTCCTGCCAGCGCCGCGGACCCACCTGGCTGCGCCGGTGGCCCGGTGCGCACTTTGCGCGCGGCGCGCACGGCCGGCTCCGCGCAGCCAGGAGGGGACAGGCTCGCCACCGTGGAAACCCTGCGAGGCCGGGTGCGGCTCAAAGGCCAGTCTGGGCCCCGGGAAGCACCCCCTGACCAAAAGAGGCCGCCGCTTGATCCCAGCCCTTCCGGCCGGCTCGTGGTGCTGCTGCCCCAGACGCCGCTCAGACTTCTCCGCAGACCCAAAGGGCGCTCCCAGCGCCTCCCGCCCCACGGAACTAGCTCTGCGGCGAGCAGGGGTGTGGGCGCGGGAGAGTGTTAGTATGTGTGTAGCTGTGCGAACCCTCTCTCATGTGTAACCCTGCCTTGCCGAGTTTCTCCGTTTTCCTGGATCCCGGGTAGCCAAGAGTCCGACCCCACTTGGAGGAGCTGGAAACGCCCTCCCGAGGCGCCCAGCAAAGCGGAGCTCCCACTGCGCACTGAAAGCTGTGCCTCTGGGCTCCCCCCACCCGCGGACTGTACCTTCCGCTGAAGGCAGCCCCTTCGCCCGGCCTGTGCCTCTGAGCTCTAACCCCATTCCTGTCCCACTGCGTGGAGGCCCCCAGGTCTCTAGTCTTCTGGTCTCTGGCCCCCACAATCCTCCCCGCCTCCCGTAGTCCACGTCCCTCAACCCTCTGAGCTCTCCCCGCACACCCCCAAGCTCTGCCGCGCGGAGCCACCCCCCTTCCGGTCTCTGGGATGACCCCCTCCGGAGTCCACGTCGTCCCCCCAACCTGGCCTTTGAGCTCTACGTGGACTCTGGGCTGCTCCCCCTCCCCACCCTGCAATGCACCCGCCCCCCCCCCCCCCCCCACCGCGAGGAGCTCCCTGCCAAGTTTATGGGCCCTGGATTAGCCCCCTCCACCGCTGCGGTCAGGCCCACCCTCCATGCCCAGCCGGGAACAGGCCCTGCCCCGTTCCTACAGGACACGCCGGACCCGGGAGAGGACTACTGAGGCTAGGGCAGCTCCAGGTGAGGCCTCCAGCCCTTGAGGAGATCCTGGTGCTGCCCGAACCGCCGTGTGCCCAGTGGGCCGCGAGGGAGAGAGGAACGAGGCCGGGTGGCGCCGGGGCCCCGCAGCTTCGAGCTCAGGGGAGGCAGGGAGGCCGTCGGGGGGCGCAGCCGCTCACCCCGCGCGCGATTCTATGCCCCGCGCGACCCTCCCGGGGTCAAGATCGCTTGCCCAGAGCCCGGAATTGGGGGCCCCACTCCAAGGCGCGCCCAGGTTGGAGAGCGACCTAGGGCCCATGCAAAAGCCTCGGGCACGGCCGGGCCTTGGAGGCGGACGTCATGCTGGGCGGCACCCCCCCCTCCCCCCCTCCCCCCCCCCCACCTCCCAAAGCCTTCATCTCTTTATTTCCCGCCACTGGATCCCTCGCGGCCTTTGTCATGCCGGTCCGTCTCTGGTGTGGCCGCGCGTCGTCTTAAAGGGCCCGGCCCCCCAGCTCGGGCTCCGCGGCCTCCCGAATGACAAAGGCTGAAATGGGATTACACCGACCTGATCCCATTAAGCCTGCCCCCCAGCCGGAGCAGACTCAGATCCCTCCCCTCACCCATGCCCCTTTCCCCCCACCCCGCGCCCGACTTCCGCGGCGCACCTGGCCCGGGCGAGGACCCGGCAGTGAGCTGAGCGCCCTGGGGTCTTGGCGGTGGCCGCCTGACCCTATGGAGAGAGCGCGGCCCCGGGCTCCGAATGACAAAAGCCCGGCCGGCTGCAGCGCGAAGGAAACAAGGGAGGGGCTGACGGCACCCCAGCCTGGACGGGCCCCTCTGCAGGCAGGGGTGCTGCAGCCCAGGCTGTCAGGAATTACCCTGGATTGTTGTGCGTCGCCGCTCTGGGCACCTCTCCCACCGTGCCAGCCAGGTAGTGGGGGCCTAGGGTGCAAGTGGAAATAGGAAAGGTGCTCCCCTATACCCAGTGCTGTGTCTGCCCACTCCTATCTCACAGCCCAGCAGGACAGATGCAGGCGTGAGGCTCCCGGTCTGCAGAGATGGCAGCCAGACCACGGGGAAGTGGCCCTGGGCAGGGCAGCACTTGCAGTGAGGCCTGGCCTGGATCACTCCAAACCTGAGGTGTCTCTCCACAAGCCTTGGGCGCTGAGGCCAAGGTCATTGGCATATACCCCACCCCAGGGTGGGAGTCAGGTGTCAGGGTGGAGCCACTGGCCTGTTGGGGAAGGGCCAGGAGACGGAGGCCGGTGGTGGAAAGAGCCTTGAACACTCTTGCTGGTGGATATGGGATGGGGTGGGGTGGGGTGGGGTGGGGTGGGATGGGGTGGGGTGGGGTGGGGTGGGGTGGGGTGGGGTGGGGTGGGATGGGGTAGGGGGGCAGGGCTGAGGATGCTTGGCCCTGTTTCCAGTTTCCCTTTTTTCTCCAAATAGAGTCCACCATCTTTATTTGAAATTGGGTAGATCTTTCAGGAGAGGGAGCACAGAGCAGTGCAAGGAGCACTGGAGGAGGAGTCCGATCCTAACAGAGACTCCCCTTAGCCAGCCTTGACCAAACCAGTTCACCCATCTGAACCTTTGCCTCTTCACCCGATGACCTGGCACAGGGTTGCAACCTTCAAGATGGGCTGGTTTCTGCGGAGGTTAACGATGTAACCCAGATGAAGTGCATGGTGAGGTCAGGGCCACCGCGGCAGCCGGCACAGGGCCTAGGGGCTCAGCTTCAGACTCAGAACGCCTGGGTTTCCATTCTTAGGCTTCCATCTCAGTTTCCTCATCAGCACCAGCCGGGCTGATCAAAGCTGATGCTCGCAGAGGGCACCATGCAGAGCCGAGCACGCTGTGAGTCCACGTTAGCCGCTGTGTCCGTCTTTATCCGCACAGAGGCAGGCTCCTCTGCCCAAGGCTGGACAGGAACGAGGTCTGCCCGCCTGCTTCCTCCTCTGGGTGAGCGTCTGCTGTGTGTAGCTGCACTTGTTCAGTGAGAGCCCTTCCACCTGCCAGCCCAGGTTTGTCTTGTCACACTTGAAGGCCGTGGTCCTTCGATTCTGTCCTTTGTGGAGACGGTCCACACCAAGTGGAGGAGGTCTGGAGTTAGCAGCACCGTCTTCACTCACTTGGCAAACAGGTTTCAGGTCCTGCGCTGGTGCTTTCTGGCCTCAAGGAGCCTGAAGCCCACGAGGGGAGACGGCTGTGTGTCCGTGATCGCTGTGCTAAGGACACCTCAAAAGGATGGCTTCTCACCCCTTCAAACCGTGAAGACCATCTTCATTCAGCTTTTTTTCCATAAAGCTAAGTGGCCTCAATTATCTGCAGGTGCTCTCTGATCAGGTCTGCTGTACATCTTAGACCCAGAGTCAGGGGTCCTCGGTGGGCCCGAGGGGGAGGCAGGAGCCGTGCTCTGATTTGTTCTTAGTCCTCCGCACAACACCTGGCAGGGGACGTCTCAATGAATGTGTAAGTTATGAATAACAATCTGAAGTCTCATTTCAGAAAGGCCTCCATCATTCCTAATATTTGCACAGTCCTTCCTTTGCACAAACACCCGTCTCCCTCCAGAGGCGTCGCGTGGGATTATTTAGGAAGCTGACAGGAGGCTGTGCATCGTAGAAACTGCGATAAGAATTTAAAGGCTGTGTTTTCACTGTTGTTAGTCAAAGAATCTCCGAGTTGGGTGAAATCCACCAGCCTAATCATTCAGTTTTCTGGTAACTCGGGGCTCTGTGCCACTCGAATCTAGAATGTCAACCTTCATGGGATCACTGGCAACATCTGTATTATCAAAGCAGTCATTTCACATATAGGTATATGATTATTACTTTTGGACTTTAGTGTATTGATCATTTTAAAAGTGTTTATCAATAGTTTCGAAGCAGATTTCCATTTTCCACGACTACGGCTGGAATTTTACCCCCCCCCCCCCACCGTAAGTTTCATCTTTCAGCATTTTGAAAGCTATAAATTGCCAGAAAAGAATGATAATCGCCCATCTTTAAATGAGAAATTGTTAATTTGGGATTTATAAAGGACTTTCCTTAATGAATAATAGCGGAGATAGATTTGCCTTCCTGCCTCATTTTGCAAAGTCACATTTGTAAAGTCAAGAGATTTCCATTCTTCCCTCTAATTACTCTTTCCCTCCAGAAGGCAGTTCTGGAGTGAAGTGGAGGCCGCCCAGGGACGAGATGAGTGGGCTGGAGTGGCGCCCTGGGTTCCCCAGGGGCTTTGGTGGCTGCACAGCTGCCTCTGGGGGCTGCCCTCTCCTACCCCAGTGCCACCTTTATGCAGAGACACTCAACTCAAGCTGTTTGGCACTGGCGGCAGGACAATTCTTTGTGGTGTGGGACACTCCCAAGAATGCCAGAGGTATGACCCAGCCAAAAGTGTCCTCAAGGAGAGTGGAACTGTGGCCATTTGAGAACACTTCCACTGGCACTGTACAAGGCACAGGGGACCCGACAGGCCCCCGGGTGCAGTACATCCTTGGGCAATCAGAGCCAAGGGGGATGATGGCTAGATCTTGTGTAGGGAAAACAGAGTACCCTGAGGCTTGTGGCAAAGCCCTCGTCCCCAGCCAGCATGGGCAAGAAAGGCGTACAGGGCAGAGGAGGCTGGGCAGAGGCCACCGGAAGAACAGGCATTAACCAGGGCCTCTCCCAGCATCCCGGGCAGGGACGCTGCAGGGGAACTGCTCTGGGTCAACACAGCAGTGCTTGTGCCCCAGACCAGCTGCCCAGAGCCCAGCGCCCTCAGAGGTCACCTGGTTCCTCTGCTCAGATGCCCCCTTGGCTCCAGTGTTCCCGTTCCATGGTGAGCCTCACGCTGCTTCAGAAGCTGGAGGAGCCATTGCGCTCATCTGAGCTCAGCAGTCACAGCCAACCATAGCAGGGCAGCTGCTGTGGGATCATAGTGTTCTGGCCACCTGCACTCAGAGCTGACCATGAAGGCTGGCAATGCCAGCTCATGGGAGTTCTCTCTCTCTTCCCAAGGCACATCCCTCTCTGCAAAGTTTGCACATCACTAAGTTGGTTCAACATCCCACCCCGTTGGGCTCAGGACCAAAATGCCCTCCAGTGTGTCTTGGAGGCATGAGGGTCTTCTCAGCGGTCCGTCCTGACAGCCTAGGGCTCTTGAGGGGGCTGTGCTGGCCGTGTTGTCCACCTGGGCACCAGGGCCTTTGGAACGCTTTCTCAAGATGAATGAATGATGATGATAATAAAAATCATCATCACCATCATCCCCCAACCCCACACTACCCTGTCCCAGCCACCTGACAGCCAGGGAAATGGAGGCATTTGCAGTCGAATTTGGAGACATTTAGCCACATCTTTGGTGAGGTTGGAGCCCGCAGCTTCTGAGTAATTCGGCATGTTAAGCCTGTGGCCTGCCAATATCCCGGCACTTCCATTGCTTCAGCTGGAGGAATTTAGCGATGCGTTCGGGAAAAGTTCTCATTGACGTGATTTCTTCTTAGTAGGGCTATCTTGGTCCTGAAATGATGACTTAGCAAGATGAGCCCCTGTCCCCCTCCAGCTCTTGGGTCAGACCCTGGAGACTCTCCCTGCAAGCTGGGAGAGCTCCGAGATGCTTCGCCCTGCTCCTCCCACTGTAGCCCCTTCCCCTTTTAACTCTGCGGAGAGACATCAGAGAGGACCAGAGTCAATGGGAGACCAGCGTGAAGCTGGTGAGGAGACAAGGATTGTAAAGATGCCAGTGCTTCTCAAATTAACAGATTACTTCAACATAATGCCGGTTAGAACCCAAGTAGAGTTATCCCAAACTGGACCAAATGATTCCAGAGTACATCTAGAAGAAAAGACAGCTGGATGGGGCTAGGGGATTAAAGAGAGGGATCACAAGGAGGGGCAGTTGCTTTAATGAGAACAAACATCTAAGATCCACGGGGGACAGACCCTCTTCTGAGCACTTGACATTTATTAATTGAATCCTCGCAACACCCCTATGAGGTAGGTGTTACGTTTAACCGTAAGAAATTGCTGATAGTTGCTACATTTTTTGGACCTACAAAGTGGTAACTTTGTATTATTGTCATCCACATTTTGCAGGTGGGAAAACCAAGGCACAGAGAGGTTAAAAACGGTCCCTAGATCATACAGCTAGCAAGTAGTAGATCCAGGATTTAAACCCAGACAGGCTGGTGCTCACAAAATTACATTATGTGATTGACAGATTACATAACTCAGAAATAGACTCTAGAATGTATGAAAACTTAATCTATGATAAAGAAAGCTCCACAAATTGGTGGAAAAGGAAGAATTATAGCATATGTGATATTTGGGAAAACTGGCTGATTGGGGGAAAAACAGAACAGATCTTCCACTCCCACCTTACCACAGAACAATTACAGATGGATTAAGAGTTCAATGTATAAAAGGAAACCTTCAAAACCTAAGAAAGAGGATTAGCTGAATAATTATCTGCTCAGTGGGAAGGACAAGGAAAGAATAGCAAAGCTGTCTTCATAAAAAATTGAGGCTCTTGCTCATTAAAAAAATCATGAAATAGTTAAAAATATAAGGAACAACTGGGAAAAATACTTGTCAGAAACATGACAAGGTGCACTCGTTTGTTTCCATGTAAAGAACTAGAATAAAAGGGAAAGAAAATTGGGAAAGAGCGGGGATGGACAATTCATGGAAGGTGAAAAGCAAACTCATTGATTCCACAAACATTTATGGGGTACTGATTACTTGCCAGACACTGCCCTGGTCTTAGGATGGAGTTTCCATTCTGTGGGGTGTGATGGACATGAAACAAACCAACAAATGAATGTGATATAATGCCAGGTGTTATGAAGACGTATAAGTGACAGGAAGGAGAGTAAGGCAGAGTGAGGAGGTAGGGAGTGGGAGGTGCCATTCTAGGTGGGGAGGTCAGGGCAACCTTGCTGATAAGGTGACAGTTGGGTAGCTCCTTGAAAGAAGTAAGGGAGGAAGATATGCACAGGTCTCGGGGGAGAGCATTCCAGGCAGCAGGACAGCCATAAAACTGATGTGACCGGAGCAAACCGGCAAGGAGATTGGTGGTTGGGACAAGGGGGCCACAGAGGTAGCCAGGCACTTGACTGTGGAAGGCTGTGGAGGCTCTGGGAAGAATTCTGGGTTTTATTTCAATTGATACAGGAAGCCATTGGAGGCATTAGAGCAGAGGAGTGCATACTTTCTTCTTTAATTGCTAATAAACATATTAAATTGTTCAAAGAGATATACGTTAAAACCAAAATGAAGTACCACTACAATTCTTCAAAGTTTATAGTATAAAAATAATAAGAATTTATAATACAAAAATTTTATAAGACCAGACACTGAGATGGTACCACCGGTGAGATGAGCACTCATCCATGGCTGGAGGAAGTACATCCATTCATAAATAATGGTTGCACAGCCACCATGAACCAGGCAATCTTGGAGGCGCTGGGGAGGCAGGTGTGAACAAGAGAGACAAGGGGCCCACGCTCAGCGGGTAGGGCATCTTCTTTCCATCTATTTTAAATTTGGTAAACAATAGGCAATAAACTTTATTATCAAAATGAATAGAAAAACCACTCTTACTACTTTTATTCAGCATTTTAACTAGAGGTCCTCACCAAAGCAGTAAGATAAGAAAAATAAATTCAAAACATAAGGATGGAAAGGGGAAAATTGAAAGCATATTTATGAAAGATATATTTAAAAACAACAAAAATATAAGGTACTTAGGAAAAATTACAAAATTTCCCTGAGAGTTATTAAAGAACATCAGACTCAATGGAGAGAGACATCGTGGTTATGGATGGAAAGATACAGTGTCGTAAATGCAGCAGTTATTCCAAAATGGGTTTAGAAGACTCAATGTGATTCCAATCAAAACCCCATGAAGATTTTTGAAGAACTTGGGTTCAGACTAACCATGACACACATGAAGAAGGAGACAAGGTATAGGGAGGTAGCCAAGAAGATATTAAGCCTTGTGAAGTCCTGGTGATGAAAGAAGTGTAGTATTGACGTGAGATTGGGCAAATTGAACAGTGAAATGGAACTGAATGCCTGGCACGTATAGCTCACACATATATGGAAACTTGATTTATCACAGTTTCAATAAATAGTGCTGCAGCAATTGATTCTCTCTTTAGAGAAAAATGAGACTAGATACTTCTCTCACACCCCAGACACAAATTGATAAAAGATGCTGATGTAAAAGACAACATTTTAAAATTTTTAGAAGCAAACATGGAAGAATATTCTTTCTAAGGGGAAGGATTTCTTCAACAGGTTGCAAAACGCACTATTCATCCAAGGAGAGCATTAAAAAAGTCACAAACTAGAAGAAATTTTTTGTAAGGAATCGGTACAAAGAACAATAAAAGAACTTCTAATGGTGAAAAGAAACAGATCAATTAGTAAAAAATAGGAAAAAGATATACAAACAGGCAATTCAGAGATAAAATACATGATTGGCTAGTAAATTTATGAGTATGTACTCAATCTCATTTGTAATCAGAGAAATTTACTTAAGGCAATGATGAAATACCATTATGTGGTAGAAAAATGTGGAGTACCTGGAACTCTCCTACACAGAATGGGAGGCAGGGGCCAGCCCTGTGGCCAAGTGATTAAGTTCGTGCACTCTGCTTTGGCAGTCCAGGGTTTCGCCAGTTCAGATCCTGGGTGTGGACCTAGCACCGCTCATCAGGCCATGCTGAGGTGATGTGCCACATGCCACAACTAGAAGGACCTGCAACTGGAATATACAACTATGTACTGGCGGGTCTTTGGGGAGAAGAAGAAAAAAAAACAAGGTTGACAACAGATGTTAGCTTAGGGCCAATCTCCAAAAAAAACCAGAGAATGGGAATGCAAATGTGGGAATGTAAATTTGCACGACCACATTGGAAACCAGTTTGCCTGTTCTATTGTGAAGTCAAACACAGCGTAGCCACATGGGTGCTTAGCCACATGGCAGTTTTACTTTGAGGAATGTATGCCAGAACAGTGGTCTCAAATGGGTGCTTACAAAGACTTTCCAAGGAGTAATGAGAAACTGATGATGGTTTTAAGGGAATCTCTTCAGACGAACTTCCAAATGTCCTCCTTTCTCACTTCACCCTTCACAAGTCAACCTTCTTCCACTTTCCCTTCCCCACGCCCAAATCTTTTCTTTGGTGTATCCCCCCAGGTTGTAAAAAATACTCTAGACGGTCAGACAGAGGTACAAGGTGATGTCAAGGTCGAAGAGATGAATGACTAATAATCATCTAATAAATCTTTTGCAAGTCAGGTAGTTTCCAATTCACTGTTTTCAATGACATGGAAGAGAAACCAATACAGCTATCAGCTGGAACATCATTAAAAATAATGTTTAATAATTAAACTCAGAGGAAGTCAAAATAAATTGAAATTTCATGTTATATTCATAGGTGCATTGCAGAGAAATATAACAGGGTGGTCAAGAAAAGACCTTTAAGAACACAAGTATTAGGATTTTGTGGAGAGAATGAAATGAAAGTAGGATTTCAAGAAAAAAAATGGAGCAATGTAAGATTTCTGAGAGCTGACCACCCTGTTCATGCAGTTGTCAATAGGATAATGATGGATACTCAGTGGCTATGGTGCTTGTATTCCACCAGACACATTTGTAAAAATGGTGTAGCTTGAAGAGCAATAAGACCTAACTGTGAAGTGAGGCAAAAAATAATATATATTTATTAGTCATCGACCATTAGATTAGGCCTATTCCTGCTTTATATCTTTGACGACAGTCCTTATTTTTTCTATATTCTTTACATACAAATGATGTTAAGCACAGTGCCTTTAGAATACAATGAAACAAACTACTTTATCTCAAAAAAATGAAAAGATACTGTAACTATTTTACTTTAAAATGTTAACATGTACAAAGTACCAAAATTATATCCTTTCAACTATTAAACTCATGATAAAAATTGGGATTTCAACTTTGAAAGATACGAAAAGATACACACTTTTTCAAATTCTTTTCAAGAGTTCATGAGGGGAAAGCTGGGAGGGCATGGACCTAGAGAGACTCCTGAACACACGCGCTGGGAAAGTGTATGAGAATATTCTTGGCAGCCTAGTTGGTGATGCAAAATTGGAAGCTCAGATAGAGAGGAGAATGAATGAATAAATTGTGCTATATTCACATTCTGGGACAGTACAAATGCATAAACTTCAGTGACACACAACGTGAGAGAATCCTGGAAAATCTGTTGAGTGGAAAAAAAATATGATTCCAGTTTTATAAAGCTCAGAAACAAGCAAAACTAACATGATATATAACTAAACTATTTTTTAAGAAGTAAAGGATTGGGCCGGCCCCGAGGCAAGTGGCTAAGTTCGTGCACTCCGCTTCAGCGGCCCAGGGTTTTGCGGGTTCAGATCCTGGGCGCAGACGTGGCACCACTCATCAGGCCACGCTGAGGCAGCGTCCCACATGCCACAACTAGAAGGACCTGCAACTGGAATATACATCTATGTACTGGGGGGCTTTGGGGAGAAGAAGAAGAAGAAAGACAAAAGAAGATTGCCAACAGATGTTGCCAGGGCCAATCTTCTAAAAAATGAATAAATAAATAAAAGAAGTAAGAGAACAATTGGCACAACATTCAAGACAGTGCCTCTGGGACTTTGGGAATTTTCGACTTCTATTTCTAATGGCTTGTTTTACCATTCACTTTCATAGCTTACATATATGCATTTCTACTGTTACATCTTAATTAAATATATTCTCCGATTTTTGAAATTGGAGAAATTTGAAATATATTTTGAAAATTTTCAAACGTGCAGAAAAATTAAAAGAACCACAGGTGAACATCCGAGGACCCTTTCTCAATGGGTTCTCTGCTCCCTGAGGGGTGGATGGTGGTGCACCTCACGGTGCCCCACACAGGTCATGGTTTTTGTGTTTCCTTCCAGAAATTGTTTTTCTGTGTGCATCCGTATGTACGCATGAGTAAACAGTATGGAATAGTATGTGGAATCACATTACTCTGCACTATGATTTTTTTCACTTAACATATCATGGCCATTTTTCCCATAACCCTAACACATGGAAGAGCCTGGATCTTGTGGCCAACTGCCCGGTGTCCTGTACCACGGTCCATATTCTCTTTAACCAGTTCCTCGCTGCTGGATACTTCAGGGGTTTCCAGGCCTCTCCTGGGATGGTCAGGCCCAAAGGTGAACAACTTTGTTCTCCCCAGGCACACAGTTCCCAGGCCTCCCTCCCAGGACCCACCTTGGGCAGCCTGGCCCAGCCCGCCTACCCTTCCATTGCAGACACCCGCAGAGTGGCTGCGAACTCTCTCTCAGGTGTTAATGCCTAATAAGGAACCAATAAGTGCCCTTTTCTGAGCATATGGTGCCTTCCCACCTGCCCAAGGTCACAGACCTGCAAACACATTCACTGAGGACAACCAACTGGGGCACGGGAGGCAGAGGAGGGGGTGGTGGAGACCCTGGCATCTCGGGGCAGGAGGGATCTCGGAAGCTGCCATCTGCTTTGTCAAATCCATCCCCATCTCCGGATTCCAGGTCCTTGGCAGAGCAGCCCGTCCTGACTCAGTGTGACCAGCACAGCCGTTTGCCGGCCCTG
This sequence comes from Equus caballus, assembly GCF_041296265.1. Classification (NCBI taxonomy): domain Eukaryota; kingdom Metazoa; phylum Chordata; class Mammalia; order Perissodactyla; family Equidae; genus Equus; species Equus caballus. Next base: position 22,532,113 of record NC_091689.1, on the reverse strand, counting down.
TGATTCCATCAGAACCTGGTTCCAGGTATCACCACAGCCCTTTCTGTAGTGGCGGACAGGGCCCCCGGGTGTGGGCTGCCCTTTCATCTAGAATGAGCTGTAAGAGCGGCAAGGATGGTGGGGAGAGGCCCCAATGTCATGGCTGAGCCAGTGCACTCTGTCACCAGGAGGGACAAGGCACGCCTGAGGCCCAGTGCCCCAGCAATGCTCAGACCTGTCATCTGTGGTCCGGGGTGCCTGTTACTCATCAACTCTGGGAGGCCCAGGACAGACATGTGGTCCAGACAGGTCCAGATACTCCAAGGGTGCCAGCCAAGGCCGCATCCCAGAAGCCGGATCCACATGGCTCCCTAGGGAATCAATCCCTAAAGCCAAGGAGGTCCCCCTCAGGATGCCTGGGCTGCAGGGGCTGCTGGGCAGGGTGGGAGAGTCGAGTGGGCGGGCACGGTGCTGCTCTCAGCAAAGCTCGGAGCCTAGGGAGAAGGGCTTCATGTGCGTGCACGCTGTCACGTAGGGGAGAGAAGTGAGGGGGATGGAAGATGGGGTGAGGGCAGGTGGGAGCAAGGACAGGTCTAGGGTTTCCCTTCTTGGTATGCCCAGCGAGGCCTCCATGTTTTGTTGAGCATATAAGGGACAGCCAGGCCAACCCGTGTTTCTGCTCTGGCACGGGTGCTGGCATGTGGCTCGCCCAGAGCCTGGTGGCTGCCCCATGAACCACCTGAGCCCGCAGGTGGGCGATCCCCATGGTCGAGACTGGAACTAACCCCAATAACTGATCTCTGCAAATACGACGCTTTGGGCAATGCCACCCAGAGTGGAGACTACATGCCCAGCCTCTTTTGCGGTCGGATGTGGCCACGTGATGGGGTTCTGGCCAGTGGAGCGTAACTGAAGTGTTCTGGGGCCATGCCATACCCTTTATCTCCTCGCAGCATCTCCTCTTAGTGTCTTCTCCGGTCTCCAGCCCCGCATGCAGGCGCCACCTTGGCCCATAAGAATGAGGATGTCAACTAGCGATGGTGGAGTGCTGGGTCCCCAAGGACTCCAGCAGCAGAGCCGCCATGTGGACCCCGGATGGCAGAGCTCCCCAGTTTTATATGATCCATAAGGGAACTTCAGTCTAAATTTCCGTCATGTTGGAACTACCACCGCTGTTCTGTGGTTTTCCATTTCTGGCATCTGATCTGAAATCTACCTCATACAGTATGTCTGTGGGAGCCCCCAACGCCCAGCCTGGCTGCACAGGCAGTGGGGGGGCCTCTCATTGAGATACTGTATTAGTCGGGATCCGTGGGTGGCGCCCAGGGCCCACCGTAGACCATGAAATTGGAATCTTCAGGGACGAGACCGGCATTTGTATTCTTCAGAAGCTCCCAGGGATTCCAGTGGGTGGGTACCGTTCAGAACAACGATCTATATAAATAAGGGAAAAATGGAACCTACTTATTGTGCCACAGGAGAAGGGCTGGATGGACTGCCACCGAATTTGGAAGGAACATTTGGGATCATCAGACTTAAAATGTCGGCTCCCTGATGCACACCAAAGTCACCTGGGGGAACTGGGGCATCCCAAAGAGCTGGTCATCAGCCCATCAGATGACTCCAGGTAAAGATAGGCCCAGTTGCCTGCTCCTGTGCATCTGAGGACACTGCAGGCAGAGAGAGCAGGCAGGACGTGGCGAGCTCCCGGCTGGGTGGGGTACGCTGGGCTCATTACAGTCAGTGAACTTCCTAAGCAATGAGGAAAGGTCAAGATTCATTTATTCAATTGATTTATAAGCACTTACTCTATGCGAGGTATTGTTTGAGGTGCTGGGGGAAAGCAGTCAACAAGACACACACAGAGCCTGCCCTGCTGGGACTGAGTTCCAGCAGGCGGTGTAGGCCTCAACAGGTAACAATGAAGACGTGCTACAGCGTCGTCTGTGCCATCAAAACAAGCCGACTAAGTGGAGACGGAGTGATGGAGGTGGTCGCAGCCTTTGGTGGGCTGGTCAGCGGACAGTTCTCGCGGGACATCGCTTTGAGCAGAGAGCCGGCTGGGCAGCAGCCACAGGGAAGATAGGAGGAGGAACAGAACTTGGGGGGGCAACAGCACGTGTGAAGATGGGAACCCGATCAATCAGCCCGTTGGAGACAAAGCAAGGCCAGCGCGCCTGTCGGGGCGGGGATGGGAGGAGCTTAAGGAGAAGACTTCACACCAGGAGGCGGGTGAGATCTCGCGGGACTTGTGCAGGACGAGGTGAGCATCTTGAGTTTACTCCGGGGACGCTAGGGAGCCGCGGGTGTCAGAGCGCGGGTGTCTCAGGAACTGACTGCACTGTGAAAGGGTCACTCTGGCTTCCAGGTGGAGGAGGCAGCAGACGAGGCAGGACCAGCAGCTCGGGGCTATTGGAGTGACCCAGCGCTCGGATCTGGGCAGCTGTGCGGGCCCGGGAGGGACGTGGTCAGCTCTGGGAGTATCTTTGGAGGTGACACAACAGGCCCATAAGGCACGGGAGAAGTCCTGGATGACTCCTGCCTAAGGGCCAGGTGCCGTTTACTAAGATGGGGCATATTTGGGAGGGTGGTATTGGGGTGGAATAGCGAATTTCTGTTCCGGAAAAGTTGCACTTGACTCTTGGATATCAGAGGCACTGCGGATTGGCTCCCCCAACACCTAGTCCCAGCCTCTTTTTCTCTTTCCGACCCACAGACCAGAGGCTGGAAAGGATACAACATCTGCAAATTATGGCCATATGACCAAGTTCTGGCCAATGAGAGAGAGAGTCATGAAAGGAAAATTTGCTGGAGGATGGTGGAAAATCTGGGGATGTCTTTGCTTTCCTGATAAAGAGGATAGATGTGGCTAGTGCCATCCCTTTATCCCATGGACGTGAATGCAATGTCTGCAGCTGTGGCAGCCGTATTTTGACTATGAGGTGACTTGCTAACAATAGTGGAACAACATAAAAGAACCCGAATTTATTTATTTTTTTTAATAACACTGTCGAGCCACAGCACCAGACCCGGACTATCTGCCTCTAAATATTTTGTTATGTGATATAACTAAACGTCTTTAATGTTTAAGCCAATTACTTGAGTATTCTATTATTTGTAGCCAAAAGCATTCCGAACTCTGCAACATCCCCAATACCTATTCAGCAGTGGATACAGAAGTCTAGAACTCAGGGGAGAGGCAAGGCAAGAGATAGAAATTTGGAAGTCAAGGGCAAATCTTGAAAGCCCTGAGCCTCTATGGGTTCATCTAGGAAGGTTCTAGGGTAAAGAACATATATAATAGGTCCAAGACTGCGTCCTGGGACTCCCAACATTTGGAGGTCAAAAGAGGGGGCGGAGCTGCCAGCAAAGGACACCGAGAGGGACCACGGAGTCTGTTGTGTGTGTCTAGGTGCGTTCACATGCACACCTATATTTTTTTATACACACATAGGACCCTTGCTTTGGGGGTCACATGCTACATGGCTGTGCACTTCTCTGCAACTTGAATTTTTTATTTAATAGTATATCATGGACACCTTCCTATGCCGGTACATACAGGTCTGCCTTACCCTTTGCAATGGCTAATATTAGTCTATTATATGAATATTCCATAATTTATGTGTCATACATTAAAAAGGACTTCCATGCTATTGTTTAATAAATGGAATTGGCACGATTAGCTAACCATTTGGAAAAAATAAAATTTTCACAAATGGAAGATGAGTGGAAGTTTTAAATGTAATAAAGAACCATCAAATAATAGAAATGTACTAGAAGAGAAATTGAGTCTTGTCTAATGTTGAGCGAGGAAGGATTTTTCTGAGCGTAACACCAGAGGCGAGAATCGTGAAGATTGAGACTGGTCTGAGGACGTAAGTGTTAAAGTTGCGTATGTTAAAAAATCATAAAACTAGAAAGGAAATGGAATACTGAGAAAAGTTTTATAACATGTGATCTGTAAAGGGTTAACATCCTCTAAGTTTACACATCGCTAAGAAAAAGATAAACACTCCAAAAGAAAAGTAAGCAAAGACTATGCAAGAGTAACGAACAAAATACAAATCATCATTAAACTTCAAAAACTTCAACCCCAAAAGTGTTAAAATGCAGATAAATGAAGAGATCCTATTTTTTGCCTTTCAAATTGGAGAAAAATAAAATAAAATGTTAGCACCACGTTGGCGAAGTGCTGGGAACCAGGCAGCCACCCTCCCGGCTGGTGAGTGTTTAAATCATATTAGTTATTTTTTTTTTTTTGGACATGAAAAGTTGTTCCTGCTCATTTAAGTTTAAAGAAGTAGGTTATGATGACAATTAAGGGCTCTGTGTCATTATTGATTGGATCTGGGATGAGAGGAAAACCAGCTATAAAAGACATTATTGGGACAATTGAGGAGATTTGAATATGGACTGCGTATTATATCATATCAATGGTAACTCTCTTGGGGGTGATAATGGTCTTGTAGTTACGACACAGAAAGTCCTTGTGCTTATTTATTTAAGGGTGAAAAATCATGAGGTTGGTAATTTACTTCCAAATGGTCCAGCATGGTGCCTGTGTTTGTTCGCTGCCTCTCCCTCCCTCTCTCTCTCATCTATCTGTCTATCTATCAGCTGTCTATATCTATCTATCTATCTATCTATCTATCTATCTATCTATCATTTATTAACTATCTGTCATCTATCCATCGTCTATTACCTATCTATCCTCTATCCATCCATCCATCCATCCATCATCTATCCACCATCTATTATCTATTGTCTATCTATCTATCTGTCTGTCTATCTATCAGCTGTCTATCTATCTATCTATCTATCATTTATTAACTATCTGTCATCTATCCATCATCTATTATCTATCTATCCTCTATCTATCTATCCATCCATCCATCCATCTATCATCTATCCACCATCTATTACCTATCTATCCTCTATCCATCCATCCATCCATCCATCATCTATCCACCATCTATTACCTATCTATCCTCTATCTATCCATCCATCCATCCATCTATCATCTATCCACCATCTATTATCTATTGTCTATCTATCTGTCTGTCTATCTATCTATCTATCATCCATCATCCATCTGTCCATCGTCTATCTATCATCTATCCATCATCTATTATCTATTGTCTGTCTATCTATCTATCATCTACCTAGAGATCACCAATATGTTAAAATGTTAAAAATTGGTGAATATAAATGAGACATCTCTGAAATATTCTATTCTTCAACTTTTCTGTAGGCTTGAAAAATTTCAAAACAAATATTTGAAGGGAAGAGTAGGCTAAAAAATAGTTTGAAGAATGTTATTTTATTTCTTAAATAGAAGTATATATATCTTTTTCAGAAGGCTGAAAGATGTACATTCAAGCGCTGAGAGCTCCTATCTCTGGGAGCTTAGTAACTGTTCATTTCATTTTCTTACCTTATTTTAAAAATAGTTATAGAAGTCATAAATGCTCAGATGAATCTGAAAATTCAAATAAGCAGAGAACAAATTAAAATCAAGATTAATCTCGGAGAGAACTCCTGTCAACATTTTCTGCACGTTCTTCTGGAGAAAAACTCGCTTTTTGCACACACTCACTCTGCTTCATAAACATTTCTCCATCTCCTGCAAAATGTTTATTTCATGCATATGGGTTGGGGGATTCTAATGTTATGTACAGTGTTGCTTATTTTGATGTTCCAAATTTTCTGTGATACTAATGATGATTTTTTAATACTTACTGTGAGTTCGTTAAGGACCAAGCATGATTCTAAGTTCTTTCCATGTATTAGCGCATTTAATCCTCACAACCCTCCAAAGTGAGTATTATCTTTACGCCCATTTTACAGATAAACACTCAGAGTCTAGGAAGCCAGGCTGTCTGGGTGTGCCATCCACGCCTTAAACAACTCAACCCATCACTTCGGCAATGAGCATGGCATTTTGCTGATAAAAGGTAAGGTTACATCTTCTGCACCAAACAGCTCAGGTGCCGGGAGAAGCTGCAGCCCCAGCTCTCTGGAGAACTTGGCATCCGGGCGACACGTCATCTTCGGGGAAGTTGGGTTCCTGCGTGTGCTTTGGCAAAGCCACGGTGAGTGGGGTGGAGTGAACATGACTAGTCTCTGTGCGTTTTGAAAGCTCACACAGCCTGGGCCTGGGTCCCAGGCGACTCTCTCCTCCTCGCCCCTCCTCGGCCTGCCCCGTGCATGCCCCGTGCAAAGTCACCGGCACAGATGGCACAGGACAGGCAGCCACTCAGGGGCCTGATCTGTTGAGTATTTCACAGGAGACGGCCCTACACACAAATTAGCCCCTGAATTCCTCAGCCAGGAGCACGGCAGTGCCAAATGCCCACGGTCCCCGCTGGTGTGTGTACGTATGTGCGTGTGGTGTGTATGTGTGTGTGGAGTGTGTATGCATATGTGTGTTGTATGCTTGTGGGGTGTGTGTGTGTGGTATGTATGTGTGATATGTATGTGTGTGTGGTGTATACGTGCAGTGTGTGTATATGTGTGGTGTGTGTGTGATGTGTGTGCGTGCGTATGTATTTGTGTAGTGTGTATATGTGTGGTGTGTGTGATGTGTGTGTGGTGTATGCATGTGGTGTGCATGTGTGGTGTGTGTGATGTGTGTGTGTGTGTGGTGTATGTGTGTATATGTGTGATGTGTGTGTGGTGCGTATGTGCATGTGGAGTGTGTATATGTCGTGTGTGTGTGATGTGTGTGTGTGTATATATGTGTGGTGTGTGATATGCATGTGTGTATATATGTGTGGTGTGTGATGCATGTATGTGTATATATGTGTGATGTATGTGTGTATATGTATGTGATGTGCATATGTGTGGTGTGTGATAGATATGTGTGTGTATATGTATGTGATCTGTGATATGTCATGTGTGTATGGTGTGTGATGTGCATGCATGTGTGTGATGTGTGTGGTGTGTGTTTATATGTGTATGTATATGTATGTGGTGTGTGTGTTGTGTGATTGTGTGTGGTGTTTGTGATGTGCATGCGTGTGTGATGTGTGTGTGTATATGTGTGGTGTGTGTGATGTGTATGTGTATATATGTGGTGTGTGTGATGTGTGTATGTATATACGTGGTGTGTGTGATGTGTATGTGTATATATATGTGGTGTGTGTGTGATGTGTGATTGTGTGTGGTGTGTATGATGGGCATGCATGTGTGTGTGATGTGTGTGTATATGTATGGTGTGTGTGATGTGTGTGTATGTGTATGGTGTGTGTGATGTGCATACGTGTGTGATGTGTGTGTGTATATGTGTGGTGTGTGTGATGTGTGTGTATATATGTGGTGTGTGTGATGTGTGTGTGTATATATGTGGTGTGTGTGATGTGTATGTGTATATATATATGTAGTGTGTGTGTGATTGTGTGTGGTGTGTATGATGGGCATGCATGTGTGTGTGATGTGTGTGTATGTGTATGGTGTGTATGGTGTGTGTGTATATATATGTGGTGTGTGTGATGTGTGATTGTATGTGGTGTGTGATGTGCATGCATGTGTGTGTGCTGTGTGTATATGTGTATGGTGTGTGTGATGTGTGTGTGTATATATGTGGTGTGTGTGTGTATGTGGTGTGTGTGATGTGTATGTGTATATATATGTAGTGTGTGTGTGATGTGCATGGTGTGTGTATATGTGTGTGCTGTGTGCATGTTGGCAGTGGTACTCTTTCCAGTGCAGTCAATGAGCTGCTTCTCCCTCCAGCTTGAGAGTAAACAGACCCTTGGAGCAGGGGTAGCAGCGAGCTTGTCGATACCGTATGCAAATAAATAAGTGCTAATTGCCTGCAGTGTCTTTGGGTGTCAGGTGCGGTTATCCAGCGACATTTATGGGCCAATTAGGCGCCTTACTGGACTTGAGTGCTGATAAATGGTGGCTTAGCGGCTTCTCGGGACGTGCTGGGAGCTCCCATGCTCACCGCCAGCACACACTGCAGGCTTTGTCCCCACACCCTGCACTGTCACCATCAGCCCCACTCACCTGCAGGTGGGGGCGGGTCAGGGGGCACCAGGGGACCCTGTGGGGGCCGGGCTGGGGGAGTCAGCTGAGGGAGGCCCCAGAGAGCCCCGCATATCAACAACCAGATCCTGGCTGTGGAACACGGGCCACGACTGAGGTTCTCCCACGGTGCCCTGGGACAGCTGGGGGCCATGAGAGACCTGGCAGGAAGTGGGGCAGGGCCGGAGTGTTGACCTGGGGGCATTCCTCCAGAACATTCTCCCTCCTTGGCCCTGTCACAGTTCTAATGAGGTTTGGTTTCTTGAAAAGCAGGATGACCCAAAGAAAATCATTGGTGCGCCTGGCCCCTTGGCGCCCAATGCCCCAGGCAGGGCCAGGCCATCAGTGTGCTGGAGTTTGTTCCTTTTCTCATGCCTTCATCCATTCAGCGGATATTTGGGCTGTGCCCAGGGCTCTAGGGGTGACACAGTCAGAACCAGGGCCGGGGGACCCAAGTGAGGTGCCAGAGGGGGTGAATTATCCCACAATGAAATGCAGGACCTTCTGTGATAATCCCAGTAAGGGGCCAGGAGTGCAAAATGTGAGAGCTGGGGGCCGGACTGAGCCAGGCTTCGGGTGGGGAAGGCCTCTTTGAAGAAGGGACATTTCATTGGAGACCCCAAAGATGAGAAAGAGCTAGCCACAAAGAGTGGGTCTTCCCAGGGAGGGAACAGGTGGACCAAGGCCCAGAGCAGGAGAGGGGTCAGGAGGTTTGGGTGTGGCTGGAGCCGGGAGTGAGGGGCAGAGGGGTAAGAGGAGCAGGTGAGTGGGGTGGGAGGGCAGAGCCAGCAAACCCTGGGGCCACCTTTAGGATTGTGGGCTCCCTGTCAGAACTCTGGGGAGCTGTGAAGGGGTTTCAAGCAGGGGGTTGGCTGGGAGAGGGGGTATGGCGGGGACAAGAGCGGGCAGGGGAGAAGCCGTGGTCCCCTGCTGGGGGCAACCAGGAGGGAGTGAGGAGGACAAATGGAGAGCCCTTGGGGTTGGGGGTCCAGCAAGGAGGCGCCGGCTGGCCTGGCCTTCCGGATGGTTCCCAGCTCTGTGTGCCGAGACTGGAGTCTGTGCTGAGGCATCCATCTGACTTTTCCTTCGGATTCTGTAAATTATGGTTTCCCCTAACCCGAATACTTCCTAATTTTTAATCAATTTGTTTCATTAATTTATTAATCAATTCACCAATCATTTCTCCAATTTCAGTATGAATGAAAAATACATTAATAAAAAACCCAACCACTTTCTTCAAAGTCAATGGCAAACTGTGAGCTTTAAAATGTAACTCAAAATAACTTTTTAAAAATACACCCTTATAGAGAAAAGGTGGACAGTAAAATATAAAGGAAATAGAAACCATCCAGAACTCCCCAGAGACAGACGGTATGGATAACATTTTGGATTTTTTTTGGATATAAAATAAGGACATAGAAACATCTTTATTTAATAGAGGTCAGTCATACACACTTCAGTATCCTAAGTTTTAATTTACATTGTATCATTACATTGTATCATTGTATCATGTGACAAACACAATTTGAAATGACTCATTTGTGCAATGACTCATCTTCCCCTTTACAGATGTGCTGTAATTTAACTAATAAAATTATTTAATTTATTGGAGCTTGTTCCCCATATTTTGTTATTATAAGTACCGAAGTCACAAACAACGTCTTTTAAGAAAATGTTGAAGTGGTCACGTTACTCCTTGCCCAGATTCCTGGGCACTGATTCATTCACGTAACCAACACCTATTTATGGAGCCCCTGCTGTGATGAAGGTGTCCTCTAGGCCCTGCATTCCTGGGCCAGAAGGAAGATTTTCAGAGCCTTTGTACACAGTTCTGTACCTCTTTGCAGAAATGCTGTTTTACTGTCTTTCCACAAAGAGCATGTAAGCGACAGTCCCATTGTGGCCGGGCCAGCACTGTGTATGATCACTTTAAAAATCTTGGCTATAAAATCTAGACATTCAGCCTTGCTTTTTTTACCTTACCTACCTGGCAGATCTTTCCAGGACATTGTCTCAAGCACCTTGGCTTGCAAAGGTGAGAGATTCAGATCCCCACCCCGGGGGCCGGAGAAGCTGTGGTCTCCTGGGAGGGAGATGGACACTCAGGTTGACTCAAGAGTCCTGGAGGGAAGGTGGGGACAAAGTCACCGATGGGGTGGCCAGGACAGATGAGGAGCCGCTGGGCAGCAGTGAGGCGAGGAGCAGCCTGCCCACTGGGCATCTCCTTGGGGGAGCGAAGTGTTCTGTGTGTGGACAGAGGGTGCATTTGAATGTTGGGGAACCAAAGGATGGACGAGCAGAGACCTTGTTGTACTCTGCACCCACTCTCCACCTCTTCCTTACCACCACACCCACCTCACTGAGCCACTATGTGTCCCAGCCTCCTTTGTAGCCCTGATTGGCCCAGGCCCGTCTGCCCAGTGGTGTGTCAGTGGGGTCAAGAGTGGGGCTTCGGGGAACGCTGAATAAGAGGGCCTGATTTGGCTGCTCTTCCTGCCGTTTCTCTCCTTCCCACCTGGAATGCAGATGCTGGAGGGGGAATGGTCCTCCCTGGGTGCCAGGAGCCCCCACAGCGCCCATGAACGATGGTTGACCAGATGGTCTGGAGGAGGCTGGCCCCGGATGGCCTTCTGGAACTGTCCATGCCAGCCCTGGCCTGCCCACCTCCAGGTGTCTTCTCTTGTGAGGAAAAACAATCCCTTAATTTATTTAAGCCACTGTTTAGTAAATCTGTTAATCAAATACAATGGAGGGATAACAGATATCCATGTAAGTGGAACTGATTCCTCCTAAAAACACTTTTCTCTGTCTTTCTAATTATTTCCTAGAAGACAAGTAACCCTTGCGAGAGTCTGCATTTGGCCTGCTGGGTTTTGTGTGACCATGTCCGTGGGGGTTGCGTGACTGCGTGGCTGGGTGGGGTGCTGCATCCCATTCTGTGTTGGCACCTCGTGGTGCTGTGGGCTCCCCATGCCATGGGGAAATCTCAGCAGAAACAGAGATCAGGTGGCTCTGTATTCATCGTCATAGAAGAGTGCCGGGGTGGGGGGTGAGCAGACATCTGCCTGACTTATCTGTAAACGGAAGCCTCTGGAAGGTGTTCACCAAATCATTGACCGTGGTGATGTCTGAGTGGTGGCATTTTTGGGTGAGTTTGACTTTTCTGATTTGGCGGGTAAAGATATAATGTATTTTGCACAAGAAAATCGTAACAATATGAATATTCATGGTATTCATAGTAGCGTTCTGGCATGGTTTTACTTCCTGGCCACTGTTAAGTCTTTATCCCATATCTGGGCCAGTCAGCTCTAGTGTAAAGAGACTGCAGAAGCATCTGGAACCTCCAGGCCCAGACAATCCCTAGCTTGGGAGACCATGGCCTCTCCAAGGTTGTCGTAATTGAAGGAGTGGGTAAAAATGCCCGTGAGTGCAGCGTATGTGGGCTAATTCTCTCATGCATGTGGCTGCCTGGGGCTAGCACAGTCCCTTCCAGAAGCATCGGAAGCCCCTTTACTCTTTGAGTTACCTCGCCTGGAAACAGCAACCCTAAAATTAGTCATGACAAAATGACCAACCTTCCCCCCAACAAAAAAACAAAACGAAACAACAAAAACCTCCACAGCAGTGGTGTAGACATATTTTCATTTCTTTATTAGAAAGAGGTCTCTACACTATAGCCACCTCTCTTCATTACTTTACACATTTTTCTCTTTTTTTTTTTCCCCTTAGAATACTGTACAGCTGACACAAAAAAACCCCCAAGGCAGGAAAATACAAACTGGCATATTGAATCAAAACAAGATCATATGAAATAAGGAGCAAAGTGAAATGTCTGTCAATGGTTTTAATTACAGTACAAACAACATAAATAAAGCGTCATTGAGTCATTGTGAAACACAAACTTGCGGAATGAGGTAATATAAAAACCAAAAAAAAAAAAAAAACCAAAAAAAACCCAAACCCAACCCATCTCTGGATAAACCCCAGACTGCTCTTCCATCTTCTGTACATTGCTATTTACAGAAACAGGAAAACATGCTAAGAGGGTGTGTTGAGGCACGGCCTTCCCCGCTCCCTCCTAGAAATGCTCCTCACCTTTGACCTGCTTGGGCTCCCCTTTCAGAAACAGACCCCGTGGCCAGATGAGAAGCCAATTCGAAGTCACGGGGGACAGGAGAGTGGAGGCTGCTGTCTGGGGCAGGAAGCCACATGTCTGTGGTTGGGGTGGCCAACCCTTCCAGCCCCTCCCCTTCCAGGGCTCAGTGGGGGGCCTCTGATCTAGTGCTAAGCGGCACTCCCCCCAGCATTCGGGTGCTCAGGGTGGGGCAGGGGTTGCAGCCTCAGGAATTTGATATATTTTAGACCCAAAAACCCATTGGAGGAGGAAAACTGCGATGCTGTCCAAGGTTTGGAGAAGGCATTATTTCTAACATCAAGATGCGTGAACTGCCACAAAGCAGTTTCTAAACGTACCCGTTGCCCATCCGCCATGGGACACCCCGATCCTCACCCGAGTCCGCTTGTGCACCCCGGTAACAGTGGTGGTGAGAAAATCGCTGAGACCCCTGGGGGTGGGGCTGGGAGGCCCGTGGGGTGCTCAGTGAGCAGTAAGCGGGAACTAATTCCCCAGCCTGGCCCCAGCTCACGGCACCCGTGGTCCGTTCTGTCCTCCCCGCCCTGGAGAACCCAGGCAGGACATATGTTTTCTGATGGCCACTCAGTGCAAGGTCAAGCGCAGGGCTGAGAGCAATGGCCATCGGCTGGGCTGCCCATTAGTGTCTTTACAAGAGGCCTGTCACTGAGGATTCCTATGTACAGGTATGATACCACGGGTGGAAAGACCAGGGACGTCCGGACACAAGTAATCACTGAGTGAGCTTCTACAAGAGTTTTCAAACCAGCTCAGACATTAGTTTCCTGGGCCGTGGTGGACACTGCCTGGCACCTCGGAGATCAGCGCATAATCTGATTTAGGGGCGACTGTCCTGGACAGCGGGTCTGTTAAGGGGATTTGTTCTATCCCGAAGATTCCCCCAACACCCTGGAATCTTGCTTGGTTCCTTTCTTTCACCTGCATCTCGGGACAAAGGTCATGGATTTCCCACTGACAGAGAATTTGAGGTCAGTCCTAAATGGACTTTGACAGGCGAGTCTCTATCATCTGGCTTGATCATGACCCTCGGGGGGGGGGGGGGGGGGGCGGTGTCCCTCTCTACAGATGCCACATGCCTGGCCAAAATAAAAAACAAGCCCCGAGCGGACCTCTCGTACATGTCGAGCGGCTGCTGGGTGCTGGGTGTCACGTGGCTAGAAGCCAGGGCTCATCTGTCCATTTCACTGGGGCCACTCTTGTCTGAAGACTTGCAACCTCCAGGGCCCCGGCCAGTCCCTGCTGGGCACGCTGGACCCAACCTACCCACCTCCGGGCCCCGGCCAGTCCCTGCTGGGCACGCTGGACCCAACCTACCCACCTCCGGGCCCCAAAGGCCGTTTGGATGGGATGAGGGCCTCAGACAAGAACATTTTTATCGATCAGGCGCAGCGCCCAAAACCCAAGGCTGTCATTTGATAGCAAAAATCAGCACTTCATAAATGAAACGCGGCACGGAGAGCTTCTCAGATTTGCAGGCTCCGCACCTACCCTTGCTTCGGGGAGGGTGCCTACTACACTGGGGAAACCAAAACCCTGCTAAAACCTGGGCTTTTTAAAAATCACAGATTAAAAACAGACTTTTCGGTTTTCCAGAATCTTCTACCAATGAAATGTGCTCCAATTTCAACTCTGACCCAAACTGAAGAACCCAAATGGAAGCAAGTGTCCACCCAGGTTTACAAAGCAGCAGACATCCAGCGTTCAACAGGGACTCTATTAACATTAAAAATAAATCTATTTAAGGACAGCTTGTCTTCTCTAAGGGGAAGAACATCGTGTTTTGGAAATACTCATGCCTAAGTTGTCACATGTTACTTTTTCCTCGTGAGGTGAGAGGTGAGGGTCCAAGGTGGGGGGCTGGCCTGCCTGGCACTGCTCTCTCTCATCACGGGGGTTCCCAGCGGCTACTTCTCGGCAGTGATGGAGATAGAAGTCTGAGCACAGCTTCCACCGACCCCACCCGGGCACCCCGCCCCTTCTCTCTGCTGCATAACTAGAAGGATAGGATGTTTTCACTGAGAGGCAACTGGATTCAGATGCTTGAATGACAAAGGACCCATGGGTGGGGTAGAGCAGAGCGGGGACAGACACCACCCCTCAGCAGCCCAGGTGGGTGGCCAGGCCCCCTGCCCACTGTGAGCAGCACACCTGGAGATCCCAGCCCAGCCGGGCCCTGCACTACACTCACTGAGCACAGGGCTTCCTGAAGAAAACCACTTGGGAGTCCAAGAAAGAAAGGTGTCGATCATGGCTGGAAGAGAAAGTTGCAAGTCTTGATGCCAAAGGCCCTTACTGAGCTTTCTGGTGAAGGATGAGCGTGGAAACCCCTTGGAGACTGGACTTCACAGTGTGTGAAACCCATGTTTGAGGAGGCAGTTCGAGAGAAATCCTACTTCCTGGGGAAGAGAGCTCTATCTCGTCAGCATGTTCCTACTGAGTTCCTTCCTGACCACTTTTCAGTCTTTTTGCTTGAAGGACATAAATACAATCCAGGGGAGTTCTAGAAAGGGCGTGCTGACCTTGTGGGGGGATGAGGGATGGAAACAGAGCAGATGTGGGGGGCAGGGTGAAGTGGCCCATCTAGAGGAAATGGGTTTGCTCTCCAAATATCCTTGCCTTTTGGGGAGTTTTTGAGACCTGACCATCCTTACTCTTAGAGGGTCTACATTGTTTCATGGCTTCTGAACATACCTAGGGGGGAATATGGATGTCCCCGTCTTGTTTCCAGAACATTCGAAACGCAAGGAGGAAGAGTTGGCAGAATTGGAGTCACGGGGACTCATGTGACCCGAGAGCACAGCTCGGTCTGGGGGTCGGGCAGGACCCAACGGCCACTCTTGAGGGGGAGGATGTGATCACAAAGTGGAGGCATAAAACAAGCTGAATGTCGCCCTTGAAAGGGACAAGAGCTGCAGCCAGGTGGGTACTCCTCATCCACTCGTGCAAGCTCAGTGAAGGAGACAGAGAGGCCATAAGCCTAAAGCCACACTCTGCCTGCCAGGGTGCTCTCCAGCAGGCCCTGAATTTAAGAGGAACTAGGAAAAGGACACTGAAACGAGGACCAATACATGAGGGTGTCACAGCAGCCTCTTGGTGACCAGAGGTGGCATCCGAAGGATGGGAGGTCTGTCCCAGCCAGCAACACAGCAACAGGGCGTAAGAGAGAGAAGGGTCATCTTGGGCCAAAAGCAAGATTAGTGAATGCCATGACAGTAAGACAACCCTCTCTTTGCCTCTGGAAAATCAAACTCAGACGAAAAGAAATGGAGGATAAATTTTGGTAAGCAGGCTGATGAGATGGTGAGTGGGCAGTCTGGGCTCTTTCCTCAGGGGAGAAAGGTGCTCCACAGGCGGGGACCCACAGAGCACCGACGGGCTCAGCAGAGAGAGAAGATGGCTCAGCACCAGAGGCTCAAATGGGAGGGCGGCTGGCAAATGTGCCATCACCGACTCCCAGAGTGCTGGCTGAGGACACGGTGCCAGCATGGGGGCAGGTTTCCAGGCTAGTATGCTCTGGCTTCAGTCCTATCAGCATTTCTGTTCTTAATAAATGCTCCCATTGCCTGAACATCTAGCCCCTGGCTGGGTGTTGGGCTGGCATTTCTCTCATTGGTCACCACAGTCTGCAAGGCCACCGCAGTTTCACAGATGGAGAAAAAGAGTCCTAGAAGCTGGATGCCATCCCAAGGCTGCACAGGTGTGATGGCAAAGCCAGCTGAAGCCAGGTCTGCTGGGCCCCGGGGATGTCTTTCTCCCTGGACGGTGTTTTTTCCTAGTGAAGTTAGTGACAGCTTCTTTGCAGATGTAGGAATGACCCCGCACGTGTGCAGATGTCACAAAACTGGGAAGACCCGTGTCCATGAGGGATGCAGAGGCTGGGTCCAAGCAGACCGCGTCTGGCTGGACAAAACCTCAGAAGAGGGGGCAGAGCTGCGAGGTCCTGCAGTGTACTGGAAGGGCCAGTGCCAGCTCACGGCTCTGCAGAGAAGGCGCCCACTTAAGAACTGTG
Organism: Equus caballus; assembly: GCF_041296265.1. Taxonomy (NCBI): domain Eukaryota; kingdom Metazoa; phylum Chordata; class Mammalia; order Perissodactyla; family Equidae; genus Equus; species Equus caballus. The sequence continues at coordinate 22,515,944 of NC_091689.1, read as the reverse complement.
GTCCAGAGTGATGCAGCAAGAGCTGCTCTCTTCTGCGCCCTATAGCCCAGTGGTCAGCAAGCACCTTGTTGTCCTCACCTGCTTTCTGGGATAATTACACCCAGTGTGCACTTCCTGGGAGACAGGAAGCTGCACCTATTTGTGGGACCAAAGACTCACGAATATGGCACTTGCTCCCCATCGAGGTGCTCACTTCCTGGGAAGGATTAGACAGACGGGGCCGGGATTCCGCCTGGGGCTCTGGGCTTGGTCAACCATCTGCCCGCCCCAGGACCTGAGGTTTGCGTCTTCAGGGTCAGAATCAAGCCTTCCTTCCCTGCAGGGTTTTCGTGGCCACAGAAGGGATCCAGTGAAGTCTGGGATCCGTCCAGCTCACTCTTGCAGCTACACCGTGTGTGACTGCCTGCTTGCGTACCTTCCCCGGGGGATGGTTTCTCATCAAGGGGAAATCTTAATTCTCAGTTGAAAAGGTTATGTGGATTCTGCAGTGGTGGCTTCCCATGTTGCTGTCACTTCACAGAACTTACATGGGAATAAACAATGAAAACTCGACCCCTCCCCAAACCGGTGATTTCTAACCCTGGCCCAGGGTCTGCCTTCTCCCACTGTTGGTGTTAATAAGGCTTTAAGGGGGAATGAGAGTGTTGCCATCTAGTTTGACACTGAAATAAAGATTAGCCACCATTCACCTTTATTTTAAAAGAAAACCCTTGAAACCCACCCCCTGCCTTTCTTCTGTTGCCAAAACTCCAGCTCAAGAAAGCAGACTGTCTCCTGGAGCCGATCAGCATCACTAAAAATAGCCGAAGCAGGGGTCGAGTTTTCTAAGGAGGAATCCATGGCGTGCCCGGGCTGGAGGGAGGGGAGAGCAGAAACCCATCCAGCGCTCAGGTCGTGAAAGGCTTAGTGAAAAAAGAAGTCAGTTGGGAAAATATTATATTATAAACACATATAATAATATGTACACACATATACATCCCAAGAGAAGCCGTACAGGGAATTCCGTTTCTTTTGAAAAGAAGGCTTCACTATGATAAAGCATTCCTATAGTGGGAATTAACTACAATGAAATAATTTAAGAATCTCCTTTATACTATATCTGCGTTCACTATGGCAAGTCTATGCTACAAGCTGTGCGGAAGGTATAGCTGGATTAGAACAGTAATGCGCTCTTCAAAAATAGGCAATGCCATTTTCCTTTTCTTTCTATTCACATTTAAAATAACTACACAGTGATAAAACACAATTAAAAATCGGGTGGAGGGCGTACGGACCACAGACTCATGGCTCCTGCACCTGTTCCTTCCCACGTTCCACTGAGCTGAATTAAGGTTAGAAATGTCCATGAGACACTGACCCACATATAAATTCTGCGTAAAGCTTTATTTTTTTTTCCCTACCTAATTTTTCTTTTTTTAAAAAGTTGAAGAAGAGGAAAAACTCTTACAAAATAGAAGCTTTACTATATGAGAGCACGGGGTTTCCCCAGAGGCTGCCAGGCGAATGTGGCCCTGTGTTCCTGTAGCTACGTCAGGCTGCTGTCGTCCCTCAGGGAGACAAGCCTGTCCCCCCCCACCACCAGAGGGCTGGAGGCTGAGTCTTTTCTTTTTAACCTCAGGTGTCATGATTTGGGTTACTATGTTTGGCCACCACGTTGAGGACGGCTGAAGTCTGAGGCAGCCCGAGACCAGGATGACAGCAAATCAGGTGATGGACTGAAGCGGAAGGCCTGGCCACTTAGGAAAAGTCTTCCGGATGCTCATGAGCCACAGAACGGTGGGAGCACGGGGGTCTGGTATTCAGACAATTACCCCCTCCCCTGCCATAGCCCCTTCCTCTGGGTTGGCAAAAGCAGTGTCCGATCTAGATCCGTCCCTTCGCTATCGAGGAATGACCTGCTTCTTTCCCCTCTCTCATCTGCTTCAGTGTCTTTTCTTTTTTTTCTTTTTCGATTTTAATAAGCAAATTGTACCACGATCTTATTCTGCTATGTTCCTTTTTAAAAGCTGTAGATCACATTAATGGAAGTGTTTACTGCTGGGAATCTTTCCCATGTACAATGATCTGTAACCCTCTTCTCTCAACTAGTTGCATATTATTAGTTCATATCCAGTTCAATTTATAAATTAACAGAGGTGCCATTTGTCTGTACAAAAATCAATGCATATTTATGAACTTCTTTTATTCAAATAGATTTTCACACATCTTATCTAAAGACACAATACAGAAGCCTGTGTGACTTGGGCAACGTGGCCCAGGAGTGACTAGGACCCAAGACATCCACCTTGGCCAAAGGACATAAAATCTCTCTCGTGTTCAGGAAAAAAAAATAGCCTTCTGTGCACGGACTTAGTTTACGAGAAGCACTCGCCAGGTTATTATTAGCTGAATTCGTGATTTCCTTTTGAATTTCGGAGTGACTCTTATTTATTTTTTCCCCCATTTGTTTTTGCACCAAGGAGAACGCAGTCCGATAATACTCAGCGACTGATTTCTTCTCTTTGGACTGAAAAATTAAACAGATACTAAATTATGACAGTGAATTTAGAAAGGAGGGCTCCAAGGGCTGGAAAGAACATGTCTGGGATAATCGGATGCTTCTAAGAGTATTGCAATCACATCACGGCAATCATCGGAGCGTGCGGCGTAGCTACCGCCTTGGCTAATATGCTTTCTTCTCGGTGATGACTAATCACGTCCTATTAAACAGCGGTAATGCTGGAAGAACTCAACTATACAAGTGTAATGAAGCCAGTATTCTCCCTGGACAGATTAGCTCCAACTGATTTGACACATACCATCATAGGGGCTTCAAACCTGACAAACTCTGCTTGCTTCTGATTTATGCCGTCAAGCTCCTCGGAGAAGAGATGAAACCCAAGCGTTCCGTTTGGTAGAGGTGAAATGTACTGATGGGCTTAACTGCCAGTTAAGGAGAGGTACCCCCTCTCCCCACGCCTTGCCTCCCCTCCCCCCCGCCCCCCGCTCGTCCCATCCCTTGTGCCGTGCTCTGTCTACGGGCCACGGGGACGAGGTCCCGCGCCGCCGTGTGCTATCGTCAACCCACTCGGGCCCGCCGGTCGCTCCTGTTTGTCGATCGGAGGGGTGGTTTATGGAAAGGAATCGAATCTGCAGCCTCCTCTTCTCCTCTTCGCCCCCTGAGGACTGTCCAGGTTTGGTGATTTTGCTCGGGGTGGGGCGGGTGGCAGGTGGCCACCAGGAAGAGCGAGGGGACGCGACGGGACTCACGTGTTGTAACATCCGGGGGAGGGCGCTGGAGGCTGTGGCCGGCCCGGGCGTGGCGGGGCAGGCGGGCCCCTCAGATGATGGTGGGCACCCGGCCACTGCTGTTGTTTCGGTTATTATTCTTCCTGGACAGGTTGGGGGTGGCCATGAGCACGAAGCGCTCATCCGGGCAGCCGTACTGCAGCAGGACGTCGATGCACTCCTGGCTGGAGGCCTGCCGCGCGTAGGCCAGCGCCGTGTTCCCGTGGGCGTCGCGGGCCATGACATCCACCCCGTACTGCGGAGGCAACAGAGCCCACGTTAGCATCACGGGGGTGGAAGGCACGGCTGCCAGGGGGGCGACAGAAGGAGGGGACAGCCTCTTTCTTCAACCTCTGTGCGCAGCCTGTGCACAGATACGTACCCGCTGGGGACGGGCTGCAGATGACCCAGGTAGGGAGACCGAAGGTCACGTGTGGGTGGCACAACGTGGCCCTGCGGTGTATTCTTTTAAGGAAAGGATGAGCTTTTTGCAACTAAAAGCCCCTCCTTTGTGCAAGAGAAAAGGACCAATGAGAACCCAAGTTTTGCTATTTCTATTTTGACTTTCCAAATGTGAAAACAAAAAATACTCACTTTTTTGATCTCAGAGGCAATTCATTTTCATTGTAGGAAATACACAGGTAATGATATAAGCACACCAAGAGAAAAAGTCACTTATAATCTCGCTCTTCAGAGATAACCTTGGTTAATAGTTCAGTGTATTTCCTTCTAATGCTTTTTCTTTGAATCTAAACGCCTATATGTGTCATTGAGATAAAACATACAAATAATTTGCACCCCCTTTTTTTTTAGTGAGGAAGATTGGCCCTGAGGTAACATCTGTTGCTAATCTTCCTCTTTTTAAAAATTTTTCCTCCCCAAAGCCCCAGTACATAGTTGCATATCCTAGTCGTAAGTCCTTCTAGTTCTTCTATGTGGGACGCTGCCACAGCACGGCTTGATGAGCAGTGAATAGGTCCACGCCCAGCATCCAAACTGGCGAACTCTGGGCAGCCAAAGCGGAGCACAGAAACTTAACCATTACGCCACTGGGCTGGCCCTACTTTTTTTCTTTTACTGAGCATTGTACTCTGATCAGCTTGTCACGTCATTAAAAATTATTCAAAAACATGACATGTAATAGCCATATACTATTCCTCCATGTAAACATAATTCAGTTACTCTGTCCTCAGTTGTTGCATATAGTGTTTAAAAATAGTTACTGGGGGTGCCAGCCTGTTGGTGTAGTGGTTAAATTCACACACTCCACTTTGGTGGCCCGGGGTTTGCAAGTTCGGATCCTCGGCGCAGAGCTAGCACCACTCATCAAGCCGTGCTGTGATGGCATCCCACATACAAAATGGAGGAAGACGGGCACCCACGTTAGCTCAGCGACAATCTTCCTCAAGCAAAAAGAAGAAGACTGGCAACAGACGTTAGCTCTGAGCCAATCTTCCTCACACGCAACACAAAAATTCCCACTGGTATAAACAGTGCCACAGGATGCTGTGATGGACAGCCTCACATTGAATCTTTCTCAGGAGCTCTGATTATTAGGGTGATGACTAGAAGGGGAAATACTAGGTTAAATTACACAAACATTTTTTAAGCTTCTTGTTCTGGGAAAAGGGTGGATTGACTTCCACTTCCACCACGATGGACGGGAGTCTCACCACTCTCTTGTCAGCAGGGAGCCGCACCATCAGAGGAACTCTTGGCTGATTTGAGACGGAAAGATGGCATGTAATTTTCTTATGGACTGAACTGTGTCCCCCCAAATTCACATGATTGAAGTCCTAACCCCCAGGACTTTGGAACATGCCCATATTTGGATCCGGGGCCTTTAAAAAGGTAATTAAGGTTAAATGAGGTCATACAGGTACAGCTCTGATCCAACAGGACTGTGTCCTTTCAAGAAGGGGAATGCCCGGGCACCGAGGAGAGGCCACCTGAGGTCACAGTGAGAAGACGGCCGTCTTACAAGCCAAGCAGGGAGGCCTCAGGAGAAGCTGACCTTGCCCTCACCTTCATCTTGGACATCTGGCCTCTGGAACTGTGGGAAGTAAGCATCTGTGGCTCGAGCCGCCCCGTGTGTGGATTGTGTTAGGGCGGCCTGAGCTGACTCAGACACAAGTGTTAAAGCGAAGCTGGACGGTTGAATGATTTTGGTACCCATGCATCTAATTCTCCCATGATACCCATCACAAAAGTCAGATGCTGGCATCATGCTCAGCTGTGTGCGACAGACGCATCCCTGCCCTGGGGGTGGAGACAGAAGAGCCTCAGGGGGTGACCCACCTCTAGGCAGTGTCCCGCTCCTGGTGAGCAGACACCTCCCCTCCCTACCCAGGAACCCTCTCGGGGGACCCTTTGCTGGGGACCCGCCATGGCGAAAGACCCCAAAGGTGTGCAGGCAGCCCCGTGTGGGGTGTGTGGGCTTCTCAGGAGCAGCTCCTGGCCCACGTGGCCGGGGCCTCCCTTTACAATCCCTTTCTTCCTTTCTTCTCCCCATTCGAGCTGCACGACAGATGCTTCAATAGAAATTTAAAACATAATCTTCCCAGTAGAAATTCCTCAGAATGGTCCAGAAGAAGCCCTTTGACAAACTCCTAGCAGATTAAAGCTCCAAGCTGTGGGTCTAGGATTTTTGGGTTACATGAATGAAAAAAGCAAAAATTTGGTAACGGGAAAACTATATAAACTATTCATCTCCACGCTCTCCCTATACCCCCCAAAAAAGATGATGGGAGTTTTCTGTAAAAGGATCAAGAGAGACACCACCAGCCATGCTTGACCCAGGGGGTAATGGAAAAGATGAACTTTGCAGAAACTCTAGCAGATGCTATGCAAACGGACCACGGGCTCCACCTAAGGAGAGCATGCCACACGGACTTCATGCCTCCCTTTATCAGACCTTCTAGAGGTGACTTCACACAGGCGAGTCCAAAAGGCAGGGCCTCCCCTCTGAGCTCCTGAACTCCCTACTCATGACGGCTTCCCATTTTCAGGTTAGTAAGGAGAGCCTTCCGCCAGAAAGATGCCCGAGCAGCAGCACAGAGCGCCCACAGGGACTCCATCCTCCGCCGGGCACCTGGGCGACCTACCCAGATTAGGAGCTGGGCCAGGACCACGTTCCCCTTCCGGCAGGCCAGGTGCAGCGCCGTGCGGCCGTCGCCCTCCCCGCAGGTCTCGTTCACCTCGTCCCGGGAGCCATGCGCCAGCAGCAGGATGACGGCCCGCAGGTCCTCGTCAGCAGTGGCTCGCAGCAGGTGCTGGCCCAGGGACAGCTCCGTGCACGGCAGCGGGGCCAGGAAGAGCTTCTGCTCGTACTTGGCCCGGATCCACCGCTCCTTCTCTTCCCTGCAAGAGCCACCAGACAGGTGTGGTCACAATCAGGCAGGACAACCAAGGCACAAGCCCTCTGTCCTGGAACGCACAGCACCGAGGGGGCAGTGAAATAGCAGGAGACAAGTGTCTTTGCTAAGAATAAGGAAGCCCCCTGGGAAAGGTTTATCTATGGTTCACAAAGTGGGGTCCCCTACCAGCAGCATCAGCACCGCCTGGGAACCTGTTAGAACGCAGATTTTCAGGCCCCCCCAAGTCTCCCTAAGTCTGAACCCCTGTGTTTTAACGAGCCCTGCAGGGAATTCTGATGACCTAAGGTGTGAGGACCAAGGACGCCCACAGCCTTGAGCTCTCATCTGATTTCCTTTGCTTTTGTGCAGAAGTGGTGGCCTGGAGGAACGTCCCTGCTCCCTGGGATGCGGCCCAATGCAGGACAACGCCACAGGCCCAGAGGTCTTTTCTACTGTAAGCAGTGACAACTGAGTCAGGATTAAACGACATTCCGCTGGAGTTGTGGGGTCAAGAGAGCTGCTGGGCTCCCCCTACCTGGGCACGACCTCTGTTCTCAGCTCTTAACCCACCTGCCCCAGAGGGGGTGTGTGTGAGCTCCCCGGGGTCTCTAAATGCTTCCAGTTGAAGAAAACATTGCTATAGACCCACATGCGAAAGGGCAGAGGCTCCGATGGGGAGGTTCAGAAAAGACATACAAACTAAACTCAGTTGCCCTGCGCATTGCTTTCATCTCTCAAGACACTTGGGAAAGGCTGAAGTGGAGAATGTCAAGAATTCCTTGGGGCCGACCCTGTGGCCGAGTGGTTGGGTTCACGAGCTCCGCTTTGGCGGCCCAGGGTTTTGCTGGTTCGGATCCTGGGCGCGGACATGGCACTGCTCACGAGGCCATGCTGAGGAGGCGTCCCACATGCCACAACTAGAGGGACCCACAGCTGAAAATACACAACTATGTACCGGGGGGCTTTGGGGAGGAAAAGGAAAAATAAAATCTTTCTTTTTTTAAAAAAGAATTCCTTAAATGACAAGGAACGGCTGGGTTTTCTAGGAAAGTGTCCTACGGCCCAGCCTAGGATACAGGCAGGTGGCCCCCTGATGCCAGAGCTGAGGCAGGGGTGTGGAGGAGAGGACAGAGGTGGGGAGGGGAGGGTGGTGGCCTCAGGCATGCAGAGAGCGAGGATGATGGCAGCTGGTGCCCCCTCCCCCAATGGCACAACCCGTTGAGAATGAGCTTCCTGAGCTGGGTGGGTATGATCACAGACTCCTTTCCCCCCTGAGGTCTGATGGGGAGAGGAAGCTGCCTGTGACATCTGGAGGGAGGGCTGAGAAAAAAGAGGAGGGGGCAGGAAGGGAAGAGGAGCTAAAAAAAAAAGCAAGCAAGGTGTGTTTGTATTGACCCAAAGGAAAGGACCCCAGGAATCTCCGTCTCACTGTGGCTACTGATGGTGGATTTTGGTTTTGGTTTCTCAAAAAAAGGGCACAAGAGATACCGAAACCAACTCAGCCATGCTCAAGACTGCAGCACTGCTGGGAAAAAAAAAAGGGCCAAAAAAAAAAAAAAAGCAAAAGGCGGAAGTGAGATTTCACAAGTAGTTCCTGAATTGGAAGAGTCAGGAGAACAGAGTGGGGAGGAGAGCTCTGTTAAGCCGGACAGATGCTTTCTGATGAGGACGAGAAAGAAGAAAGGAGAGCCCCACAGATAAGAGGTGACTGTAATTACCCACCAAGACGTAGAGAACACACTGATTCACAATCGCCTTCCCCTAAAATTCGGCATTTTCTCCGGGAGCATCGTCAGGGTACATAGCTACGACTGCACAGAGAAATCCCGCAGGGCCCCCGGGACACTCTAGAAAGAAAACTCATTACCAGGGATGGTTTTTCTTCTCGAGGACAGGAAAAAAGGCCTCGTTGACACCTTTTACCCGTGTTTACATTGCGGCCAGTGATCCAGTGTCGGGTGAGCCCTAATCTGTTTTTAAATACTTAGGCAAACAAATTCTTCCAGGAGTAAATCTGGATTAGTTTTGCTTCACTTCCTGGTCCGTGTGAGTGACCCCAGGGTGACCCCCGACCCTTTTCATTCGGAGATTTCCAGGACAAACACTTGGCTACAGCTGAGAACCCCCAGCAGCACCCACAAATGCGGCGCAGCTCGGAGGCAGCCCGCACGCTGTCCCCACTTGGGCCGAAACACAAGCAGAAAAGTGCCACCGCGTCTCGGAAACCCCGGGGAGGGCGAGGGATGATCCCCAATGCACCGTGTTTTTTGGGTTACTTAAAAACCTTATTTCAAAAGTATTAACCACATCCTGATGCATTTCACAAAAACACCAAAGAGAAAGAGCACAACGTGAATTAAATGCAAAGGGACAATGTTGAAGGCTACATCTGATTTTCAAATCGCAATCACTAACTCTCGTCTTCTGGCAGGCGTTAAGATCAGAACTGTGATGTTCTGCTCTGGCTGATTTTAACACTCATTGCCAAACCATCCAGGGAAAAACCGAAGAACCAAATGCAGAAACGATAGTCCTAACAGCCATTATTCCATTTTCTTTTTAATATTTGAATATCCGGGCCAAAGAATGAGGACGAGCCCCCAGCTTCCGGACCGTCTCCCGGTGTCAGTGGGTTCTCATGGGGACGTGGGGGTGACTTTCTGTCCTCGGCTCTGTCACGCCACGAACGAGCGTATCGGAATGCACTGAAATCGACACGCATCTGAATGATTATTCTGTTAAAACTGTTCTTCACTTTTAAAAATCAGTGTTGTTTAGGGGCTGGCCCCCGTGGCCAAGTGGTTAAGTTCGCGCACTCTGCTGCAGGTGGCCCAGTGTTTCATTGGTTCGAATCCTGGGCGCGGACATAGCACTGCTCATCAGACCACGCTGAGGCAGCGTCCCACATGCCACAACTAGAAGGACCCGCAACGAAGAATATACAACTATGTACCAGGGGGCTTTGGGGAGAAAAATGAAAAAAAATAAAATCTTAAAAAAAAAAAAAAATCAGTGTTGTTTACAATACACGATAAAGGCAGGTCCAGGTTTTGTGGCTGAAATGCATACTATTTTGGGAGCCTTCCTGAAGAGAAGACTCAACATTACATATACATTAGGAACAGGGCCACGGAGAGGGTTCATGCAAAGCCTAGGCTTTGCTGGTTTCACAGGGCACCCCCCTGTGATACCACAGGAGTGGGAGCAGGGTGACCATTATTGATAAGGACTTTGGAACCTCCAACAACTCAAACACAGGAGCAGGCTCGGTGCTCTGAACTGTCCCTGAGGAATACTGCAAGGAGACAAAACAAAGTGGCCTTCTCGGTGGGTTCTGCCCCTCCCAGCTCCACGTCCACGTGGCCCCTCCCTCCACCAAGGACGCCCCAGTGTGGCTTTTAGTATCTGAGGGATCAAAGCGCCTCACCAAAACTTCTCGTGCTATTTAAACACAAGCTTTCAATGCCGGCCTCTGGGACGTGCAGGACTGCAATGCTTCCGTGTGTTCAGACACCAGGAGGAGACCAGAAAGCTAAGGGAGGCCGCTGGGCTTGTAGCCTGGGTCAGGCTTTCTTTTTAGCACTGAAATCCAGCTAGTAGGCACAAAGGACTCAGACGTGCACATCTGGGTGTTCTGGGTGCTAATTCAGCAACTCCCACTCATGCGTAAACATTTATTATTATTTAGAGACCGTCTCCTATGGTGGTTGCCCCCCTGACAAATTAGGGGAAAGCTTAATTCTGTGTGCTTTCTGCAGTGGCCAAAGGGAGGGACGAGAGAACTGATGTTGGACCAAAGGCCGCAGTTCTGGGCATTAGAGAGACTGGGGTTTGTGTGCCCGCTTCGTTCTTCTTAGTGGAGCAGACTTTTGCGACTGCAGTTAACCCCTTGGACTCTTCTCTCCTCATCTGTAAAATGGGCACAGTGATGTCTACAGCAGGCAAGGTGGTTTTGGGATTTGGGGTCACGTGTCTGGAGGATGGGCCGGCTGCCGCGGTCACTCCACAAATGGCAGCTCCTGGTGTTATTACGATTGAAGAGAATAACGTATCTAAGGCTTCACATTGCTATCAGGCATGTAAGAGCTCAGCTGTGGGGGTGGGTGTGTGTGACAAGAGGCGCTGGTGGCACCGGGGTGGGGGCTGAAATGCCTGCTGGGTGCTTTAGGTTTCTGACTCCCGCCTGTCTGTAGATAAGAACTTCACATGGTCAATGCGCTCGGCAGGGTGAGGTGGGGACCCTGAGCCGGGGGTCTTGACAAACCTATCGGCGTCTTGTGAATCCCCCCTCCCAGGGTACAGAGGGGCCCAAGACGCTGGGATGAGGGGGGCTCAGCCGGTTTAAACAACGCCATGGCTGTCAGGCTCTTTGGGGCCAAAACTGGTCGGCCCCTGCCCACAGCTTTGAGATGTTTAAAGTCTTCCTAAATGTTGTGGACTGAACTGCGCCCCCCCTCTAAAGTTCCCATGTTGAAGGCCTAACCCTCAACGTCACTGTAATTGGAGGCAGAGCCTGTAGGAGGTAATTAAGGTTCAATGAGGCCATAAGGGTGGGGCCCTAATCTGAAGGGACTGGGTCCTTATAAGAAGAGAGGGACACCAGAGCTCACTGTCGGTCACCATGTGCACACAGAGAAAAGGCCGTGAGACTATCCAGGGAGTGGGCACCACGTGCAAGCCAGGAAGACGCTCAAGAGAAACCAACCCTGCTGTCACCTTGACCTCGGACTCTCAGCCTCCAGCACTGTGAGATAGGCGTCCTTTAAGCCACCCAGTCCATGGCATTTTGTTACGGCAGCTCGAGCCGACTAAGACACTGGACAACGACATTCTCCCTCATTCTCATTTGGCTTCTGTGCCAACCGTTAACACGTGAAAGATGGACACTCGGACAATGATTCCCTTTCTGCGAGAAGCTTCTGTCTAAAACCGTTTGCCCCAAGAAATCACGAGGCCAAAGCACAAACACTCTAATCGTTACTCTGATGTCCCAATCTTACTTCTGGGACCCCTGGCTGGTCTCAGCCGAGCCTTTCATTTTCCCCACGGAAGGCCAGTTCAAGAGCAGTGTGGCCCGCAGTAGCTCACCTCGCCTCATTCCAGCTCCCTGGAGGCCCGCGGCTCACAGCCTCCGTTAGCTAATGAGCTAAAAAATGAATTATTGGCGCGGCCGGCCGTCAGCAGAAAGCAGGAGGCCCGGCTCCTCACTGAGCCCCGTGCTGACACACCTTTAAATAAATCAACCGCACGGGAGCGGGGAAAATGAGAGTGGGCAACTCAGGGGAAGACAGACACTGACCCAGTCCCCAAAGGAAAAAGATACAATCGAAGGTACAGAAGCAGCAAATATTTTCTCTTCTTCTTGCCCTCCATGCCTCCCTGGGCCCTGCCCAGGATGCCACCTGATGTGTGAGCCACGGGCAAGCACAGGATTTAGGGGTCAGAGGGCAGGCAGGGCCCAGGTCGAGGGAGCCGTGCGTCCACTGAATCTTAGGGGGTCTGCCCGGCTCAGATGTGCTCTGGTCCTGCAGCCTGACAGACGAGGTCTTGCCACACTTGACCTTGAGGGGTGTTGACAGGGCCAAGGCTCCAAGTGCTCCCCACCCCCCAAAGATGATGCCTGGGACATCCCACCAGCAACCCACAGATTTAGTGCCTGCCAAATGGAACCCGCTGCCAGCACCAGTAAACACGCCTGGACCTGCAGATGAAGCACCATCTCTAAGCCACAGGAGCACTTCCTGGGACGATGCTGAGGGCTTTACAGACAATTCCTGGTAACCTCGGCTCTTAAAGGGACCTGGAGCACATTACACATCTTTACAAACGAGCCACATATCAAATGCTGAGCAAAATACACACATGATGACAGACTTGTGGCCATATTTTTGGAAATTGTGACAAAAAGGAAAGGCTTCATGAAAAAAAAAGAAGGGTCAATTTGGTTCCAAGTTTCAGAAGAGGGTTTGGAACAGACAGACACAAATTTTCCTTTTTTGAAACAGGGCGGCTGGACTGTAAGACCGGGGGAATCCTGCACCGTCCAGGCGGGACGGGGCTAAGGATGGAAGAAGAACCAGCTGGGGCATCGGAGCGAGGGTCCCAGATTGGCCCCGGTCTTCAAGATGGGCCGCGGCGGAAGCTTGGCAGGGCCGCAGCTCTGCTGTCTGGAGAAGGATGGCAGCTGAGCTCCCTCCTCCTGCGCGAGGACAACTGAAAAGAGCAGGAGAGCTTCCCGGCCGTGTGTGCCTGAGGTGAGCGAGCGTGGACTCCAGTCCTGCCCCACTCAGTGCAGCACCGAGGACTCCCAGGGCCTGTGGGTACAAACCACGGGATGCAGACGGCGAGGACAGCTAACTCAGCCCCGGACGGGGTCAAGGTCAGAGTCGAGAACAGAAGATGGGGACAGGATGGGACCGAGGACGCAAACGCACATTTATCGAGGACGCAAACGCACATTTATGTCTGCCAAAGAAAATGGGAAGGTCAGGGCCGCGGGGAAGGAGAGCTTTGTTCCAGCCTCGCTGGCAGGACCCGGGGATGGGGCCCACCCACGTGTGAGGGCTGCCCTGGGCTCTGTCTAGGGTCACGGGCTCCAGTCCTGGGCGGAGGGCCACTGTGCCGGGTGCTGGAAGACCCTGCAGTGCTCGGCTCTAGGGGACACGTGAAGCTCGCTGAGGAGCCAGAGAAGATCCGGGATGGAGGCATCCGGAAGCCAAGAATGCCACCAGGGCCAGGCCAGCCAGGTGACAACGTTGCTGATTACGATGACAAAGACAGCACCTAACTGTGAGGGTTTGTCTGTCCAAGGTAACTGCAGGGGGGTCCTGGGAAGGGTTGGTCGTCCCCAGCACCTCACGCTGCCCAGTATGGAAGTCGGCCCCTTCTTGTCCGAGTGCGGGGAGGCTTGAAGCAGGCGGCCTTCCTCGCGTGAACTGATTAGGATGCTGCCCTCAACAAAGTCTGCTGCTTCATAACAAACTTTAAGCCTTTCTCGTCATTTCTCCGCTTTCATTTACAATTCTGCATGAGCCAAATGATGGGCTTTGTGTAATCAATCCACGGACATGTGTTCATACACAAGTAAAGAGTCACTATTAAGGGGCTAGCCTGGTGGTGTAGTGGTTAAGTTTGTGTGCTCTGCTTTGGCAGCCTGGGGTTCGTGGGTTTTGGATCCTGGGTGTGGACCTACACAGTGCACATCAAGCCATGCTGTGGTGGCATCCCATATGCAAAAAGTAGAGCAAGACTGGCATGGATGTTAGTTCAGGGCCAATCTTCCTCAGCCAAAAAAAAAAAAAAAGGAAAGAAAGAAAAAAAAGAAAAGAAAAAAAGAAGCTGGACTCTGGGCTGGCCCAATGGTGTGGTGGTTAGCTTCATGTGCTCTGCTTTAGTGGTCCAGGGTTTGTGGACCTACACACTGCTCATCAAGCCATGCTATGGTGGCATCCCACATACAAAAGAGAGGAAGATGGGCACAGATGTTAGCTCAGGGACAATCTTCCTCAAGCAAAAAGAGACGATTGGCAACAGATATTAGTTCAGGGACAATCTTCCTCACCAAAAAAAAAAAAAAAAAAAGCAGGACTGCAGTGCACAGACTAGGAGAATCATCAATGGCATGATAGCTAATGTTTACTAAGTACTTATGTTGTCTCAGCCGTTGGGCTGAGCCTTTTGTAAATTCTCTGGTTTGATTCTGACGACACCTGGTGAGGTAGGTCCTGCTAACACCCCCATTTTACAAGGAGGAAGGTGAGCCACAGGGAGGTGAAGAAGTTGCCCCAGGTCTCCCACCTCTGATGGCTGAGCAGCAGACCCCGGGGGTCACTGCCTGAGCTCTTCCTCCAGGCTCTGCTGTCCCCCACCCCCCACTGAATAAGGAAACTTGATTCCGCCCACGTAGCCATCACCTGGGCCGTGAGATTCCAGCCGTGCCTGCAGCAGCACGCTGCCCACGCTCTCTCCTTGGCCATCTTGAGCCCTGATTCCTCTCTCTGGCGAAGGGTTAGGTGTGAGTCACTTCAGAGAGAGAATCCAGAGCTGGGCCATCCTGTGGGGCAACACGAGCCACACACTGGTGTATACGCTTAAATTAATTAAATGAACAAAAATTCAGATCCTCTGGACACATCTCACACACGGGGCAGGCGGCTGCGGTCTTGGTCAGTGTGGATGGCCCAGAACATCTCCATCACACGGATCTAGAACATTTCCATTGCTGCAGAGGACAGCACCAAGGTAGAAAACCCATCCTTCTTTCCCTCCCATGTTTTTCCTTACCCAAATTTTTTGAGAATAAACCTAAGTGCAGAACGAAGAGAAAGGAAATCACAAATGGGGCAGAAAAACCGAGTGGAAAGGAAAACAGTTTAGACAGCTGTCCTCAAGACAGAAATGCCGGGACATGTGGTGCCCTGGGTGCTGAGGCTCCCCAGGGAGCCGGGTCCCAGAGAGAACCTTGGTCACTGCTGGTGGCAATGGCTGTCCGTGCGCACTGCTGATCCTTGTGGTCAGTGAGGTGCAAAGTGCAGGCAAGTCTCAAAGACCCTTGGGGACCCGGGTGGCTTTCTGGGAGAGATGATGCCGTGCCCTTTCTCCGTGCCCTGTGCCGTTGAGGGCTACGGGGGTGCAGTCACACGTAACCGCCATCACAGCCGCATTTTGGGTCTGGCAGAGAAGGTTCAACAGGCTGCCAAGGGGTCGTGAGGTTAATGGGTTGGATTCCCAGAAAAGACAGTTTTTAACAAATATCCACAGAGCTTCTGATTGGCTTTCGAAGCCACCACTGTCTTCTCGTGCTCCAGGAGAGGAGTCATTAGGAGCACAGACACCGAGCGGTGACCGGATGCCCCACCGGGTCTCCTCAGTGGCCATCATGGAGGCAGGACCGATGACATTTTAGGGTGGCAGGAGGAACAGTCCTGTGTTGATTTTGGCCTCAGCCTTCCTTCCAATCTCCAAAAAGGAGGCTTGAACTGGACGCTTTTATACAACACTGAGCAATAACAGCCTTTCTCGAAAGCCCCCTCCGTGTCAAGTCTAATGTGTTCATTTTTATGGGAACCCCTCCCCCCAGATGTGAAAAGGCCAAGAACTTTTTCTGGTGCCTGTCACTTGTCACATTATTCCCTTCCAAAACATCTTTTTTGTTCCCTTCATGGGGTGGGAGAGGGTTTTTCAACACTGATTTTAGGGCAGATTCTGTAGCAAAGTATATCGGGGCAGAGGAACATCCTTGGGGGTGAGGAGGAGAAACCGGAGGAGACCCGTATGGTTTTACACGCAGACCAAGAGCGGAGGAAGGACAGAGGAAGGGGGAAGAAAGGGCTAGCTAGCAGCAAGGAATGTCCAAAGTGTTGCTTTCCAAAGCAAAACAGGAAGTGGGAGGGGAGGCATGGAAGAGGGGGCTGGAACAATATGTTAGGAAAACAGGGGGGCTTCCTCCCTCTGCAGGGGGAGACCCCGGCCCACCGCGAGCCGCGCCGGGAGCAGTTGGCTGCCCCTGGCCCGCATACCTTTGACCCCGGCTGCGTTGCTAGGGGGCAGGTTGTGGGGGGCCAACAAAGACCGATGGGTATTTATTCCTTAATTACCGAAAGCTTTTAAGAAACCGGCCACTGTAAATCCTGCACGCAGAGAGCAGGAGGCAACGGACAAGGATTTATGCTCATGGGGCAAAGACCAAATAAATATCCCGCTTGACTTCTGATCAATATTATGAGTGTTTTTGCCAACCCCAGAGGGTGTTTTATGAGCTCGGAAGAACAGAGCAGGATCATTATTAATTAAATAAAGTCAACCGTATTGGGCTTATTACTTCTATGAGTCGTAGTTAAGTCTGGCACAGGAGGGCGAGATGCGCTGCTCAGGTGCACGCCCTGGCACACGGGCTCAGCCCTGTGTCATCCCAGAGGGCACCAGACGAGACGCCCGTCCCCATGAGCAGAGCGTGGTCTTCTTATACCTGAGTCTGAGGTCCAGGTTGTCACCAGCACTGGGCACCTGCCAACACCTGTTGGTTCAGAACCTGACCAGGGTGTGCAGAAAAATACCCCAGGATCCAAGCAACAACGTAAATCACCATCTAAAGTTTCGAGGCAACCTATGGAGATTTTACTCTGAAACCTCCAACCTGGGATAAAGGAGGTGTCAGGCGGGTCCCTGGCTTGCGCCGGCCTGGGAGTGAAGAAACTTCAGGCCAATGAATGAGCAAAACCAGCTCCAACCCGACAAGCTGTCAGGTGCCTCCAGCTTGCCAGGCGTTCACAAAGCTGCAGGCTCACAGCGAGAATGGACCCAGGCCTCTCTGGGAGGCCATGCTGGCCCTGGGGCCCCAGGCAAAGTGCCCACCCTCTCCTGGGCCTTGGTGTCCCCTCTGGAGAGGCTGGGTGATTTAAGGGCCTGCCAACTCTGAAGCTCCAGGCCCCAGAGGGACTTCGGCTTGGGAGGTAGTTGTCAATGATGGAACAGAAGGCACTCACTGCCCCATGAGCACTGGAGAGCCCCACACTGGTGGGCCCGAGGTCCACTCGGGCCTTCCTCTCACTGGGTCTACTCAAAGGCGTGCCTAGGCTGAACTTTCCATTTGGACAAAATAAATCTATAAAATGCATCACACTCCAGGGCAGCCCCCTACTCACAGTTTTTAACCAACTGTTCGGGACCCCGCACGCTCTCACTGCCACAGGAAGAGGCAGCCACGCGGCCTCTCCTGGTCCGAGTCTCCAGGCCAGACCTTGATGGGTCCTCCTGATCTACTCCTGCCTGACCCGCAGACGCCATCCTCCTGCCACCAGCATGGGGACAAAGGAAGGTGGACTTACTTCCCCAGCATGTGGCCCCCACAAGAGGCTCACCCTTCCACCTGCTGAGTGACCTGAACTGCCTTCTCAGGCTCCATTCATGGGAAATTAACCCCAGGGTGCAAGGACCTGCCGATGTTTGTTTATTCTCCAGTCCCTGGAATCACAGCTTAGCCCCAGGGCCCACCCGTCTCAAACCTTTACCTGCCCATTTAGGAGGCTGCCAGATGAGAAAGGGTGGGTTTGGGTCAAGGGGGAGGCAGGGCCTGGGGGGCCGTGTCTTCCGGGAGCAATGGACAGAGCTGGGGACAGTTAATGGGGGGCCCAGGAGGCCGGGGGCAGGGGGCAGGTGAGGGTGGAAGGTGGAGAGGAGGCAGACGGGGGGTGCTGAGAGCAAAATCTAGCCCTTAAGAAAATCATTTCTGAAAACATGTTATATGATTAGAGAAAGGCAAAACATCCAGATTGTTCCTGAAGCAGCCGAGATGTTTTTATTTTCAATATTTCCTCTTATTTTCTAATCTATTGTAAACAACACAATGAAACACGGGAAGTTAACAGGAAAGATCACCTTAGTTACCCCACCTTGACTCATGAACTTTCTTAGCGTCTCTGTGCTCCCTTCTTGTCATTTTCCACTCGCACTCATATTTTATCTTTGGAATTTCTGCGCTGACGCCTTTATTATTCTGCACAAAGCTAGTTTGACAAATTAAGTTTGTGAATTAATTTGCAAACTGAGTGTGTGTTTTCACATAGCAATCGTAGCCAAGCTACAGTGGCCACGTGCACACACTGGATGTTTCTGCTCTTGCACGTGAGAAAAAATGCCAGCAACTATTTTCAAGCATAAATCCCGATAAATCTGTGCCAAGTGAGAGGGAGCCTGAGCCAGTCGAGTGAGGCGGTCTTGGATTCTGCGTAATGTGGCATGAAACGGGATGCTCCTCGGCGGCGCTCGAGGTAGCCCTGGCGGTAGGACCCCCATCACAGCGAATTAAGTTCACCATAACAGTGGCTGATGGGAACAGCTTTGCAACATATCGCATCATAAACAGATAAGGGAAGAGAAATGGCCCTTTTCCTCCGCTCAGAATACTGTAAAATAGATATAAGCCTTTGCCGGACGTGCACCAGTGCCCTTTAAACACCAGGGAGTGGAAACTCCACAGCTCTTCCTCAACGAAAAATCGAGGGAGAAGATGGAGTGATCACAGAGGGCCAAGCATGACCTGGTGGCTCCTCAAAGACCTGTTGGCTAAGTGGTCATTAAACATGGAGAGAGAGAGACGGCTGCGGGTTATAGGATGGCGACACATTTGGAAAGTGATGGAGAGCTCTGAGTAGATCTCTAGTAAAAACTGCCAAGTGGCTTTAAGAACTACAGTCCTTGGAAATATTGTCTTTTTAAAGACAGAAGACTATTGACTTTGAACAATATGAAGAATCTTCTTAACGCAGTTTTCCCTTTAATTTTGGCGTGGGGAAGAGGGGAATGGAATAGCCCCACGGTTCCTCAACAGCTAAACAAACAAAACAATAACAACAACAATGAAACAGATTTTAAAAGGGGAAGAGCATTCCAGAGGGTATGCAAATGGAAAAGGCATTTAAGATGAACTTGCTTGTGAACTTTTTTCAAAATATGAAAACGTAGAAACATGCTAAAAGACACTCTAACTGGATTGGTGGTCACCTTGACTGGCACTCACCTTCTTTAGGATGGGGATGGCCTGCTGGCGACTATTTGCACCAGCCAAGATGAATTCCACTCTAATGTAAAGACAACTGGAAATTTATTAAAGACTAGATACCCCTTTCAGAGAAAACCCAACAAACGAATAATAGCTGTTTGTTCTTTCTCAACTAATCTCAAACGTTAGAAATAGTAGACTCAAGTGTACATCTCCACCAGCTACTATTTTTTTAAAGTTTGGTCATGGAGTAGAGGAACAGATCTTGAGAATAATTCATCATGAGTATACACATGACTTTTCTAGAGCAAGGAAAGCATCGTTCTTTAACAAGCTAAAGTTAACTTCTTTCATTAAAATCACCAAACCTCTATCTAACTAATGGGGTCAGGAGGCAGAAACTGGTGATGTGTTATTTTCCACAACTGACACAGGGTTTAGTTTGCCCAATGTCACGGTCTTTGCTAACACAACATTAAAGTTCTGTTTGGCTTTTTCCTGGAGAGGGAATCCTAGAGCACCGGCACAGAGAAGACCTCAGTGAGGACTTCTTCATGAGGATGCAACCTCTGCAGCTGTGCAGGTCCCCACGCTCAGAAGAGGCTCACGCTTGGTTTAAAGTTCTACTGTGGCCGTCTTCAAATTCCCAATAATTACTGAACAATGGCCCCACATTCTGATTCTTCACTGGGCCCCACAAGTTCTCCAGCTGGTCCTGGGTAGGCCAGTTGCTTTCAAGTATCACTTGGTGGCAAAGCTATGGCCAGTCTGCTGATAAATGGCAAAATGGAAACCACGCAGTGAGGTTTTCATACAGCTAAATTTAGGAATTTGCAGGGCGGTTCTTTTTCTGATGTTATGTCCTTCCTGTCTTCTGGATGCTAAAATGTCCTTTTATGAAGTGCTGGTGACAGTAAATGATTTATTTAATGTCCTTAACTCGACAAAGCTATGAATTAGCCACCCTCTGTCTATCTCCCACTGGGAAGCCCCATCCACTCAGCCCCTCCCTGCAGAGGGCCTTGCCCAGGGTGGCACCGCCTGCTGCTCCAGCAGGAGACCAGGGCAGGTCCTTCCTCCCCATCCTCATGCATTAGGATGTGAGGGTCTTTCAAACAGGAATTTCTTTTTTTCCTTTTTTTTTTTTTTGAGGAAGATCAGCCCTGAGCTAACATCTGCCACCAATCCTCCTCTTTTTGCTGAGGAAGAATGGCCCTGAGCTAACATCCATGCCCATCTTCCTCTACTTTATATGTATATACTTTATATATACTTTATACCATAGCATGGCTTGCCAAGTGGTGCCATGTCCACACCCGGGATCCGAACCAGTGAACCCCGGGCCAATGAAGTAGAACAGGTGAACTTACCTGCTGCGCCACCAGGCCAGCCCCTCAAACAGGCTTTTTGAAAAAAGGATTTTATCGAGACAGCCATCACTTGCTATTTAAATGCGTCAAAAATCTAGAATTTGGGAAAACAGTATGGTGGTTCCTCAAAAAATTACGCACAGAATTACTGTATGATCCAGCAATCCCACTTCTGGGTACACAGCCAGAAGAACTGAAAGCAGGATATTGAAGAGAGATGTGGACAGCCACGTTCATAGCAGCATTATTCACAAGAGCCAAACGTGGAAGCAACCCAAGTGTCCACGAACAGAGGAATGGATAAACACAACGTGGTCCATCCATACGATGAAATACTATTCAGCCTTAAAACAGAATGAAAATCTGACACCTGCTACAACATTGATGAACCTTGAGGACATTATGCCAAGTGAAATAAGCCAGTCACAGAAACACAAATATTAGATGATTCCTCTTACACAAGGTACCTGGAGTAGTCAAATTCATAGGGACAGAAAGTAGAACAGTGGATGCCAGGGACTAAGGGGGAGTGAAGGGGGAGTTAGTGTTTAATGGGCAGAGTTTCAGTTTGGGACGATAAAAAAGTTCTGGGGATGATGGTAGTGACAGCACACTTAATGTCACTGAATTGAACACTTAAAATGGATCACAAAGGTAAACTTTATGTTATGGATATTGTACCACGATTGAAAAAAGTCCAGGGTCTGAGTGCTCTCTTGTTCCCTGACACAGACACCACCGAGTGATTCTCTGAAGTTGAGTGCTTGTGTCTTGATGGCCCATACTATTCTACTCAAGAAACCTGAGATTAATATTATCGACAACAGTGGTCCAGACTTGGTTTCTCCCAAGTGATCTCAGAATATCACGTGCAGCTGAATTTTTCTTCCAAACCAGGAGTCAGTCAGTGAGGACATGTTCCCTTCGGTCATCCTGTATCTTTCATCTCTTTAACCTAAGAGTCCCCTCCAAACCCACCCCTTTTTTGGTCTTTCATTAGACTGATATTTTTCAGGAGTCCAGGCTATTTCTCTTGTAGAATGTCCCCCAATCTTATTTTGTCTGATTCAATTTGGGTCACATATTTTCAGTGAGAATACCACACAGGTCCCATGTCCTTCCCCCACGTCATCATGTCAGGAGGTGCAGACTGGGGACGGTACCACTCCTGAGGCTGAGCATGTCATTAAAGAGTGGCCCCCAGACTTGTCCTCTGTCCAGAACCTTCTCCTCTGTATAACTAACCAGGCTCCTGGGGGCTGATGCCTTAAGATGGCCAATCTCTTGTTCCTTGAAGACCTTTGCCCAACGCGTTGTACCGTGCGTTGACAATCCCCACTGAATCAATTATTACATTCTTGGGTACAAGACGGAGATTTCCAATTCTCTCACTCCTTCTCTGTTTATTAGTTGGCATTTTCTATAAAGAACGGCCTTACCCTCCACCAGCTCCTTTTTTGAAGTGTTACCATAGAGCCACAGACTTTTAAAAAATTAAATGTGTCATAGGATCTATTACCAACATTATTCTTTTTCATGCTTACATTGTTCCAGGTGTGGCCAGCAGGAGCCCCTTCGAGCTGCCTCCTGTTCTATCTGACATGTCACCCTTCGTCCCTGATGGTTTCATGCTTTCATGCTTTCTGGCACAGCAGCGTGTTCTGGGCCCACCTTGTACTTTCTCAGATCTAGGATGTGCCATTTCCCTAAGAAGCCTAGGATTCTTTTTATATTGAAGCCACCGTTTATTTTACTTTTTTACTTAAATTTGGAGGTAACGGTAGACTCACATGTAGTTTAAAGAAATAATATAGAGAGATGCCACACACCCCTTAGCTAGTCTCCCCCACTCGTAACATCTTGAAAAACTGTAGTAAATATCACAATCAAGGTGTCCTGATGTTGACACAATCTATCCATCTTGTTCAGATTCTCCAGTTTTACTTGTGGTCATTTCCATTTGCATGTGTATGCATTTGGTTCTATGCAATCTGATCCCTTGTAAGTCCCCGTACCCACCACAGTCAAGATTCTGAACATCTCCATCACCAGGGTTCTTCCGGTTGCCCCTTTATAACCACACCCACTTCCTTCCCACTCATCCTCTCCATCCCTAACCCCTGGCAGCCACTAATCTGTTCTCTATCTCTATAATTTTGTCATTTCAAGAATGGTCCGTAAATGGAATCACACAGCATGTAATCTCCAGGGATGGGCTTTTCTCACTCAATATAATTCTCTGGAAATTCATCCACGTTGTTGTGTATATTGATAGTTCATTCCTTTTCATTGCTGAGTAGTATTCCATGGTACGGATGTGCCACAGGCTGTTTCACCGTTCACCCACTGCATGACATCTGGGTTGTTTCCTGTCTTTGGCTATCACAAATAAAGCTGCTATGAATATTAATAAAAAGGTTTTTGTGTGAACTTAAGTTTTTCCTTCTCTGGGATAAATGCCCAGGAATGCAGTTGCTGGGTCCTATGGAACTTGCATGTTTAGTTTTATAAGAAACTGCCAAACTGTTTTCCAGAGTCGAAGCCACCAATTTTTTAAGACAATATTTGATAAAAGCAAATTCCATTATGAAAAAGGAGTTGTCAGCAGCCTTATGATTTAGAGGAATGTGACATCTCTGAATTGGGACTAGAGCGTGGTATCCGGGGGGACCCAGGGCAAGTGCAACCTCCGTGTCCGTCCCTCCAAAATTCTCGGACAGACGGAGGCACAAGAGACTTCAAATTTGTTTCCAGAAGCAGATGGGACATAAAAAAGAGCACCTATCTGCAAATGTGTGTGTGTGTAGAAAACATGTGACTGAAGAAACCGTGTGCAGGGATCAAAAAATGTGTTCCTGGGGCTCACCCCGTGGTGTGGTGGTCTAGTTCATGCGATCCGTTTCAACGGCCTGGGTTTATGGGTTTGGATCTCGGGAGCAGACCTACACCACTCGTCCTCAGCCATATTGTGGCAGTGACCCACGTACAAAATAAGGCAGGACTGGCACAGATGTTAGCTCAGGGCTAATCTTCCTCACCAAAATAAAACAAAACAAAGACAAACAAAATGTGTGCATATGAAAACACTACTTTGGAAAGATATCTTCACCCCCATGTTCATTGCAGCATTATTCACAATAGCCAAGACTTGGAAGCAACCCAAGTGCCCACCAATGGATGAATGGATAAAGATGTGGTATATACATGCAATGGGAAACTCCTCAGCCATAAAAAAGGATGAAATTATGCCATTTGCAACAACATGGATGGATGTCAAGGGTATTACGCTAAGAGAAATAAGTCAGACGGAGGAAGACTGTATGACTTCACTCATACGTGGAAGATAAACAGACACATAAATAGGGAGAACAGATTGGTGGTTACCGGGTGGGGAGAGGGGAGGGGAGGGTGGAAAGGGTAAAGGGGCACATGTGTATGGTGATGGATGGAAACTAGACTTTTGGTGGTGAACACGATGCAGTCTATACAGAAGACAAAATACAGTGATGCACACCTGAAATCTATATAATGTTGTAAACCAATTTGACCTCGATAAAAAACAAAATCGTGTTCATAAATATACTGAAGTGAGGTTTGAGTTTACAAGTTGGTCAGAAAGAAAATATGAAGTCCCATCTCTGCTGACTTTCAACAGGAAAAAAGTGATGAAAATAACAAAAATCTGAACCGAATACACGCTGCAGGAGAGGGGCCTCCCACACATCATGGTCCGAGGACTTGGCCAAAATGGGGCCCCTCGCTTGCCTGGCAAAGCCGAGTTTGCTTTTCCACACCTTTCTCCGGTCCCTTCCCAGTCTCGCTGGGGCACATTTGGAAATTATTTAAAAAGAAAAAATGCCGCTAATCTGTTAGCAATTAGAAGAAACATGTGAATATTATTTTCTAATTTGTGACTCTGGAGTACACGTCTCAAACACCAGAGAGAAGGAACTGAAGTAATTATGTCTGCTGCTGAATATTTCTATTATGCTCCTGAAAGAAGACGGTGGATGAGTCCTCCTTGTGTGAGATGCCTGAGGGTTGAATGTATCAGTAAGAACATCAAAGTCCTGGATGCCAGTGGCTGCAACACTGCAGTTTCTCCCCAGCCTGTCGCTGGCCTGAGCAGCTGAAGCCCTGGGGCTGGCAGACGTGTGAATAAGACAGCGCCAGTGGTCTTGGTGAAGAAATTGAGAGGCGTGGGGAGCAGGGGTGAGCAGAAGCAGTGGGCTTCCTGTAAACACGGGCTCTTTCCTGCTACCCCACATAGCCCCAACTTCCCTCTCCAAGTGCCTACTTTGCAGCTGGAGAGCTGCTGTACAGGCATAAGGCTGATTTATAACATGAGCAGCGTGGATTTTTTTTTTTGAAACCTAGTTATAGTGCGCCTTGAGTGACTAACTCCTGAAAATTGGTAATTTCTTGGTGGTTAACAGTAGCAGGTCCACCAATGAGAGGCAAGGCACGCTAATAAATTTATAGGGCGTTATATGCCAATTAGACCTCGTCAGCCATTCAAAAGGCAGGGACGCCAATCAGATTATCATTCCACAAATGCACTCTTTATTGCCGATGTTCTCGCAATTCAATCCTCCATTTATATGTTTAAAAAGCAGCATATTAATGCTGACTGTATGGAATCTGTAATTTTCTGAGGCCCTTTCTGGTTAAACCACCTTCCTTTTCTTCTATGCAAACTTCTCTTTGTTCTCCAGTGGTAAACAAGGACTTGAGATGAGCATGAAATCTCTACGGAACAAGATTCATTCCAGACTTTGGGATTCCCCACCAGACACAGGCGGTCAGAGAACCTTCTAGTTGACTGGTATCACTATGTCTAGTCGGGCACCACATACTCTTCTGCAAGGACTCGAGGCCTGGGACACGCTCATCTCCATCATGCAGTCATTGGAAAGTACCTCTGCTTGAACAGAGACTGTGTCCTGGCAACTGGGAGGTAAATTTGCCCATTTTGGAATAGTGAGGAAACACACAGATCTGCCCAGGGAACCAGTGTGGAAGTTTGCTCTTTGCACTGAAGCAACGGACTAGACTGGCTTTAATTTTGTATGTTTTCTTTGAAGGAAAAAAAAAAATCACGAAAGAAGTGCATGCTCTTTGAGAAAAAGTCAACCATGTAGAAATGTACAAAGCGGACGTGGATGTTGCCACCCATGGGAGTGGTCCAGCTTGCACCTGTTCCTCCTGGGCATTTCCCGCTCTGCACAGCACCCCGAGTACAGTCCCTACTCCTCCAGGTGATGGGTGTTGACGTCCCTTCCACTTCTGTACTTTGAAACAGACAGTCGTTTTTTTTCTTGGTTGAGGTGAGTTCTTTGAATTTGATCTGATTACCATCACCATCTAATGCTCTATTAGGCACTCATTCTTTCAAGAAATATCAATTGAGCGCTCACTAGGAGTTAGGCACCGCACTGTTAGCATCTGGGCCACAGGTGAAGAGAAGCAGATGGAGAAATAAACACATCACAATGGGAAGAGAACTGCATGTGTGGAATAAGCTGCTCTAAGTCACAGGGACAAAACAAACTGAGTAAGAAAGAGTCCATGTACTCTTGGTTTTTACTACGCAGACAGCCCTGGATTTAGTTTACAAAATGTAAAGTGTAGCTAAACCCAGATGAAAAATGAACACTATTTCCTGCAGCTTAAGAACGCACAGGGCAACTGTAAACATGAGAGCATCTATGGTGTGCGGACAGCCTGTGAATCACGGAGACAAATATTTAAAGTTCACAGAGCCATCAACCTTGAGACATCCCCCCCATCTGGTAACTCAAGAGCCAAGGCCACCTTTTGGGAAATGGCAGCCGAGTGCCACGTGCCCCAGAAGCACCTGACATTTCAAGAGGGTGGTCACAGGGATTGGCAACATCAGACCCAACTCCACGTGTGTCTGTTGCTTGATGGCCCTTCTGTTTTCCAGCAGAGCCAGTCATCCGGCCTTTGTGTCAGTGTGCACGTGAACTCCTTTGAAGCACTGTAGGGGAAAACTTCTCTTCTGCTCATTTCCAAGAGAAAATATTGACAGACTCTCAGGAAGGTTAATAAAGGACCCCATTGTCCACTGATGCCCAGTTCCCCGTGGAGGAGATCATAATATGCCACTCATCCCTAGAATTATTTTGAGCTGAGGACATCTGAGAATCAACAAATCAGGAAGAGGCTTTCTCTGAACTATCCTTATCTGCCCACCAACAGGTTCTCCAGGAAAAGAACTCAATTATAAGTCTCCTCCCTTCCCAGACTCTCACCAACCAGGGAAGACGGATTCTCATCCCGAGAGAGATGAGAAGTTGGCACCACACTCAGACCCACTTTATCAAGACAATCATATCTCCCATCCATTCTCCTAAGAGCCCATTTATCATTACTTATATTTTTTAGGAAGCAAAAACCATTTGCTCCCCCATAAGTGGCCTTTCTCCCTCTCCTTTCCCCTATGAAGATGGCATATAAGCTGTCAAATGTCACCATCCATTTGGCATTCACTTCTTTCTCTGATGCCCCCGTGCAAATAAAACAAAAATTTAATAAATTTGCATGTCTTTTCTCCTGTTAATCCATCTGTCGTCAGGTTAATTCACAGGTGCCCCCAAGACCTGGTAAGGCTGGGACCCAGGAGAGCGGGCGTCACTGGAGGTCCCGGGGTGACCAGCATGGGTAAAGTTCAAAAGCAAAGAACACTAGCGGAGCTCTCCAACTTTCTGGAAGTGAAATGACCATCACGGAGGCTGAGGGTCTCTCTTGCCCCAGAGCGGGGTCTTGCCAGACCACCACATCAACAAACTGGACAATCAGCCCTTAAGACCTGTCCTTCCAGGTAGGTGACACTGAGCATGTCTCATACGCTGTCCCTAACCCTTGCCTGTGCTTGGTGCTGATGTTTAATCCGACTTGCCACGTCCGGTCACTCTCCTCCCGTGAAATGACCAGCCCTCAAGGTCTCTCCACTTTCGAGCAGGTCAGGGTCTCAACCACAGAGGACGGTCATAATGCCCCCTCCCCACAAACATGGCTGATCTCCCTCCCTCCAGAGCCCATTCTGGAGTCTTGGGTAATAATTAATCAATCTAGGTGAACAGAAGTCAACTTCCTCTGATTTGGTCCTACAGGGATGAAGAAAACGACGATGTCTCTGGTTGTCATCTAACAGACAGCGCCCCTGTAACTGGCCTTAACGGATTGTCCACAGCACCACGAGTGTGTAGAAAAAAGCCTTTAAAAATGCTGGGTGGTCCTGTTACCATGCTCCAGGGGGATCACTGTCCAGAACATCAAACTGGTCAGCGATGGGTATGAGCCGTTTAGGCGGCCGTTCCTGGAGAAGTCTGCTTTGCAGTCCCGTCCGATGCTGCACGGCCATTTCGGCAGGCACTGTGGGCAGGGACAGGCTCTCTCAGGAAGATGGTGCAGTAGATTTGTGAGAAATGGTGAGCGGGATGTGGAACGACAGAAAAGGTAAATGCTCCCAAAAGACAGCGCTCTCTTTTCCTGTGGTCTTTTCTTGGTGGGGGGTTTGCAGGGGTGCACGACTCTTTCAAGGAACACAGAATGACCCCCCCACCCCCCTCACCTTGGGCTCTGGCTCCCTCTCGCTCCCACCTCGCCCCCTAAATAGCACTGAATGCCCCGTCCCCTGATGGGCTCCATAATGAGAAGCGCTGTCAATCACAGCTCCATTAGCCTGGACAGACTTTCACTTCCTGAAACAATTTATTGGATTCCCAGAAGCAAATGGGCCTTCTTCCTTTTCAGCTCTGTTTTTAGGGAGCTATTCAGAGGGAGTGTGTGTCCCTCCTGTGCCTGCTGAGCGGCCTTTGTTTCCTTCATTTACTCATGAAAACAGTTTCCTGAGTCCACCTACCTCCTCGGTCCTGGGTTTCCCGAGTGTTGCCCAAAACTCTTTTCCCCCACTGTTCAGTCGCTACACAAAACCCACCAGCTGTTTCCAGCTACTGAACGAGGGAGGGAGCCGTAAATTTTATTTGCAGATTTGGGGAGGGAGGCAGGGCAGGGGGTGGGGGAGGGAAGCGATGGGAGAGGAGGGGGCACATACTTGAAGAAATTAAACTCATGTGAAGAAATAAAGAAATGAGGCAGAAGATGTAACTCCAGGGTCCTCCCCCACTCCCTCATTCCTGGCCATGAATTTAACCAGCTCTAGAAAAAAATAAAGATGCTCTTGCTAAAATTGTACCTGAAGGATATTTAAAATTTTGAGGCTGTATTCACACTTATAAGATCTATGTTATGGGTGACAATTAAAGCTTGACTGTGATAAAATTGCTAACTATTAAAAAAACCCATGCAATCTACAAGAGAAGTGCAGCCCACAATTTCAGAGGTCAGTATATCTCTCCATTCCTGAATAGAAAACGGGGATTCAAAATTACGTAAAATAATATTTTTCTTCCACTGCTCTTCTTAAAGAATAATATACACGGTGCAACTGCACTTGAGCGGGAAGGTGATATTCTTTAGACATAAATCAGTTTAACTTTTAACCTGGGAAAACAGACTGAGGAAGGCAGAGAGTTATGTCTGGCCTGCTGAGAATTTCACGTCAACAGTAAATTGGGGGCCACGTCAGTGCCCCAGAGATCCGATCAGGGCAAAATTATGCAGCCACGTAAGAAATAATATCTATTAGGCTAATTTAATCACTGAATACTTTACAGATGAATTAGAATTTAGAATCCAATTATTTCCAACATTCGGACTGTCAGGGCCTGTTTCTAAGAAGAAAGAGGGAAAAAAAGGAGATTAGGGCTGGTTTTACTCTCTCCTGTTCCAAGGCTGCGAGAAGAGCAGAGAAATGACAACCGTCCTCAGGGTTTTTGCCATCACCCCACCCCACCGGGCCCAATGAACCCAAGGCCAGGATATGGGATTTGTTATCCCTGACAGACAGCCATTGTCCCTGCTGGAGCCCTCCTCCGGGGGCTGGCATGCCTTCACAAAGGAAGCCGGCTGGACCACATCCTGGGGTGGCCCACGGAGCAGGGCAGCTCCCCAGGCCTGGAAAACCGCAGGGTGCCCTCGGGGAACGATGCAGGGGCCTGGTCATACCCTAGGTCTGCGCACCCCTCTTCCAGCAGCATACCCCATCCCCCACTTGAGGGCTACACTTCTTTTCATTGACAGTAAGGGCTGTCAGGGGATGAGGCAGAGAAAAATAAGAAGCGTGCTGGGCCCGGTGCAGCATGCCAAGCCTGTGGGATATATATGAGCTGGTACTACCATCTGGGATGGGGTCTGTGGTTCTGTGTGTGGGGACAGTGGGGATGAATGGACACTGGCGCTGGGGCCGTGAGGTCAGCATTAGAGACATCACAGCAAGAACACAGTAGGCCTGCAGAGTCTCCTCGGCCCGACAGCTCCATCCACACGGGTTGGGGGAGCTGCAGAAATCACCATACTTTCTGATCTGTACTTTAGTGTTCTGAGTTCTCCCGAAAGAATCAGTGGGTTTTTTTTCCCTCCCCCTCCACATGTACAGGCTGGTTCAGGCAGTAATGGAATTGGGTAAACAAAAATTCTGACAGTTGATCTGTGAGTTACGAAAAGGAAGATGGATTTGTTTCAGGGTTTTAATTATTTAAATCTAAACAGAGGTTATGACAAGAAAACGACTGAAAAATTAATCCATTTTTTTCCTTGCTACATTTTTTTTTTTGGAGAAGAGAAATAGGCAGAAGTCCTTTGCATGATGGCTGTTCTGCAGTTCTCAAGAATCTTCCACATTCCCAACAGCAGAGTAGGAATGTTATGGAAAAACCTCCACTTACAATTCATTCCAGAACGATCCTTACAGCGTGAAATGAATGGATGTACCATGCATTTAAATTTTAATATGCCAGCGGGTCACGGGGTTGGCCGTCAAGATTGAATACACTTGTTTAAGTTGAAGGCGGCAGCAGCAGAGACCCCTCCTCTGCAGGAAGGCACGAATAAAGGGACCCATCCTCAGAGCCATTACCCGCTGGGGCCCGCCTAGCCCCCTTCCCCTGCAGGAGGGAAATTTGGTGTTTACAGGCCATGGGGGTTTTATGATGGGGGTGCTTCCTGCCTGGCTGACCAGACACATCAACCCTACAGACTTTGAGCTCTTCTGTACACTTCCTTCCACCTGGCACACGATGCATCCTTATTATCCCTTTAATTACCGAGCTGGACCCCCCTGCTCCCTCTCAACTAGAACCTCTGTGTGTGCCTGTGTATGTGCGTGTGCACACACGCATTCACATTTATCTCTTTGATTCATCTAATTGAGGGCAGGGCATCGGAGAGGATCTCAGAAGAGACATTCCTTGTTCTCGGATGATTTATTACAGCTCTTGAAAACACCTGTTCATCAATTTATCCTTTTGCAAAAAAAAAAAAAATATCAGACTTAAAATATCCAGTTTCTTTAAAGTATTTACAAAAATCTTCCAAGGGAATACATTTTACAAAAATCTTCCTATGGAATATATTAAGTCAAAAAAAAAGCCCACATAATTATAAGAAAAGAAACTCTACTTAAGGATAATCATAAGAAAGCCTCCTGAATTTGGGTGATTATTTCTGTACATATGCGTGTACACACACACACACGCTATGACATGGACTCCCAATGATGATTTTTAGTAACGAGTGCTTTCTATGCAGTAAGGTAAGCTGGTAACCGATCGAAAAGAGGCTCTTCAAAGCAAAGCAGATGGAGGATCATTTGAAGCATGAAGGTGTCATTTTGATGCCCACCAAAAACAGTCACTTTCTTATGACAAGACCCAAACCAATCCTTTAATCTTTCCTCTAGGGAAAAAGCCAGCCTCCAAAGTCATATTATTGCTGTAATGAGCCCGTAAGGGAAACGACACACATACAACGAACTTAGCTCTTCACACTGACGTCTACATTATTGGGAATGCATAGGCTGATTGAAAAACCCAAGACCAAAGGTGACTGCCAACCGCCACTTCTGTAAGTTCATGAGCCAGTCTAAACAGAAGGTGAGGTTGCTTCTTTCTCTAACTCGGCGAGTTTTATAAACCAACCAGCACGGCAGGTAAGCTGTTTGCCCCTGACAGGCCTGTCGAGAATCATCTTTCTTTCTGGAGGGGACGGAGCAATGCCTCCCCGCCCCTAAGCCTGCCTGGGTGCTTCGGAAAATCTCTCCCTCCCTGAGAGATCAAATGGGCAGCAGCCTCGAAGCAGGACCCGGTCGGTGAGCTACCGCCACATGCCTAATTAATGACCCTGCTGGTCGCAGCTGGAAGAGCTGAGCTGGGGGTGATTAATTAAATTAGCTGGCAGAGGAAATTACAGTGGAAAAGCCAAAGTTTGATTGCTCCATAATTAACCGCAGTGCAAATAATATCTGCATCCATAACTTCCAGCGATGAGATCAGAAGCCAATTGAATTTGGCACTGATTGAAGCCGTAAATATCCCGCGGTGAAAAATGATAGGTTTGTTCTAGAGGGAAAACTTACAGAAATGGACATCCAGCAAATGTGATCAGGGGAAAAGGGCACCGGGGGAAGCTGCAGGAAGGAAGCCCTACCTTTCAAGCTGCCTTTTTCCAACATTAAAACAACTCTTTTTTCATATTTCTTTTGGATTAGTGACTAGGCGAGCTATCTTCTGTATCCTATCTCTAAATTTCAGATTTGACTTCCCATGCATGGAACCTATATGAGGATTCCGTTTCCCTTCCTCGTTCCAGGGATTAAAACTCAATTCTAAAATAATTTCATAGGCTGATGTGAGGGGACCGCTTTCATCTCCCCTAGTAAAGGAATATCCTATTTAGACCAGCAAATGTGGGAGCGATGGCTGCTTTTCTGGATAATGACATTTTTTCTTCTTTATAACAAATTTCAAGTTCAAAACACGGTTTCATTAGCAATGGGATTCTACTTAAAAGTAAAAAGTATTTTATACAGATAATCGCCCTGCAAAAAGAAGCAGAACTTGAAGCAGACAGAAACATCACATTTTTTACAATCCGTATGTTTTCCCGACTAATCTATTTTGAGGCGGAAGTTACGCATCTCGACTGGAGAACTTTTCACGAACGATTTGGTGGCTTTTGACCAAGAGATGTGGCACCTGCCTGGTAACTGGTCCACATTTTACCCCAATCTTGACACACAGAGAAGCTCTCAAATGGAGAAAATGCTATAGCTCTAAAAATGTGACATACAGAATGGCAAAATGTTAAATGTGGTCTAGTTCAGAAATGCACCCCCAGGCATTTCTCATTTGAGCTTCACAACAATCTGGTGGGTAGGTAGGGCAAGACTGCTATTCTCATCTTTTTTTTTAAATAAGAAAGTTGAGGCTCTGGGTGGTCAATGGGTGGTTGAGGTGGACCCAGCCCTCTCGACCAGCATCCTCATTTGAGCCTAGGACCCTCCTCTTTCTGAGTCTACATGGCCTTCCTTCCAATAGATGGCTCCATCTGCATCCCAGACTGAGATGGGCCCACAACCACAACATCTGGAAGGAGAGAAGCATGCAGCCTGGGCCGCGACTGTAGTGGGGGTTTGATGATATGGGTCACAGCGTCTGGAGAGGACAGAATCATGTAGCAGATGGATGAAAGCTCCCCAAAGATGTCCATGTCCTCATCCCCAGAGCCTGGGAAGATGTTACCCCCTACGGCAATATCACTGGGAGGCAGCAGGCTCAGAGTCAGCGAAGATGTGAGGACAGAAGGAGAAGTCAGGGTGACGCAGAGCCATGAGCCAGGGTATGCAGCGGCCTCTAGAAGCTGGGAAAGGCAATAAAATGGACTCTCCCGGGAGCTTCTGGAAGGAACACAGCCACGTCAACCCATTTTCAACTTCTGACCTCCAGACTGTGAGATGATGAATTTGTGTTACTTTAGGCTACTAAATTTGTGGTAATTTGGTGCAGAAGCAGTAGGAATCTAATATCCCCACTCTCAGGAAAAGAAGGACTGGATGAAATGTACAAGAAAGCACAGGGTGGTGGGCCTTGCTGAGCTGGCCCACTGAATGTGATATCTGGCAGTGTCAGTGCCTCGTGGCCATGCAGCCTCTGGGAAACCTTCTCTGCCTTTGGCCTGGGGACTCCACAGGCCCCCAAACTTGTCAGGCTGCACACTGGCCTCCCCACTGCCCTCCTAGCCTGAGTAAGGAGGGTTCTGGACTCTTGAAGAATCTAGACTGAAGACTTGATGAAAGAGGTGGTCCCACGCTGTCTCCCATCCTCTTGTTGGAAAACAGTCCTTCAGGGGTCTCTTGCACGTCTTCCTGCAGAGGCTTGTCGGCCTTTGTTTCCAACCATCTTTCAGAGAATGTTGCCTAGGGTACAGCCTTGGACCAGAGAGACATGTCTTGCTTGGAGCAAAGGCAAATGTGCTCTCTGCCCATTATAAAAGATTCGGGTTCCTTGAGCTGAGGGCTCCTCTCATGCAATGCAGCCCACTGTGGGTGCAGTTGTTACCAGGCCTGGTGATGCCTAGTTGAATCACTCTATAGGAGCTGGGGGTTTGGGAAGTGACACCGATGCTAATATTTTGGCTACCCCTACAGCTGTGAGTAATAAGCTTTTCTTCATCTCTGACCCAGGAGTCTCATGGACCAGCTCCATGGAACTGTGGCAGGCTAACCTGCCATTAGGAAAACTCTCAGAGCCATCACAGTTTCTCACTTCCTGCTAACCCCTGTCTGGAATGTTATCCTCACCAGCAGTAAAATACATGTGAACACATTGTGCTGGGACCTTCTTCTATAGCTCTCTCTGCAGCAGCCTCTCCCTGTCCCACCAGCTTCCTGTCTGGTGTTCCCTTCTCTCCTCGGTGAAGCCTCCTTCACTTCTGTTCTCCTCTTCCTGCTGCAGTTTGGCATGTATTACATTACCAAGCAGCTTTTAGTATGTCCGTGTCTCCTCTGGGCTGCAAGACCCCTGAGGGCAGGCATGGTGTCCCAGGGGCTGCATAGTGCTTGGCACAGAGCAGGAGGAGGGCACTCTGCTGTCTGGATGCCAGGCCTGGCCCCAAGCAGGGAGTGTGGACATGTCTGATGTCTGGGCATCTCATGAGGTCAGGACTGGGACCTCACTCTCAAGCCCTGGGATCACCATATGTGGCCAGACCTTCTGCTGGAACAAAGGCAGAGCTGGAGGTGAGGAAGGAAAGGCAGTGGGTGTGGTCCCTCATTTAAGGACATGGGATGAGGGGCATTTCAGGTGGACGGAAGGGCATGAGCAAGGTCGACGGCATGAGACAGGGCAGGAGCCTTTGTAGAGCAACCTGTCTGGCTGAAGAATAGGAATCCTACAGGGAGAAGGGGGCCGGAGGGCACACTGGGTCCAGTCCATAAAGGCATCAAGTCGCAGGAGCCGGGTAGGGGCCACAAATGTGTGAAATCCATCTGGGGTCAGGCAATACCACTAAGTTGTTCAAGATGTCACTATAGTAATACTTTTCCGGGAAGATTATCCTTTAAAAGGCAGAAAGGCCAATAAAATGCGCCCCCAGGGTGGACAGCCGGTAGCTTCTGCTGGGATGAATTCTCCTGGCAGTCAGAGCCACGGCAGATATGATGGTCACTTTCATGTGTCAACTTGTGCAGGCTGCAGCATCCAGTGATTCGATCATCCACAATCAGTTGTCTTTAAGGAAAGGAGATCACCCTTGACAACGTTGGTGGGCCGCACCCAATCCGCTGAAGGCCTTAAGAACAAAACACCTGAGGTTTCCTGAAGATGAAGGAATTCTGCCTTCAGACAGCACCATTAACTTCTGCCTCAGCTCCCAGCCTGCTGGCCTGCTCTACAGGTTTCACATTTGCCAGCCCTCACAATCATGTGAGCCAATTCCTTAAAATAAATCTCTTTATCCCTGTACACGTGTGGGCACCCACACACATATGCTGTTGACTCTAACCTGCTGTATCGGTTAGAGAGTAGAGAAGTGACCCAATCAAAGAGATGCTGCAGAATCATGAGCCTGGAGGTGACACACGGGCTGGCTTCATGGGGGCGAGGGGCGTAGGGTGAAGAAGGGAGAGAAAGGAAGGATGCATGTCGGAGGGGGGCACCCTTTCTAGAGAGCATTGAAATGACACATTAAATTCTTCAAGAAGTCCACAACCTTTGATCTAGTTAGGTTCCCTCTTGGATCCCATCCTTGGAAAAGAATTAGTCCGAAGCCCCTCAGAGATGTACACACAAAGGCTCATGTTAACATTCTTTGAGTATTTTGTTGCAAACATTCCCAGTGCCCAAAGGTGAGTGATTACATGAAGGCACAATCGTCAGATGAGTTACCCTGACATCGTTAAAAGTAATGCTTTAAAAGAAAGATACAGTGACATGGAAAGAGGTTGACGATGTAACAGTAGCCAGAAAAAAAGGCTTTAAAATTGTTTTTAAAGCATTGTTTCTTTTCAAAAATTTTGCATAGAAAAACTATACGTAGGGGCCGGCCTGGTGGCGCAGCGGTTAAGTGCGCACATTCCACTTCGGCGGCCTGGGGTTGGCTGGTTCAGATCCTGGGCGCGGACATGGCACTGCTTGTCAAGCCATGCCGTGGTAGGCATCCCACATCTAAAGTGAGGAAGATGGGCATGGATGCTAGCTCAGAGCTAGTCTTCCTAAAAAAAAATAAAAAGAAAAAAAAAAAGAAAAACTATATGGAATACAGAAACACTAACTGGGGGTAGAATCAGATATGTATGTATGGTGTGTGTATATGTACACGTATGTGTACACGTAGGAATGTGTATATGTATGTATTTTCCTACATGTATGTATATGTGTATATGTATGTATTTTCAGCTCTCCATAGGACATGGTCACTCCCCCAAATGTGGCCCTTGACCTTTAGTAGGTATTTCATCTGTTGCCAATCTTTTTTTTTCCCTTCTTCTTCTCCCCCAGTTCATAGTTGTATATTCTAGCTGTAGGTCCTTCTGGCTCTGCTGTATGGGGTGCTGCCTCAGCATGGCTTGATGAGCAGTGCCATGTCCGCACCCAGGATTCGAACTGTGGGAACCCTGGGCTGCCAAAGTGGAGGATGAGAACTTAACCACTCGGCCATAGGGCCGGTCCCTTTAGCAGGCATTTCTTCAGGAAGGGTTCTGTTGTCCAGTAATCTGGGGAAACACTGCACTTGGCTGGGATGTTCACAGTCCAGAGCCTTCACCCTTTCCTCGTTTGGGAAGTTGTACATACCATAAAGAAGCCACTATAATTTTGTTTACTTCACTTCTCAAACACACCTCTTTTTCCAGAAACATCTTTATTGTCACTGGAATTAAAATTCACAGGAGTACATTTTGGAAGTCACGGCTTTGACACGGCATCCTGGTTACCACACTGAGAAGGTCTGGATGGTTTATGGCCCATGTTTAAGATGTTCAAGAAACAGATGTTCTCAAGACTTAAGGAAAAAGCACAACATTCTCCAGATTGTGAAAACAATCTTATTTTCATTTTCTAGATCTTACTGAGAACGTGTACGAGGAGGACCATTACCGGATAGGATGGGTCTTGGTGAAGAGCAGAGCTGTCTCGGGGCTCCCTGAGGCCTGTGTGAGGATGTGGCAACACCGCCCGCCATGTTATTAACTTGTGCCTACCCAGGCTTCCTCTGCCCCGTGGCCGCTGCTGTGCTGTCTTCATTGAGGCTTCCTCTGAATGGTTTTTGTCTCTAAATACATTTCAGATTCAGAGCCAATCACCCTGACGCAAGCTTTCCAATCTAGAACCACTGGCAGTATCTTCAGGACACACCGGGCAGTGGGCATGCCTGTGCTCACTGTCAGAGGGCCCTCTCGGAAGCTGTCAGAGACGCTGTGAGGCTTGGGAAGAGCATGATGAGGTGACAGGCCTGTCGTAGCAGACGAGGGGACCTCAGGCCATTTGCAGGAATGAAGAAGCCCCAGCAGGTTCCATATTTACCCAAAAAGCTTTGGAAAGCAAGGAAAAGAGATCAGGGCCCAGATTCCTTCGTCCTCCTCCCAGCCTGGAATATCATTCACTATGACAAGAGCAGCCCTTTCGTGGCTTCAACTCTCACTGATGTTGCCTCTTTTTGTCTTGGGTTTTCTTCAGTTTTCTTTAGAAACCGGGACCCCCCCCTGGGTTGGGGGCAGGTGGGACTAAGTCTTTTTTTTCCTAACAGCTTTATTGAGGTATAATTTACATCCCATAAAATTCACCTGTTTTAAGTATGCAGTTCAATGATTTTTAGCAAATCTACAGAGCTGTGCAACCATCACCATAACCAGTTTTAGAACATTTCTGTCACCCTCATAAGATCCTTCATGTCCATTTGCAGTCAGTCCCTGACTCCACACCTGGGCCACCACAAATCTTTCTTTCTCTCTAGATTGCCTTTTATGGACATTTCACAGAAATAACATCATACACTATGTAGGTCTTTGGCGTCTGACTCCTTTCACTGAGGACTCAAGTCTTCCTGTTCATTCCATGGATGACTGTTAAGTGAATGA
Organism: Equus caballus; assembly: GCF_041296265.1. Classification (NCBI taxonomy): domain Eukaryota; kingdom Metazoa; phylum Chordata; class Mammalia; order Perissodactyla; family Equidae; genus Equus; species Equus caballus. Next base: position 22,477,955 of record NC_091689.1, on the reverse strand, counting down.
AAACGAGAATTGCAAATAAAAACCACATCTGAGAGAGCACTTTGCAATGAAGTAATTTTGTGTCACCATTCAACTAATTCAACGAAAGTTTCATAACATTTCCACATGTCTATTTTGGTTCAGTGTGGTTTGGAAATACCTACTGTATTTAGTGTTAGGTTTTATGTAGACTATTATTTAGTAAGAACAAAAGGACTCTTTTGATGTTCAAAATGAACTTGAAGTTGCTGAGTTTAAACTTTTGAAAATTAAGAACAGCCTGTGCCGTGCCAGATAAAAACTGATCATTACATTGGATAAAGAAGATATGGTTTATATATACAATGGAATACTACTCAGCCATAAAAAAGGATAAAACCGTCCCATTCACAACAACATGGATGGACCTTGAGGGTATTATGTTAAGTGAAATAAGCCAGACAGAGAAAGACGAACTCTGTACGACTCCACTCATAGGTGGAAGTTAACATATAGACAAAGAGAACTGATTGTTGGTTACCAGGGGAAAGGGGGGGTGGGGGGAGGGCACAAAGGGTGAAGTGGTGCACCTACAACATGACTGACAATAATGTACAACTGAAATCTCACAAGGTTGTAAACTATCATAACCTTAATAAACAGTTTAAAAAATAAAAAACCTGATCATTGCATTCCTAGAGCGCAGAATGTGCCTTAGCACCTCAGTATCTTTATCCGTTAACCTGATGATGGAGTTGCCCCATTTTGAAGAGACCATGCGGGTGATGAAATGGAGAATCAGAGAAGTCTCTTAGACACGGTGTCTTTACTCTACATTCGGTCTAACTCACAGTAAAGGAATGTTGAAGCCTTTTATAGTTGATCATGAATGGGGAGGGAGGGAAGAAAGAATCACAGACTTTCCAAGCTAGAAGGGGCTCCTTGGTGGTCTTCTGCTCAACCTCTCCCTTTGCAGACGACACTGATGTTATGACAAGTTAAGCGACCTGCACGGACCTGTGGCCCCGTGGGACAAGAATCTGCAGTTTCTCACTGGGGTTCCCACTACGTCAAGCTGCTCCCTCTCACAGTCAGCTGGTATGGAAGGACGAGTTGGGGAGTGACTTATTATCAAGGACGTCAGGACAAACCTTAATGAAAACTGTCGTTGGGTCTTTAATGAGAAGGAGGGCTGTATAGTCTAACAGACTGTCTGGAAATCAAAAGTCATGGGCAATCTATTCCCCGGGAAGCCCATAACCTTCTCCACAGTCTCGCCGGCCTTCTCTGGGGGCAGCCCTGAGTTTCTTCCGGAAGCTGGCAGCTCTAACTTTTCTGGAAGCAAGTCACAGATACACGCAACAGCCAGCTGGTACCAAGGTGTTTTATCAGGTCTGTGTTTGGGGATGGTGCTGGGCTATGACGTTGGTGGTCACAGGGGGCAGGGAGGCCAAGGCAGGAAGGCTTTGCTAGTCCAGGAGGCTGTGGGCACACAGGATTTCGAGTCCAGCAGGCAGCATTAACATACAAGGTCTTGGGATGGCCTGAGACGTGAACCGTACTCACAAGGCTGGGGGACAGGCAATTCCCACCTGAAGATCCATCTGTAGGGTCCAGGGGACCAGTCCAGGTCTGGGGAATGAGACAGGAGCCCAGGCCTTGGGAAGATGATCAAGATATGAGGCATTTTACCAAAACAGGGCTGAGGTAGAAATCCAGTGGAATTTGGGCACAGGGGGATAATAATGACGCACATCGTTTACTGACCCAGGTATTACGGAAGGGGCTTTACACACTTCTAGAGCTCAGCACAGCCATATGAAGCAGACACTCTCCTCTCCAGTGTTTGGAGGAGGACACCGAGGTCCCGAGAGGCTAAAGGACTCACTCAAAGTCGCACAGCTGGTAAGCAGGGGAACCAGCATGCAAACGCTCTGCAGAGGCAGAATTCTTAATAACACTGCACTGGACAGCTCCAATCCCTTTGCCCAGGGAGAAGGGTTAAAGCTATGTGGCTCACATCATAATTCTGGACAGTGTTGGGCACAGAGCAGTGATGATGAGTGAGAGATCGGAGGGGAAAATATAAGACTGTTCTTGGAGAGAAGAAACCATTCTTTGAGCAATGCGAAAACCACAGGTTACCTGAGTTTTTTTTTTCCTCCTGTGGGAATGTATTGAGTTCTCTCCTAGAGATGGCCGGGGACATCCATTGGAAGGAGAATTATCATGACCACCAGCACTGGCAGCTATGGGCAACTCTCAGTTCTCGACAATTCCAAAATCTGCTTTGGCTTTCAAAGCTGAGAAAAATTCTGATTTTGCGTGCCAGCCGTAGATGACTGTGGTACCCCAACCTGCTCCACCAAGGAGCCTGCCAAGAGCTTTGCGGAGACTCTGAAAGGGGTTGGGTGGTGGAGAAACTCCAAGGCAATGTTAGGAAGCACCCCGCCCCCGCTCCTTGTCATTTTTCTCTTCTTTATTCTGTTATTAAAACTCTCCCCTTTAATTAATCTCTTCCAGACTAATAAGCCCAAATGGCCTCACTAAGCTGTTAAAAGTCAGTTAACTGCAGACAAGGTGGCATTTCTGTTTCACCCACAGTGGCTCACACCTCCCCCTGGCCCACTGCAGATTCTAGAATGTGTGCTGAACTGGTCACTGGGCTCCATCAGCATCTCCTGTGCAAAAAGGACCCACCCAAGGGTCTGTAGATAGCACAGCCCCAGTGTGGCTCTGGGAGAGTTACTGTGGAAGAAACACTCCATCAGACCCTGACATCCCGCCCTCCCCACGGCTGGAACACCAAACTCCCATGGGCAGCCTCAGTCTGTCCTCAGCGTGGGGACCAATCCTTCCGGCAGAGCCAGGATGGGAGGTGCTCAGCAAGAAGCCACTTGTACACAATTTGGGCTCTGACTCAGGCCGTGACTATGCTAGACAGTTCGCAAACCAAATTCTGGGACACTTTTAGCTTGAGTGCCTCTTAGATCTTCTGGACAGGATTCTGCAGGGATAAGGCCACTGATGTCAAAGAAATGACCCAGTGCAGCCTTCAGGGCCTGATGATGCTATAGATGTCCTTGCCTTCTCCTCTGTCTCAGTGCTGGCAATGCCTTGCGCTTCCTTGACTGTTACCATTTGCCTCGGAAACACGACTTTCTCCAGCTTCACTTACAACTTCAGAACCTGCTGTCTTTTATTTTTCTCACCACTTAAAACGTGTGGCGTATTTTTTTTCTTTATCTAACAGCTTTATGGAGATATAATTCACATGCCATACAATTCGCTCATTCAAAGTGTACAATTCAACGGTTTTCGGCGTTTTCATTGTCGTCCAACCATCACCATCATCAGTTTTAGAATGTGTTCATCACCCCAAAAAGTAATCCCGTGCCCATTAGCAGTCACGGCCCTTCCTCCTGATGCCTCCCTCTGACTCCGTCCCCGCCCCCGGCAATCACCAATCTACTTCGTCTCTATGGAACTGCCTATTCTGGATGTTTCATATTAACAGAATCATGCAATATGGGGTCTTTTGTGGCTCGCTTCTTTCACTTAGCATGGTGTTTTCAACATCGTTCATGTTGTAGTACAAATCAGTACTTCGTTCCTTTTTTACGGCGAGTAATAGTCCATTATGTGCCACTCTGTTTATCTATTCACCAGTTGAGGGACATCTGGTGTTCCCACTTTTTGACCATTATGAATAACGCTGGAATGAACACTCCTGGGCAAGTTTCTGTGTGGACATGTGTTTCCATTTCTCCTGTGTATACACCTAGGAGTGGAATTGCTGGGTTATATGGTAATTCTATGTTTATATTTAACTTGTTTGTTTGTTTTGTTTTGTTTAAACTTGGGAGACATTTCTTACTTTCCCGTATCACCATCATGGATATGAGTGGCTAAATCTTCTATCTCCTTAGGAAAACAGAGCACTATTGAGTGACAATTGCATCCTACGGAGAACTCCAATCTTTGGTCACAGTGCTAAGAGCTCCTGGTTTTAGTCCTACAAGCCCTCTTTGAAATGACCTAAATATTTAACCTTTTGAGGAACTCATCATTTTACAGATGTTCCTCACCTGCCAATAGTCCTTCCAAATTAGTCTATTTAAATACAGCTCAATCCCATTACTAATCAGACAGGTGGGTGCACGTGGCATTCAGGATGCGGCCCCTAACCAACCACCCTCCCCTAACCCAGACTACGGGAACGAAACGAGAACAGCCAGGTCCTCTTACGAAAGAGGAAACTGAGGCCTGGGGAGGGGGTGTTTCAAGGCTGCGTGGCTCAAGTCCCAGTACCAATGCCTCCTCCAGCTCCAATGCTCTTAGCACAGGGCCACGGCCAGCGGATGTCGGGGCCCCAGGCAAGTGTGCCCTTGGGGTGGCGCCAGTCCGCCATCCTCACTCACATGCTGGTCATGCCAACAGCACATCCCCGGTCCTCCTAAGGCTTCAAGCTCACAGGCATCTTCTAAGAAAGTCAAATTAACAACTTAAGATACATTCTAATTTATAAGATGCTTTTAACTTACACTGTGAGTACCTGTCTGTGTTACATTTTCTGCAGCATCACTTTTAAAGGTTTCAAAATATTTCATTGTATATACTACGTACTACAGTCACATATACATTTTATATGATATAAATATGTACATTACTTATATACTAAAGTAAATAACTTATTTAATCACCTATTTTGGATTCCTGCTTTATTTAAAATTTTTAACTATTACGAACAACGACGCGATAAAAACCTTTGCAACTAAATCTTCTGACACAGCCTGCATTTTTCAGGAAAAATGTTAGGAGGAGAACCGCTGGGTCAGAAAGCATGTCATTTTAAAGGCTGTTTATACAGATTGCCAAGTTCCTTCCAGGAAGGTTTTCCCAATTTTCACTCTTACCAGCAGTGTTGGCGGGGGAGGGAGGGGCCACGGGCACATTTCCATGAAACCCTGGCCAACACTAAACATTATTATTTTAAGAAACATAACTATCTTTTTTTACCCATCAGATGTTGTACATTGATTTGCAGCTAATTATGGGATTTCAGTAAAAGCCACTCTGTTTTACAGGAACATAGACAACGTGCCCTTTTCTTTCCCAGACCAGCTAGCACGGGCCGATGGCTGACCTTGAAAGTCCAGTGGAACAGCTGTGATGTGGAACACGGTGCAAAGTACCCCAGGGAGGGTCATGGCTCTTGGGCTCTTGTGACCACACATGCAAATCACTCATGATTCCTGAGCCTCACCTCCTATGTATGTAACACGTGTGTTGTAAAGGATGTGGAGGATGTCTAAGACATGAGGCTGCATCCCCAGATTCGAAGAAGAAATATTTCCTTCATTCTCTTCTTGAGATATGTGCCATTCACAGTCTTAGCCAGAGAATTTAGCGCAGAGTATATTATTTTGCACTACGTCATAAGAAAATAATTGAATTGTCTTTCCAGAAACATCCCTCTTGTCTGTCCCACAGGGGTTGGCACAACCCCTATTACTGTCGACACTGATGAAATGTGCTGATCCCTTGATGTAGGACGTTGTAGCAAACATGATGTGTGTACACTGCAATTTTTTAACGAGCTTGTTGAACTGAACTCTTAGAAATCTTTCCCCTTTAAAAGCTTGGTGATTTTTCCTTAAAAAAAATTAATAGACAACATTTATCTAGAATGCAGACCTTTATTTAGAAGGTTAGGTACTCAGCACTGTGTTACATATATTGCTCAATTAATTCTCAAAATCACCCTAAAGTAAAGGCAGCTACTATAGTTACCCCCACTTCGCAGATGGGGCAACGGAGGCACACAGAAAAACAGCCCAGGCTACAGAGCCAGGCAGTGGTGAACTAAGATTCGACCCTCGTTGGTTGAACCTGAGTCTGAACTTGAACCTCGACTTCAGAACCAGATCCACCTGGAGCGCATCTGACACATACATACTAAGCTCTTAGGTCTTAGTGATAAGATAATTTAAAAAACCACTGTTGATGAGAAAGTATATTTCAGATATTCTTCTGAAAAGAATGAAGCATGCAGACAAAGATACCATTGGTAGAGCCACAGTGCTATTCAACATATTTTTTGAAGAATAGAAGTCAGTCACAAAAGCAGTACATACCCCAGCATGCTATTTATATAAATTTCTAGAATAGGCAAAACTCATCTGTTGTGATAGAGATCAGATCCATGACCACTTCTTAACAGGGAGATTAACTGGAAGGGGTACGAGGGAACTTCTTGGGGAGAGAGAAACATACCAGCAGGAGTGTGGATTACACAGGTATGTGGGGTTGTCAAAACTGGTGGAACTGATCGCACACTCAAGGTGTGTGCAATGCACCGTATGCAAATTATATCTCGAAATAAATTTTTTAAAACCACCCCTCCCCCACCTCACTAAATAATCCAGTAATTGCCAAGAGTTGACGATTCATCTTAACCATCTCAACAGGAAGGCTTCTGAGCGAGTGTTCAGTGTGCATCTGGACATTTACAACAAGGTACCCACGTTTCTGGTAATGGCTTTTGCACACTCACGTCAGCCTGTCGGTCAAATTTTCTCACAGTTCATGTTTTAGTAAACGGATTTGCAAAGCGGACGGTCTCTCCTGAGCTCGGGAAGGGTGGTCGCAGGAGGAGAACGGGGAAGGCAGCGGGCCCTCCTCTCCAGGGAGAAGGGCAGGGAGCTACCTGCCTGAGTGTGAGCTTCAGACCTCGAGGTCTTCCCTGGAGCAGGAAGACCAACAGCGAGGTGGGGTTTTCCAGGATGCACGGCCAAGCCACGCTCAGGAGCACACCCCGCCGGGGGCCACGAGCAGGGATGCTGACGTTGGAGGACGCACACTGACCACAAGACAGCTACCCCAGAGAATCTGAGCAGAAGAGCCGTGGGGAAAAGCCACAGTGACTTGAAGGCCCATATTCAATGGCAAAAGGAGTTTCCCAGCAGACGAGGAGCTTGATTAACAGCACTGGGGCTTTGGAAGGCCATGTGTTGGAACGTGGGCCCCAGCTTCTATTTAACACGCAGCCCAGCTGGGTAGGACAGGGCTCGCAAACTCAACATGAGGCAACTGTCAAAAGACCCCCCCATTTTAAAAGGACTAGTGAGATGAGCTATTCCAGCAACAACTGGACCCACTCACTCACCTTGGGAAAACAGGATATCGCTGTAAATATGCACATTAAAAAGTGTCCTTCCTTTTTCTACACGCTCTTGGGCTCCTGTGTGCCTCTCTTTAGATGATAGCCCCACGGTCCACGGGCTGGCCAGACACCGTTCCTGTTCTCAAGAGAGCCTGATGGAGTGTTAGCAACATGCCAGCAAAGGTTTCCAGGCTGCCCGCGAACAGAACATTTAGGGTAGCTTTCTTTGATGGTTGCTTCACAGCCAGATGAAAACCAGCCACGAGGGGAGTGTATTTCAGAAATAAAGCGCAGCCAGCGGAATGCAGGGTAACAAGCAGGCGTGACAATAGGGTGACCGATGCTGAAGGAGCCGTGCCGACACCCCTCACACATAGCCGATGGATGGGCTGGCTCCCCGCGCTTGGATAAGTTATTTAGCCTCATCTGGTTCGGTGATTTGCAAACCACATATGCAGATATCAGGGCCAGAGCCTCCATCGAGGCCCTGCTGAAACCAGGGAAGTTTTAGGGCGCCTGTGATGGAGTCGGAATGTTTGCGTCTGTGTCACCTCAAGGAGACGAGCCATCTGACGGTCAGTCTGTAGGAAATCAGGAGACTAGAGATGCTGACCCCAAGGAAGGACAACCCCTGCTGGCTGATCTTCCCACCTCCCTGCCCACTGTCCTCGCTTCCCAGGAGTTCTCTGGTCATTCTGACAGGCACCTTGGGATCAACCCTCGGCTGGCTTGCTTGGATGCCACTGCCTGCGGTCAGGTTTAGGTGAGGGGAACGGTCAGCGTCTGAAGGGAGCTCAGGAGGTTTAGCAAACAGCCTAATGGGGATTTACTGGAGAGGCCCATCGGTCAGGACCCTTACGCCAACACAGCGGCCACTACAGCCGTCCCGTCCTGTGGCTGCACATCGCAGAACCCCGATTACCCTGTGTGGCCGTTGCACACATGCAGGCCGCTGCCCGGGTGCCTGGGGGAGAGGCGGAGAGCACCCCGGCATCTGCAGTCAGCTCATCTGTGGGGGCCGAGCCAGCCCTTTCCAGTGCCCTTGGCAGCCTGAGGGTGCAGGGAGAGTGGCTCTCCACACTGCCTCTCTGGAGCATCCAGGGCAGAACGGTGGGGAGCTGGGGCTGAGCAGAACCTCCAGACCTTGAGACCCCTCACCTCCCGGCAAAGGCGGTTCAATCTGACAATGGCGGCGCCACATTAAAGAGGGCTTTTTTAAGGAGGGCGGAAAAAGCCTCTGGAGCAAGCTGTGGCCTTTACCTGGCGTGAGGACAACCTCTTCCCTCTGCCCTGTCCACACCCGGGCTGCAGCACCTCCCTTTGACCTTGACTTCGGCTGAAGAGCTGGTAGTGGCCGCTGCCCTCCTGGTCACGCTCTGGGGCCCCTCAGACCCTGCGGGCAGGTCAAGAGGAGATGCTCTATGCTCATCTCAGAACTGCAGACCTGACTGCAGGGGCCAACCTTCCCCGGGTCCCACCCAGCTGAGGCCTCCAAACTGCCCAGTGTTTTAGGAAACGGGGCCTGAAGGCACTCGGTGATCAGGATCCTGCAAGGCATGGAGAGAAGCCAGGCTGGAAGGATGGCTGAAGGCGCCTGCTCTGGCCTCCTCTCGGCTTCCACCAATTCTGTGCTGAGCCCAGGCACAGCCCTGATCCTGCTCACGCCTCCCCTGGCGGGAGACCCATCACGGGAAGGTGGCCTCAGCTCTGCAAAAACGTGTAAGGTAGCGACTCTCCCATGGCTGCTGAGGCTCTGGGGATCAGCCTAACCTTAGGCTTCTTCCAAGACAGCTTTTGGAAAGAGCTCTCCATGCTGCCCCTTCTCCCTCCTTGGCCTCGGCACGACTGACCTTGCAGCCAGATAATCCTTTGTGGTGGGGCCTGTCCTGCGGGCCATAGGATGCTCAGCAGCATCCCCAGCCTCTCCCCGTGAGATGCCACATCTCCCCTTCTCCAGTTGAGACAACTGAAAACATCTCCAGACACTGTCAAATACCACCCCCGGTCCCCAATGAGAACCGCCACTCTAATTCCACAGATCACCTGACACACATCCCTACATCAGCATGAAAGATGAGTCAGCGCCCCCATGTGCTTTGCCTGCATCTTCTCACTCGAGCGCCACAAGCAGCTCAGGAAGCAGGTGCTACGGTTCCAGTTCACAGATGACAGGACTGAGGCATGGTCAGCTCACCTGCTGGTAGGGGGCAGAGGGAGGACCAGAACCCAGATGGGGCTCTTCCCAAAGCTACTGCCTCTGTCCTCTCACGAGCTGCCATTTAAGGTTCCAGGACAGACGGAGGAGAAAAATCCATGATGCTTGTTATCTTGGTTTTATCTTTAAAATAGAAACCAGACAGCACTTTTCCTGATCTCGAGATACTTGAAGAGACTAACCTTGTTAGGAATCGGTGTTCCTTACATGACAGCAACTATACTGTTTGGGGCCTGGGAGTTTACCTAGCACCTTCCAGAAGCCTCCCCCGGCATCACAACATGGCCTCCAGGCTTTCTCTCTGCCCCTCTCCTGGCCTTTGTCAACCAGGCTTCTCTCAGCTTCACCTGCTCCCTAGGAGACCTTTTCAAATAAGGAACCTACCGCCAGGAAGAAAATCACCCATGCTTGGGTTGCAGGTCCGAGCAAAATCAGCATTTCCAAGAAGCGCCACAAAATGCCCCCTTTTCTGCTCTTTCCACATAAAGAGTGCTCAAAGGACCCCTCCCCCAAAAGCAGACACGATGCCCAAGCAACAGGCAGCTATAACCTCTATAGAGCCGACCTCTGACTTTTCACCTTGAGGAGGAAGGTGGGTACGACCAGCATGCACGTGGGGAAGCAAGAATTTAATGTACCAGACAGAGACTTATGGGACTGACCAGTCGTCTCTCAGTGGTTGCTAGTCTGAAAAGTAAAAGAGAAACGTGGGCTAACGTGTTTTTCCCATCTGCTCCCCATAGTGCTCAGACGGCGTTATGGCCCCCAAGCGTTGGAAAGAAGGCACTATGCCACGTGGCAGGGAATGGGCGTGGAGAGGGTGAGCCCCCACCACCTGCCCCAACTGCCCATTTTATACGGGCGGGACGCAGGAGGGACAGGCATGGACACACTGCCGCCTGGACATCCTAGGTCCTGCTGACCCCGATGGCCACTGCAGTGTCTGTTGTCTGGTGTCACACATGGTTGTCTGACCCCACAACAGCCCAGCAGCAAAGCATGGAGGCTCAGAGTGTTGCAGCCTTTGGAAAATGGGTTCCCAGGGACAGATTCCATGTCACCCCATACCCACTGTGTGACTGCCTTGTCCTCAGTTATAACATGGGGACAAAAAGTGCACCTTCCCAAAAGGGTTCTTGGGAGACTTAAATGACATGGCCTGCGTGAAGTGCTGGGCACGGTGGGTGAACTTAGGTGGCCCTCAGGGAATGCCAGGGGCTGCTATGACTCATGTGGAGGACCATGGTGGCGAGGGCCTGCCCGCCCCAGGTGCCATGGGAAGGGGGCAGGCTGCTGAGGACCTGGTGCATGACCTCTTTGTGGCATCGTCACATTGTTCCTGGAGGTGGCACTTTGTGGGTAGCAAGAGGAACACCAGCCTTTTAAAAAACCATTTAGGTAAGAGCTCCTGAGGCCCCAGGCCTTTGGGGTCTGCTCAGTTCGTTTCTGACCTTGATAACTTTAGCGGCGTGGATGTGAGGGGCGAGGTGCCAAGGCCAACGTGGGGGCAGGGGGAGGCCCACCCTGCAAGTCACCTTGCTTGGGCCACAGGATCTTTAGCTGAAAAGGCCTCTTGTACGTAAGCCCCATGACCCTGTAAGACGCAGCGGCCTTCATGGATCACTGGACACGTGGGCCCGTCAGGGGGCATTTTAAATCTTCTTCCACCTGTAGGAAACTACATGACTTTCCAGAACATTCCCGCTCTTCCTGCCCTGTGTGTGTTTCTCCCCACTGCTTCTTACTCTTGGTGCTTTGTGGTCTTGGAAATCGTTTCCAGACATAACCAGGATCCCATTTTAATCCCTTACCAGTACCTTCCCATTCACAGAGACACTTCCCCTTGGCATTTAGTTCACCCAGAAAGGGTGCTCTGCTTTGTACCAACTGAGTAAACATCCTCGTGTGACGCGGGGGTGCCGAGCCTCTATCCAGACTGTTGCTGAAGTCACCTCCAGTTGACACCTTACTACCTGGCACAGCCATTGGGTTTTGTTGGTCTTTGAAAAACAGGTTGATTCCAGGAGATTAAAAACTCTCACACACGCCTTGTTGAGGAGAGACATTATCATTGAAAAACAAAACTGTCTGTAGACACGGTTGTAATGGAAGGAATGAAAATTTTAACATCACAATGTTTTTTAACCATCGTAAGGTTACTTGAGGCAGAAAATGACATTATATCCCACTTTTTTTTTTCTGATGCAAAGACTACTTTTTATTAAGGATTTGAGCAATTTCAGCGTTTATCTGTATTTCTGCTGTCGTGCCATCTTCTTCAGCCTTGTGTTATTTTGGCCACGTGGGATTCGCCATTCCCACTAGATCGGCACCTCCTGGATGAAATCTGAATGCTATTTTTATCTCCCCCAGTCCTGGGAACACTGCTTTGTCCACGAGTCTTCGGTACCCTCTGCCTTACGGTTCTATAAACTGTCGTCTACCCTTTTGAATGAGTCTGGGTTCTACACCGCCGTGAGTAGCAGGTGCATACTACCCTGCGTCTTTTTCATGTAGTGTCATGTCACACTTTCTAAGTACTGACATGCCCTCTATTTTGTGCACGGAGTCCTCCATTGGGTTGATACTCCATGGAGCCTTGGGCCGGCTGCTTAGTTCCGCTCCGTTTTCATCACGCATGTGTCATAGTCCCAACTTTAGTCTTGGGGGTAAAAAATTACTCTCTCCAATGTTTACTGAGCATCCCCTACGGTTCCTCTGCAACTTTACGGAATACATGACCCTTCTCATTTCCTTTACCGCATTTAGAAAGGCACAGTTTGGCATTCTAGAACAAAAATGTATTCATCTTTTTCAGTGCATCTTCCACACCCCCAGAAAAAATCTCCTGGGAAAGTTACTGTATTTTAAGAGGACTCTGCACGAGTCTTTTTTTTTTTTTTTTTTATCATTTTCAACTTTACCATATATTTCAAAATTGCTTCTTAAGATGAGTGCACTCTGCACGAGTCTTTTAAAGGATGTCAACAGTCTGCAGGAGACAGCTGATCCTGGCTCCCTCGGCAGTGGCATGTGTTTAGTTTTTGGTCGGCTCTTCCATGCTCCTCAGCAGGGGTGCTGCTGGCATTTTGGCCAAAGCAATTCTTTCTTTGGTAGGACTGTCTGGGGCTTTAGCATCCAGGCCCCTTTAGCAAAGGCCAGCCATACCCCCTTCCCCCATGGTCATTTCCAAATGCTTCCTGTCTGAAAACCACTGGAGAAGAAGGTGGGCACAAGGACTGTGGTCATTTGTAGACGGACTCCCATGCTCACGGCCACGCAGTTGACTCCTCTTAGAAGCCTCTGGACGACAAGCCCATGAGCTAACTTAGGTCTGTTCCAAGTCACAGGCAAGTCATTTCTGTCTGGGTGTCCTCTTCTCTGAGTTTCAACAGACATCTCCTAATTGCATTAAGATCATGAGGATCAGTGTGAGAACATATGTGGCAGCCCTTGGAGGTCCTTGAGAAAGTCACACGATTATGTATCTGTCCTCCAGGGTCATCTGTATTAGATCATGCATATCAGAGGTGCTCTTTATAAGAATGAGTCCCTAAGACTTAGTGATGTATACGCCAGTAATGTGCGTCTTCCGGACCACAGGTTGATGACATTTTGTATCTGTTACAAATGACATTTAACTATTTGAAGCTTTCATGGTGTTGCCACTGCTGTTCCCACTCTCTGGGGCCTCAAGAAATCTCTCAGAGAAATCAGGACTCTGCAGTGGGGGGAGACTTGCTTTGTCCCTCTGGTTTTGGATGGAATGGCCCAGAAGCCCCAAGACCCCACTCCAAAGGCAGGACTGGACAGGCAGGGGTGGGCCTGGACCGTGTTGCTTAACCACCTTGTCAAAATTGCTGGGCACAAACGTGTGTCATTTCTACTTTCACTCACATGAAATCAAACTGTCAGGATTTTACGATTGAAATTATCTTTGTTTGTTCTGCTTGTCATTTAAAGGCCTTGCCATCTGCCCAACGGCCCAAGAAAGAAAACGAAACATCACCTGGAATGCTTGTCTTTCCCAGGCTCTGTGTCCAGTTTGGGTAAGAGACCTGACGATGTTGTGCCCCTGGATCCCCTTGGTCTGGCTCTGCCGCCAGCAGGACCTGCTTTGGGTTGTGGCTCCTGCATTCATAGGCTGAGTGGCCCAGGCCAGTTTCCTCATCTAGCAAAGGGGAGAATGACGTCGGTTTGTCCTGCAGATTCCATGAGGCGATGGCTGTGACATGCCTGGCCTCTCACAGGCTCCCCGAAGGCCCTCAGTATCTGGTTGTGATGATCAATGATTCAGACCCACTCATTCACCTGGACGTGAGGCACCACCTTCCACCTGGTCTCACCCTCCTCTGGTCTGTCCTCCCAAGGCAGGGATTTTTTGGCTAAAGTGCAAATCCTGCTCAGAGCATGATGCTGGATAAACTCCTCCACCGGCTCCCGGAGCCAAATGAGGGGAGACGTGGGGGCTGAGCTGACCTTTCCCCACCACACGGGCTTCAGCCGCCATCTCATGCTTCTGCGTCTTTGCCTAGAATGTTCTTTCTTCGTGGAATGTCCCACCTCATCTGTTTTCCCTTGGAAATTCTTCCTCGTCTTTTGTTTTTAATTGACCTAATTCATATATCATAAAATTCACCCTTTAAGTGTGTACGAGTCAGTGGGTTTTAGTATTCTTACAAGGTTGTACAGCCAACGTCACCACGGACATCCAAATCATTTTCATTTTCCCCAAAGTACTACGATCATACCATGTAAATGGAGTCATACAATATGTGGCCTTTGTGTCTGGCTCTTTTCACTTAGAATGTTTTCAAGGTTCATCCATGTTGCAACATGCATGTACTTTATTCCTTTCTATGTCTGAATAACATTCCATCGTATGGATAGAACACATTTTTATTATCCTTTCGTCAGTTGATGGATGTTTGTTTGTTTTCACTTGTTGGCAATTATGAGTAACTCAGCTATGAACGTGCATGTACAAATTTTTGTACAGCCGTGTGTTTTCCTTACTCTCGGCTTTATACCTAGGAGACGAATTGCTGGATTGTACGGTGACTCTATGTTTAAATTTTTGAGGAACTGCCAGACTGTTTTCCAAAGTGGCTGTGTCATTTAGCAATCCCACCTGCAGTGTATGAGGGTTCCAATTTCTCCACATCCAACACCTGCCATTGTCCATCTTTTTGATTCTAACCATCCTACTGGGTGTGAAGTATTATCTCAATGTGGGTTTGATTTCCATTTCCCTAATAAGTAATGATGTTTGGCATCTTTTCACGTGCTTATTGGTTATTTGTATATCTTGTTTGGAAAAATATCTGTTCATTTGAACATTTTAAATTTAAATAGATTCTTTGTACACTAAAACTGGATTATTTCTCTTCTATTGTTGAGTTGTAAATATTCTTTATACAATGTGGATACTAGACCCTTATTTGACATACGGTTTTTAAGTATTTTCACCCATTCCGTGTGTGGTCTTTTTACTTTCTTGATATGGTCCTTTGAAGCACTAAAATTTTTAATTTTGATGCAGGCCAGTTTATCTGTTTTTTTCTTCCGTTGTTTATGCTCTAGGTACAATATCTAGGAAGCCATGGGCTAGTCCAAGTTCACAAAGATTTACCCCTCTATTTTCTTTTAAAAGTTTTACGGTTTACTTTTTACACTTAGACCTTTGATTCATTTGGAGTTAGTTTTTGTATATGGCATGAGATAGGGGTCTAACTTCACTCTTTTGTATGTGGATATCCAGTTGTCCCGGTACCACTTGTTGAAAAGACGATTTTTTTCCCCATTGAATTATCTTGGCATCTTTGTTGAAAATCCGTTGATCACAGATGTACGGGTTTATTTCAGAACTCTCAGTTCTACTCTGTTGCTCTATACATCTATTCTTATGCCAATATCACAGTCTTAGATTATGATAGTTTTGTAGTAAGTTTTGATATGTCTGAGTCTTCCAAGTTTGTTAGTCTTTTTTGAGATCATGTTGTGTATCTGGGGGTCTCCTGTATTTCCAGATATGTTGTAGGAACAGCTTGTCCATTTCTGCCACAAAAAAGCAGCCAAGATTTTGAAAGGGATTGTGTTGAACCTATACATCAATTTGGAGTACCGCCATCTTAACAATATTGTCTTCCAATCCATGAACATGGATGTCTTGCCAATTATTTAGGTCTTCTTTAATTTCTTTCAGCGATGCTTTGCAGTTTTCAGTATATAGGTTAAATTTATTCCTAAGCATATTATTCTTTTTGATGCTATTGTAAATGGAATTGTATCCTCAATTTTATTCGGATTGTTCATTGCTGGTGTACAGGAAGACAATTAAGTTTTATATATTGATCTTGTATTCTTAAGTCCTGCTGAACTCATTTATTAGCTCTAACATTTTACTGTGGATTCCTTCAGATTTTCTATATATAAGATCATGTCATCTGCAGAGGTAATTTCACTTCTTCTTTTCAAATCAGGTAACCTTGATTTCTTTTTTCTTGACTAATTCCCTGGCTTGAATATTTAGTACAATGCTGAATAGAAGAGGTGACAGTGGATATCCTTGTTCCTGATCTTAGGGAGAAAGCTTTTAGTCTTTCACCTAAATAGGATGTTAGCTGTGGGTTTTTCACAGATGCCCTTTACCAGGTTGAGGAAGTTTCCTTTTATTCCTAGTTTGCTGAGTATTTGTTTCATGAAAGGGTGTTGCATTTTGTCAGATGTATTTTCTGCATCTCTTGAAATGCTCATGCAGTTTTAGTCCTTTATTCTATCAATGTAGTGTTTTACCTTGATTCAGTTTTATGTTTGAACCAACCTTGCATTCCTGGTAAAAATGACATTTGATCACAGCATATAATCCTCTTGTACTGGGGCCAGACACAGAGATGTTCTCTGTGCGTTGTAGCACCTGCCAACATGGTATAATGGATGTGCAAGACCAGACAGAAGTCTGGTAAAGAAAGAAGACAGATACCTGGGTCTCAAGAAATGAGGAATGAGTCCAGGGACTTGGGCAAAACAGGGAGGGGGGCTCCAGGCAGAGGTGTGGACATTTGTTTATTTTCTTTTAGCATTAAACCTACATGAGAAAGTGGGTGGAAATAATTACTAGTTTCATCTTACGAATGAGAAAATGCCCTGTTTTTTTAAAAAATCAGAATCATAGAAGATCCCGACCATGGAGCCAGAACTATAAATTCTCTGGTCTGGCTCCACATTTCATCATGAAGATAATTAATATGATTGTGAGGGGGCTGGCCCCACGGCCAAGTAGTTAAGTTTGCATGCTCTGCTTTGGTGGCCTGGGATTTGCTGGTTCGGATTCTGGGCATGGACCTATACACTGCGCATCAAGCCATGCTGAGGTGGCGTCCCATATAGAACTAGAATGACCTATAACTAGGATATACAACTACGTACTGGGGCTTTGGGGAGAAAAAAAGAGAAAAAAAAAAAGAAGATTGGCAACATATGTTAGCTCAGGGCCAATCTTCCTCACCAAAAAAATAAATAAATATGACCGTGAGGGTTTTTGATATAAGCTCAATGTTTTCAACAGGCAGTGTTGGGTCAGGGGCATGAACAGACGAAAGTTCAGGTAGGAGAAGGATGTGGCTCCACGAAAAGTTGGGGCTAAAACCCCACATCTATATTGGCTGACCTGTATATTTAGAGGTCTCAGCACTGTTTTCCACAGAAACTTTTATGATTCACTGTGACTCCAGAGAATGAAGACTTTAGAATCATGACCGTGTGCCTCACAAGATCAGGCTTACCACATGAATTAAACTAAAATGAATGATGCTTTATCCTTATTTAAGTTACCATGAGAGAGTCGACTAGATTTCATAAGTGGAAAGATATTGTAGTCGTGTTATTTTACATAATAATATCACACTACCAATATATATACACACAGATACACATGGCTCATAGGAGTATGGGCTGAGGCCAGGGGAGGTGAGGGGAGGGGAGCTGGTATCTCTAGACGCTGGGACTGACCATCAGATTTGGCCCCATGATGCTGAGCGGAAAAAGGACAGGAGCAGAAGGACCAGGGATGGGTTTCAGGGGTCAGATCCTGGGTTCAAGTGACCTGCCCCATAGCCCTATGTGACCCTGGACAAATGACTCAAGGACCTCAATTCATAATCTTCTCACTTGGAAAATCCCATGTTTCAGGGTGGCTCCGTGCTCAGGAAAAGCACACAGAATGTTGTGAAGCAGAACATTCTTCGGAAGAGAGAAAGTTTCTGGTGCAAAATAATGAAAATACCACTGCAAGAAACGGCCCTCTGGAAAATGCTCTCCTGTTGGACGAATGCAGACAGAGGCAGTTGTTCTGGAGATCATTTATAAGCTCATGTTTGGAATGTCTTCCATGATAGATAATTCACATCCAAAAAAGGTTAATCTTCATGTTACATCCCTTTATATTCACTCACAAATGGACGGAGGCTCAAACCTCGTCAGGGCACCCAGAAGACAGCTGATGCTGACGACTTGTGTTTTCATCTACCGTGGATAATAAAAATTCTTAAAAATAAAAAAACTCCTTAATCGTCTCCATGGCCACATTTCAGAGAGTAAATGATAGGGATTTTCAACCGAAGACAGCTCCCTGGTTGCAAAGCTGGCTCCCGGGACACATCTGGTTTCCTGCAGGATCAAATAAAGAACTGGGGATCATGTGCAGCGGGATGCCACAATGAACCAGGAGCACCATTCTGTCCGTGTGGTTCAAAGGCGAACGGAAGGTACAGTTATCCTGTAAAAGTGGATCCCATTTTACTTAACCTTAAGAGAATCTTCTTAAAATTGCCCTTTTTATAATTAGAGCTAGTCTATGCTGAGAGCTTATTCAGAGACTACTGCTGCTGAGCGTGAATTCCCGCCAAGCTCCCTGGCCGAGGTTTTCTAGTCGAATCGCTGCATCTGTTGTCAACTGTAATCTATAGGTATTATTTTTGAAGCAGTGTTAACCTGCTTCTCATTTGTACATTTTCCTAATTGGCTTAATATTTATAGGGGAATACTTCTGATCTGGGCGCCGAGCTCTGATAAACTCAAGCCTATTTAGCAACGTGCTAATGAGGAACCATCCAGTCACCGAGGGTCGCGAAGTGAGTTATGGCTCTTGCAGCCTGATTCCGAGCCGGCCTGCAACGTGGAGTTGCAAAAATATCTTAAGAAAAATCTGAGCGCCCCAAGCAGCTGTTGGGCCTGCAGAGCCACGGACGTATAAACTTTACTGGCACTAAATGTCACTCCTGCATGCAGGCGGCAGGCCTGTGAACCCACGGCTCCTAGGAGTGTGCTGCTGTCCCCACTTGCTCAGGACACTGTCCCCGCCTGGACGGGAGGCCGGGAGGGCGGGCCCGCTCTGGCGGCTGGGGCCGGGGCATGCCCGCTGACAGGCGCACCACGATGACAGAAATTCACTCTGAGTTGCAATTAGTGGCACTGTCATTTTCGGGGGCTCCTGCCAATTAATTAAGCCTGTCAAACAGAAAAACCACAGCGCTCACATGATAATTTATATTGGAAGAGACGAGCCTACGCAGAACAGCGGCTCCCTCCACAAACAGAATTCTCCCTCGGAGCGCTGGAAATAAATAAAGAGAAAATAAAGGAAAGAAAACAACAGAGAAGAGTGTGTGGCGGGGGTCCGTGTGTGCGGGGAAGAAGAAAGTTAAGCTGTCCTTGTTCTAATTGTTAACTCGGATGGCCAGAGTGGAAGACAGGCTGATTAAAACTCCAAACGAGCTCCCAGCTCGCTGAAACCTCCGCGTCCGTCCGGGATGATAGAATCAGAGGAGTTTATTCATACCATTAAGCCCCAGAGAACTTAATTGAAAGAAGAGCACAGCCCGGACCTTGACAAGCGGGAGGTCACAGTAATTGCTGCCGGACATATTTAACATTAAGATAATCAGGCCATTAATTACCCTTTGGATCATTAAATCAGCCAGTTGCAAAATGAAATTTCTGCCTCTATTACTCACTTGAGAGACCACAGGGGTGGCCTTTAATTTATCAGTGAGCTTGAGATACAAAGGCTGGGGCTGGGGGGGGAGGGCAGGCGGGGAGGGGGGCCGCGCCATGGCGGTGGGGCATCCATCCGCCGTGCTCCGTGATCGTGGCAAATTAACTAGGTAAGATAACCTCCGCTTCCAAAGGCAGAAGCTGGGGGTATGTAAATAGATGAGGGCAGACAGGGAGCTCCGAGTCTGCACACCACTTAGCAGGATAATAAAGGAAATCATCCTTGATTATCAGTGCTAATTTGGACACTGCCGGTAGCTTGTTATGCGTGTTCTGAGTAGCATTTAATTAATTCAATTGCTTGTTAATGAGGGAAGTGACATGTGGGGAGCAGATGCCACCCAACTGCAGATGGGTCCTGGTCATCACGGCAACGTCCTTTTTTTTTTTTTTTTCCCATTACTCCCCCAGCCCATTTTTTTTTTTTTTTAAAGAAAGAAAATAGGAAAAGGTGTCAAGCATAGAGGAACACTCGAAAGAGACAAAACAGTGACCTCGGCGGGCCAAGAACTGTTGAAAAATAATCAGAGGAGACAGTCCCGGGGCTGTGCGGGTACTCGTGCTCCCTGAGGCCACATTTGGAATAGTGCATCTTTATGCCAGAAATTTGAGCCTGAGATTACTATATTGTGATCTGCTGATCAAACCAAACGAGACAAAGAGGCGGCCAAGTGGTTCTGCTTTTAATATCTCAGAGTCAGCGGTGGGGATCCAATTATTTTCAGTTTGGATACAGCTCCCCTTTATCAATATCTCCATGTGCATAAATGAGATGAAAGTGGCATTCCCGAATTAAAAAAAGAGCCGGAACTTGTGTCACTGGGCAGACTCGCTCCGTCTGGAAGTGTGCGGCCGGCCTCTCCCACGCAGATTTCTGACGTCCAGCCCTAAATCTTCCTCCCGAAGTGACATCTTTTTATAGGTTAAAGACAAGAGGGAGTTTAGGTGTGCAGGCGAACTTACAAATAATGACAAAAAGAAAAAGGATGCTCAAAGAGAGAAAAACACATCTACTAAATCAGCCAACCCGGTCCCCTTCCGAGTGGCATCAAAGAGGCGGTGGACATTTCAGTTGGGCGCAGAGATTCTCCCAACAGCTCTTGCATGGAATCGAGAGCACGGTTCTCTGCTCCCAGGCTCTTCGGATTTCCTAGACCCAATCAGCTGGCTTCTGGACCACCAAGTAAATGGGCTACCTGCACTGAAAGGCAAACAGCAGCTGGTCCCCACAGACCCTCACAGGCCGAAAGCCTCGACACCGAGACACAAAGATGGGAGATGAAGGGAGAAAAGCGGCAGAGCTGAGCAGAGTTGGCATCTGCCAAGAGGCACGCGGCACCAGAGAGCTCTGCGCGGTCCTGGGAGGAAGTTCTTGTCACTGCAGTCAATCTGAAAAGCTTCTAAGTGATTTGGGGATAGGAATAAAGAAGAACAACCTGCCACAATGGTGCGGAGGACCCCCTAAAACAGCCCCCCGCAGCCGAGGGTGAGAGGACGTACGGGGTGGTTTGTTGAGATGGCTTCACTGTGTGCTGGAAATTTCATTCACGAACACTCAAAGAATTCCGAGGCACGGAGGTAGCAAGAGCACCTGTTTTGTGTATTCCGAGCTGATAAGTTCTCTCTCTCAGTCACTCATTCATACATTCACTCAAATACGCACTTGACTGTTTTAATATCTCTACCTCTGAGCTTATGACTCTTTCATTTGAAAGGGTCACCGAGGAGCTCAGTGACTTATTCCTATGGTTACAACGTGTGTCCCAACATGGGAACTGGAGCCCTACCTGGGTGCTCCAGGCCCCACGTCCAACCCTACACAACAACGTCCCATAAGGTGCGATGCACAAACCCAAGGCCACATGTCATGAAGTCCGCGTCCTACAGACGGCAAGTTGCCCCTCCCTAAGCCCCTAAAAATCTAGCTAATTCTACCCACTGTTGCTGCCTCTACCCTTCTTCAGCATCCCCACTCAAAATCAATATTTTAAGTGTGTGCTTAAATGGTATCAATAGCAATTAGAGAGGGGAATTCTGATTCCACCCCAGATGTAGTTAATTGTTACCACATCGATCTCCACCGCACTCCTCTCTCCAAATTAAACCTCCATTACATAGTGGGGATGAAGGGCATCGTCTCCCCTCCTGCGACAATAAATTTAATATCGAATGCACTGGAAAAAAACGGCCGTTGCTGCAGAATCCATCCAAAAAGATTTTTTTTTTCTTCCTGGGAGTAATTAAAAGATGCTTTTCTTGACTAATGATTCCCCGGCTTAGGAATGGGAAGTCAATACCGCTTGGCCGCCGTCAGCTTCGATTGATCACGATGCTGTTCAAGTTTGCACGGCCGTTCTCGGGGAGGCTGAGAATGACCGGAACCAATTATGAGCCGTCCAAAGCTGCCCTAATCAGGGGTGCAGGGACAACACGCAGGAGGCCAGCCAGCTGGTCCAAGGCTCCTGTTCTCCTAACTTACCGGCTTGCAGGTCTGGGTGACAGCAACGTGGGGTGGTTTTGGGGGTCTGAGCTGTTTCTTTGGAGAAGGATTTGTTGCGTTTTACAGGGTCCTGAATCGGTGTGCGTGTGTTTCTGGGGGGCGGAATGGCACATTTCTAATTATATTCCACTGTCAGAATGAATCTTCTGAACAAGATGGAATGGACTGGAGCTTCTCAGGAAAACAGCTGGGCCCTTTTTTAAACGATTAGACCGGATATACTGCACTTGGCTTTTCCTTGGATAGAGATAAAATTTTACTAAAATATTTCTTTTCAGTGTTTCCTTAGGGCCACATTAAAAGGCCCCTCCAGCTGCTCATCCTAATACTCCGAGGTTCTGCAGAGAGACCAAGGCGGGTGGGAGGGAGGGGGTGTCTTTCCCTGTCGTGGAGAAGCAGGATCAAGACTAGATATCTATTCTCACATAGCAGACTGACTTACAGGTGGAAATTCTAGCCCACACTTTGAGTTTTTCATTCCCATCTGAGGACCCGGCAGGAGGCAGTGAAGGTGGTGAGTGTTTGAATTATTACTATACTACTGTGCTGACTTGTTTTTGATTTTTGACAATGTATCTAAGGCTATGCATATGGTCCACCAGGACCACAGCCTTCCACATGGCCTCCTTGCCTCATTTCCTCCCTTTCCAATGGTGCTGCTGGCTGCCTTTAGTCCTCTTGGGAACAGGTGGGACACCTACAAACACCTCAACAGACCCAACAACTCACCCTCCGCCCACCCCTAGAGTCGCCGTTACACCACCACCCCTGGCTCGAAGGCTCTCCCAGGCCTTTTCTCTGTTTTGGCTTTGCCCACCCCCCACTCCCCCTGTTTTACTTGAGGGTCTAGCCCCATGGGTGACAACTCACTGTTTTCCACACTTCCCTAGGCACCTTGAGGCTTCCACATTCCTGTCTTCACCCAGGCCACTCCCATCCTCCAGCACATGCACCCCCGACTCCCCTAGGCCAGGAAATCACCCCACATTTTAAAGTCCAGCTCAGATGCCATTTCTCCATTGAAACCTCCCTGGATCCCACAGGCTGTAAGAATGCCTCTGTTTTCTGAGTCCTCCCGAGTCCCGGCATCCTCAGCCGGCCCTGAGAACAGTCACCAATCACTGCAGAGTTATGATCACCATTTATCATTTCTTTTCTATGAGAAAGCGCTCCATGAATATTTGCTGAATTTAATGAAAAACAAAACTCTCTGGGAGAACTGCGAAAGGCACAAAGAAACATCATTCTCCAATGTGTTTCACCTCCTGGAGGTGAACGGAACTCAGAAATTCCAAAGGAACCTGTGGAAACACCACGTGACCACATCGCCATTATCAAAGTCTCGGAGAGGAGTTACCCCGCGGCACAGCTCTTTAGGAAAGTGAACGTGGCCAAAAGACAGGTGGGATTTCGCTGCAGTCGCTCCATTTGTGAGAAAGGAAGACTCTGAAACGTCTCTAAAATATAAAGATGTGATGTGCATAACACTAGATAGAAGAGAACATCACACACTCAAGAGCTTACACACTCAAATACACAAAATAGCACTAGAAGACACCCGTATACACAGTCTTCACTTACGAATGAAGATGAAATTACTATAAATATTTACCTTTTCAAATATTAACCACATCTCTGTTCCCAATTATTCTAAATGATTTCTAATCATAATAAGTGGAAAAACAAACTTCCCTAATTCACGATATTAAAAATAGTATATATGCTCCTTTTACACATACACAGTAAAATGCATAATGTTCATTTTTTCCAACTTATTTCCATTAGTGTTTTCTGCATCCATGCATTACACTCAATCCAACTTCCAATCATTTTTCATTTTCAGACCTAAACATCCTTCAAGGAAAGCATAAAACTATGACAAAATAAATATTCAAACAAGAACAAATCTTTTAAGAACGCTCCTAGTTGATGACTCAGCTGATTTCTGTGTTAGTGTTAGACAAATCAAGGTAAATAATTTTAAAAAGCGTATCATTTCTTCGGTCTGTAAGGAAGTTGCCCACATTTACATGACATGGTATAAGTCACATATAAAGAGCTCACGCAGCAAACCCATGCAATTCTAAACAAATAGACTCTGCGCCCCGTTCCGGCTCCCTCCCCTCCCCACAGAACACCTAATGTGAACAGCAGGGTTAATAACACACCAGCTTCACTCTCTCTCTACAGCAAACCGAAGTGGCACCACAAATTCATTTTTCAGCATTAAGGAAATAAAGTCCACCAACACTTTGCATGTTATCATGGCTTAGTGGCGGAAACCGATTTTTTACCGCTCACACGTGGCGCAACCATAGATGGCCATGTGCGCTTGTGTTGTCTGATCGCCGGCAAGACAAATCAGAGAGATTTCAAAAGCGCTAATGATGGGAGACATCCTCTCTCCCCTCGACTCTTCCCACACCCGAGAAGGGAATACTATAAGCGACCCCACACCCCTACTGCGGATGTAGGAGGCAAACCCCTAGAAGCTTCTCCCTTAGGACAACCACAGGGATGGAACGGTCCATTCTGCTTCTACGAAACAGGCTTTCTCAGAAGACCTGCCATTTTATCACCTCTTAGGTATATTAAATATGTATGTGTACTCAAAAACGGTTTATAATAGCTGTAAATGAAAAATGAGAAACTAAATGGCCTCAAAATAAATGCGCTGTTTTCACCGAATAACAATTAACATTAATGAGGAGTCACCATACGCTGTGCCAAACTTGGTTGATTAAATGTGTTAGAAATATATTTTGGAAAATAAAATATATTTTGCTATCATAAACTCACTTCTTGTGGGTGTAGGGGGAGGGGAACCCGATTGAATAGATGCTCATCAAAGATATAAGAATAACAAAATTGAAGAATCAAAGATTCACAATTTGTGTTAACAGCGCAGTCTATGCCTATTAGAAACGTATTAATTAAAGTGGTACATTCATAAGGTTAGAAGCCTAACACATTTCTAAGAGGAGGAGAGGAATCCCAAAGTGTAAAAACAAACATAAAAAATTAAGGAGTTTGAATTATCCACGTCTGCTGAAGAGTAATTTTAAATATAGACATTTCTGTGGCAGGTTAATCAGCAATTCTACAGGTTGCCAGGGCACTTCGTAATTGTGGCTGTCATTCAGGTCATTCCCAGTTGGCTAACTGCTGGCAAGATGCCCCATAGCCACACACCTTCCCAACTCCCTACCTTGTGGAGTCCAGCGAGGGCTTCGTCCGCCCCTGGCTGCTCTCTTCCCACACACTGTTGGCCAGCTCGTTCCCAATGGACGACATCACCTTGATGAGCTCAATGGGCCAGTCGTCCAGGTCCAGGGATCGGACTCGAGAAAGGTGGGTGCCAAGATTCCGGTGGATCCCTGAGCACTCGATGCACATGAGGGCTCCCAAGTTCAAACTGGCCCAGTTGGGATCTGTGGGAAGAGGAACAGAGCGCCACATGTGATCAGATCATCAGCCCTCATCCCACTGCCCTTTGGATCTGAGGAACAAAGCGGCCAGTCAGTCAGACATCACATCCAGTAGTCCCTCCCTAGAATCGCACGGCTTGAAAACACTGCCTGGCCGGAACTCGGGACTGTTTTAGATGTTTCGAAAAGATTTGACAGGTTGGTGGCAACTTTTAAAAATCTGGCTTTAGTCAAAGTCTTTGAATTTCCCACACAATAAATAATTGCAAGTTGGCTTGGACAGAAAGATGCGCTTTCCAATACTTCAACAGCAGCATTCCCCTTGAGAGGGGAGATGCACGTGGAAAAAAAAAATCATCAGTGACCTGGTGTCCACTGTGGACGGCTGCTGATAGAGGGGAAGAGAAGGGATGCTTTGAGAAGAAAATTCTCAAGGCTATAATGTCCCTCATAGCCACCTTTGGAACCAGGGCACATCTAAGTTTTCATTGGTCACATGATGGGGATGCTTGCAAATTTCAAAGACGAAAGAAAGGCACATTACAATGAAAAAAATATGGTTTTCAGTGATCTTATTTAAGGGTAACCGCTGAAGCAACGCCCAGTTGTCCATTCTTCACTGCTGCCAAGATGGCGGGCAGGGTCCTTTGGTAAGGTTATTACTGAGCTCTATCAACCCTGACTCGCAGAATGAACGGCAACATGCTTTATTGCATGCACCAAGGACAAGGAATGAGTTCAGAGAACAGCACTGGGACCCCTGAGCTGGATCACTCCCCGCGTGAAACTAGCTGACATCATCAGAAGACTGAGAACTCAGGCCCGGGGCTGGCTTCATGCTAGAATCTACAGCTGATTTGCGAAGATGGGGCTGACCTTGACAGTCAATGGATTTAACCACCGACAGAAGCAAGGAAGGCTTAAATCATCCAGGAATAAGCAATATTTCCTCCAGGTACACTTAACGAGTCAATAAAATAACAGGTAGCTGACATCATATTTATTTTGAATCATTCTATAAATGGTAAATGATTAGGAAAGGGCTTATGCCAATTCATTGGAAGTCAGCCAGCCATTTATTTAATATCCACTATACACTCAGGAAGGTGGTGAGAGATACCATGGGTGATACACAAGAAGGGAGGTCTGTGACCTCAGAGACGTTCTGGTTAGGAAGGGAAATATGCTGCAAATAATAATAATTAAAAAAAAATAAATGGAACAAGGGAATGCAGATTAAATGCTGAAGAGCACAGTCAAAACAATAAATACACAGGTATCGTGGGAAGGAAGAGGTGAGCCATAGTGGGTATAGATGGGAAGGCTGCATGGAGGAGGTTTGGCCTGCGCCTCGCAGGGTTTAGGGAAGAGCATGGTGTGGTGGACGGTTGGTGGAAAGTCAACACCCCCTCCACCTCTGGCTTTCACCTGTGTCTCCACTCTTCTTCACAGCCCAACTTCTACAACGGCCACCTCTGCTTCTGCGCCTCCTAATTGTTGGCAACCTGGCCTCCATCCCCACCTTTCCCCTGGAACAGGGCAGCCAAAAGTCACTAGCTACCACCATGGGCAAGATCCAAAGGACCCTACTCAGCCATCGTTTCCCTCGACTTCTTGATACTCCTCCTTACAATACTGCCTCCGGATGCCTCTTTGGTCAAGACTCTCTTTGGATTTTTTTCCCCCACTTATCTGGTTGTTGCGTCTTGATTTCCTTCCCAACTTTTCCTCCTGAATCTGTTCCCTACCTTAGGGGGTCCTGCAGCCATCTCTTCTGATTCTATATCCTCTTCCAGGCAAACTCAACCCAACCCATGGCTTCTCTTATGACCCAAACGCTCACCACCATCCACAGATATCTCCTGCCTGCTCCTCTCTCTTGAGCTTCATGCAGTTACCATTGCACATTTCTATGGATATCGCGCAGGTACCTCCCTGTCCATGTTTCACCCTGTAAACGTGGTCTTCTGCAAGGGACCTGTCACTGGCAGCAAATGGCACCAGCATTCACTTTGTTATTCAAGCCAGGATCCTGGCAACCAACCCGATCCTTTCATCATTCCCCAGCCAATCGCCAAGTCCTCAGTCTCACAAATCCAATGCCTTCTTCTTGTCCCCACTGCTCCCACGCTGGTCCAGGGCACCATCACAGCAGGGATGCATCAGCCTCCTGCCTGCCACTTCACCTTCTTCTTCCCTGCAGTCCACTGTCCACATATCAGCCAAGGGTCTACAGGGCGCATCCAATCACGTCATGCTCCTACTCAAAACCCATCTGTGGCTGCCATTTGCCATTGGGATCAAGTCCAAAAGCCCTATCAGCAAGATCAGAACCTGGTCCCCATTCCCACCTCTGTCTCTCAGGAGCATTTCAGTTCCCTGACCTCTTTGTGCATGATGTCCCTTTGCCCGGTCAACTTCTCCTCATCCTGCTGGTCTCAGCAGAAATCTTCCTTCCTGGGGGATGACCCCTCCCCCCAGCTGTAGGAAGACCCCCTGCTAGGAGTGCGCTGCCACCGGAGACCTGTACATGCACGATGCCTTGTTTCATGACCGCCTTCCCTGTGGAGCGGCAGAGCCCTGGTGGAATGAGCATCTTTTAGTTCACACTGCCTCCCTAGGATCTGCCTCCACTTGCAGTTTTCAGGTGAATGAAAGACTGGCTCAACTAAAGCAGAGGACACGCTTAAGGGGACGGCGGAAGGTCAGGGTGGCCAGGGAGGGGCAGACATACTAGAAAGCCATGGGGTTCCTGAGCAGAGGAAGAGCTGGAGTGGGTGGGAGCAGACAGGGTAAGAAGAGAAGCGAAGAGAGAGGCTCGTGGGGGCAGCACTGGGCATAACAATGGAATTAGTCAATGCCACGTGCACTTGGCACCAGGACGGTTGGTCCATCTGCTGGGAATGCTCAGACCCACATCAGGGGACCCGATCTTCAACTCAAACAACAGATCCAAAAAGGGGTGCAAGCTCTGTAGCCTCGTGCTGGCATCCAAGGTGTGGATAGGTCCCACGTGTCATGCAAGAACTCCCAAGAGGTTCCAGCAAGTACAGCACCCGAGGCCACCGAGCCTGTTGTATTTCCAGCTAAATTCAACACTGAATTCATCTTCCCTCTCCATATCCTCCTCCTTTATGTCCTTAAGTGGCTCCCCCCGCCACTTCTCCCTCTCCTTTATGTCCCCACCTCCCATCACCAAGTGCTGTGGTTAATATTTTCACACACTGTCCTCATTGTTACCAAGTACATATAGAGCCCTATTCTTGCTCACCTGAACTGCTCCAAGAACCTCTTATTAGGTTCTGATGCCCACCCCACCACCCCAGCCATTCTCCATGAGCTGTCTATGGACACGGAAACCCAATGACCCTGATCCCTTGTTCAGAATTCAGACCACTGCCACCCCTGCCCTCCTCCCCTACAAGCTTCAGCAGCTCCAAGACTCTGCCCTGGTGCCAGACCTGAAGGATGACATCCACGCGCAGGACGCGTTCCAATGACCACAGGTAGATGATGGTGAAGACCAGTGTTCTGGGATGCGGCAGGTATGTAGCCAGCAGGCTTCTGGAGGTCTGGAGCATCCTCAGCAAGAACACGGGCGGGTGGGGGGCATTTCTGCAGCTCCAAATCCCACACCTCATGGAAATCCACAAGCCTCTTCTTCCCCAGAGGCAACACAGTTGAACCGGTGGGAAAGCGTTCACGAGCCAGAGGGAACCGCCCAGAGCAGATGTGGTGCCCAGAGCCCACGGTTTCTCCCACACCACCACTGGACACGGGACAGTGAAGCCACGGGCCTCGCCCTCAAGCGGGGGAATAAGCCAACGGAGGGCCTATGCCCTCGACCCCCCTTTAATCTTCACTTAACCCCTTTATAAGTATAAAAATAACACAAGCTCATTTGAAGAAATGTGTAAACTAGAAAGAACAAGGAGAGAAAACCTTTGGAACTACCACCCACCTCACTCGTGGTCAACTCACTTTTTTATTTGTATGTATTTCTACAAATAAAATGTACCACAAACAAAACTTTCTCTTACTTTTGTTCACCTAACAATACACATAAGCACTTTCTCTAAGAATAATTCTTAACGTCGTAATACTTCATTTATTAGCCAGTTCCTTTCCTGTTGGAGACTGAGGCTGCAGCCAATTTTCTCTCCAACACGGCTGTGAAGAACACGAGTGTGGTGCTCTTTGCTCTCATTTCCATGCTGCCCCATTACATTTTACAGAGTAACCAATTTCCCCTAATTTGACCCTGTTCCGAGATGGGTATCACGGTCTTAACACTGACGCTCCTCTCTCTGGCCAAGGAACGCTGTCTCGCTCTGACAGCCTCCTGAACTGCGTGTGACTCACGTTGTCGTCAGTATCTGACCCATAATTATGTCAACAGCCAGGCCAGTGGGGACCGTGCACGGTTTTGCCAAAGCTCCACGCAAAGAGAATGGAGGCTGGGGGGATTCTGCCCCTCAGATAGCTATGTGAACTACGGAGGCCATCAACGCTCCGTGAGTATCACCTCCGACTGGACATGCCAAGCGGAGCAGTGCACGGCTTCCGTTCCAACAGGCCGGCCACAGCGGAGTTACAGTCAGCTCTCTGTGATCACCCCCTCAGCCTCAGCACAGCTCTGCAAGAGCCTGTGGGTGATACTGGGGTTCAGCCGGTGAGCTGTGCCGAGGGGCTCTGCAGCCCACTGGGCACCCCACAGCCAGGTCTGCTCTGAGCTGCTCCCGGAGAGGCGCGCTTCCACATGGGCAGGGTGTCACTGACAGCAGAGACTGTCCTGAATGTGCCTTGGTGGGGCAGATGTGGACCTGGTCCTCCAGGATGTGGTTTGAGAAGAGTTTTCTGGAAGTAAAAGGAGCCTATAGACACAGCACAACATGGCTACAGGGGAGAAGAGACAAAGCTATCTAGGACCCAAACAAGTTATTTTCTTGCTGTTGCCAAAAAAACCTACAAACAGGGTCCGGCCCCGTGGCATAGCGGTTAAGTTCGTGCACTTCTCTTCGGTGGCCTGGGGTTCGCTGGTTTGGATCCTGGACTCAGACCTACGTACCAACTCATCAAGCCATGCTGTGGCAGGTGTCCCACATGTAAAGTAGAGGAAGATGGGCACGGATGTTAGCTCAGGGCCAGTCTTCCTCAGCAAAACAAACAAACAAACAAACAAAAAAACCCACAGAAAACAAAGCAAAACAAAAAAACCCTTAATCAGTAAGAACAACAAAAACTCTCCCAGGCTACATACCAGTGGGAGGCCCTGGGCTTGGTTCCCAAGGACCGGTGACAAAAAGCATGGGGGGCACTTGCCCAAGGTAGGGCTTCAGCAGCAGAATGTGGAAGCCCAGATCGCAGTGGCTTTCAAGAGAAGCCCCAGCCACATCTATTGCCTGGCAGGCCCGCCCTCTAGGCCACTCCTTGGCTCAGGCCTGCCCTTCCTACCTGAAGCCCCCTAACTCTGGGGCATGCCTGATGACCTTTTAGCCATGATGCTCAAGAGGGCTGCAGAGGTGTCCTGCACACTCCTTGGAAGAAACTGCAGAGTGCTGCTTGGAAGACAAGAGTAGGCGACAAGGAGACACAGGCAGGGCCAGACACCAGGCCCAAAGGCTGTGAGGAGAAATCTGGGCCTCGTGGAAAGCTGCAAGCTCTTCTTGACAGCTTCCTTTTCTTCCTCTCAACACCCAAAAACAAGAGCCTTTCCTTACATCTAACGTTTGACCTCTCTGTGTTCTTGCACACACCGAAATACGGACCACCCAATACTCTAGTTCCTAAGACATACATGCTCACTATAGAAAAATGAGACAACCCAAATCACCAAAGACCCCAATGCTCAGATGCCTGGGGAAACGCTCTGGAATGCATCCTTACAGCTCTTTCCCCCTAAGTACCTGAAGAGACTCACTGGGTTCTCCCCGACTTATCGCCCTATATAATTTCATTTTGCAATGCATCGTAATGTTTCTCCACCTCAACGAATATATTCTGGACATCACTTTTTAAGGCTGCCTATTATTTCACGATGAGAAGACATCAGCCCATGAACAGTTCGTAAGTTTCGCACATTTGGGATGTTCTGATTTCCTGCTCTATGAACAGCCCTGTGATGAACATCTTTGAAGCTAGATGTCTGCGCCCTTCGCTCATTCCCACAGGCTTGGTTCCTGGAGGTGTACAGCTGGGGTGCGGGGCGCCCACTTGTTGAAGGCTTTATGTACATTGCCAAACCGCCCTGCGGATGTCTTACAGCTCATCGTTCTTCTGAGCACTTTCACCCAAACCGGGTATTTGACTTAAAAAAATACAGCAGGTGGCAAAGAGCTTGGTTTGAATCCTGCTACATGACTTGCTAGTTTTGTGATCTGGGATATACAACTTGACCCTCAGACTCTTCATTTCCTCCCCTATAAGTGGGGCCCACTGTGGCACCAAGCATGACAGGGTCACAAGAATGAAAAAAGACAATGCATGAGAGGATTTGGCACAGGCCTGATGGAGATGGAGCGTTTAAGGAATGGAAGCTTGTTCCCTCTTTTTTTCTCCAGAGTTGTCAAACGTGGCCTCTCCTCGTTCCCTTTGTCCTGTAATTCTTGCTCAGGTGGCCTTGCTCTGAACAAACTTGTCCCACAGCCTCCCCCACCCTCGGCACTCGCATGCCCAAGCCCGCTCTCAGAAAGGATTCCTGACCTCCAATTTGGCACATACCACGAAGCGTGTGAGCGACAGAATCGTCCCTTTTAAAGGACTCTTTACATGTACGGTGGAAACAATCGTGGAGGTTTCTCCTAATATTTCTCAGATTTTGTGCTTTTAAAGACCTTACTTTAAAAAACTTTTTGACAAAAACATACTTCAAATAACTACTTCTCTCCTCTAACTCGACTTCACGACACGTTTTGAAAGTAAAATTGGAGAATTCAAACCCAAGAAGACACTTTAAAGACATACCTCAAGATGCTTGAAGAAGAGACCACTTCTGTCACCCGGAGGCCATGGACATGGCCTCTCGGTCTCTCCCTGTCCTGTCCTACCAATGAGTGGTCTCTCCGAGGGGGCTCTGCCCTTCCCTTTAAAGTGCAACCACCCTGAGTTAGTGCCTCGTTTCCTCCTGGTCAGATGACCAAAATCCACTTGCTGGCCTCGTCCTCACTCTGCCTCTCTATTCCAATCTGTCTGAGATGGAGCCCCTGGGCAGTCTCCCCAGGCACAGCTCAGAATCTCGGGCCTGCTCTGAAACTCTGTAACGATTTCCATCCTTTTACCAAGGAAGGATAAAGGCTTTAACATTCTCCACTTAGCGCCCTCATCTTCTTGGCTCCAACCAGCTTCCAACCTGGGCAGCAGCGGCCTTTTCCTCAATGCACCCAGAGCCTTGACTCATGATGACTCCTTCAGTCACTAGCTCAGAGCCTACCCATTCCCAGAGCCCCACATAAACGCCAACTCCTGCTTGAAGTCTGCTTTGAGTTGCCGTGTGACCCCTCGTGGCCCTTCTCCACGGTGCTGGGTTTTCTGGTTACTGGGTGCAGCCTGGCCCGCTGGGTTTCAGGCTCTGGGGTGACCAGGACTGCATCACACACATCTTTGATTCCTAGGCAGCACCCGGCCTGCTGCCAGTGCCTTTTATCTTGTTTCAAACGGATTTCCTTCTCCTCAAAACACCTTAATGAGCCAGCCCTGATGGCCTAGTTGCTAAAGTTCAGTGCGCCCCGCTGCAGCAGCCCAGGTTCTGTTCCCAGCTGCAGAACCGCACCACTCGTCTGTCAGTAGCCATGCTGTGGTGGCAGCTCGCATGGAAGAACCAGAAGGACTTACAGCTAGAATATACAACTGTGTACTGGGGCTTTAGGGAGAAAAAAAAATGGGAAGATTGGCAACAGATATTAGCTCAGGGCAAATCTTTTCCACCAAAATCCCCCAAAACCCGAAAAACACACACTTTAACAACAGCAACAAATATGACTGGAAAACATTACAGAACGTGCCCAGCACTGTGCTAAGGGCTGGAACATCAAGAATGAAAAGTCCTTAATCTCAAGGATGTGAGCAACGAAATGGGAAAACAGCAGTACCTATGGACAACAGAGCACGCGGGAAAACCAGGTTATTCCAAGGCTTGAAGTGGTAATTACCATGTCTGTTAGTTCACTCAAATGCTTTAGTGTGTAGGGAATTTAAGATTAAAAAAAAAAAAAAAAAAAGACACCACTTGATGGCAAAATCCAGAACACATAATTTTGAAATTAAAAAAACAAACCCCAGAAATCTCCAGGCAGGAACGAACTGATTGCACTCCGTTTTTATGGAAAAAGCACACAAGCCTATGATCGTGATGAAGGAAAAAGTCGATTCATGGATACGGCACAGAATCTGGGCATGCAGCCGAGTCCTTCACTCCCACACGCACAGTGGGACCGCTGCTCACCGGGATGCCTGAGGCCTAGGCAGGACTTAGAACAGTGTCAGCGAGCTTTCATGTGAAGGGTATTGTGTTAAAATAAAATCCAAAGAGAAATATTTCAATTCCTTAAAAGCCATGAAGTCACATACTAAACCTCGGACGCCAAACGGTGGATGTGGGTTCAATGCCATGTGGGCTTAGTCAGAATTCGCTCCCCCACCCCTGCCCCAGGTCTCCTGCTGCCCAGGGCCAGGCCCCCTCTCCCCGCACACACTTACTCTGTGTCTCGCAGTCCACACAGTGGGAATTCCCCCGGATGTTTCGTATCGACTGCAAGGCCATGGCCTCACTCTGGCTCGTCAGTCGGGACTGGGCATACAGGAAGACACATAAATGCAAGACGTAAGAACGAGAAATTTATATCTCTACTAATAGCGTCAGGGGGAAATCAAACAGATGGTGAGCAAACAGAGGATGAGGGCGATTTCAGACAATGACCCCGATGGAGAATGCGCTATGCACCGTGAGGAAATATTACATGGTAAGATCTATCAGATGGACGCCTCCAGCGGAAATGAGGACAGAGGTAAGTTCTGTATCATGTGTGGATGAACATGAGACCCACTGCCCCCTGGAGAATGTAATTGGTTAACATACTTTTACTGTCATGTGTCTACTCGGCGTGAAGATTAAAGAAAGAGAAATAACCTGTGTATAAGCCAAGAGTCAGGGCTGAATCAACATCCTAACACACGTCTCAGGACTGCTCGTTAGGACACCACGTCCACACCCCACTCCAGGCCTGGGAGAGGCACTTTTCACTTTAAGACAATGTCAGTTGCTACGGCATGAAAGTCACTAGCCAGTGTGGGGACAAGGAGGAGTGTGAGTGTAGCTGGGGGCACGTATTCTTAAATTTATACTTAATTATCTTTGCTAAGCAAGTTAAAAAAATATAGAAGGGGAAAAGGACAACATAAAAATTTATAAACTATGACATGATCACCCATAGTTCAGTTTATTCACATTTGGATACTACTCTTCCAGCCTTCTTTGAAAGCACATCTGCACGCATATGGTCATGGGCCACATAACAACGTTTCAGTCAGTGATGGACCATCTATATGATGGTGGTCCCATAAGATCAGTACCATGTAGCCAGGTGTGTAGCAGGCTCTACCATCTAGGTTTGTGTAAGTGCACTCTGTGACGTTCGCACAATGATGAAATCACTTAAAGATGCATTTCTCAGAATGTATCATTGTTATTAAGCGATGCATGACTATACATGTACTTTAAAAAAAGCCAGCATCACATATATATACATATATATTTATTTACTGCTTTGGAAACTGCCTTTGCAGCCTAATGACATATTGCTCTCTCTCCACACCACCACGTGTTCTCCAACAGCATCATTTTAAATGGCTGCATAATATTCCACTTATGACAACTTAGTTATGAAGTTTTCTGTGACGGACATTTAGGTTGCTTCCAATTTTTCTCTATTCTATTACAAACAGTGCTGTAAAGAATATGTTTACTGCTAAATCTTTGCACATATTCATGATTATTTACTGAGGATAAATTTCTGGAGGTAGGGGAGTGCTAGGTGAAAGGATATGTACTATTTTAAAGCTTTCGATGCATACATCTAATATACTGGTTAAAGCCAAATACACTTCAGAAGACACTCACAACACACTTGATTTTTGTATACGAATTCTTCATAAACTGAACCATCCCATGTAAAATTGTCTGAAGTGCAACAATTTATCGCTTGCTACCTAATAATAAATTATAACTGATTAATTGCTACTGTCTAATTAGCATAATGCATTACTGGGGTTTTATTCCCTTTGGTTAGATACCCGAGAATTCAAAGTATGTTTAACAATTTATACTGGCATCTGGCGTGTGTGTGCGCGTGCGCACACATATACAGGGACGTGTCTGTCTGTCTACCTGTACCACTTCTACAACATATGCATGCATACATACGTCTACACTAGCTACCAACTCTGAATTATCCACAGGCAGCAAAAATTCCTTATAGCTCATTCTCAACTGAGTCTGTATCTTCTCCTCAAGCTACTCCTCGTGGATATTATTTCCATGCTGTACACTTTCTCGCCTGTTCAGCACACGCCCAGGTAAACAGACGCGAGCCTGCCTTCCTCAGTGCTCAGTGAGTCCTCCTCCCAGGGGAAGCGGCCGCTGGCGAGCGCACATGTCCAGTGAGAGACAAGGGGCAGCATTTTAAGGCTGGTGTTTGCCTCAGGCCCAGAGGCAATGCCGTCTGTTTTCATAAAGAGCTGGGGAGAGTCTGGCAAGGGTGTGAAAGGAAAAAGGCCCACGCTTTCCCAGATCTTCCGGAATCTGCATGATGTGGCATGGATTCAGAGTCTGACTTGGGATACTGTGATTTTATATAAAACTTGGAGATGCGTTTGTCTGCTCAGCCACATGTGTCCTCCTACGCCTTTCAGAAACTAAATTCCCATGTTTTGTGGGTGACACGTGTCGTCGATCCCCATTGACAAGGAGGCCTGGGAGCATCCTGTATTGGCTTCAGTGCCACGTCTGTGGCTGCATGACTCAGTAAAGCCAAGGTGCTCAGAAAGGAAAGGCTGGGATTCTTTCCACCTTGGGTATAAAACATCTTCAAAAAAGAGAAGCAAATTACATTATAATAATAATGACTATGGTCTGGTTTACCCTGGTTAAAGAGGGTAATAAAATAAGACAGTCCATCTTTCTGAGAGACAGACTCTCTTCCTAATGACAAAGTGGAACATAAATCACTGGCAGAAATTTCTTTAAATGGTTACAAATGAAATTGCAGGTTGGTGGGCAATGTCCTTTCTCTCAGTTTCTAGTTGATTTTAATTGGAAAAATCAAGCTGCTCTCCAAGACTCTAAAAGGTCCCAGAGAAGGGGTTAAAAACATCTAAGCATTAAAATAATGAATTTGAAGGAATCTCTAATGGGAGAAGGAAAATGGGAAAAATGCCTTTTGCATAAGGAGTATCACTGGGCAGTAATCTAGAAAACGCAGGTTAAAGTCTTTTTTTTCCCCCCAAGCTAAACAAACGCAAAATGCAAAAGAATCACGTCTAATTGAATAAAGCATATACCACGTTTTATCAGCACAGTTTGGAAAATGACATTGTGTCCTCCCTAAGGTCTGTGGATGCCCATATACGGGCATCTACTTTTCATTTCCGTCTGTAACAAGAGTCGGTTTTCCAACCTGACATGGATTTGAATTTTGGGCATTTATGATAACAGAACAGTGCATCTCTTTTCTTGAGTGCATTCTGCCTAAAACAAAAATAAATGTGGCCACATAAGCCAGAAGAGTCCAAAAGATTCCATCATCTACAATAAAAGGTCAATGCTTTCTCTTTGGGATTAGTTGAGAGAGTGAAGATTTAAAATGGCATAGTCTGCCACACAAACGTGCTTAAGCTAGGACACTAATCCACCTTACATGATACATATCGACACAAAGTGTTTTTCATCTTTTCAATTACTTAGCTTTTTGCTAGGAAAGAATAACTGGGTCTTGTCAATCACACACATCATATGATGCTCTCCCCTCCCTTGGGCATCACTCTCGGCCTCCATTTCCCTTTAACGATCAGCAGCTCTTGATTTCGGGGGGCAGCCTGTTAAGGGTCTTACCTTATTCTTGCTGCTCTCACATGACTGTAAGCTGGCTAGGATCTGGCTCTCGATGGCTTGGACCCACGCATCTCGCTCCTCATATGTGGTGGCTTCAAAGTGCCACGTCTGGCCAGTGAGGGACACAATGATAAACTCAAAGTTTTCTTCTTGTTCTGAAACACAGAGTGGAGGGGATGAAGAGTTTAGCTTTCATGAGACCGCAGCCCCTCTGCCAGTCCTTGGTCATAAAAGTGCCTTTGGGTTCAATCGCGCCTGCATGGGGCTGGCGGCACACACAGGACTGGCCGGCTACACAGCGGAGATCTGAATCCGCAGACCTCCAAACACTCAAGATTTGGTTCCTAAAGCCAGCATGGTTTAGCTAGGTTTCAATCAATGCTCAGGGGATGAGGAAAAATGAAAACCAGCGTGTGATGTCAGTGTCTCTGGGTTGGGTACGCATGAAGCAACTTAAGAAAATCACATTGTAACTTACTGCTGACCATCGACATCTGTGGGAAGAAAATTAAGTTAATATTGTTAATCTTGGGATACAGTTTTAATTTCCTTATAAGCGTCAGTGTGTAGATCCAGAGATGCACAGACTGGGAGGGTGGGGGGATTACAGGCGATTTGAAGAGACTTTGTGGCCACCATGGGCACCTGTCTGGATTGGGAAGAGCAGGACTAGTATTCAGATCTCGCTATGCCACTTGCCACATCGGGGTTGTCGGACAAGTTCTTGATTCCTCCAAGGCTGGTTCCCTCACCTTACGACGGGGGAAGGGGCCGCCTCCTTCAGAGTGTTTTCCACTGGCTAAGTGATGTGTAGTAACTCAGGCCAACACAGAGCCCGCGCTGTGGGAGACACTCCATAAATGTCGGCGTTTGTCCTCTATTGTCATCTACCCCCTGGTCCTGCCACAGAAACAAAATAGAGAGGAGGCCCTACATATAAATAGCATCATCAGCTACAAATAACCATGAGGAAATCCTGAGCTGAGTTTCTAGGCACAACACCTCATTTGATTCATAGTTTCCAATCACTAGTCTGGGAACTGGCTGTATTACAATCACCTGGTGAGCAATTGTTATTAATGATGACAACCTTCCTACCTACCCGGCCCACCACTGTTTTAGTTATTATCTCAGTCATCTGCACATGGCCACTTGGCTCACTCACATCCACTGCATGAACCTCTGAATTTCCATGCTCACAGCCCCTGACCTCCAGCCCCTGACCTCTGCTGGGCTCTGTGCTGCCCGGGCGGCCCCACCCCTTCTCTAGATGGCTCTCCCAAGGCCCTGCCTCACCAGGAGCCCTTCAGCCTCTGAGACAAGGATGCTCACTCAGCTTGTCTCCAAAGCAACTACAGCCATGTCCAGCATCCTCTCCTCCTTCCCTTCCATCTCAAGAGAGAAGCAGCCCCCACTCTTGTGGCTGAGACCCCTCCCACCTGACCCCATTGATCCCTGGGGGGTGGGGACAGGGCCCAGGAATGGGAGACTCATGTCCTTCTTAACGCACAGCCAGGTCTGGGGAACTGATTCCCTAAACTACCACCAACTGCCATGGAAACAGGGCCATGACACTTTTGGGGGAAATCTTTACATATTCTGGCAATAACAGTACTGTGTTCTGCGTAAAACCAGCATGGCTGCTCTTTTCAAATTTAACCCTCCTGGCGAGTTGGGCCTAAATCTGTGGAACCAGCTCCAAGGGGCCCAAAGGGAGGGAAGGCGGGCACATTTGTTTGCCAAACCACTGGTGAAGGGCTTCTCCTATTAGCGTGCCCAGCCTCACCGAGCATAATGACGTTTCTGGGACAAGAGGGTCCACCGCTTCCTCCAGCTTCCCAAAGGCCTGTGATTCTCTGTGGAGATGTTAAAAGCTGCAACGAGGGTGCACTGGGGGGGCTGCAGGAAAGTGCTGGGGTGCACGTACTGAGTGTAAGTCAGGCCACCCCCTGAAAAGGGCCAAGCTGGGCTTCATTTGGAGCAGGTGTGGAAAGCTCAGACAAGGGGCTGCACGGGGATGCTCTTTGAAGGGGGGGAGGAGAGGAGCAGCTGACTTCAACATGAGACATGGGAGCCTCCAGAAGGCGTCTTCCACATTATGCTAGTATCCCACGTTCTCGGAATCTCTTGGGTTCCTGAGGTCTGGAGAGCTAGTGATTAGAGTTCTGAAAGTGAGACAGTCATCCGAAATTGAACCCCAATCTATCGGGCTCTTGAGTCGGAAAACAAACGACCCCTGTGTTTATGCAGAAGCAGAACACCCCACTTGCTGTGGAAAAGGGAGGTGGGAGAGAAAGGCTGGGGGCAGTGGCGTCTGCAGATCCCTCGCCCCCACCCCAGTAATGTCCCCGGACACTCATGAGACTTGTTGGGATTTTCATTTAAAAAATTAGCTGTGACTTTCATGCAGGTCTCCCCACGGCTGACCTGCAATTACACCTTGTAATTACTGGCTGAGACGCTACATCTGTGGATTTTAAAAGGCCCAGCTTCCTGATCCACAGGCTTTTATGTCCTAATACTATGAATTACAACCTTTTCCACACTGATTCTTGCAGGATAGTGCCCTAAATTTACACATTTTATGCAAAACTACCCTGGTAAACTAATAGGCAAGGCAAGAAAGAGCTACATAAGTCACAGTTAGGCCACCAGGAAAATCTGGTAATTCGTGGGAAGAAGCTGACAACTGTAGCCTGGGACATCTACCGAACAGGCTCATCCTTCCTCAATCTGTGAAACTGGAATACACAGACAAAAGCTCCCTCTGAGCAGGAGGTATTAGAGCTTTTAGCAAAAAAAAATTACCATCATTAGCTTCCCAGTTAAATTTCTGCACAACTGGCGTGCCATAAAGCTTTCCTGTTCAAATTTCTGGCCGGGATCATAAGCTACATCCCCTGGAACCAAAGGGAAAGAAGCTAACTTGCTTTACACCAAGGCCAGGCTCAGCGGCTGCGGCCGGCCGTCAGCTCCTCCCCGGTGGGCAGGGCACCTCGAGGGTGCAAGGGTTCCAGCTTGCAGGAGACAGTCTGTGCTCTCCAAACGTCTCCACGTGACAGGGACAGGCACACACAGACACTCTGGGGTTAAATACAGAGCGATGGAAACAACAGTGGAGGTCTGAATACAGTGCCACAGAAACATCGATATTTTTTGTCTTGTTCCAATGCAGTAGTTGGTTTGGGCATCTTCTGCTAAAATACTCTCAATACCTCATGCAAAGACAAAACTTCCAAGTTAAGTTGCTAAAGTATAGTTTGGCTTTGCCCTATGAACTATGTAAACGAAATTTACCTACCCATGCAAAATCTACTTAAGGGAACAAATATATTTAAGTGTTTGCAGGAACATCAGAGTTCATTTCTTACAAATTTCCAAATGTACTCTCCCTACAGCATCTCTTCTACAGCCTCTCACTCTTCTTAAAAATCAATTCCACCAGCTACCTTCTCCTTCTTCCGGAAGCAAGTTTCCTTTCCTAATATCTTCTATGTCACGAAACACTTCTGTCTCGACTTTCACTTCATGGTCCTTCTCTGCGCCCCACCCCCGCGCTTCCTTTACCTGGTCCCCTTACCTTCTTGTGGAGCTGGATTCAGCAATGATTTCCTCATCTATTCCAAACCCAATGACCCCCTTCTTCTTGACCTGCACTCAGGACACTCACCCCTACTCCACACAGATACATTCCTTGATCTCACTCCATCCTCTAGCGATTGCCTCTTCCCATCCCCCTTCCCGTCCACCATTCTCAAAGTGCTCACGTTACCTGAGCATGCTCCCCTTAACCACTTCCTTTTCTCTAACAAAGTCCCCCTCGTCTATTCTACTGAAGCATCACTTTATACGATTACAGGTGAACTGATAGCCAGGGCCCACGGGTTTCCCACAGACCCCTTTCTCTCTGGAGTGTCTGGCATTGTTGACTGTGACCACCATCTTGTGACTTTCCCCCTTGGTCCTCTGAGCTGCTCAATCACCTTGAATATGCACCTGGATGTGAACAGGCATTTATGAGGATGGACAAAAGGGATGCGGGTAGAGTTCCATGGGTGAACAACTCACTGGAAGAGTCCATCCAAAGGGTACTAATTACTGGAACCTGGAAGGAGGTGTGGAGTGGCATACCGTGGGACTTTGAGCTCAGTCTTGCCTGTCCAACATTTTTATCGATGACTTGGATGAGGGCACATAAAGTCTGCTTATCAAATTCTGAAAGGGCAGACGGTTGGAGGACCACAGATAAACAAGGGTTTCAACCCCAGAGTTTAAAAAGGGGACTTCAGAGCCGGTGATGACTCAAAAGGTGAAATGCCTCACGGACAGCTAGGAATTCCTGCCCTTGGATCCCAGAGGCAAGCGAGGTTTGGTGGAGATTTTGTTTACCAGCTTCAAACGTGCAAAGGCTGAGCGACTGCAGTCAACACCCATCCCAAAGAGAAGTAATCTACAGCACGAGGCTGCCAGTAAGAATGCAGGCCACAAGTGTGTCATCTACACTGAGGGGGAGGTGGTTCTGCTCTGCTCCTGTTCAGGACCCTTCTGTGCTGTGCCATCACCCAGGGTGGACCTCAGGAGCATCACAAAAAGAGCAGGACACCAGGAACCACCCAATGGAGATTCATGAGTTCTGAGAGAAGATGGGTGATGCCTGTTCTAGGGAGCCCTGAGGAGTCCCCAAGACAGAAAACCGATGGACTCCACTGGTGGGAGATTCTCTCCCCATCAGAGCTATCCACAGGTGGAGCAGCCAACTTTTGGATTCTGCTCCCTTGGGCTTCAATGCCTTGTGTGGCCCTTTCAGTGGGAGACTGGAGGGAACTCAGCACCTCAAAGATGACCACTAGGGCCCTTTCAACTGAGATGCTGTGGGAGGGATGCAAGATAGTTCTCAACTCCTTTGTTACTGGGAGACCTTTGAGAAGCTGCCAGGCATCCCATGGTGGGGATTCCAAGACTGGCTCCAGGCTCTCAAGAGAATAAGTGCCACAATCAAATAGCAATGTCTGCCCTAGGGCAAGGAAGGGTGCATGTGGCATACTTGCCATCTGTTTACCAAGCTCAACTATAGTATTCTTTCTAGATTTTTAACCACTGCTTCTTTTTCTCCCCTCTGGCTCCTCTGCATGTGTTCATCAGGGAAGCAGATTCCAGGTTTAGTTTATGGTCCTCCAGACCCCCTC
This sequence comes from Equus caballus, assembly GCF_041296265.1. Taxonomy (NCBI): domain Eukaryota; kingdom Metazoa; phylum Chordata; class Mammalia; order Perissodactyla; family Equidae; genus Equus; species Equus caballus. Next base: position 22,435,347 of record NC_091689.1, on the reverse strand, counting down.
ACCACCTCCAAGTGTTCATTTACTTCCAAACCTTAGACAGTCACTTCCAATACACGTGGTCAATCATCAAATCTGTATTTCTGAACCCAAAACCCAATCATTTTGGGATTTTTAAATGCCCACAGATACTCTTTGAATATTTTGTCCTCACATCAAATTTAAATGCATAAAATAGATCTGCCATAATCGTCAAATGCTCCTTTTTGAGTTTTGCTATTTCTGTTAACAGTTACAATGCTATTTCTAGTCATAAAACTTCAAAATCACCCAGATTCCACCCTCTCCCTCTTCCCACTGCCATCTAATCAGTTATAACATTGCTTAGACATATCCCCCAATCTGTACCTTTCTCTCCATTTCCTTCTACTTTCAGCCCTCGCCTGTTTCACTGGCTCTGGCTCAGAATGAACACATCGCTCAGAGTTTACCGTGCAACAGATTTGCACTATTGCCCCCTGCACCAACACGTGAGCACTTCTCCATTGGCCTGGGCTTGGCTTCCAGGGCTGTGTGTGGTGTGGGCCAGCCTTTCCTGCCAACCAGACTGCCCCACAATATGGCAGACAAGATATGTGGAAGGACCTTCCCTACAAAACATACTTCTTATTGCATTCTTGGAACTGCAGGAAGGTGGAATCTCCAAGCCCTAAGCCCACCCTCTCTCTCCCCATCCAAATCAAACCCATGAGTTGAAACCAGAACTGTGAGCACTAAGCGCTGAATGCCTGCATAAGTGAAGACTATCCTAAGGGATGAACCCTTTTGGTGGCAAAATGAATAAGGTCACAATAAGGTGGGAGAGAGAAACCTGAGTCCCACATCCAGCAATCCTGGAAAGAACGGAGCTACAGGGGCTCTGGGTCTGCAAAGCCCCCTTGGCTTCTGGCACCTTCTCAGAACAAAAGCATTCCACAGGCAAAGATCAACCATATATGAACCCAAACCAAAGACACCAAACACACAGGAAACAGGACAGAGGACTTAGATCAAAGAATTACAGACACAGAATTTAAAATAACCATGGGTGAATTGTTTAAAGAAATAAAAAAATAAAATCTCCTAAATTTTCAAGCAAAAGGAGACCATGGAAATTGACCGGGACAGATCAGAAAAAATGCTAGATCTTTTGGAAATTCCAAAAATCATTGTTAAAAAAAACAAAACCCTCCACGGATGGGTTAAAAGAGGAGCTGGGTGAGAACTGTTGAGCAGGAGGACAGATCTGGAGAAACTAGTTAAAATGCAGAAGAGACAACAAGGAGGGTGGACGATATGAAAGAAATGATGAGGCGTAGAGAAGAGTCGCAGGGTATAACACACGCCTAACCGCCAGCCAAACACTGAGAATTTTATAGGACTGTTGAATGATGTGGAGGTCTAGATACAGGAAACACAACCTTTACCAAGAGGGCTTATGACAAGGAGAACCATACCATGAGTCTACGAAACTGGAAAACTGAAGACAAAGAGAGGCTCTTAAGAATGTGAAGCAAGAAAAGGCAGACTGCTCTTAAACAAATGCTAGTCACAAGGATGACAGATTTCTCAAGAGCAACAAAGCTTCAAGATAGAGGAATAATATCCACAAAGTCCTGAGAAAAAATAATGTCAGTCTAGAACTGGGATCCAGGAAAACGCTCTTTCAAGAACAAGAGCGGAATAAAGATATTTTTCATACAAAAAAATGGCAACAGCTCATTATCAATAGACCTTCACTAAAGGAACCACCAAAAGATACACTTCAGAAGATTCTAGAAAGAGGCTTAGAGCTAGCAGGGTTGGTGAGCAATGAATAGATAAATACATAGATACATCTAAACAAAAATGATATCAAATACTACTCATAATAATGTCTAATGTGGGGAAGGTACAAAATATCAGAGAAATAAGTGGAGGTGAGGACACCGGAGTTAAGATGTTGTAGGACTTTCAACCATTCCACAGGGGAGTTAAGAAGTAACTTCAGGTTTTGGTAAAATATCAGAGTTAACCTTTATAAGAAAAGAAGCAGAGTGGATAACTTGCCAACCAGAAGAGGGGGAAAAAAGTTAATAAGAAAAATAAATAAGATTAAATCTCTTATCAAACTAGGAATAGAAGGGAGCCCCCTTATCTTGGACAAAGAGTACCTCTCCAAACCCAGAGCATCATAATTCTTAAGGATGAAATGTGAGAAGCAATCATTTCACATCAGTTAAGGGTACTCCAGGCAAAGATGCCCACCGTATCAGCCTTCGCTCAACCCTAAACACCAGTGCAGTAAGACAACACAGGGGAATAAACGGTCTAAGGACTGGAAAGATAAAGACACGGAATCATCTTTCACAGGCTATGTGATTATTTACATTGGAGATCCCAAATAATCTATAAATTATGAGAAATAACAGCAGTTAGTAAATGGGCAAGACAGAAGACCAATATAATGAAATGTTAACTGTACTTCTGTAGACTATGATCAAACAGACATCATCTTCAAATACATCTGTTTACAAACATATTTCTCTCCATCAGTGAGGTAGGGAAAGAGAGCTACAAAGAATTGTGAATAAGGCAGACAATTTCCTAAAAGCCACAACGTCAAGGACCACTTGGCACCTGCAGTCACAGGTGGTAAAGAGAGGACCCCACATTGCGTTTCGAGGCGATAGATCAAACCAAAGAGTGTGAGAGTGGCCGGCGCGGTTTCACACCTCCTCTCCTGGAAGATGAAACCCTGGCTGGGTCTGCTGATCATGATGAAATGCCCATAAGGCTCAACGGAGCAAAGAGCAAAGGGATGCAGGACATCCTGTGACTCGAGTCTAGTGGACCCCAGCTTCCAAGGAAAGGCATTGGATTGGATTGGAAAGGGGAGCCCAAAGAACAGGCCTGAAGGACCCTGGAAGGCACAACTAAGTTTCATGTCCCAATTAAGAACCAACTGCACAAACACCTGCAATCCGACCCATCTGGGACAGTTTTCCTTTTAGACAGGGCGTCCTATGGGATGACTGTGACCTGGAAAGGCACACAATTACCGAAATAATGAAGACGTGCATCCAGACACACACAGCCAATACTTCAGTGACAAAGTGTGGTACAATCCTAAGTTCCATAATCACTGTGACAATCCGTGTGCGTGTTGCCTGTTTTTAAGGTGTATGGGGCACATACAGAGAAGGGATTCAGTGACAGGACAGGTACGAACACTGGGACTTGTATGCAAGGCTATTCAGTCTGAGCAAGAGCTCGGGGACACTGATCACCAGTTGTTTGGGGAATTTTCGTGTATTGACTGAATGGCTCAGCCTGACCCCAGCAGAGGCAGAAGATGCCCCTCCAGTCTTGTCCATGCAGGGTCCCGCCATGGCTCCCAATCAGAGAGGCAGTGGCGCCTTTGACCTGAGCCAGCCTCTCCCAGGTGGGCCACACTGATGGGGCTCCTTGCTCAACTGCGACTGCTAACACCTGGGCTACCTGGAGTGGGGTCCAGCCCACCGTGGAGAAGATAGGGAACCCCCCATGTTGTCTCAGTGCAGATGCAGTCCCACCAGGGTGCTACTGAGCCTTCTTTAAGATTTCAGACTCTGGCAAAGATGTCTTTATAAGGAGCCGGGCAGCTGGCAGGCCTCACTTCCTGAGGAAGGGCCTAAGATCTGTGCATGAGTCTAGAAGCAATCTACACTACCATCACCGAATGGAATCCAGCTCATGCTCAGCATATCATGCGTTCACCAGGATCCTGTCTTTGTGTGGCTTTTTTTTTTGATGGTGGGTAACATGTGAATACCTAAGACACAGTGAAAATTTCAGAACTGAATCCTATCTGCTAGAGGACTTGTCTGCCTGCCAAGACTAAAAAAGAAAACAAGGATTATAGAGCAATTGCATTTTTAATTACGTTACATATCACTTCATGAAGGAATACTTAGTTTTCTTTGTAATGAATCTATTGCATGGAATAATAAATACAAATATACTACCGGGCTCCAATTCTGTGTCAGGAAAAATGCTAGGACTTTACAGATGTTATCTCACTTATTTTCCTCTCTTAAAGTGACCAGCAGCACTCTTTCTCCATTTCTTAAAAACAAACTAACATTAAAAAAAAAAGCACGAGGCTGACCCAGTGGGGTAGGGGTTAAGTTCACTGTGCTCTGCTTTGGTGGCCTGGGGTTCATGGGTTTGGGTCCTGGGTGTGGACCTACACGGCTCATCAAGCCATGCTGTGATGGCAATCAACATAACAAAATAGAGAAAGACTGGCATGGATATTAGCTCAGGGACAATCTTGCTCAAGCAAAAAGAGGAGGACTGGCAACAGGTGTCAGCTCAGGGCTGATCTTCCTCACCAAAAAAAAAAAAAGCTCCCCTAGGGTGTCTAATGGGAGCTGGAAGGGTCTCCCCACTTCCCAGTGACTCTTTCTGTTATTTTCCCTTACTCCTGATATCAGGATCAAGGTGGTGGATCTTTTAAAAGTAGTTTTCCCAGAAATCTCTAACCAGCTTGTCACTAGCATCGTATTTCTTTTTAACGGGTCATTATCTGGAGGATGTTGAGGGATGTGAGGACTGGCTATTGGAAAGCCTTTCTACTGTTGTCATCAAGGTTCCTGTGACACGGTGCCATAATGTGGTAGTCATGAGCCAGGGACTTTCCAGCTGCCATCTTCCTAGGTATCCGGCTCTGTGGCCAGTGACTGCCCAGCATGGGAGGAGGGATGGTCCCCTCTACACCAGGACAGTCAGAGCATGTGATGCTCTTGGCCACTCAGATCTGTTCTAGTAGGGGACACAAGATCAAGTGTCCTCCAGGTTTTCATATGTGAGTTGGGGTCCCTTCTCCTCTTATCTGGGATCTGTCAAGACACAGCCTACAGGTGCAGGTGGCTTTGCCCCCTCCAGAGGAGGGGAAACCTCTGCTACCCAGGCCATGACCTGTGGACAGGTGAGGATGCTGCTGACCAGCAGAGCGAAGCAGGGATGGGAGGTTCCTGGGGGTAGGCATTCCTGCAGCCACCTCTAGCTGTCTGCCCTCCACTTGGTTGCATGAGCCAACCTATTCTCCCAGTCTGCCGAAACCTCTTTAAATCGGGCTTCTGTCACTTCCAAACTCAGTCCTGACTAATCTAGCGGAGAAGGGACCTATGCCTGGTGGGAAGCTCCAATGTGATGACTGCTCATCTTATGAGCTCAGTACCCGGTAAACCTCTACCGCGAATGCTGGCTTCCACTTCTGTATCATTGCAGGGACTATTCCCACTCACTAAGGAAACAGCTAGGAGACTTCTGGACCCCAATATTTTCCCTTCTTCTGTACGACAGAACATGAACCCGGTCCTCCCCAGGTTCACAGAAGAACTGCCATCCCATGACACGGCCTTACTCAGATCACCGATGGACCGGGATTCCACCACATCATGGAGTGACACTGCGACGCCATTCCCGTTATCAGCAACTAGATAAACAACGACAAAAACAATAATGGGCAGCATGAGGCCAACCAGTCAGAAAAGACAGACTGGGCCATATTCTTCATTGTCACCCTCACCGAAAACGTGAAGCATGAGCCTCGGACGGTGAGAACGTGCCGTTGCTGTCCATTTCACTCATACCAACCTATTCTTAGCGACGAGGACGGTGGCTTATGCTTCGTTCATTCTGTAAAGCCAGAATTCCGGACGCAGAAAGTCCTGATGACATCCACGCTACAGGCGTGTTCCTTAGTGTTTAGATGCACACGTGATCAGCACAACGCGATCCCCCAGCCCCTCGACAATGAAAACTCAAAGCGCCACCACGCCCCAAGCCTGAAATAAAGAATGGCGTTGTTTCCCAGCGTGACATTCCAGGGCTGAGCTGTTTCATAAAGTTTTGTGATTGGGCTCACAGGGAATTAAACAGTTTTCCGTGTTTAACGGTTAGCTGTGGAAGGGTCCACTATAATAGTATTTTAGCACCATGAACCTGTCGAAATCAACCTGCCCAATTATTCCAAACGACATTAATAACACCGGATATTACACTAATTGCGTCCAGTTTCTATGCAGACAAGGCCCCACGGGGCTAATTTCGCCTCCTCAGGGGCAAGCAACACAGCCATCGCGCTGATTTCACAAGGAATCCCTTCTCATTACACAAGGCTGGGCTGTCAAACTTTTTTTTTTTTTTAAAGGTTAATGGGCCAATCAGTCATCAATTATTTTTGCGGAATCCTAGCAGACAAAGGGTTAAAGAGCCTAAAGCAGCTGCCACTGTTGTACGTTGGGAAGTTGTTTGGAGCAGGAGACATCTGACAAGGAGGCCTTTGGGGGCAGCGGGTGAAAGGGGAGGAGAGCCGGACAGAGGCGCACCTGTGGTTCACTGGTGGATTCAGGGGATGGAATGGTGGCACTGTGCTTCTGCAAAGACCAAGAGGATCTGGGCGCTTGGGCCCAACCGAGGCACCATGGCTCCAAGAGGTCTGTGAGATGCTGGGGCAACACGGACAATGACACCGAGCAGATTTGTTTCTCTTCTGAATTTAGAAGGGCTCCACGTGTCTGTACAGGTTGCTCACTCCAAGGTGCTCATTGGCTGGATGAGGAATCTGAGTCCATTCTCCCGGCTCCCCCACACACCTGGAACCCAGACCCCTGAGGACCAGTCCTAGCCATGAGGCCAAGCGTCCTTCTTGACATATTTAATGACAAACGTGATGAAAATGCATCATCTAAACTGTGCAGAGACGAATGTTTAGTATGGAGGACAGACATGTTCACTTGCACAGGGGGCCCATATGAGTCCAGGATCCGTATAGCCCAGAGGTGTCCAGGGGGTCACCGTTTAAAAATGACCTGACAGTGAGATAGCCAAGGCTGGCCCGGAAACAGCCATCCTCTCCACTTCTGACTTCTGTTGTTAGAGTTTTAAGGACGTTTGTCTTAAGATCCACCACAGGACCCCGATGAATATGTCAACGGCAACTGAAACCTTTGGCCAAGTCATTTCTTCTCATTAACAAGGGAGTATTAGCAACGGGTTTCTCGCACTTTCTGCCTGAAGCTCCACGCTGTCTTTTCTTCATGTCCTTCAGGTTTGGGGGTCCACTCTCCTGTCTTTCTTGCTCTGCCATCTACTCACTGGGAGCCCATGAGCAGACCATTTCACCCTTTGATCTCAGCTTTATCTACAAGGGAAGTGCCAGGCTGGGCTGGGATGACAAAGGCGTGTGGTCCCTCCCCTTGTTTTGCCAGGAAAGAACTTCCTGATTCCCAAGAGCCTGATGCAGCCTCAGAATCCTGCCTAACACAATTCTCCAGGTAGCCACTATCAGTTTACCAAACCTGGAAACTGAGATGGAACGTATCTGCTATTTGCCCCATCTCTGGGTCTACTGCAATCTATGAGATAATGCAAGGCTATGGCATAAAGAGCCCAGGGTTTTATGCTAATTTTTTTGAGCCATACGTTTTATAAAATCAACATTTCTGCTTTCAAAGCATATATTAAGTAGGCATGTGGTTTAGATATTTTACTCAATTATGATGAAAACCACACATATTTAAGATTTCAGCCCAAACCCACCATAATATAAAAAGTTCATTTTTATTTATTTTCAATATTTCTCCCATTTTTTAGGAAAAGATAAATGTGAAGGAAAGCCTGAAGAATATGGTCCAGGATTGTGCAGAACCAAGACCCATGGCAAAAAAAATAATATATATAAGAACAATCCCTCCTCCCATTTGAGAAGTTAATTTTAAACAAAAAGCAAAAAGTCGTTACTTCTGGTCATTATAAACACATGCAGTTCATGGTTCTCAGGTAAATATTTCTGCAAGCTCTGAATTTGGCAAACATCTTTGTTTAGCCCAGAGTCCAACAGAGGTGTCGGACTGCGGCTTAATTCAGGAGAAGAGCAGAATTAATTCTGTGAAGAAGCGAGTCCCCAGAGGGAGGTCACAAAGTTAGGAATGCTTACTGCTAACTGTTGTCACGGGGCATTCTCAGGAAGTGCAAAGGTTTTTATTTTCAGAACACACTCGAAGGAGCTGGGAGAGCAGTCTGAGAGCCAGGCATCAAGAAACTCCATTCTGTTAGCTCTGGATTCCAGACCGCAGGGCGCCACGCATTGCTTAAATGAAGGAGAGCGCCTAAAACAACGCTCTTGAAAAGAATAATCGGATCCCAAACTGAAAACCTTTCAGGATGCAGAGAGTGGATGTGTTCACATGTTTGCTGGCTCTTGCTCACGATCCAGGCAGCCCCTGAAAGCCCAAGGACCAAGCTTTTGGTTGAGAAAGAAAAACCAGAGGCCTCTGTTGTAATTTATCTAGTTACTAAGCAGTCCTCTGTCCGTTTACCACGTTACTCACACTAACTTAGAGTATGCATCACTTTTCAGAGTCCCCACTCTCCTGAGACGGACATGTGGGCTCTGCCATGCTGGGTGGGCCCAGAGCTTCTTCCTCTCCTCAGAGTTGAGGGTGGGAATCGAGACGGGCATGTGGGTTCATCAGACCCCCCTCGGAGCCATTCACCGCCCACAGGTCTTCTCTCCAAGTGCTGCTGGATGCTCTGATGACCGTCAAACCGTCATCCTTAAGTCGAGGGCTGGAAAAGCAAGCCATCTTGCTTCTTTCCCCAAAACGTCAATTCTGAGTTGTTTCCCATGAAAGGGCTTCTCAAATCTGAAATTATCTGCATGAGTTCTTAACCTGTGCCATTCATCACCGGCCGGGGCCTGCTTTGGCTGATTCTGCCCTAAACGGATACCTTCAAGGCCTAAAGATGGTTCCGTGGATACTCCACACAGAGTGTGGTCTTGGAGTTATTTTCCTATTAATTAAGTCTTTACAACAATTTAACAGCAACCACCGTGGTCACCCTTGCCATGTGCCCAGCTCTGCAGGAAGGGCGTCGTTGGCTTCACTTAATTTCTTTTTCAATTATCCTTCGAGGTAGGTTTTATGGTCTCCATTTTAGAGAAAGAAAACTAAGCGGTAAGTCATCCAAATTCGCACAGCTGGGAAGTGGCAGGGCTGGGAGCGGATCCAGGCATGTCTGATTCCAGAGCCAAATTTCCACATCTGATGATTCTTTTGAGGAGCATGGTAAATGGGACTGGGAAAGCTAGTTTTAAAAGTCTGGGAAAAAAAGAAGCTTGATTTTAAAGTTCCTCTTGCACTTTCAGGAAAACACTTCTTGTCGAATTTCTGCTCCTTGCTATGCAAATGATGCTCAAGCATTTGAATTTTCTTTGAATGACAATTTGTGGCACTCCTGACATTAGGCAAGGAGAGCAGTGGGTGTGGGCGCTGTGTTCCGCGCCTCTATCTATGTTAACGCACTGACTCCTCCCAACCTGTGCAGCGGGCGTCATCTCCCCAGTTGACAGATGGGGAAATCGAGGTACAGAGAGGGCACGTCCATGACCCAAGGTTCGAGCTAAGAAATGGAGGTGCAAGAATTGGACCAATTCTATCTGGTTCAAGGGTCTGGGCTCAAAACCACTGTCTATACTGCCGCTCACAAACACAAGGTGTGCAGAATTTCTGATCCAGAATCCAAGTTTGACAGCATGTGCAATGATTTAGAAGAAGAAAAACGCCGCCTGAGTGTGGAAGGCAGCCTCAGAGGGTGGGCCCCACAGGCACGCGGAGCCTTGGGAACGCTGCTGGGACATCTCGGGGTGGACTAGACACTGCAGGGAGTCCTTCAGAAGGACAGCACGACTGTCACACCTGCTAGGGCAGAGCAGCCTTTGTCCCCCACCCGTGGTGACGGCTGTCTGCTGAGTGTCACGGCCCCACGGGGCATCCACACCTCTCCGCTGAAGCCCAAGAGTACTCCGTGCTCGTTGCTGAGCCCACATCCGGGCTTCAGCCTGTGGCTCCGACCCCAATGCCCAGCCTGGTCTCCACATGCCACTGTGCTTTCCTGGCGCTCCTGACTGCCCTTCTCTGTGTCTCGGTTTCTCCTTTTGTAAAATGTGGAGGATGTGATCTCCCTCAGGGATTGCCAGGGAGTTACAGGACAGGATGCCAGGAAATTTCTCAGCGCTGTGGTCACAGGGGTCCTGTCAAGTCCCATAGATCATGAAGCCTTTCCTGAACCCCTAAATTGAATGTAGCTTCGCTCTCCACTAAACCCGCAGGGCACCCAGGCCTCATTCGGAACTTATCCTCCCTCACTCTGCATCAGATCTTTGTCTGACATCCCCTGGGCTGACCATCAGCCTTTCCCCTCTCTGTCTGCCCAGACCCAGCACAGGTCATGGTGTGCCACGGCAGGAACCCGAGACCCGGGCAGGCTCATCACTGCGACTTGTGAGTGTGTAAGCATGTGCCTGTAATTTAACTCAACTCGAATGAGGTGGACATCTCAGAACTGCGACTATGAACACCGCGTGGTGGAGAGAGAGGCCACTGACTGAGGCCTGCCATTTAGAAGTGCTGCTCACGTGTGCTCACAGGAACAGGGACCATCTTGCCTGTCCAGTGGAGGAAGGGCGTGTGGGGCACTGATACAGGTCTGAGGCACGCAGAGTGTCTGCCACCCATGTTCTCCAACAGGAGACTTGTTTTTCTCCACGGCAGGGCCTGTTTGGGACCACAGTGTCTGGGGACCTCTGAGTCCATTCTCTTGTGCAGCTGTGGCCGCAGGGAGGCATTCCAAATGGGTTTCACAGGTTGTCTCTGGCGCAAGTTCCAGATGCACAGAAATGGACCTCGACAGACAGGGCTGCACTGGGACTTCGGGCTAAGGCTGAACCTGGCGAGTACTTGGGTGTAAGCGTCATCTACAGTGTAAAGCGGCCTGTTCAGCTCATATAACGCAGGTGGGCCTGGCACCCCAAGAAACGACCTTTATTTCCCAATACATCTCTCTTTTCCCTATTTTATGCTTTATCAAGACAAGATAGTGCTTGCTTCCATAAGAGCAAAGGGAGCTTAAACACCCATGAAAGAGTCCACATCTTCACCCAGCTCAACGTGGATGATAACCTGGTCTGTCTCCAGCTGTGCAGGGCAAGGTGAGGCCCAAGGACAAGCCCATGGACTCCATAATGCGCCCTGGGCTGCCGCTCCGAACAAGCCAACAGGCCTCCCTTCCATGTTTCCTTCTACACGAGGTCCCCCCTCCTGCTAGTTCTCTGTGTTCTTTCACAGAAAAAAGTCCATCATGGAGCTGACATTCCCAAGTGGAGCCTCAGCCCCTTGGTGTTGAGATTTGTTTTTCCCTTGGGTTAGAAGCTATAAAGGGGAGAATCACATCGTGAATATACCTTCCACTTTACAGGCTTCTGAGATCGAAAAATTAAAGTTGCATTCTTGTTGAAGGAACTCAAATTTCACCAACCTTGGGGAAGAGTTTAATTTTTATAAAGTAACAAAGATTTGAAAATTAGTACGATAAAATATATACAAATTAGGTTTCCATCTAGGTTTCAGAGATAAGTTGCCCTAATGGACAGACAAAAGCAGAAGAGAATTATTTTTGTTTTCTAAGCTTGTATGTGTGTTTCTCTAATTAGTTCTAACTTGTTTACATCCACGCTGACATTGACCATGAGGATCCGAGAACAGGTTCTGGAGTTGGGAGAGCTGGGCATATGTCCAACACGCTAGCTATGTGTCCTGCAGAAAATCACTTGACTTGACTAAACCCCAATTTCTGTAGCATAATACCTACCTGGCAGGGGACTACGAAGATTAAATGAGATAGTGCAGTCCTGGGACCAGAACAGAGTGGACTTAAGAGAAAAAGGGCTTTGGAACGAGACCATCGGGTTCAAATCTTGCTCCTGCCCTTCTCTCACCAACCTGAGACGCAGGCAAGTCCCATAATGTCTGAGCTGCACTCTCCAGATTTGGAAAGTGGGGTGCGGACACCCTTCCTCTGGGCTGTGCTGAGGACCACACCAATGCGTGGACACACAGCTTGGACAGTGCCTGGCTCACAGCAGGGCCCTCCTCTTACTCCTAAAACTCAAGTTCCAGCTCTCTCCACAGGAAACACTGGAGTCAACTGGAGTTTTGTGTTTTGTGGGTACAACTAAATAAACTACTCAAGTAGCACACTTTACAGAGTACCCCACTTGGGGATGGGTCCATTTAGTATAACACTCAAGGCCTCAGGTTAGAACAAAAGTTAGAATGTTCAGGATATGAATTTTCATACAGGATCATGTTAGAGACATCCAAAGACTGGAAATCAGAAAGGCATTTTGAGAATTTATTTTATATAATTATATGAATTCAGTAATATACAACTAAAAGCCATATGAATCGACTTTGTATGCACAGATCTTCATCTTAAACGAAACCCAAAGTAAATGAAGAAAGATCACGTTGCTTAATTGAAAATTCATAAATGTAACTGAACACCGAACAGGAGTACAAGAAGACGTGAGGGAGAAGTGGTTTTGGGGCCATTCTTGACTCCAATCTCCCCAGGGCTGCCTTTAGTAGCTGCTGGCAGTCGGCTGAGGGACCCCAACTCTAACTGGTTAACCGGTATTTGTGGATTTCAGAGAGCAGCTAGCATCACCCATCACCCAGGGCAGACGCCGCAGGTTACCTGATTGGCCGAGGCTGACCAGTCCCCACTTCTGCAAATCGTCACACCTGTTGTGAGCTGCAGCCCACCGGGGTCTCCAGGAAGGCTCCATGAGTGAGTCTGAGGGGGAGCTGTCTGCCCTCAAGGTTAAGGAGCCAAAGTGTGTGCCTCCTTCTTGCCCCCAACTTTGTATGCAACCCCACATAACACCGGACATCACGTCTCTTCTCTTTTAGGGCCAAAAGTCAACAAACAAATTTGTTGTGACAAATGCACACACACACGAAAGAAAAACATATTTGATAAGGACAGAGGGAACAGAAACGATCTTCACCCTAAGTTGAAAAACTAACATTAAAAAGCAGTGAATGAGTATATTTAATACTCTTTAAAGTACAACCAAAAAAATGCTATTGCATGTGAGTGTTGCTAAAATCCTCTTATTTTTCTCTTTCATTTTGTCTTTCTTGAGTGAACACTTTGAAAGAAGACACCAAGGGGGTCAGGCTCCATTGGTACCTTAACAGACGACAGTTTCCCCTTGAGGAATGAAAAGAAAATTATGATTAAAAACAGGTCTTTAACAAGCCATCGTGAAAATGTAGTTTTGTTTTCCAGATTCATTTTTTTTTTTCTGGCTGAGAGCAGGGCTTTCAGCGACCAGACAGGAGTAATTGTGAAAGGAAGAAAAAAAGGATGTGATATAAATCAGGAAAGGTTAATGATCGGGATGTGAAGAGAGGGGACTTGTTTACAGAAATCGCGTGCAATTTAAAATTTACAAGAGATTTAATGCCACTGCTTGGCAATCGCTAAAATCAACAGCCCAGAAAACAGTGACATTAAGAAAAATATTACAGTTATAATCATCCCCAAATAAGTCAATTAGTGTTAGGGCACGAGCTTGTGATTACTTGACCCATTTGGCTTGCACTTAACTGAAAAAAAATGTCCCCCTATTATACCAAGATCGCTGGATTGTGACCTATTTTGCATCACACGGATTGTACGCCAGCCTCCCTTACGAGTGCTTGGGCTGATGGTGGTGGTTTTCCTTTGCCTGGCATCAAAATAATTCTGACCCTTGACATTTGTAATCATAAAAAAAAAGAGGCAATTTATAATTGTGTTGTTCAAATGAAGGTGGGGGAAAACTCCATCTGCTATTATACAAAAGCAATGCCGGCTGTCTTCGGTGGAAAAAGCAATGCAAGTCAATTTGTGAACTCTGGCACCAGACGACCTTTAGAAACACAACAATACACTGAATTTACAAGCAATAGCAGCCCATGCAAATGACCCGGGCCTGGCTGCCTCTGGATTAGAGCTGCAGAGAGTATTATGGAGAATGCTTCCACAAAACAAATTAAGACTCTTACTTAAATGTCACGGCACACTATTGTATTTGGCTACAGATCATTACACCTGATACTAACACTTTTAAAAACTGTAATAACTTGGGAAATATTACATTGAGTGCCCACATGTATAAAGGAAAAGAAAAAAGAGGAGAAAATAGGTTCCTGAAGTAATTTAAACATCGCTACTCTACGACGGAAGGGAAAGGTCAAAATTTAAGTAAGCTGAAAGGAACATGAATGGTAAAACAAAACACACAAACAAAAAGATGAAAAGACCACAGGAATGACTCTGCAAACACAATAAGGGTGCATGCGGCTTTGGGCGAATCACATTTCCATTTCTGCATTGGAGAGGAAGGAAGGAAGGACGGACGGACGGCGGGCGGGGGTGGGGAGAGGGGAATGTGTGGCGTTACCTTCAGTGTTGGTGCTGCTGCTGCTGTATATATTTCGCAGGCTACCAACACGGTTTAGTTTCCATGCTTTGCGTTTGGCTGCATCCCGAGAGCAGAAAGGGGTGGGGGGGAAAGAGAGAAAACAAAAAGGAAAAAAAATACAAATGAAAAGGGGAGAAAAGAAATGTCAAAGTAGCACATGAGGTCACCTCGGAGCCGTCGGTTCCCGAGAGGCACGTGGGCGCTCGGGGCCAGCCGGCGGGACCCCGGCTGCCCCGCTGTTAGCACAGAACTCAGGAACGGCGGAGGCGTGCCAGCCAGCGTCATTAGGTTTGCACAAAATCAAACAAATGCCCAGGCAAGGAAGTCCATGCATCCCTTTAGCCCACCCTGCTGGGTGTGACACGTGGCTGCTCACAACAGTGCAAAGCTGGTCTTTTCCTTGGGGGTTGGTGACATCTTTTGAAGGAGCTGTGATGCCAGCAGCCATAAGCCCTTTGATTTGGCAAAACATTGGCAGCATGTCAAATCCAAAGAGATTCTGGTGATTGGCAGTTCATGTGTGTGCTGCAGAAGGTAGGTCTGTAATAACCAGAACTGTTAAAAAACCAAGGCTTTTTCCTCCCAGACATATTTGGATCTGGACAGTAACCTACACCAGCAAAACTCTAGCACCGTTGCTGTGGCTGAAGGGCGGAGTCCATGCTCCTTCCCAGAGGGAGGATGCTGGAGGCTTTGCCTGGAGCTCCCAGGAACCCAGAGAGCACAGCCTCCTTAAGCTCTCAGCTCACTGAAGAAAGCATCCAAGAAAAAAGATGGATACCAAGCTACCCCCAGAGGAAGTGAAACGCAGAACCCAGTTAACATGGGTGTAGCATGCCCTCTGCTCACAGTGTGTGCAGGGACTGTGTGGGGTGAGACGGGAACCCCACCTCCAAGGACACTCTTCTCCAGGGACGCATTCTCATCTCTTTGGGCCCCCACCCTCCCAACCATCGACTCAGGCATGTGGACACCTGTGGCTAATAGGTCGCTTCCTGTCAGCCCTTCAGGAGAGGTTTCACAGCTACCAGTTAAATAGCATGGCTCTATCTGAGCAAGTCTTCAGGCAAATGGGGCTGAAGACACAGCCACAGATCCACGGGCCGGCTGGACGGGGTTGCCCCATGGGCACCCACGTCAGCATAGGCAGTGACGCCACAGTCACCCATTTTCCCGAAGAAGAGGCACGACCAGCCCATCTGTCGTCTCTCTTAACTTCCACAAACAGAAAGAGGAACCGGTCAAACCTCCCATTAGGCTCTCTTTGGATAACCGTTCGCTCACCTGGGGAAGGCAGGTGTTTGTGCTTCCACAGGTGTGTCTGAGGCTCACAGAAGGAAGCCACATTGACCCTTTGGTTCACAGACTGATGTAGAAACAAGGCACGCACAGTCAAGGGTCAACTCCTGACTTAGGATGGGTTGGCTGTTCTTCCCTGCTCAGTGCTGGAGCCAAAATACTCAACCTCAAACAGTGCGGCGTAGGTCTGTGCATGCCTAGTTCTGGGGGCCACAGAATGACCCAGGGTGATGCCCACGTCCCCCCTGAGAAGTTCTGCTGCTCACGTGAATCTCAAACGCTTCTCTGCATATTGGGTTTGTTAGGAGGGACAATATAAAATCGATGCGAGGAACAGGGACACTTAGGGAAGCAAACGCAATTGTGAAACAGTACTGTATCTTCAGGACGCAAGCTTTATATTAATGACGAGAGTAAGAAATAGCTGTAACTTAGTTGTCACCTGATTTAAAACGAGAAAAAGTTAAGCTATAACTAAACACCCAGGAATTACTTTGTAGTCTGAAAACCAACAAAATAATTTAAGAAGAAAAGTAATCTCTAAACTAGTAGGCATTTAAAGATGGCGACCGAGGCCCTTCTAGGGTATATGGGTCTAAATGGAATGTTTCGGGGGTGGAGAAGGTGCCTTCTCCATATCCTCAAGGTATCTGTCCCACGTAAGACCACACCTGGCAAAGGGAGCTTCCGGTATGCACCAGTGCCAAGTCATGCCTTGGAGACCCAGGAAAGCACAGCAGTCAGTCCTCAAATGTTTCCTTAGAAATGGTCAACGAATACTTAGCAGGTTGCTGAGGTATAACGGATGCTTTCACAGAATTAAGCGTGTGCTTCCTTATCTCAATAGCTGAAGCTCTGGCATGTTGGCTCATATTTTACAAGTTCCAGAAAGTAGGAGCCACAAAGAGGCTACGCTCAGCGTAAAACTTACCTCTTTCTAAAAGATTTACATATAGATAGGCCGAATCTGGGCTGGCACCCCTCGAGACACGGGAGGGAAGCTCCAGCTGCCTCCTCCCGTGCAGGAAAGCTCTGTCCTCGCCTGCCTCATGCCCGGCATTTTTCAAACTCCCGTCTCCCATTACCGAATGGATGCATAAGCAGGAAGTGAACTCGCAGCCTGGTTTTCTATTAACCTATTGATGAAATAATCAATTTCAACGTGTAAAATGTCATGCCTTTTTCTTTCTCTTAAACAATGGACTTCTTCTGCCTGATACCAAGGTCCTGATACATACATTTGTCTCCTGGGGCATTGATTGTTCTAAGTCCACTTGTTTAGAAGCTTCTCAGTGAGAAAATACCATCATATTAGCATCGATAGAATCCCAGGCTATGTGCAATGCTGCTGCCTGGATTCACTTCGAAGGGAAGCAGACACACTGCACCAAATGGGTCCAGGAGCACGCCAACCTGATGCCACTGGGTGCCTCCTCCATTGACCATCACACGCCACTGGCCGTTATGCTGGCAGTGTCCCCCATCTCAGGCCTCTGGAATAGGCCGTGAGTCCTGAGGACTTCAAGTAGACTGGCTCAAAAGACTACATTTTCGGGGTTACCTTTAATTAAAAAAATTTTGGGAATATAGTTTCTTCCTTTTAAACATAGGCTAACTTACTTTGATTTTGTCACTAATGTTATTTCACACAAAACCGTTATTTTCATATCCATGAGTTTTCCATTCTGCTATTTTGCGGACTGGAGAAGCAACAGTCTCTTCTGTGAACTGGTTACAATGCCTCACATAGTTATTTAAATGGCAGACGTCTCTGCACTCTCAGATGCTTGAAAACCAAAATGCAAATCTCAATAGACATAAAACCCCAGCACATATAATTTCAGATCTAGTGCAAACTAATTGTCAGCCCGAATGTGGATGGTGAGAGATTGAGCTCTTCTCATTGCAGCCTGCACACTGCATGGAACTTTCTGAACCCCAATCTGGGTTGGCAGAAAAGTCAGCAACCCTGGGGAAAGGAAGCCATCAGCAGGACAGCATGCTCCGCCTAAGGCGCCCAAAGGTGAACAGTGACCTCAGCTTAAACACAACACTGCTATGTGGACACCATGGTAGGAGGTGGTACAAGAGACACAGCTGATGGTCAAGAATTAAAAACAGAGAAGGACATGAAACTCATCATTATACTGCTTGGAATGTATTTTCTAAGGATTAAAAGGATCAAAACTTTGAAAAAGGCGGGTCAAGATGGTACAGACACTCACCCCCCCCA
This sequence comes from Equus caballus, assembly GCF_041296265.1. Taxonomy (NCBI): domain Eukaryota; kingdom Metazoa; phylum Chordata; class Mammalia; order Perissodactyla; family Equidae; genus Equus; species Equus caballus. The sequence continues at coordinate 22,417,495 of NC_091689.1, read as the reverse complement.
ACTATAAGACAAACGTTTCCCACCATGTAACAACAAAGGTATTCTAATTTCCTCTTGAAGTTATCAAGGAACCCTCTGGAATATGAATTACCAGTAAACTGAATTTATAAGGCAGTCTTTTAACTACAAAGAAAACAAAAGAGAGGTGATTGTGGCACCTCTGGTACCAAAATACTAATGTTGATGAGTGTACTGGCATATGCACTTGGGATGTCCAGTAACACTGCCCCTTTCTGAAACAGCCCCACTGATGGCCACGTTCAGTCATGACTGATTTTCTGGTAGTGGGTCATCAGATTGGCATGTGGGGTGGCTGTCACCCAGCTCATCTGGGTTTCAACTGCTGTCCATCTTGAGTCATAGAGAAGAAAGGCTGGTATAAACGTTAATTCACAGAACATTTCTGTAAGGTGTTTGATAGTTACAAATGAATTTCCAGATGACCAAATGAGGTATGGCATAATACACTCAACTCCTCATAATTACTAACAGACAATCACAATCTTTTCAAAGGAGACAGAAAGAAAGGGAAAATGTGCAAATTATGGCTTTCTACTAAGTAAGAGTAGCTGGAATCATTTAGAGTTAACGACTCCCAATTATTACACATCTTCTTATTTTTGGAAGCTACACATTTTTGTGTGAGTTCACGCAATGATTATAAGGGACTTAAAATTTCCTTTTTTTTTTTTTTTTACTATGGCAATGCAAATGCCTCAGAACCAATTACAGACAGCAGATTCCCAACATGAGAATCTTTTGACTAGCTCTTTATAAGTGGAATAAAAATATTCCTTAGTCGGTTGGCATGCTTGACCGAGCAAGGTTTTATCCTCAACTCTTCCTCCATCATTGTCCAGGGAGACCACAGACTTATATTAATGTCACCGCTGGTCTCCTCCTGACAGCGTTCTTTGTTGATTAGATAAATATTCCTCAGATAGCTGATTAAAAAATGATGCAGCCGTGAGGGTGTGTGTCCAAGCCTTGTCAGCCATGTTGGACGTGCAAGGGTGCGTGAATCACATCCCTGGCGCGAACCGAACAGGCTGGCTCAATGAGGCACGCTGCAGCCCTCAGAATCAATTATGAGAACTAACAGGATCTTTTTACCTACACGGAGGAAGGGGCTGGGTGAAAAGGGTGTGCCACTCATTTCCAAGAACGTCTTGTCTCAGAACGAAACAAATAACCGTCTCCATTCATACAGGGGAGGGTAAACGTGTACCTCTTAGAGAAGCCAAATGACAAGCTTATCAGCGCTACTCCCTGTCCACACCAGATGCGCATTTATCTATTTTTAAAGATGCCATCAGTAGAAATGCCACTTGTGCGGAGAGGAGCGCTTTGCTCCTCAGAGCATTTCACGCTGACCGAGGCACCAGGACGCTTCATAGACAGACCATCCCCTAGGAACCGCTGCGGGTGGGGACGGATGCCGCTGTGGTCTTGTGTTACTTCCAGTTTAGTGCACCCGGTATCCCGTGATCTTTTGTGGGTGGCGATTTCATTGTCAGGTTAGAGACTGGAGATTTCTATCGAGCTGGCCACTTGAGTGTTCATCTGCTCAACAAGACTCGGTAAATGTTCTGGTCTCTTAAAAAAGGCAGTGTTTTTCTTTGTTCTAAGATGCAACGCCGAAGATTCTTACACTATGTGAATTCACTGCTGTAGCTGCGAAGGGGCTTGACATCATGGTCGCTTCCTAGAGGCGACCACACAGAGAAGGAGTCATATTGAAACATCCATTAAAAGGGCCTTTGAGAGGATTAAGCGAAACCTGAGGCCATGCAAACATAGGACACACGTTCAGGAAGCAAAAGAACTTCGTCCTTACGAGTTTCCAGCAAGATTAGTGTTCTTTTCGTAATTTGAAGCCATAGAACGTGGAAGGTAAAAGAAACCTAACTAAATAGAACTCTGAAATAAGTAACTGACCCTTAATTATAAAATTTTAATTTGATTTCTAATAACTCATAATGGCTTTCTTTACGGCAAATACGATTTCCATCTTGGTGGCTTCTTTAAAGCTCTGACGATTTAGAAACTGCCGAGGGCTTCTATTTAGTGGGCTAATGGAGATGAGCACAGAAAATACCATTAACCCTGGAAAACAGCGAAAATAAAAACTAAGCAAAAACTCCAGGATACGCCGTAAAACCAGAAGTTCCAATTAGGTGGAGAGTTGGTTTTCCTTTTGGCCTAGAAACATACTCAGTTGCAGAGCAAGGGTTCAAGTGTGCCCAAGATTTATTGGGTATTTCAGTATGATACCAAAGCCCAACTCTTACAGGGATTCAAAGAAGAAGTGAGTTGAAGCAGAATACACTTTCATGATAAATTTGTAATGTAGATTTCAGGTCTGGCACATTCTCAGATGGAGATTAGAAATACACCAGTACATGATGGAAACGTCTTTCCATGTCTTTGTGGCATAGCTGTTCATTTTGAGAAGGGAAGGCTTTTTTGGGGGGTGGCTCATTAGGAAAGTGAAATTGGGGCTCCTTGGCCTCTGGGCATCGCTCTCTTCTGGATGCATGATAAGGGCATGAGAAGAGAAACTGCTCACGCCCTGGACTGTTGGGAGCCCAGTATCATGGGGAACATGCTGTTTCTTGTAGGCCTAGTGACTCAATGAACAGTGTCATATGGACCCTGACCATTTCATATTTGTAGGATTGGACACTTGGCATTCAAAACAGAAAGACAAAGCAAACCAAATTCTCACATAAGAAAAAGTGAAGTTCAAGTCAGTTTTTCCAAGCTGAACGATGTGTGTGCAATGCACCTCTTGTGAGATTTGTTCAACTGCGTTCGCACAGGCAAGTGGGAGCAGGGTCTGGGAATGGCGCAGGTCTTCTGACCCGGCCCCATCTCACATCCCCTCTCCGAGGGCCGGCTCACTGCTCTGTGGAGTGGACGGCAGGCGCAGGGCTGCCCATGTTGCGGGGGGGGGGGGGGGCGGGGGGGATGGGCACGCTGGGAACCCCCCCCCCCTTAGGCTTCCTGAGACAGAAATGACTGATAATGGGAAACATTCGTCTTCTCTTTTTTTCCTCTTTCCTTTCTTCTTTTTCTTTCTTCTTCATCTCCTCCAATAGAATATATTGCAGGCCTTTTACTGGATTTTTTTTTTTTCCACACACAAAATCTTTCCCAACAATTCCAGAAAAAAATAGTTTTTTAATAAAACTTCAAATTGTGCTATCATATTTCAAAGGCAATGACCAGTTACAGCCACGGAATCAAAGGCATAGTTATTTAATGACCGCAGCTTGCGCTCCCTCACAGGGCTGTAATTGAGGGGCTGTGATCGCTGGACCACCAGTGTCAACAATGCGACGATGCATTTGATCCACCATCTTTTGCTGACTTCCTACAACTGCCGAGTGAAATGAGACATTTGGGGTTATTTAGTCAATCACGGTCCCCTTCTATGTGGCCAGCTGAATCTGAGAAGACTGGTGAAAATGTCTTTTAGAAAACATTTTTAACCTTTTCACTTAAGACGGACTTCACTGGAAATTCCCAATAGTATTCTGATCTGTGGCTTGAGAAATCATGGAAACCCTAAGATCTGTGGTCTTTATTTAGTCAATCAAGTACAAAGATCACAGCGGGAAAATAAAAGAAGAATGCTAAACTTTTGATTCTTCTTGCTATTATGGACATACATTCCTTTAAACACTAACAGATTTCTTCCCATAAACCTGCTTTGGCCATAACTTCACAACTTTTTAGCATGTTCTTTGGTGACTGTCAATGATTAAACAAGGTCATTAAAGTGCTGACACAACAAAATAATAACAAATGTTTCCTTTCTTTCATTTAAAAATAATTTAAATACACCAATTTTATTCAGGTTCAGGCAAGAACACATTATTAGACTATTTTCATACTACTGCAGAAGCAGTTACTTTCATATTAACGCACTGTCAAGAATAAACCAAGACCAGTCTAACTATCCTTTCCATTTTCTGTCTAAAGTTCTTATCCGTATATGTAAACAATGATCACACTTGTCAGTACAGCTCTGAGAGAGAACTGTTCTGCTTTTGAAGGTAAGGTATTATGTTACCATACTTTTCAAAATTGTCCCTTTGAACAGTTGCATCACGGAGTCAGCATATCATCCCGACTGTTAAAGACTTAGTTATTTCCAATGTTATGCTATTAAAAATACTATATTCTGCTCAACTTAACAGAGATGCAGATGGTGACACACAGAAACATTATATTTCTGTGTATATACACACATATATTTCTCTTCTCTGCTTTGTCTGCTGAGACGGCCGCAGAGAAATGACAACCCAGTAGCAATAAGCACACCTAGCCCCTGGATCTTGGTCTCTAACACCATTCTCCAGTAGAAAGAACCAGGGCTCCTTGGAGAAGCGGCTAATTCTGGGACTGGGGCAGGAAATATATAAGATGAACCTGGAGCATCTTGCAGTTCCAGAAAGTAAGGAAGGGCTCAAGCAAAGAGACAATGCCCACACAGATGAGGGCAAGACCAAAGGACACAGGAGCCAATGAAAGAGCTCCCAACAGCCAAAGCTGGAATTGGAGCCACAAAAGAAAGCAGTATTGGAATATCATCTAAAGTATAAAATAAATATCTGAGTCCATACTAATATAAATAAATGATTGAATAAATTAATAAATGGGGAGAAGAGGCAAATCTTGCATGCATAAGAACTCCAAATAATTTATGTAGCTACTCCACCTTAACGGAGGAGGAGCATAACCCACCGCTCCTTAAGTGAGGGCTGTGCAGAGACTTCCTCCCTAAGAGGACAGTGCAGAAGTGGGGATGGGGTGGAGAGTAACTTCACAGCGGAGGAAACTGACAAACACAGCCTTAAGCCTGGATCAAGGTCAAGACTGATAGTCATAAGTCACGTTGACATCGTACACTCTTCACATGATGTGATGAAAATGCCACTTTCCCTCTGTGGTCTTCCTCCCCAAACCCCTAAGCCCAGACTAACGCTGAGAAAAACATCAAACGAATTCCTGTTGAGGGCATCCTACAATATACCTGACCAGTACTCCTCAAAATCGTCAAGGTCATCAAAAACAAGGAAAGTCTGAGAAAATGTCCCAGCCATGGGGAGCCTAAGGACACATGACAACTAAATGTCACATGGCATTCTGGATGGGATCCTGGAAAACAGAGAGGGCAGCAGGTAAAAACTAAGGAAATCGATTAAAATACAGACATTAGTTAATAATAATCTATCACTATTGGTTCATTAATTATAAGAAATATACCATACTGATGAAAGATGTAAGTGATACGAAAAACTGTGTGTGTGTGTTGTGTGTGTGTCGGGGGCGCATATGGGAATTATCCGTACTCTCTCTTCAATTTTTCTCTAAGTCTTAAACTTTTCTAGAAAATAAAGTCTATTGGAAATACTAAACATCTTTGGGCAGGAATATGATTTTTTTCCCTCCCATCTAAATTTTTTCCTTAGAATAAAATGCTGGAAGTAACACTACCAAATGAAAGGAATATTTTGTAGCTTGGATTATACACAGAGAGAAGTACCTCGTCACCATATATCATTTATTCTACACATTAAATCAACTTTTACAAATTAAAGACAATTTGAAACCTTAGCATGGCACGAACAGCACATGTCACATGTGCTACTGAAATTCTGAACAACTTGAAAATTCACCCCCAGTGGCCGCTGTGCTATTTAATTTACGATTGTGGAGACGGGCTTCAGAGTATGTTTGTTAACCAATATTCCTTCCAGGCAGTAATTTACCAACGCCAGTTTTTCAGGATACTGTGCTGTCTCCTTATATTTCACTTGGAATTGTTGACCTTGAAATTCTTATTTTTTTTCCTTTAGTGGATGACCATGTATATTTAACCAAAATATACCATGTTTGGACAACTTCACAGCTAACTTCCAGGACTGGCTTTGAATGATTAGAAAATGAGCTTTGATTCATTGAGGAAAAAAGTGTGCTCATGTTGAATTCAGATCTCAGCTTTTAATCAGCACAGTAAAATCATCTTTTTAATAAAAGTGACAGAGTTTAATACAATTAAAGATGAAAATCATGCTGAGTCGACTTCACGAAATTCACCGAGACACCCCTGTGGTAATTTACTCTGGGAAGGTCTGAACTCACCAGTGGCCTCCAGACTCCCAAGTGCTACATTCAGGAGACAAAATTAGTAACTTTTCTTAAACAGTGAGGAACAATAATAAAGTTGTAAATAAGACAAAGAAGTTTGTAATCACCAATGCATCCAGTGGATGGTGTCCAAAGTAGATATATTTTACTTGGGCACAAGATTAGAGATGCCCATTGGCTATGCTCTTCAAAACCCATTTCATATATTAAAAACCCCAAATAAATTGCAAAAGGAAGAAATCCTAAACTGACTTATAAGCAGAGCTACAGAGTATACGGCCTGATGGTTTTCAGGTTTTCGACCATCAGTTCCACGAATGGACATGGAACATAGGAATCTGTACCACATACGCATTATTTGACAGTTTTCTTTTCTCATTCTTTGGGGAAAAAAGTGATATATTTACAGTGTGTGCAGGACATGCAAACTGCCAAGAAAAATCCATCAGGACTGCAATGAACTGCTCCCTTCACGGAGGATGTGGCTGCAGGGTGTCTCGGGTTTCAGGGGGTTAATGACTGAATTTGATCAGTGTGGTCACTGTCTACCTTACCCTCCTCCCAGCAGGGCCAGGTGCAAGGTACAAGAAAGAACAGGCGACAAACACAGAGGAGAGTGGTGGGCAGAAAAAGCTGGCTCAGGAATCAACAGTGTCCAACCTGGGAGCAGCACGGGGTGGCTGTGGGGTGACAGCTCTGTGCCGTGGTCACCTCTTCTGTACGCAGAGGGTCACCTCCATCCCAGGGAAGTGGGATGGAGGAGGCAAGCAGACAACACAACAAGAGGGGCACAAAGTCTGTGCCTCAGCACATAACAGGCATCCTCCCATTACTGCACGAGCACAAGACCAGTCCAAGGGTACAGTCAACAGAAAGAAAACTGCAACCAGCAGGAAAGACATGAGTGAGGGGAATACTGGTGGTCATACTATTTGAATAGTTTTCTACTGAACCTCTGCAGAACCTCCACACTCCTTTAAAAGAACAGCGAGCAGGGCATGTGTCCCACGTTGTGTTTCATATCCAGCCCCTCCTGCTCGCTCACACACACATACACACAGAGGTTTCATTTTTAGGAAGTTTAGTCATTAAAAAAATTTTGAGAATGTGCTAAATTCAAGCAAGAAATGGAAAGAAATGGTGTTATGAAATAGATTTCTGTAACTTCTGGTAAAGTTCAAAAATTTTATAAATTCCAGCCTTTCAGGGTGGGTCTTGTGGCATTGTCCATCTGTAGGTCCCTCATTTTTAATGTTTAAATGTCCCGTTCGGAAGGAGCAAGAGGATGCAGTGAGTTCTACCCTCAAAGGCCAAGAACCTCCAATGAAAAGAAACAGATGAAATCCTTTCTTACCAAGAAACACTGTAACAGCAGCCAATGATCCCCTCATAGAGGGGGCGGTGGTGACACCATTTGTCGCCATATTCTTTTCATGTCTCTTTTGTCATAAAATTAGGATTTGAAGCAGCTTGTGAAACATACAGTATCTCTCGCACACATGCATGAGGAGGTAAGTAAGGATGAAAGAGACGAATTCCATCAGAAGAAGCTACTAGAATTACAAGGGTAAACCAGAACCTTCCATTTGAGTGGACTCTGAATTTTTCAGAGAGCAAGAAGAAGACAGGTTTCTATTAGCTATCCTGGAGAGTGTCTGCACTGGGCAAGCTGGAGCAGCTTAGAAATTCTCAACACTGCGTCTTCTTAAACAATAAACTAGACAACTTAACAGGGATCAACATATGATAAACCACTAACCACATACTGTGTGCGATGGTATCTTTACACATGTGCTGCGGGAACTGAGGCGTGAGACGCAGCCACAGCCCTTTGAAAAATGTACTATGAAACAGAAAAAAATCCGGAAGATTAATCTCAAGAAAGAATGGAAATATTTTTCAAAGTAGTAGAAACACAATTCAGAATGATTTCCAGAATTATAATATTTTAAAAGGTCTTCATTAAAGGCAATATGTACACACATATATACACACACCCACACACACACACGACACATGCATGCTTCTCCATTACTGGCCAAATAAGAGTTCTGGTAGAATAATCAAGTTGGGATCAATGATAGATAAATAAACTCAGTGACTTCTTTCCTTTCCTGCGTTTAGCTGGTGGTGGAATTGTATTTTCTGATACACTAAACTTGAGTGAAAAAGTAGAAAAAAAAACTGGCAAAGGTCAATCTCTCTGGTGAAAGTGGTTCCCAATTTTTCAAGAATAATCAAGGCCTCTTTTGATGACCGCGATCTGGCAACATTCTAAAATGCGGTTAATCACAATGTCAGTATACGCTCACTTCTGACGTACACCTGCATTCAAGGCCCTTGGCATCTCCAGGGGTCCGTGACCTGCAGGCCAGGAGCTATCGCCCCTTCCTCCAGATAAACTGGACTTTATGGCCCACAGAAAGTCCAGAATGGGCAGCCAAAGGGCTGACAGGGCTTGGCTCCACTGCACGCTCATGCTGACGGCACTGACTTAGGTCCAAGCAGCAATAACACCACTTCCGTAATCAAGATGGCTGGCATTTAAATCAAAGTGCAAAAATATTTTAAATAAAAGGCCCGATGGGGGGTAAAAGAAAATGCTCACCCATTTGCTCTTGTCACTACTGTGCTAAAAATTAACTGTGTGTTCAAGCATAACTTCAAACAGTTAGAAGACGCAGGTCAGACACTATCTCTAATCAGTCAAGCAGCAGCGGCCGGCGAGCCCGGAGTCACTTGTGCTGGAGACGTGGGCTCTGAAGGTGTCTTCACAACCAGTGCAGGTGCCGGGCAGCTGCTCAGCTGGTGGAAGCTCTGAGTGTTTAACTCCGGGTGACTGAATGACAATGGCTGCTACTAATCGTTTATTGAATAATGAAACTGACACAACTGATAAAAGGTTTCAATCTTGAGAAAAATGATTGATCGTTTTTCAGTTTACTGGCACTGCCATTTGTGTGACAAACGGTCAGGAAGGCCCCCGTTAATCTCCGCACACCTCCAAGCCCGATGTGGCAGCTTCGGCTCGCGCATCCAGATAATCAGGAATAGCTAATAACATCGCCGCGTGAGGCTGTGCGGGCTAAATACTGGTGTTTTATCAAGGCTGATCTCCGAATCAATTTGCACAATGGATTTTTTTTTTGGTGACGGGCAAGGGAGAGAAGAGACAGGAGAGAAAAAAGAGGCACAACAGCAACAGAGACAGATAAGCCCCTGCTAGAGAAAGCGTGGTCCTAACAGAGAAATGGAATCACCAGCAGGATCAAAGCGTAAGTGACTTCCGATTGGCCCTGGATAGCTTATAGATTTTCTCGATGGGAAAATCTGATCTGCAGCATCAAAGTGACCCATCAAGGTTGTTTGTCATTGAGCGCAGGGCTGCTGTGCATGGAAGCTGCCATCTGCCCATGATGCACAGGGTACGGTTCTTCATTAACTAGTCTTTCTTCTATTTTTCTACGGGAGGGTGATGGGTAGTGTGGCTTTAAGTAAATTAAAGCTTTTATTTATAAACAACACTCAAAAGAACACGTTGATCTCTACGGTACCAGATGTGTATCTTATTCTAGTTTTGGTAAAAATCAAATCAATTCAACGTGCTCCACCGCCGAGAAATTCACATAACGTGGATACCAACACAACTTTGTGTTTTGGGCCCTCTACTCCTGCTTAATGCCTGTGTTATCTAATTGGGGGGAAAGTCAGGATTAAATAAGAGAAGGCAGGGAGTGCCAGGCTTACGAGGGACCCTGGCAGGCACAAGATTTGTCTCCTGCCTTCTCCGGCTTTCAGTGTAGTCGAAGGGACAAGACTAAGGCATGTGAAATGGCTTCATCGTATCAGGTACATAAAACAAGGTTGCCCCTCGGCAGAAAGTAATTGCCCATCAAATTGTCTAAATCAACATGAGTCGAGGAACAGATCACTATGTCCCACGGCCTTGTCCCTAAAAAGGACCGGGTTTTTCAGTTGTATAACTGCACATCGTGGGTATTCTATACATCCTGATGTCAAGGTTGAGGAAAATAACTCTCTATACAAACTTGTCTCTAAGATGCAGAGTTTTTGTTTAAGTCATTTTCAGGCCATAATTACAAAAATCTGAGCTTTAAAATAGTTTTTCTTCACCTTTAATGATAACTTTTTTTTTTCAAGATTGGCACCTGAGCTAACATCTATTGCCAATGCTTTTTTTCTTCTTCTTCTCCCCAAAGCCCCGCCAGTACAGAGTTGTATGTTCCAGCTGTAGGTCCTTCTAGTTCTTCTATGTGGGACGCTGCCTCAGCATGGCTTGATGAGCAGTGCCATGTCTGCACCCAGGATCTGAACCAGCCATCTGAACTGGACTGCCGAAGCAGAGCGCGCCAACTTAACCACTGGCCCGCGGGGCCGGCCCCTAACGATAACTCTTGCTACTATTTTACGAGGGAACTTCCAACGTCAATGGCAGTCACAACAGCACGGACACTTTTAGTTTGACATTGTGGCTGGATGGGCTCTTCAGCCTCTGGAGGTGCGAGGGGGGACATGCATGGCTCACAGTGGAGATCTATGGGAAGAGGCTGAGGAGAGGGACCCTGTAGCAACACGGCACTTCTGTGTAACACAGCTCTCACTCAGCCCAAAGTGCAATGGGAGTGTCGCCTCTCCCTGGAGCCCACCTGTGCTCCCTCATCCACGGTGGGTAGAATGTTAGCGGGTGGGTGCTCTGAACGAGTTGAAGAATCAGCTGACAATTTTTGGTCAATGCTATTCAACGGTCAATCTCTGATTGTTGCTGTCTACAACATTTGAAAAACACAATTTCACAGATGATCATTAAGTCAGAACATAACATTGTCCCTGGGCCTTCTTTTTTCATTTTTTTTATTGTGGTCTAAATAGTTTATAATATTGTGAAATTTCAGTTGTACATTAATATTTGTCAAACACCATACAAATGTGCCCCTGCACCCCTTGTGTCCACCCTCCCACTCCCTTCCCCCTGGTAAACACTAAATTGTTCTCTATGTCTGTCTGTAAGTTTGTTTATATTCCACATACGAGTGAAATCATAGGGTGTTTGTCTTTCTGGCTGGCATATTTCACTTAACATGATGCCCTCAAGTTCCATCCACATGGCTGCAAATGGGATGATTATGTCTTTTTTTCTGGTTGAGTAGTATTCCATGGCATATACATACCACATCTTCCTTATCCAATCATCAGTCATTGGGCACTTGGGTTGCTTCCACATCTTGGCTGTTGTGAATAATGCTGCAATGCACATAGGGGTGCATAAGTTTCTCTGTATTGTTGATTTCAAGTTCTTTGGATAAATACCCAGTAGTGGGATAGATGGGTCATATAGTATTTCTATTTTTAATTTTTTGAGAAATCTCCATACTGTTTTCCAAAGTGGCTGCACCAGTTTGCATTCCCACCGGCAGTGTATGAGGGTTCCTTTTCTCCACAACCTCTCTGAAGTTGATCACTTTTTTGTCTTGGTGATTATAGCCATTCTAATGGGCGTAAGATGATATCTAAGTGTAGTTTTGATTTGCACCTCCCTGATGATTAGTGATGCTCAGCATCTTTTCATGTGCCTACTGGCCATCTGTATATCTTCTTTGGAAAAATGTCTGTTCATATCCTCTGCCCACTTTTTGATTGGTTTTTGTAGTTCAGTTGTGTGAGCTCTTTATACATTATCAGATTCACCCCTTATCAGATATACGATTTGCAAATATTTTCTCCCAGTTGCTGGCTTGTTTTTTCATTTTGATCTTGGTTTCCTTTGCCTTCTTTTCACTTTGCTCTTCAGTCTGATGAAGTCCCACTTGTTTATGTTTTCCTTTTGTTTCCTTGCCTGAGTTGACATCGTATTTGTAAAGATCCTTTTAAGGCTGATGTCAAAGAGCGTACTGCCTATATTTTCTTCCAGAAGTTTTATGGTTTCACGTCTTACCTTCAAGTCTGATCCATTTTAACTCTATTTTTGTGTATGGAGAAAGATAATGATCTACTTTCATTCCCTTGCATGTGGCTATCCAGTTTTCCCGGCACTATTTATTGAAGAGGCTTTCTTTTCTCCATTGTATGTTCTTGGCTCCTTTGTTGAAGATTAGCTGTCTGTAGATGTGTGGTTTTATTTCTGGGTTTTCAATTCTGTTCCATTGATCTGTGTGTCTGTTTTTGTGCCAGCACCATGCTGTTGGGATTACTGTAGCTTTGTAATATGTTCTGAAGTCAGGGACTGTGATGTCTCGAGCTTTTGTTCTTGTTTCCCAGCATTGCTTTGGCTATTCGGCGTCTTTTGTTGCCCTATATGAATTTTAAGATTCTTTATTCTATTTCTGTGAAGAATGTCATTGGGATTCTGATGGGGATTACACTGAATCTGTAGATTGCTTTAGGTAGTATGGACATTTTAACTATGTTTATTCTTCCAATCCATGAGTAGGGAATCTCTTTCCATTTCTTTATGTCATTATTGATTTTTTTCAGCAATGTCTTATACTTCTCCTTCTATAGGTCTTTCACCTCCCTGGTTAAATTAATTCCTAGATATTTTATTCTTTTAGTGGCAATTGTAAATGGGGTTGTATTCTTGAGTTCTTGTTTTGTTAGTTTGTTATTAGAGAAATGAAATGCTACAGATTTTTGTATGTTGATTTTGTACCCTGCAACTTTGCTGTAGTTGTGGATTATTTCTAACAGTTCTCTGATGGATTCTTTAGGGCTTTCTATACATAAATCATGTCACCTGCCAAGAGTGAGAGTTTCACTTCTTCCTTGCCTATTTGGATTCCTTTTATTTCTTTTTCCTGCCTAATTGCTCTGGCCAAAACCTCCAGTACTACGTTGAATAAGAGTGGTGAGAGGGTGGGTACCCTTGTCTTGTTCCTGTTCTCAGAGGGATGGCTTTCAGTTTTTCCCCATTGAGTATGATGTTGGCAGTGGGTTTGTCATATATGGGCTTTATTAGGCTGAGGTATTTTCCTTCTATACCTATTTTATTGAGAATTTTTATCATTAATGGATGTTGGATCTTGTCAAATGCTTTCTCTGCATCTATGGAGATGATCATGTGGTTTTGTTCCTCATTTTGTTAATGTGGTGTATCACATTGACTGATTTGTGGATCCTGAACCATCCCTGTAGGCCTGGTATAAATCCCACTTGATCATGGTGTATGATCTTTTTAATGTATTGCTGTATTTGGTTTGCCAATACTTTGTTGAGGATTTTCATCAGTGATACTGGCCTGTAATTTTCTTTCTTTGTGTTGTCCTTGTCTGGTTTTTGGATCAGGGTGATGCTGGCCTCTCCCTGGGCCTTTCTTAAGTGAGCCAGTATAAATTCTAAATATGTTGCAAGTAATTTAGCCCCAAAAGGAATATTTTAGTATGTACATGTTGAATCCCAAGAAAGGACATAAGGGCAGGCTCTGTCTTACGCACTGGAAATGTATGAGCTCACTGAGTCCAGACAGTGGTCCTAGGAGAGAGATGGCATGACTGTCCCATTTTCCAGCTGAGAGCACTGAGGCAGGAGAGGACTGAGGAATTTGCTCAGGTCATCCTGCCAGTACGAGGTGGAGTTGGGATGCAAACCCAGGAGGCTGAGCCCTGTTCCTACCTACCCCAGTGTCTGCCTGGCATCATTATTTCCACCATCACAGCCGTTTTCCAGGTACGGTCACCTGCCTGCCTGGACTTGCCCTGCCCTGTGCAAAGCCAACACACCAGGTGAGCAGAGTTTCACTAGTAACTGTGGGAGAACAGAGAAATCTGGACCCTTGCAATTTCATTTTCATGGAGCGCAAGATTCTAAACATTTTTAAAAAAGTGTGAACCTGTAGAGAATCTTTACATGTTTTTTCCTGACTCACAGTTCAAGAAGATATTATGGGAGATAATCAGAGGCAAAAGGAACATTTTCTAAAGTTGGAGCAACGAGTAGAAGTAAAACCCTTACAAGAAATATTTCAGCAAAAGAGAAATTTCTTCTTCTTCATGAGAATAAGGAATTGCAGAGTGAAATGCCTTAATTACCCATGAAGCAAGATAACCTTACGTGACTGCCTTCATTTTAAGAGCACTGGAAAGGAAGACACCCAGGATTAAATGCTCACGTCTGTTTCCAATTGTTGGAAAACTCCCGATGCCATTCCCCAACCTCTGAAAATACTCCTGTGCGGAATAAAATTACTGAAAAACTTTTTTGCATTTCATCTTCTTTATTTTAAACTGTTAAAGGGATCTGCATAAAAATGGATCCATTTTTCTTGAGCATCCCTCTGTATTTGGTGGTTCTCTGGACCACTTTTAAAAACAGTACGATTTTCTGATTCATAATGCTGCCTGGAAAGAATAAATGCTATAAATATTGGAATATAATTACACGTGGGGAACAAGCTAGAAGAAATTGAAATATTTTCGCACTGACTCTTTAAAGACTGGAGAAATAAGAAATGTATAACAATCCTTTAAAAATAAAGTATTTCTACAGTATTTTACCAGTGAATAATCACAACATTGAGAGCAAGGAAAAAGTCAGCTTATTTTAAACAATGCAGTAGAACAAAAATACGCATAAGGACGATTCTATTAACTAGGGACAGTGCTGAGTTTAATGAGGACACTGTAACTACAGCGAAAACATGATTCCTCTGCCAGGAACACGCAGACCCCACAGGGCGACCCGCTCCCAGCCTCACCTCAAGTGGGTCTCTGTGTCGAACTCTCCTTAGGGAGCCTTCTTGCCGGCCCCCACAAGAGAAAATAACCTCGCCCACCCCTGGTGGTCCTTAGTCCACTTACTTTCCTTCATTTTGTTCCACTGCACTGATCACAGTCTGACATGTTATGTATTTATTTACTACCTGCAGCAAATTTTCCCTAATGGCAACAGCAATATGTGGGTCCATGAGCTCTTCTAGAGCCTTGCCACACTCCATCAAGAGGCAGAGTCAATTTCTGCCACTGGAACCAAAGTGGGACTGTGGCACCGTGTTGACTATAGATTACGGTGGAAGTGACACTCCGTGTCCTCTGAGGTGAGAGCACAGAGGAAACACGGCTTCCTCCTGGCTCCGTGTCTCTTCTGCAACGCTGGCCTGCCACGTTGGGAGGAAGCCCTGGCCACAGGGAGGGGTCATGCGCAGGGGTTCTGACACCTGCAGCCAAGGTCCCAAGAAGTAGCACCAACAGTCAGACACGTGAGTGACCAGGACTCCAGACGTTTCCAGCGCCCCTGGATTTAGAGTCTTCCAGGTAAGCCCCAGACACTGTGGAGCCAAGACAAGCCTTCCTGGCTGTCCCCTGTCCTAATTTCTGAGCCACAGAGGCTGCAAGGAAGCTCCTTTGGGGGCACGCTGCTCCAGAGGGCAGACACTGCCTCTGCTGGTCTGTGTGGCAGGACAGAGCTGCGGCACGTTGAGCAGAGAAGGGCAGGTCCTTTTTTGGGGGCAACTTGTCTTGAAAACAGCAGCTGCTACTCAAATAGTAACCTTGGTATCTTGGTTAACAAACCACAGAACAATATGTGAGCTTTTATATGTTTTCAGTTTGAGTTAAACCAATAAAATACGTGGGAAAACTATCCAAACATCATAAGGAGTGAGGGATTCTAACAGCAGAGTGCCTGGGACAGTACAACGATGTTACGTCATAAGCATGACTTCTGGGGGCTGCAGATCCTGGCGTGTGACCCACATGCCGATGCGTCTGTACCTCGGTGACACTCGCCCTTTGCATAGCCCTCGTTGACCTGAACCTAAACCACTGGTTCTCGACCCCACTGCACATTCGAATCACATAGCACCCAGGCTCCCCCTAGGCCAGCTGAAGCCAAATCTGTTTTGGAGCAGCGATTTAAAAAATGTCCAGGGAGCTGGCGGGCTGGCCCTTCCCTTGCTCTCCTTTGGGCCAGAGTCACATGGCCCCCCATGTCTGTGGTGTCCCCACCGTGGGCTGCTGTATGACCCTTCCACTCCCCCAGGCCTTTCCTGCAGGGCCTGCCTGGCTCGCTGGAATCCTTGGTCCTCCCTCCCCACCACCTCAGCCTCCCCACCTCGTGGTCTCCTCGCCACGCCCCAGAGGCTAGCACATCCTTAACTCCCCTGATCCTCCTCCAGCTTCTCTCACGTCTCCCCCCATGGCATGCAGCTTCGTGCACAGTCCACGTCCTCACGTCCATGCAGGGGCCTCCTTCTCCACACCACTGCCACGCACAGGACCTGCTCTCAGGCCTCCTCCCCAGCAAAGTTGCTCCTCCAGCCGAGTGCATCCTCTCCTAACGGCCCACCTCTCCCTAAATGCATCACCACCCAGTGTAGCGGCAGACCATCCCCCTAACGTCACCATCCGCTCTGCTCATCTCCCACCCACCACACCAGCTCGGGTGTGATTTCAGGAATCCAGATTTCATTCAGGACATTGCGACCTTACAAAGTCCCCGGACGGCTACAAACACCCTTCCCCTCCCCGTGGACCACAAGCTCTTGGTGGACAGGGCTGCCTCTAGCTCATCTCTGGGTCTTCCAAGCAGCATACAACGGTGTCCTCTAGGTAGTGAACGGCCAAGAAGTGTTTGTTATTAACTTGAATTAAAGATACTTAAAATTCGAAGAATAACAGATGGAGGGGACCAGAGGTAACACATTGTAAAGATCTGGTCTTGCCTAAGTCTTGAGGTCAGTTTTTACTACCAATAATGATAATAAGCCCACAACTTTATTTGAAGGATAGAGGAGAGGAGGTCTCAGGGGATGTACACTCTGAAGAACAGGGAAACCCCAAACGCTACAAGTGTAGATGGAAATATGAAAACACGGAGTTCAGAGCAATCTGGTGCATTCCTAAAACTTGTAACGACATAAACGCAAAGATGCGCAAGGACTAGAACATCACCAGCCCAAAGGAGTCTTAAAAAAAATGAAGCGAGTAGTGCCAGGGCTCAGAAATCATCTATTGGAAAATCCTATGAATGACGAGAATTACAGTGGTGACAGTGACACCCAATCTCGGAAACACGCGCTGACCACAGCAAAATGAGTGCTGAATAAGAGGACGGATGCTAAGTCACTAATTCTAAAAGGAAGCGTAAAAGCTATTCCTGGCCAAAGTGAAGTCGGCAGAAAGAAGAAATCATAATCTCTTGTCTTTAAGATTCCATTTACCCACTGGGCCGCTCATTACTGGAAAGTTACAGAAAAAATGCAAGTGATTCAGAGACGATGGAAAACGCTGACCTAGGCAGACAAGCCGAAACAGTGAGAAATGCCCGCCTGCCTTGACTAAGTAGCCTCCGCTCAGGGAAAGAGCCGTGTTCCCTGGAGAACAGTGACCCTTGGGTTTAGAACTCATTTCCTGATGGGGAAGCGCAAGTGATGATGGGAAATTCCAGAGACTATTTCAGGTAGGGTGTGACTGATTCATGGCACGGGAATGAGGACTCAATCGTCACTCATGCATCAATGAAAAGAAGTTTTAACTAAAAATGTTGAGGATTCTTTTTTTTTTTTTTTAAGAAAAATAGAAAAGATTTAAAAACATGTTCAAGTCATATATTTTTGTCATTAAGAGGGAGCCCAAAAGTTGACTCACTCAATTATAGGAGCTTCTTCAATTCCATATTACGGATGAGAAAAACAGAGAACTCAGAAAGCAATGTAAGAAAAGAGGAAATTTGGCAATTCTTCAAAAAGCTGAACCTACTCCTAGGCCTATACCATAAAAAATTGAACACAGGGACTCAAACAGATATTTGCATGCCAATGTTCATTGCAACATTACAGAACAGCCAAAGGGTAGAAATGACCCAAATGTCCATCGACAGATGAACAGATAAACAAAATGTAGTATACGCAAACAATGGAATATCATTCATCCATAAGAAAGAATGAAGTACTGACACACGCTACAACATGGATGATCCTGGAAGACATCATGCTCAGTGAAAGAGGCCAGACACAAACGGACAAATATTGTATGATTCCATTTATATGGAATATCCAGAATAGGTAAATCCATAGAGACATAAAGCAGATTAGCGCTTACCAGGGGCTGGAGGAGGGGGGACGGGGAGTTATTGTTTAATAGTTACGGAGTTTCTGTTTTGGGTGATGAAAAAGTTTTGGAAAGAGCTCGTGGCAATGGTTGCTCCACATTGTGAATGTAATTAATGTCACTGAAGTGTACACTTAAAAATGGCAAATTTTATGTTGCATATTTTCCCCACAATAAAAAGAAAGATCAGGGCCAGCCCCGTGGCTGAGTGGTTAAGTTCGCGCACTCCACTTTGGCGGCCCAGGGTTTCGCCCGTTCAGATCCCAGGCATGGACATGGCACGCTCATCAAGCCATGCTGAGGTGGCGTCCCACATGCCACAACTAGAAGGACCTACAGCTAGCATATACATCTCTGTACTAAGGGGCTTTGGGGAGAAGAAGAAGAAGAAGAAGAAGAAAAAAAGAAGATTGGCAACAGATGTCAGCTCAGGTGCCAATCTTTAAAATAAAAAAAAAAGATGTCACAACTAGAAGGACCCACAACTAAAAATATACAACTATCTACTGGGGGGATTTGGGGAGAAAAAGCAAAGATAAATAAATAAATAAATAAAAATTTAAAGAAAGATGAAAAATTAAAATGAAAGAAAGGCAAGAGAATAAGAAAGTAAGGGAGAAAAGGAAGTAGATTAAGGTATAGACGGGAAAAGAGAAAATAAGGGAAGAGAGAAGAGCAAGAAAAGTCTTGGATGGAGGGAGAAAGAGAAAGAGGAAGAGTGAAATGAGAGAAGAGAAGTAAGAACGAGGAGAGTGAGGGAGGAGGCAGCATGGAGAGGAAGAGCTGGAAGCAAAGGCTGGAGCCCCCTGGAAGGCGAGGTGAGCATCTCCTGCTCGGCCATGGAGCAGCACGCCCAGACGGACCCCTCCCGGTCCTGTTTCCCCGAAGAAGCCCTAGTCCTGCAACATCTGAGCTCCTAGGCCAGCGTCCACCTGCCTGCCAGCCCCCAGGGCCCACCCCCCGGATCACCCGGCCCCAGCATCCCAGGAAACCTGAGTCTCCCCTGGGGCAGCCTTCCTCTCCCAGCTTCCTTCCATGAGGACGACCTGCAGATGGCCCTGGTGTGGTGAGCACCCTTACACACCTTGAGCACTTAGGGAATGTCCTGTCGCATTCTTGACACAATGTACTACTCGTCATCTTGACATTGTCGAGGGGTAATTTGAAATATGTTTGAGGTTGGGAAAAAAGTTACACCCAGAAGTAGATTTGGCCTATAAATTCATGGCTTTCAAATCCTGTCTTAGAATTCTTCAAGTGAAAGAACTTGGAAAAAAAATAGCTCTGCTGGACCAACTAAACTGATTAGTTGTGATCAGAAATAGAAGGTAACAAGTTATTGATCATAGCAACATACTAATCTTTAAACATCCAAAAGGAAAGAAACCCAAGGATCCCTCATCGACATTCTGGACTGGCTCGCGGTACGGTGGTGCGGGTTTGCGGGGGGGATGCCTGCCAAGCACTGCCTTTGTTTCCTCCCTTCCATGAGTGCACATGTGCAGGGGGGTTTTCTCTGCTCTTCACAGAGTAACGAGGCATAACCGTGTCTATGTCCCTCCCTCCAGTGCGGGAGAACAGGGAGAGAAGTTGCAAACACCTATCTGCAGCTCCCTGAGAGCCAATGACAATACAGTTACATACACAGTTTACGAGTTGTTCGAGACAACCATCCCAAACCACCAACCACAATGGTGCCTCCTACCCATCCAGGCGCACCATCAAGGTCACTACAGGCAGCTGAGCCCACCCCGCTTGCCCCTCCTTCTCGCCTCCTGGCTGTAAGAGTCGGATCTTCCCATGGTGTGAGGAAGAAACTAATGTTTGGGGGCAGGGAATCAAGAAAGCAGTTGATCTTAAATTGTTTACATTAATTAACTAGCCTGTTCAGGGTAATTAAATGTTAATTACAAGAGGTATTCTGCGTTCACTGATGAAATTATATCTTCACGTTATTGACTCTTTCTCTCTAAATGTGAGTGCTGGATTCACTTGTTTACGTAAAATTAGCAGGCTGTAAACAGATCATCACAATGTATGCCAGCTTTCTAAAATGACCGCCTTTAGAACTTGGGTCATTTGTTGGTTGTGGATGTGATATTTTCCAACTGTTATAAGACGACATTTTGTCAACCAATGAAACACAGCCATGGGTAAAACGACAGAACTTCTTAATGGTTTGAGTATTAACTTACTAAAATTAAGAAATATCCTTTTGATAGCCTATTATAAAAGTCTGTTATTTTATATGAGTTTAATCCTTAGGAAGAGTCCTAAAGAAGCCAAGATATAGAGGGAGGACCACTGAGAACACAAACACCACCTTGCAAGGGGATGGGTGGTCACTACGGGGACACATGACAGGCAGGTTCCCGTGAGGGTGATGAGAGGACACATAAAGAGCATCTGACACGCAGCAAGGGGTCCATAATGGGTTGCAATTATCGTTGCCAAGAGATGCTCAACTTTGATTTTGTTATGATTGACTTTCTCTCTTAAAAACTCCTCATTAAATCTAAATTTTGATAGAAAATACTTTCATGAAATTGAAAAAGGAAAAAACACCCAAACCTATGTGTGTATGTGCATATAGACGATGAAGTTAGGAATTCTCGTAAGTTCTCCTAGGTCTGTTTAGTAACCAGGCCCACAGTCTATCATCGCTTCTGCAGAGCCAGCTGAAGAGGAAAATGATTCCTGCTTGCAGAAAGCGAGAAAGATCCAAATTGAAACCAAATCAAAGAACAAAGCTACCTGTATTTAATTAGGAAGAGTCAAATCAGGCTATTGAGGTACACGGTGGCGGAACGCTACTGTTCTCATCCCCTATGTCACCTCAATAATTGGAGGCCGCCGAACACCAAGCCCTGGCTGGATTTGAGATAGATTTTTGGAAACATCTCCCACTGATCACTTGCTTTGGTGTGCCCAATTCCTCAGCTTTGCACAAAAAATGTCAAAAAGAACTTTGAAGTTTTCCTATCTGATGATTTTGAGACGATCTAAATGCCAAGAATCTGAATGACGGGGGTAACACGAGGAAGCAAAACCCTTGGTTTAGAACAGTTTTCTCTTACACGTATTAGCATTTGCTTAACTGTGTTAACTTCATAATGGACAATATCAAGTGATCCTTCTGGTAGGGAAAAGATCGCATCCTTTCAAATCTCGCTAGGCTTTGAGATCAATAATGGGAAGTAACGAACTGGAGAGCGATGAGGTCACAATCCTTTTGGGCACAAGGAAGCAGAGTGCGTCAAAATCCAGCCACGTCGAAGTCTGCTCCCCAATTACTTAAGACGAGCCAGTCAGTGGTCGGAAGAATTCATTACTTATTTTCTGGCAGAGGAAAATCTCTCTAGATAATTAATGCTTTTTTTTTTTTTTTTTTCACCAAGACAGAAACTAACTGACAGAGATCTCGAAGCCTGGAGCCTCACCTGGATTAATCTGGGCACCCGAACACGGCGGTCAGGTAATTGAACCTGTCTTTGGGGCTCAACATGTGTGCTTAGCGGCAAATACGACGAAATCTCTTAAATATTATCAAACGTTCTATCATTAAACAGAGATTGGACGGAAACAAGAGAAGCCTAAAAATTGACAAGGAGTTCGGATGCTCTCCTTGGCTAATATGTCCATTTTTCACCTGAAGCCCTCTCCAAACGCAGTTTTGCTATTAAGCAAAACCCAAAGAAAGGTAATCAATTCCAACTAGAAGGCACTTATCCTGGGAGGATGGTGTGCAAGGCACTTCAGACCCCTGGCTGCCTGCCAAAACCCAGACAACAGCCATCAATGTTTCTGACTATCCGAGGAGCACAGGGGCCATGCATAATTGACTAGAAGATGGGCTAAAACTGTGCCCAATCAGTGTGTGATCAAAAACGCGTGGAATATTCAGTACCACTTGATTACATGGGGCCTCGTCCTTTCTCTCTCCTCATGAAATCTCTTCAAGGTCCAGAGTACTGTAATAAGATCATTACTGTCAAGCAGTACGAATCGCAGGCAATGAGTCTTGGGATAGGAAGTCATACTTCACAAGCTCCCTGGTCTCTCTCTCTCTCTTTTTTTTTTGTATTTTACTGCATGCAGAGGCAGCAAGGCGACGAGGCGGCAGATAATGATCACATCACTGTGTGGCAACTAGAAAGGCACTTTTAAGAAAAAGCAGAGCGGAATCAGTTTAAGAGAAACGAAAACATGTTCCCTTTGCTTTTTTCCTCCTTAAAAAAAAAATTAAATAGAATTAAACGGTGTGCAGTAGTCGCTTTTCATGAACTCTGCTATAATGCCATTGAATTTAACTATTTGAGAGATTTTCATATTGCAGCAAAGCCCGTTACCCCACAGACAAATGGCCAATTTTCTCCATGTCCCGCGTACAAAAGAAGCCCTTGTTAAGTTGTGTGTGTGCGTAAATGGCGACGCCTGCTGAAGTTTTCACTGTGCCTACTTCTTTCATCGGCACGAACACCCCGGGCTTCATACCTGGTGCCTATTATACGTCTGAGATGAGAGAGGGGTGTGGGTGAAGCCAGGAGGGCATTAGCAGAGATTACAAAATAAACACATGAGTTTATCTCAAACCACACCCGCTCCAGAGCAGTAATAATACATCTTGAGAAGACGAGAGCGCGCCGTGATCAGACCCGGCAACCACGGTGAGGCAGACATTTGATTAACACTTAAATCAGCAATGCACGATTCAAATGAAAGATGAGGAGCTGCATCAAAGCCCCTTCTCCCCCCATCTTCAAACTGTCCTTAAATATGTTCACTCCTCTCATCCAAAAAAAACTCCAGGGCTATCATCCTCAGCACCAACAAAAAAACTGGGTTCTTTGCATCTGAGTTAAATGTCCTTAAGTTCAGAAAACTTAGGAGTGATGTCCTCTTGTCACATAGACAGGAGACGTCCTGTTCTCTAATCCTACTTGTTCTAATTGTCTGCAAAGTAGCTGAAGCAATGATCCTTTTATTTGAATGTACCAGAGAGCATACGTGCACATGCGTGTGCACGCACACACACCCACGAGATAAGCAATACTGTTTGTGAAGAAGCCATGCCACAACAGGGATGCTGAGAAAAGAGGCTGAGATCAAAACTGGTGAAGGAATTACTGCTTCCGAGTTCTTAAGGGCAATGGTGGGGGTGGCGGGCATGGCCCTGTCGAGCTGCGCTGAGGAGGAATAGAAGGCACAGAGGGAGAAGCGCCACCAGGAGCCACAGCTCAGAGCCATGGCTCCTTTTCATTCATGCCCAAGCCCCTTCCCTAAGCCCTTTCCAAGGGGGCGGCACAGGTGCAGAGCAAGATTCACAGACTTCCAAGTCCTAGAGACCTGATGTAGACCCCAGACTCACCACTCACTTGCTGATCTTGGGCAAATTGACCTCACTGAACCTTTTTTCCCATTTGTGAAAATGGAGATACCACTGCCCACCTGTCAACACTATCGGGTTGTCTGAAGCATGCCAACAAGCTAACACACGTTTAAGAGCAGGCACTGAATCAATCGTGGCTTCCTTCCCTCGTGCTTAATGGCAGATCCTAACAAGGGACCCAAGGCCCTGCAGAAAGAAGAGTAGGGTGGAGAGAACAGACATGACATGCAGAGCCATGTGTGACCTGAGGGACCGAGTCCATGAAATATCTTCTTTCTTAAATGGCACGGGGAGGGCACGTCAAATCCCACAGGCAGGAACAGAGCATTACGAGGTGTTATGGACTGAATGTTTGCGTCCTCCCAAAATCCGTCTGTGGAAGCTCTAACTCCCAATGTGATGATGGTATTTGGAGATGGGGCCTTCGGGAGATAATAAGGGTTCAAGTTGTGAGGGTGGGGCCCTCAGGATGTGATTTGTGGCCTTACAAGAAGAGAGAGAGCTCTCTCTCCACGTGCAGGCACCAAGGAAGGGCCACGAGCACACAAGAGAGAAGGTGGACTCTGCAAGTCAGCCATCGACCCCTCACTAGGAACCAAATGGGCCAGCACCTTGATCTAGGACTTGCCAGCCTCAGAACTGCGAGAAAATAAATTCCTGCTGTGTAAGCCACAGTCTGTGGTGGGTTGTTATGGCAGCCCGAGCCGACTCAGACAGACAGGGTATACAAAAATTCCGTTCTATACTTTCCATTTGCCAAGTTGCTTTCACATAGACTAAGTTTTGCATTTAGTCACTATCTTTTTTGTTGTTATTTTACATCTTTAGGAAGAGGAATGAAGTCTCCTCTACCTGTGAAATCAAGCACAGCCTCGTTTCCTTACTGCCAGGGCTGGGAGGAAAGACACAGAATACTCAGCTAGAACATCTGAAGATAAACCTCCTGGGTGGGTGTCTTTCTTTCCTGAAGTCCCTGGACGTATGTATCTCATGCAGAGTCTAGAAATGTCTCAGGCCGGCATGAGGTAGAGATGCACGAGATTCAGACACGTCGACACATCTCTCTTCCGAACGTCAGAGTTTCAATTTGCATCCCTTTGTGATAAAATACACGCAGCACAGGAAAAGCGTAAAAAAGACACGAGCAATTAGAACAGGAAGGAACACACAGGTTGAGCACCACTGGCCCTGCCTCTCCCAGTGGCAGGACCTCGGTCCGAGCAGATCACATCACGCCCCGGGTCTCAAGTTCATTGCCCCGAGTGAAGTGATATGGGAAGACCTTGGCAGCTCTCACAGTTGAGAACGTCAGGAAAATGACTGTGAGAGATTATCTTGGAATCCTGTGAGTCAGCTAACTCAGAATCTCCCAAACGAGGCAGAATTCCAGTTCCAGAGTGCCCGGAGGAAGATGTGCTGTCCCGACTTCCGCCCACGGACACTGGAGGCTGTGAGCGGCTGGTGCCGATGGAGCCCCATGGGCAGAAAAAGCATCCCTACGTTCAGGGAAAAGAAAAGGCGATGAGGTCTGTTGCATACCTGTATTTTAAGAAAAGCACCTTGAAAGCAGTTTGCATTTTCAACGGCGACCCCACACTTCTGTTAAGCAGGAGATGGAAGGATTAGCTGTGCTCCATCAGGAGTATCCCCAGGAAGCCCAACCTATCTTCTAACAAGATCTATCACTTTTCATATTTTTTCCTCTATTTTTGCATAGCAGATGTTTCAGTCCCTATATAATGGGACGTGAACAGCTCATGTCCTCTGCAGAGCCTCCGTGGGAGTTTCCCAGGATCCCCATGGGCTCGGGGTGCCCCGGACTCTCTGAACAGGCTGCTTGGGTGGCCACAATCTGCTTATAGGTCTGCTTTCTCCACTGGACGGAGGGCATCCTGAAGGCAGGGGCCCCCTCAGTCACTTTTACATCCAGCACCAGGCAGAGCTCTTGGCTTGCGGCGGGTGATCAATGAGCTTTCACGGAACTGAATCTAACTCTTTAGTTTGCACGTACTTGAAAAAAAAAAAAAGTACCGAAAATCCTTCTCTTGTTGTCAGTTCATCATGATGGGGAATCCTCTGTTCCGGCTTCTCCTGCTGTGATCGACTCATCTTTGTTTATTTCCGACCTGCCGACTTCCACAAAGGATCTGTGAGCGCTTACAGCTCGTGCGTGTTTGTATCGGAAGCACTGTACCCTGCAGGACGGCTTTTGAGTCAACTGTGCCCCATCTATAATGTCAACGTCTAGAGTAAACCCAGATCTACTCAATTTCAGCAGGTTCGTTCTCATGGAAGCTGGAGTTCCAACCTGAGAACTCGCTTCAGAAAAATGATCTGGTTGGTGGGGAGCAGGCAAGTCCGTCAGAATACACGGTGTCTCCCGTAACGGCCAGCTCAAGGGCAAAGAAATCAAGCCCACCTGGTTCCCTTATCAGAGTCAAAGTTACTGCGTTTAAGGAATATCTTCCAGGAAGATGTTCCGGTTCTTGGTTTTTCACATTCACGCTAATTAACTGCTCAACTCAACGATTCAGATGCACTAACCAACTAGTTTAATAATAAGGACGTACAATTAAGAAGTCCTTATTGTGACAAAAAATTACTGTTGGAGACTTCTTATTCTGTCCTTTTGGTGCCAAAATTAAAACAAGGAGTGGCGTGCTGCTGGAATGTTCATGAAGATTAAAAGGAGGAAATCATGATATGATAGTAGCACCTGCATGGCTTTCCTAAGTCTTCCCTTCCTGTCCCCTCTAGCCACCTCCGAATAATATGGAATTAAACGAGGCGGCCCCTGAAGACAGGAAACAAACCGCGGTGATGGTCCCTCAGCCTTGACTTCTGGCCAGTCTTATGTACACCATCGTGCATAACGTGCAGTAATTAGCGTGTTAACTGTGCCCAAGGAGAGAGGGAAGACGGGAGCATCATGGTGATAAGATTCTTCAATAACCAAGGAAACAAACCGCCCTCCCAAGCATGATGTGCAAAATCCCCGAATTACCCAAAGATGCCCCAACCTGCACAACACTTAACACAACTCAACGGTCACAGATGAACTGAGCTTCAAGGCGCCGGCGTATTGCTTTCCGGTAATAATAATACGCAGGAAAAAAACCATACAGCGCTTGTGCATAAGTCTTCATTTTCTCTTCAAAGTGCCTTCCAAAACATCAACTAATTAATAAAATTTTTTTCCAAAGGTAAAAAGGTAATTGATCAGCACAGCAACATCTGCTTTCTTCGGATCTATCTGAAAACAACACTCTGTTTCTCCACTAATTCAATCACTACCACTGGTGTTCTAAGTTGTTGGAAGTAGATGACATTTAATGAAAATGTGATGCTTTCTGCAGTGTTTCATCAAATAAGACAGCCATTCTGTACCAAATCTGCAGAATGTAAAATTAAGTTCTCCAACAGGTTAGCTTTCTGTGACTTTTACAGCTCAAGGCTGTTTGGTCCTTCTTCTGAATGACCCATGCCTCTTGCAAATATTCTGCCTGAAATCTGAGGTACACTTTCTTGTGTATGTTTTATGCCCATGTGAAGGCTCTAAGTGCCCTACGGGGAGAGAGGAGCTGAATTTTATTTCTCGTGTCTCCCATGGAGTCAAGAACATAGTGCTGGCTGCTTGCTATTTCATGAAAGAATAAAATGATTCACAACATCAGGTTCTCCTTTGCAAGAAGGAAGGAAAACTCAGTCCTGGCTGACCTTGGCAACTTGGAGTTAACGAAATTTGTAAACAGGCTTGGGGACTGACCTCTGATTGCTTAGTGGGTACAGCTGTGATGGGTGAGTCCTTTTTCTACCGTAAGGAAGAGAGCCCAGTTTGTGACTTTTCCTCTACAAGATAATATTTCAATATCCATCCAGGATCAACCATACAATGGTTCTGTAAAGACCCAGAATGAATGACCAAGGGATGGAGGTGGGAGGATAAAATAAATCCCCTTCTGAGACCTTTAGAATAAAGCGCCTTGAACTCCAGGGGGAAAAAAACAACAGGCTTTCTGCATACCCTCTTGTATAACAAGACTGGGCAAATCCAGACTGGCCCTGCATTTTTAAAGAAAGATCCCTGCTACAGAACTTCTAGATGTTAGGATCCATATAAAAGTCAGAGTCTTTCCATGGAATCTGAGAAATATCAAGGAAGCTACTCTGCCTGCCCCACTCCTAGATTCAAAAGCCGCTCCGCACACCTCAAAGACTTGCTTTTTGCCTGGTGGAAAGAGTTTGAGGCAGAGAATCAAGAGACAGTTCTGTCACCTACCAGCAACCTGACCCTGGACAAGAAAGCCACTTAACCTCTCTCTACTTTCGCCTTTTCACTGGGGAAACAGGGAAATTAACACTTGATGCAAACTTGCATGAATGTTATAAAACTAACGAGAACCACCAGATTCGGGACCGCAGAGTGGACTACAGAGACCGCTGGTTCCCCTCTAGCAATGACAGCCTCCCTACTGGACCCTGGATAAGAAGATACCCAGAGAGCACCACGATTCAAAGACAATGCCAAAAGATGGCAAGTCGTTAAAGATCTTCAAAGTCCCCACTGCCCAAGAGCCTTCCAGGCACATACCCTTAAACTTGGTCTGGGCACGAAGCCAGGGCCCCTGGTGCTATTATCCTCCCAGAGCCCAAATTCCACTACCAATGGTCCAACCAGTACTGTGCCCACTGCAGGGGACACGGAACCACTGCCTCTCAAGGCAGCCTCGGCTCTTACAAAGTTTTCCCTTTAATATCTGAACCAAAATCCATCTCTTTGAAGCTTCCATCCATTGGCCCCAATGAAACCCATCTGGGCCACCCGGAACAAGGCAGGACCGTCTTTCCATCATTTGAACACCGTTAGCTCGCCCCCATGCCCCTTGTCCTTCGTCACAACTCTTCTCCCCACTGACTTCAAAGGTTCCTTCCATGATACGGGCTTCAGTGCCCCCGCCTTCCTTCTTACCCACATCTGAATTTACTTTCACTGTTCTACAATCATCATAAAGCACAGCACCCAGATCTGAACATCCAACGTTTTCCTACATAGAATAATTCTGAGCAAATCAAATACAATTTAAAATCAAGAATGTCAGCCATATTTTAATGCCCAATGTTCCTATAAAATAGAAATACAAGTAGAAATGGGATACCTGAAGTTATTTTTAAAAACTGAACACCGCCTTCACATTTTTTATGGTATGGCTAGAAGATGGGTTCTAAGAGGCTTTCTCTCTGTCTCAGAATTCTCAATGGGAAAGCGTCCTATTTCTGACAGTCTTGATTAATATTCTAGTTTTCCTGGATAAAAACATCACAAAGTTTCATAATATTACACAAAGGGCCACAATAGTTGGAAAAACTCTCACACACTTTTAGAGGTTATAATAGATGTTGAAAGAACAGATCCAAACCTAGAGGGGCTCCTGGCAGGCTGGGGGAAGCCAATGCCTGGGGATGCTGGAGAAATACATGGGGACCCTTTTGTGGTGAGCTAGGCAGCACCCGTTACCCCTCAAAGGCAGCAACCTCAGGTCTCAGCCCTGGGAACACCCAGGTATATATCCATCCACCTCTCTGAGGCACTTCTGCTGTCAATGACATAAATCACAAATCACAAAGGGAGAGCTCACGCCTCCAGCTTGTACCTCACACTGGCTCCACACCATAAGAAGGGGGCTGGATTACTTTCAAATTTTTGACTTTATTTATTTATTTAAATTTAATTCTGTTTTTTGGAAGATTAGCCCTGAGCTAACTGCTGCCAATCCTCTTCTTTTTGCTGAGGAAGGCTGGCCCTGAGCTAACATTCATGCCCATCTTTCTCTACTTTATATATGGGCCGCCTACCACAGCATGGCTTGTCAAGCGGTGCCATGTCCGCACCTGGGATCCGAACCAGCGAACCCCGGGCGGCCGAAGCGGAAGGTGTACACTTAGCCGCTGCGCTACCGGGCCGACCCCTTGACTCGTTAAATGCTACTAAGAATTATATACAAGCCCAGTGACTGGCTTGATCGTCCAGACATCTTCTCTTACTCATCATGTTCACGAGCCAATCAAATTACCAGGTCAGAACTCGAAATATTTATAAAGATAAGGAATTCTTCAGTCACAGCTTCTGCTCCTATAATTTACTAGATTCATTCCATTCATTTTAAGTTGTAAATATAAGAAAATGATTGTTCTGCGTAAGGTAGGTCACAGCATCTTCTGCTGTCCAGCGTAGAATTTAATGATTGTTCTTCAGCAGAAGAGAACTAATATAATTGAATATAACGAGTGCCAGAGCCATGAGAAACTCACGGAAGGGCTGTCCTCATATCCATCAGGCACACCAAGAGCCCCCACATGGACAGAGTGGTTCCGGCTTTTGAAGCAGCATAAATACTGATGATAAATACCTCTGGCCTCTCCTTTCTGAACAAGTATGCCGCAAAGGGGAAAAATCCCCAGCGCCAGAACCTCTGCGCCCAGCTGAGAGTCTAGGAAGACTGCATGCTGGGCTCCGTCTTGCGCTTGGCTGGAGAATCGCACTGAAGCGCATTCGGGAAGCCCCAACCACTCCCTCAGGTGGGCTCTGGGGACATCGGAGGACAGCACAACCCCTGCCCTTAAAGGGCTCTGATCTACTGCACTTATGAAAGGGTCAGCGGCACAGACTTCCCCAGGGATCTGTAGGAGGCACCGTGAAAGGCCTGAGTGGTTTCTCTCCACCTTCTCTCCATCTTTCCCTTGGAGGCAGACCTGTGTGGCCTGCGCCAGGACCATTCATGCCCTTTGGCTTCTGGTGGGTTGGGTCAGGGCGGGGCGGGGGGCAGGAGACCCGAGGAAGGCAAGAGAGTGAGGTTAGGGTGCTTCCTCTAGGCTCCTTCACCTTCCAGGTCATCGTAGGTTGGATGTGTCCCTCTGTTGATGGCCACAGCTCCTGACTGGAGGACTTCCCCTTCTCTCTCTCTGGGTCCTAATAACTGCCCCTCCTTTCTCTGTTATACCCCTGGGGTTCTGCACCATCCCTCTACCTCTTCCCCCACCTGCCCATGCCTCTGCAGATACTCCCTATGGAAAGCTCCCCGCATGACCCGGCTTGAGGGTGCCATGTCTTCCCTGGGACCCTGACTGAAGTAGCTGACTTCCAATGAAATTTTACTTTTCCCATACTCTAAAGACATTTGAATCTAGTCATTTGTTCCAACGGGGTATGTCAAAAGCCAGACAATTCAATTACTTGACGGATATCTTCTATAGAACTTTTAATATCCACAATTGTGACTTTTCAACATAAGGTCAGGCAGTAGACAATACACTGGCAATAACCAGTCACTGTGCCTCGCAGGAAAGAGAAATAGAAATTTAAAGAGCACCCTCTAAAAATAAAACATACACAACTAGCTTTAATTTCAAGAACAGAATGCTTAATTTCAATGGTTGATGCAATACACTTTGGATTAACAGTTGATAAGAGTATTAAAAAAACAGTGTACATCACTGAATCCAAAATGACCTCAATTGTAGGATGCATTCTGACTTCAGAGATGATAAAATGTGAGAAAAAAAAGTATGCCTTAGATATAATGAAATATAGTGTGTCTCACAGAAATCACTCATTCATAGTTGGGTAGGTAACTTTTCCTAGGGAAAAATGATACATTTTCTTTTTATAGAGAACTTATTGTCTTATTTTCTCTGGGAAAGATGTCATGGCTGTTGGTACTACAGAGAGAATATTCTCTCAACTAGAAAGTGAGGGGCGGTTTCCTCTATGATCACTGGCCTTGAACTTCTGAACACATATCAACCATTATCATCACTCATGCTTGAGACATCGTCATGACTTCTGATTTGGGTGTTTCTATGGCGTCTGGGAGTCTGTCCTCCTGTCTGCATCCCTGCCTCAGTGGGATGGCTCTTTAATGAAAGAGCCCATAGTTGTTTTAGGGCTGAGGATCTGCTCAGCCTTGTCATACACTATCGCTCGGAGCACACAGCGCAATCCCAGTCACTCGGCAAGTGGACTGCAAACATCATAGACATCCAACTGGTTCATGGTCACTTCTCAAACTTCCTTCAAACTCACTGATGGGCGCCTGGGACACTGGTCTGAACCAACAGCCCAACGAAACATAATTGCTTCTAATTTCCTCTAAGGCTGTATCTTGTTCAGAGAGTTTTCACTACGTCAGTATGTGGGTGGGATAAAGTATCGACAACGTAGTTGCAGGTGGACTTGATAATCAGCTTCCACCTAGTGGTGCTTTTGAAAAAAGTCACTGATTGGAAACATGATACAATGTTTATCTGTGAAATGGGCGTGAGGCCTCACCCTAAAGCAATCCTACTCTCCCCCTGGGTACATGTGGCTCACGTTACCCGTCCTGGCGGGAGGCCAATCTTCTTCCTGATTTTACCCCAAACCTCTCGTCAGGGCAGGGGTGGCCACACGTGCCCAGCTGGGTGCTCTCTGCAGAACGGTTGTTTGAGGGACTCTCATCAATGCTCAGCATGGGTGGCCCATTCCTTTTCCAAAGGGAAGGTCAGTGGCATCTCGGGTGGTGCTTTGATCCATAATCATTATTTTTCACCACTGCTGATATAACGAAATCATCCTCATTTATCATAACAGGAGAAAATCGGTTTTTATTGGCTAAACTTGTTAGCAGGAAGCCTATGGGAGGCAAATGGTAAGAAACATGGTGACGAAGAAGGGTTTTCAGACTCTTCCCCGCTTGGCCACCAGGAGAGCCCAGCAAGCTACTCGACACTCCGAGCCTCAGTCTCCCTGCAGTGGAACCACGCCGCCACCCAGCTCACAGAATCACACAAACAACGCAGTGCATGCACCATCAGCTCTGCCCCTCCCTTGCTAACGTATGCATTGTGGGTTTACAGGCTCGTCTTTGGACACTGGGAGGGAACAGAGCACTTCCCCTAACATCGCAACTTACAGTTTTGAACAAACAAGCAGAGTATTCAGAAAAAGGGTGGCAGGAATAGAGAAAGAAAAAGGATACAAACGTTAGAGAGGAAGTTCTGCCATATATGGAATCCTTGTTGCAAACAGAGTCTTTTACTATTATTGGTCTCATAAATGATAATTCATGTCTCACAACAATGTTCTGCCATTTTAATTTTCCTTTGAAGTATTTCTTTAACTGGTTTATTACGACTGCAACAATTCCCCCTCCCATAACATGTGTGTGTATCTCCACGTGCATCTGTGGAATAAAAAAATGTAAACCCATCTGAAGGAGCCACTTGGAAAGACCACATCCGGCCATCACTAAGAATTAAAACTAAGGACTCAACAAGTCAAAGCAGAGTCAAGACAAACTGTGACAACTGGAATATTAATAGAGCCCACAAAACAGAGTCGGTGGATGCGAACAGAAGGGGTGTTTATCATGACATGTTGCTGAAAGTCAGAACTGAGGCAGCTGTCTTATTAGGTATAAGATGAGCCAAGATCAGAGAAGATTCCTAAATTAGGAGAGGCGACAGTCTTTGTTAGAGGAATACAACACGGCACACCTCAGTTGGAGGGGACACTGGTGACCCAGGTTGCCAAAGAAGGACAGGACCAAAGACGTTCACCAGGCACGTGATGGGGAGACCAGCATTACCATCCACCAGGTGACAACTACCTGAGAGTAAGACAAGTGATTTGGTTGAACCATCTTGAGAATCAGGCAGCGATGAGAAGGCTCCGAGGGCCCTCTAGCGCCACCCTGTAAACAGAAGGCACACGCAGTGACCTGGATTATGGTGCATTTGTGCTTCTAAGGGTGCGTGATTTCACAAGTTAGAGTGATACAAGTTAACTTTCAGAAACGCAGGCTCTCACCCCCAGGTCCCCGGGAACCCTTACCTTCAGCGGTGCCGGAGAGCCCGTCGGCTTTGAAGTTGCTGGTACTTTTCTTCCTTCGGTGTTTCTTTCTGTTGGCGTGAGGGGAGGGGGGCGGGTCGAGCTTGGGGCTGGTGGTACTGGAGATACTTGGGCTGGAGCACACCGAGTCGCCCAGCCCCGTGTCTGCCACCGGACCGGAAAAGGCAAAAGAACGCAAAGGTTAAGCGCTTAAAACGAGCAGACTTTCGCAAAAATACGAAAGCAACGTTCCTCCAATATCATACAGAGCCCTACAAATAATACACTGTCACGAGATCGCTGGACCGGAGGCCTTGAGGATCCATTCTTAAAAGATCATGGTGGCCCTCGCACATGGCGCCCCATTGTGCCCGCCATTCAAAAACAGGCACTTATTTCTGCATTGTCTTTATGCGCTGGAGAATTTCAGGTTCTCTACTTTGCATGATGGGAGATCTGGAAAAGGAAATTGGGAGTTCATACTTTTTACATGTTTCTATTTCTCTTCCCATAATTCCTTAACATTAGGAATGAAATAAAGACACTCAGGAGTACATACAAAAGGTCCTCTTAAATGGGTGCGATTCTGTGTGCGCACAGGACAAAGGTATTCCAGATTCTCTTTCTTCTACCCCAACATTCCACATGGCTGTTACGTCAGTTTATTATGAGTGAAAACCGGCACGCCATTTCTCTCTCTCACCCATGTCCAGCAATGGCATTTGGAAGTGATACAGCAGACCTGCCAATCTTTGACTCATTGAAGCTACTTATAAAATTTTAACACCAGTGCACAAACGTGAAATTCACTCTCAGTGAAACTCTCAATTTATTTTGTCTATTTTTTTTTATTTTTTATTTTTTTGAGGAAGATTAGCCCTGAGCTAACAGTTGCCGCCAATTCTCCTCTTTTTGCTGAGGAAGACTGGCCCTGAGCTAACATCTGTGCTCATCTTCCTCTACTTTATATGTGGGAGGCTTGCCACAGCATAGCTTGCCAAGCAGTGCATAGGTCTGCACCTGGGATCCGAACCAGCTAACCCCAGGCCGCCTAAGCAGAACATGTGAACTTAACCACTGTGCCACCAGGCCGGCCCATATTTTGTCTGTTTTTATCTTTACCAAAGAGAGGACCAAAATAGTACTAAAGGACCAGGAATGGAACGAACATGTAATTCAGCCAGAACAAAAAATTACACTGAAAAAGTGATGAAGAAACACCTTCCAAACACCTTCAAAGTCTTAAGAATTCTTTTGTATTTTTTTTTAAAGATTTTATTTTTTTTCCTTTTTCTCCCCAAAGCCCCCCAGTACATAGTTGTATATTCTTCGTTGTGGGTCCTTCTAGTTGTGGTATGTGGGATGCTGCCTCAGCGTGGTTTGATGAGCAGTGCCATGTCCGCGCCCAGGATTCGAGCCAACGAAACACTGGGCTGCCTGCAGCGGAGCGCGCGAACTTTACCACTCGGCCACGGGGCCAGCCCCAAGAATTCTTTATTTCATGATTCAGCATCGTTGCAACTCAAAAGACAGAGTTCTGTGTCATATACATCATTCATCCAACTAATATTTTTTAAGCACCTACTGTGGGCCAGCCACTTTTCGAGATGCTTGGGATCCATCACTGAGAAAAACAGAAAGATTCCGGTGTGAGTGGCACTTACACGGCAGCTGGGCCACGACCCGGAGTACGTCAGCAGGTGGTGAGCGTTATGAGAGAGAAAAGGAGCACATGGAGGCTTGGAAGTTGGGGAGGTGGTGGCAGAAGTGAGGGGACACTTGAAATAGGGTGGACGGGGCAGGTCTTGCTGAGAAGGTGACAACTGAGCCAAGGCTTGAAGACAGTAAAGGAGTGAGCTGGTGGATGACCGGGGGAGAAGGAAATAGCCAGAACCTGGTCCTAAGATGGAAGCAAGCCTTGGTGGGTTTCAGAAACAGAAAGAAGGCGAGTGGCTGGGGCTGGTGGGGACGGTCGTAGGGAACAGCATGGCAGAGAGGAAGGGCTCTGCTGCAGGGGCTCCGAGGCCACTATAAGGACCCTGGCTTTACTCTGAGGGAATGGGGACCGGCTACAGGGTTTTGAGCAGAAGAATGACATGATTTCAAATTTAAAGATCCTTGAAATCAAGCTGAATTTAAAGCAGTTTCATTTTGTGAAGTTCTAGAAAATTTTATCATATATTGAGAAATGTAAAAATATACAAATTACAGTATTTTTTAAGATAGATATATGGTTCCAAAAATGCCCTGGGATGCAACTTCCTGACATCCTAGGACCAGTGACCCCTTGCCCATCCTTGCATGGTGCAAAGGGTCAACCTCCTTCCCATGTACCCATCACATGTGGAGGAAAGGTGCGGAACCCCTCCTGGGAGGGGTGGGGGGAGATGCCCCAAAGCTGCTGCAGGAGAACCTGGGCAGCACCCGACGGCACCGACCCCTAGACCGTGTCAACAGGGTCCACTCTTTGTGGGTGGACACTTGCTCACAAAATGCTGCTGAAATACCATTCACTACTTTAAGGAGTTGCAGGAACTGTGACAACTCAGTGTCCGGCCACTTTTTCTCCCCTGAAACTGACACGCTTCCATTTCTACCAGACTCCCATCCTCCGAGGCCGGACATCCGGCAAACCTCTTGGGTGACTTTACCCACGTGCAGCGAACAGTCCTGAGCCCTTGTCGGCTGGTTTTGTGGCTGTTTCAGGAGGGAATACAAGTTTAAGTAAGACACAGCCTCTGCCTTGTGGAGGCTGGGACTCCAGGATGAATCTTTATTCACAGTCACCATTTCTTTTCTTGCACAGCCTTTCCAGCTGGCTGCCTGATCTCTATTTAAGCCACACTCACCCGTGGTCTGGTCCTAACCCCCCAGGCCTGGACTGTGTGGCCAACTCCAGGAGGTCTCTCTCCTTTCAGTTTTTCACCTTTTGTTTTGAGGAAGATTAACTCTGAGCTAACATCTGCTGCCAATCCTCCTCTTTTTGCTGAGGAAGACTGGCCGTGAGCTAACATCCATGCCCATCTTCCTCTACTTTATATGTGGGATGCCTGCCACAGCATGGCCTGACAAGCCGTGAGTAGGTCTGCACCCAGGATCCGAACGCGGGCCGCCAAAGCGGAACGTCCAAACTTAATCCCTGCACCACCAGGCTGGCCCCCTAGCTTTTCACCTTGTAAGTTGTCCCCATCTTTTACAAAACTAATTTTCTAAAGTAGCGATTCTTATCCATCTTTTTAAAATCCTAGATCCCACTGAATATCAGATGAAAACTGTAACTACCAGAAAGAAAGGGCTAGTCTAATCAATATTTGCACACAATTTCTGATGGCTCAGAAGCTGCCTGATGTTGCTAAGGGGGTCTAGGGACCCTAAGATCGTTAGCTGACCCTAAAGCAACCCTTTTACATGTTATCTGATGCTTGAACCTTATAATGAATATTTTTGCTCCTTTCAAATATTTTCTGCCCAGGTCTTAGAGGTCTCTATCCTCTGGCTGCATCCTCTCTGCCTATTAGGTGTTAAGAACCCATCCTGTGTCAGGCATGGCATCGGACCATGGGAAGACAATGCTCACGAGGACTGTGCCCATCCTCACTGAGCTACACACCAATCACGGGGCAGAGGAGGAGAACAGCAAAGACAACCGCCCTCCACGGCAGCAGGGCGGGCATTTCATTACGTCACTCTGCCCCTCGGGTATCCGTTCAATTCACTGCACCATGTTCTTTCCCAACAACGCGTCTGAATCCTTACGTCACTCCATTGCTGTAACGTTCTCTCCTAAACCAACAATTCTCATCTCTGAACTCTTACTGGTCCTCAAGTTGGGGCTTTCTGTACACGGCTGTCTGTCAGTTATCTGGAGCTCACTTGCACGCTCATTTCCCCCCACGGTGAGCTGGACAATGCTGAGCACACAGTGCTTGCACCATTATAACATAAACATCCTCGGCTCCCTTCCATTATCCAGCGGTTCTTTCTTAAGGCACGTACCAATATATCTTTTTAAGATACCCAGAATATACACATAAGCTCTAAAGTTATATAACAGCTTCCACAGGGGTGATGGCTCTGTTTCTGGGCTCTTTATTCTTTCCCAAGACTCTTTTCATCCATCTGTGTTCCAACAGCACATGCTCTTCAAGGCTATGGCTCAGTCATCTTGGTCCCTCATATGGCAGGGCAAGTCCCTGAGCTTTGCTACCCTTCACACTTGTCTCAGCTATTCTTGGCTGTTCTGAGCATGCAGCCTTGTGTATCCATCCAAGTCAATGACAAAGATATTGAACAGGATGGGTCAAGACCGAGGCTCAGACTTTCAGATTCACCACTCTGCATCTGGAAGCTTCTGAGAGTGATCACTGAACAAGACCAAGATACATCATATTGTCCTTGCATCCAACTCATATACCTTTGACCTTGCCTATAAAGAAACTATGGACCGATCTTGTTAAATACTTTGTTGAAAGCTAGACGGGTACCCAACTTACACATATTTTTGACAATTTTAAAACAATAAAGGGAAATACATTTAATATTTTTTCTCCTTAATAAACTATCTTGATTCAACTAAATCACAATTAAATTTTCTTTTCTATATAAACACAAAGCATTCCTTTAACAATCTAATTCAGAATCTTACTGGGATAGACCTTAAACTCACTGGTATATGGCTCAGAATTCACCTTTCTGGAAACCAAAATGATGTCTGTTTCTAGACATCTCCTTCCCTTTCAGCTGGAGAACACTTTTTCCAAAGTAAGTGACAGGGACATGGCAATCTCATTTCCAAGTTTTCTGAGTATCTTGGAATATGTGTCGTTCCAGGAGAAATTCCTGGCTCACTTAAAGCAGGTAGCTAAGTGGCAATCTTAAGAAGGAAATACTGAGAAGTAATGACACCCTCCTTCCCCTGAGGGACCAGCAGTGCCAATCACATCAGCACCTTACAGCCTCCTTGCCCTTGGCATCCTTCAACACCAGTCCCTCTATCCCACACAGCTCTGTATTTCCACTAGTCCACTGGCTTGCAACTGGGAACCCAGGCCCAGGGACATCTGTCAATGTCTGGAGCTATTTTTGGTTATTGGACTGAGAGGGGTGGAGGCACCACAGGCATATAGTGGGTAGAAGCCAGAGATGCTGAAAAATATCCTTCAACACACAGGACAGTCCCTGTGACAAAGACTCATCTGCTCTAAAACGCCAATGGTGAGAAAGCTGCAGAATCAGCATTGTTTTTCTAGTCTTCGTCAACCTGTCAAACGCCTCCTCTGGAATGACGGTCTGTCAGTGCAAACTCCCTCACACGGGTAACCTCAGAACGCTTGCTACACCTGGCACTGACCTGGCTCTTCCCTGGGGACACACCTCCCAGGGGACGGCACTGGGAATCCCACCCTCACACACCACATGGCATGCAGGTGGGCCAGGTGTCCTCTCTGCTCTCCCTGCCATCTGCAGACCGCTCCTCCACCCTCAAGCCCAGCCCCTCTGAAGCGTACACCCTCACCACCCCGCTCACTGCCTGCTGACTCCCGGTTACGCCCCTTCATCCCTGTCTACTTCAGCAGCAGCTCACCCCATCCTCACTGGTGATGACGTCCAGCTCCTCCTGGGTGCTCCCTCCAGGTCCCGACCTCTTGGGCTCTGCTTTCTCCTTGAGAAGCCCTTTCCTTCCCTCTGCCTCAGTACCCTCTCTCACAGTCCTAACCCAGGCCCGCCACCAGCAGGAACCAGCCCCTGTGGGTCTTATTTTTGCCTTCCATGCCCTTGCCCACGTCCTGTAGCCCCAGCTCACTTACACTAGGACCCACCTCCGAGAGCTCACCTATTGACCCATTCAGTCTTTACCGACTAACATCTGCTTCTTGTCCCATTTCTCCCCTTACCCTGTCGGGACATCACGCACAGCTCAGACTCTGCCCTCGATGTCCTTCTCCCTCCATCTTTCCTGACCAGGACACCCCAACTCGACTGATAATTTCCACCCTCCTCTTGCTCTATGCCTGTACTCAGGCTTGGCTGGAGGAACACAGTCCCCAGCCGACTGGTCTCCTTTACTTTTATGGCTCCAAAGCTGGGGAGAGGGGACCAACCTCTGGCCTGCCCTTCAATCCTCTACATTCCTGGAGTAAATCCATTCCCTGTTCTCCAACACGCCACGTCACACCTTCTCCACCCTACTGAGGACCTCACTTTTCATCTCCCTGAAGACAGAAAACAAAAAAGCAGCCATGAGAAGACAGCACCCTGCTTCCTGTCCCTGTCCCGGGTCCCCATGGGCTTTGGGGGCCTCCCTTGTCCTGTCCCATGAAAGCACCCTTGCCCCCTCCTCCCAATGAACTGGATTCCGCCGTCTGCTTAGGAGTGGCTGCCCCCAGCAATCACACCCTCTCTGGCCTCATCAAAGGTGATTTTATCTCCCATCTCTAACAAACCCTCCCTGACCCCACGCCCTCACCCAGCTTCCACCTCATTTCTGTTCCTCTTTAAAGCAAAGCTCCCCCACAGCCTTTCCCCTCCTTGCCGCCTGTGCCTGGTCACAGCTGTCCATGCCTGACCCCACTCCATTCCGGCTCGCATCCCACCAGCCGCTGCCATGCCCCTGCTGAGGCCACCAGTGCTCCCGCCCCTGCCTCATAGTGGACAAGTCCCAACAGGATTGCATTAGTCTCAGCAGTACCCCACACAGTTCATGGCTCCCCCCCTTCCCTGAGAAGCCATGGTGAGGCTTTAGGCTAGCCAAGTAGGGTGGAAACTAGGATGTTGGGGTCCTAGAAAGCAAATGAGGGAGCCCCTCTTGGGGGTCCCCATTCTGGCCATCGCCCACAGCTGCCTCATGTCCAGCCCCTCCCCGCCTCATTGAGAGATGGCACTCACCACATGGTGACCCTACCTCCCCTGTGCATGTTTCCTTGCTACCTGGAAGCCTTCCCCATGAGAGCACAAGCCTTAGGAAGGGGCCCCTGTTCAAACTCTTCACCAGGACACAGCGGAGACACATTCGTGATGAAAACGGGGGTTCTACGCGTATGTGTAGACTCACGTTTTATAAAGAGCTGGTCTCTCTTTGAGAGGCGCTCACACAGGTGGATGGTGCTGCTTTTTGGTGTATAATACAGAAAAGCTACCAACTTTGCAACCCCGTTTTGAAACTAACCACAAGTGTGCTGCCCTCAGACCACAGCCGTGTAAGTTTTCGATGGTTTGGAACCTATTTTTGGGTGAGCAACTAGACCATGAATAAACTCTATTCACACTGCGAAAGCATCTCCCTTGAAAGACACCTCATATCCACCACACGCACTTCATGAGCACTCTGCCCTGTGAGCCAGCTCTGTCCCGGCGCCCGGGATGCTGAGAGAAAAAGGGCAAATATCGCTGTCCCCACAGAGCGCATTTCTAATGAGTGAAAGAAAGCCTATCTCCTTTCTTGCTTGACGCCTTTATGGAAGATGATTTTTCTTGGGTGATACTACTCGACAGAGGATCAAGAGGGGGAATCACGCCTATAGCGAGCATGTCAATTGCATGCATGTAAACGTATGTAACCAGAGGCCGCCTACATGCAGAGAGAAGGAAGTTGAGGGACCGTGTGCACGTCTACCTTCACCAGGGTGAGCACAGCCACACCGGCCCTATGGCATCCCTGAGCCATAGGACTGTGACTCTGGGACCTCTGCTGGGGCCATCGGAACCCTGAGAATGAGAGTAACAGGGAGACAAAGGTAAAACTGAGTCAGGAGAAGACCCTGGGGCAGCGCGAGGAGGGGCGGAGAAGAGAAAATGTGAAACACGAGCCCTGATGTGGCCACTGGAGGGAGGGAGGGGGAGAGGAAGAAAGGCGAGCTTTTAAGCTGACACAGTGTCGTCATACAATAAAAAAGCAACAATCACAATTATGGAAACAGAAAGCAGGACTGGCATGTAAGCCCCGTCAATTCTTTCTCAGACAAGGAGGAGTATGCATAAAGTCAGTGATGTGCACGGAGCTCCTCGGGATCCACAAAGCACTCCCGTCCACTGCCTGATTTGCTGCTCACAGGGCCGAGGGCCCACCCAGAGAACTGTCCTCGTCCCGGTTTAGAGATGACAAGCTGGGCAGTGACTTCCCAGGTCATCCTGCAGGTGAGGGTGGAGCCCCCAACCCTTTCCACTGTCTTCTGCCTCTCCATGTCAGTGCTCCAATAATCCACAGCCCAGGCCCTGGAAATGTGATTCCAAGTTTCTTGCTGGAGGAAGGACAAGCGTTGGCACTGTAACCATTGTGAGGGTGGGCGTCTACGGTGGGTGGGCTAAGCAGGCACACAAGTACCTGGGAAACCACGTGTCCTGGGGTAGGGTCACGGGGAGCAGGTACAGCTCAGGAGTGGACGGCTGGGCGAGCACAGGCAGCTGCCAATGCAAGAAGTGCTCCTGCAGTAAGAGGAGGCTCCAGGTGCCAGGACCAGGCGGCCTGACTGGGGCAGCAGAAGCGCCAACAACACGGGGGAGCCACCACTGTGCCACAAGAAGGTGATCACGGTGGCGAATGATGACAGAGGTCAGGGAGGGGCAGGGCCCATGGTCAGGGAGGCCGTGACGGGAGACAGGACTCCGGCAGGCCCTGCCTGTTCTCCAGGCTTGGGGGAGCCTGTGGAAACAGCTTCAGTTTCTAGTGAACTGGGTACTGAGCCCTGGTGCTGGTATATTAATGCCCTGGGCTTCTAGGCCTCGAGAACTTCCCTTCGAGAGAAGTTGTTTAACATTCCCCTGGTTTAAAATATGAGCAATCAAAGAGTTCCCGGCTCCCATGCTGTGCTTTCCCATTTCCGACGACTCCTCCAGCCTGCCAAGGTACCTCTCAAAGGAAGAGGCACGAAAGCCCGGCCTCAGACGCTGTAAATGAGCTCCAGCCGCAGCCCACGGAACGCCATCGGCTCCTCCCGACTGAATACAGATAACGCATTTTATTTTGTATCAATTACTGGGCACGGGGACAGACGCCGGCGGTCGACAGCGTTAAACATGGGAGGGGAGAGGCGAAGAGAAAAAAGGCACGCCAAATTAAAAAAGCAAGCGCCTCATTACTCCGCATCTAAACCGGCGTTGACGGAGGGTCGTGGAGTCCCAGAGACGCGTGGCGCTGAGCCGGGATGGGCCAGTCCACCGCCATCCTGCACGCTCAATGTTGGCCATTAGTTCTTCCCAATCGGGCATCAATGTTCAACGCACACCCCAAAAAATATATAATACGAGCAATAATGATAACAATCTGCAGTCTCTCCGAGCTTCAGTACGTGAAGTATGAGTCAAAGAAGCAGCTTCACTTTTCACTGGGAGAGCTGACAAGCATGA
The DNA here is from genome assembly GCF_041296265.1 of Equus caballus. NCBI lineage: Eukaryota > Metazoa > Chordata > Mammalia > Perissodactyla > Equidae > Equus > Equus caballus. The sequence continues at coordinate 22,374,681 of NC_091689.1, read as the reverse complement.
CTAGAGGGGAAATAAAATAACATTCCGTTCGCATAAATATCAAGCAGCCTGCTTGAGACTGATGGGCCAGGAATGTATTCTTAGCTATCATTCCGGCAGACAGGCCCAAGGACACTCATAACTTATTTTACAATCATTTAGTTTCAGCTCAAGTGGAAAACGTGACAACTTATCTCTGCTGACAAGATGCCATATCGAACCTTACAATTAACTCTCCTCCGATTATCTGCCCAGCCGATCATTAGCTAGGCCATTTTTGATGAACTGTTGCAAGGAGCTGACTTCGGTGAGAGGCGTCACTGCCAGGTGTGCGGACAGGGTTTTGATATCCCGGCTGATAGTCAAATAGGCCGGGCCCCGTGTGTGTGCTTCCCATGGTCCCTGCTGTTCCCAAGCGTCTTGAAATGTACCTGTAGGGGGAGGAGTCCTTCTGCGCCGTGCTAGAATGGAGCCGTGCATCCTTGCAACCGTTATGATTGCAACAACTATTACTGCTGTGACTATTGCTGTTGGCCCTCCCAATGCACCTCCCCAGCCCCCATCAAGGTCAGAGGCCAGGCCTTTCCTCAGACTCTGGAGTCTGTATTTCAGGGAGCGGTGGGCGCTCCGGAGGGACACCTCCCGCCACTCTTCCTTGGCAGGCTTGAAATGGAGGGGGGACACCAAGCATTTGCTGCAGGGAGACACCCACACTGTCTGGAGGAGCTGCTAATGGTCCTGAAGGCCGGCTGACTGTTAATTTCCTATGTGTTGATTAAAGATACAAAACGCTTTAAGATGCTATATTCATAAGCATGCATCCCCATTAAAAAAAAAAGGAAAAGGATAGGGGTATGCACATTAGCCCTCCTTTCTTTTTCGCTTTCCCATATACCCTAATTTACTCATTTGGCCGTATCAGGAACAATACATTGCTAAAAATCAGTTTTTAGTATTAAAAGAATTCAAAATGATCAAAGACAGGGCTATCTGTTGGTGTCGGCGGTGGTAGGGACCAATTGAGGGGTGAGACCTTCTGAAAACTCAAGATGAGGTCATCCTAGGAGCTGATAAATTAAAACCCGTTTCCTTTGAAACAAGGCCGGCCATCTAGAGCTCATTTGGATCTTTAATAAGGGCTCTGTTCTCTCGAAAGCTCAGAGAGATGTGCTGGCTGGTAAATAAAGAACAGGCCACCTCTGCCATCCAAGGAAACCACAACATCCCGGCCTCTGTTGAAAGGTGAGTGTGAAGTGAAGTTCAAAACCTCGCCCCATCGCACAGGCCCTTTGACGGGGGCTTTCAACAGGAGGAGGTTTACTTGAATCCCCATCTCTGAAGATGTTTCAGAGACGCGCACATTGTCCGGTCCCCCTTTGCCGCACACGGCGCTCACACAGAGGTGCGCGGTGTCAGAAGAAGGGGCAGCGGGGACACGATGGGGGGTCGAGGAAGATGACAGGTGTTGGGGGAAAGGAAGAGATAACACGGTGCTGGACTGAGTTACAAAAGTGGGGAGGAAAGGATGACAATAGGAGGAGCCAGAACGGAGAGAAAATATGGGGGAGAGCGTTTCCTACCCGGCCGCGTTCAATTCCACCAAGATGTCTCTGTAAATGAAGCCGAATCAACTAGAATTCAGGAAATTTGATCTTCATTTACATGAAGCCCTTACTTACTGAAATAGGCTTGTAAAGCCTTAAAAAAAAAAAGGCACAAATTCTGATCACTAATTAGGGTACAGGGTTTCCTTTATTCTTTTTTAAAAGCTTCAGTGCACGGTTGTGCATCCTAGTTGTTAATTTAGTTCTCTGTGTGCACTGCCACTGCCACAGTATTTAACTGACAGACGAGTGGTGTGGGTCCTCGACTGGGAAACGAACCCGGGCGGTGGCAGCAAGATCCCCGAATCTTAACCACTAGATCCCCAGGGCTGGCTCGGATTTCTTTTCGAGGGGATGAAATGTTCTAAAACTGACTGTGGTGATGGTTGCACATATCTGTGAATATACTAAAACTATCGACTGTACACTTTAAATAGAGGAAGGGTATGTGATGTCAGTTCTATCTTCATGAAGCTGTTTTTTTAAAAAAGAAAAAAACAGAGTGTGGTCATTGTGTTAAATGTTACAAAGCTATCAAATAAGGATGACAAAAAAGACACTGGGCAGTCTGGCCAGATGTAGGGATGGTGTCAGAGCGGAGGGTTAGGAGGGGGCCTGAGGACACTCGGAAACTTAAGCAAAAGGCTGTTCACAAGACTTGGGCCACAAAGCTGAGTTTGAAAGGGGGTGATGTGGCTGCCTGAGCCTCCAGTCACCTGCTAGGACCTGGCTCTATGCCTCAGACCAATGGTGGACCCTGGAACCTTCTGTCCTTCTCCAAGGGAGTTGTGTCAGCCTCCTGCCTGTGCCATGGAGCACAGCACATGCCGGTGGGTGCCACAGCCTCATTCTTCTCAAGTTTATGTCCCCTCCCCCCCAAGTCACATTTCTCTACTCTCCGACTTCTTGGCACGCGCCGTTCACTTTGTGCCATCATCATCTTTTCATCTCCCCCTTCTTGCCCACTACGGCAGGCTTTGGAATGGCACCCTCGAGTCCCTTTAGTTTTTCCTCAGGCTCCCGATGGCCAGCTTGCACTGAGTACCATCATCTTATTTTGGGGGATGAAAGAAAGAACATGTAGTGTGGTCAAGTGAAGCAGAAACCTCAGGAAGTCAGAGTGGGAACATGCCAGGAAGGAACGTGTCAGGGGGTTACAAGTCACCATTTTATATTTAAGGGTGGAAAATCAAACTGTTCTCTACCGGATTTTTAGCTGGATGCAAGTTGCACACAGTTTAAACTAATCCAGCATACTCCAAAAACCGTAAAGGACTCTGAGCCGTACTGTTAGGTGAGAATGAAATCATTTCAAGAAATCCCTGTCTCTGCAGCCTCATCTCTTTTTACATAATCAGCCACAACCATTTCTCAAGTTTGGTGCTTAGGGCTGCTAAATTACAAAGAGATTCTGTTTCAGCGGGAGGCTCCACTGGCTGAGCAGGCTGGGGAAAGGCTGAGCATGTCTAGGAGAAAACTTAATTAAATAGGGAAGTTAATTAAACGTATGATCCCTCTTTGATAACGTACATTTCCCATCTTTAGAAACCTAGCTGCTTCTGTTGGAAGTCACATGGAGTCAAATTACCAACCAGCACAAGAAGATGTCCTCGTGTGAGGTAGGGAAGGCTGGCCCTAGCTAGGCAAAGCCAGAGAGGGCTCTGTCCAGGGTCCTGAACATATTCAGCCGGTTCATTCCGCTCAAGGTCCAGAAACACACCAAAACAAGGCTGCTTCTTCATGGCACATCCCTGCTCTTAATCTACTGACATCATGTGGTTTGAAAAAGTAGAGCGATGGTGTCCCCAGCTTTAAGAAAACCTGATACCCAGAAGCCCAGACGGAAAAAAGAGGTAATTTGGTTGTGACATATCATCCCATTGCTCCAGGGTCAAATGTCAAAAAGGTAAATAATTGGATTTTTTTTTTTAACCTCATAAAGAGCAGAATGTGCCTCAGTTTGTTAGTTATTTCCCTACTGCTTAGATGGATTTCAAATTTTTGACCATAAAGCAACACTTTGGCATATCTTTTTAATATTTGGAATTATTACATCAGGACAGTTTTCAAGATGAGTCCAAGAAAATGAGTATTTGTGGGGCTCTGGATACAGGCTGCTAAAACCACTTCTGGAAGTTCTGTGCCTTTCCCACCAGCAGCGAGTGAGGTCAACAAACCATCACATCTTTCAAGCCTGGATACTGTCTGTTGGCCGACTCGCATTTCGGCTCCTACCCTGCCCACCTCCTGATAAGTAAGTCCACGGTTCTCAGCATGGCCAACATCAAGTCACATAAGAGGAAGGAGATGGACGGCAGGGAGAGAAGCACACGTGGGTTCCATGAAAAGGAGCCAGCAGAGCAGTAGAATCCGAAAGACAGTTTGAAATCCCAGCCTGGCCACCTGGCAGCGTGGTTTTGGGTAATTCATCTCTTTTTAGCCTCAATTTCTTCATGTAAAATGGGCAAAACAGCTCTCCTGAACACCTGCTCATGGCCTGCCACACCCCAAACCTGCTGCCTATCCACCTTGATCAACAGCGACTCTCCCCACCTGGCTGCACAGGCCAAGGGCCATCCCAACTCCTCCCTTCCTGTCACGCGCCAAAGAGAACCAAGAGGATGCAGCACAACATGGTGCTTTGACCATGCACTCAGTGTGGTGCGAGAACAATTGACCGACTAAAGGACAGACTCACTCACCAGTGTCAGACCCTCTTCCAGCGCTGTAACCACAGAGGCAAGTAAAACACAGCTCCTGTCCTCAATGGCTTACGTTCTACTGGGGAGATGTTATCAATAAATACACACACACACACACAACTCATGTACATAGTCACATATAGACACACTCACACACACACATTAGAGGGCTGATAAGTGCTGTGGACAAAAATGAAGCTCAGAGGGTGGAGAGTCACTGGCAGGCTTCTGGCCTCCCTTAATCCTGAAAACCATGCAAACGTAGCTGCAGTGGGCAATCAAGGCTTTTAAAACAATCATCCTACAAATTGACACTAAGGACTCGCAGCACGGAACCGCGACGCAAAAAACATACGCTACTGATAGCAAAAGAAGATCATAAATTTAGGGGGAAAAGTTCTGATAACTATTAGAGAGGATCTTGAGATATACTTTTAGATATGCCACAATTAAAGTTGGACCAACTACAGTGCCGACAGCAGACAGCTGGATGCCTGCAGCAGCAGGGCAAGGAGGGCCCAGAGACCCTCACCATGAAGTCCTCCCCAGCCCCCCATGCGGAGGAGGCTGTCCTCTTCTCAGCGCCCTCATGACACTGTCCCCTTTCGTCACCGTCTGAGTGCTATGCTTTGGTTCTGTGGGGGTGTCCTCTTACGTGGTATGTGCCTCTGTATGTGCCTAGGAGCCAGTGGGCACTAAACAAAAACAAGTGCTCATTCAAAAGGCTTTTCAGGGGGCCGGCCCGGTGGCGCAGCGGTTAAGTTCACACGTTCCACTTTTCGGAGGCCCGGGGTTCACCGGTTCAGATCCCCGGTGTGGACATGGCACCGCTTGGCACGCCATGCTGTGGTAGGAGTCCCACATATAAAGTAGAGGAAGATGGGCACGATGTTAGCTCAGGGCCAGGGTTCCTCAGTAAAAAGAGGAGGACTGGCAGTAGTTAGCTCAGGGCTAATCTTCCTCAAAAAAAAAAAAAAAATTTTTTTTTTTTTTTTAAAAAAAGGCTTTTCAAAAAAGAAATGCACCAAGATGCAAACTGTAGTACAAAGAACATAAATGTGAGTAAAGTCTTTGAATGTTGGAGGAAACAAAAATCCAGTGTATCTATAATTATATATTTAAATCCTAGCTAAAAAATCTGTATGAAATATCCTTACAGTTTTGACCACTTTAGAGGATAAATTATTACCATATGAAGATGATAAATTATGTTTACTTTTTACAGAGATCTCGATTTCCCTTGGGCATCACATCTAATGTTTTGTTATATCTGAGGTCAACAGTGGGTTTTTTGGGGACAAAATCAAATGCTAATTTGCAAAGTCAAAGAAATGATACGTTCTCAACACTTAAAATAATACTTGAAAAACTTCTTGTTCTGTGTGATTTCACTACTGTTTCCTAAACCATGGGACAGGAGGTTTGATTATGAAAAGGGAGCCTTGTGGTTCCCAAGCCTTTATTGATGGTGGGTGGCAAGCCAACCAGAGAGGGGAGTGATAGCACCGTGGTATCAGGTGCCTCAAACAGAAGGCGGGCCACTTGAAAGAGAGGCCCTGCAGGCCTCAGAAACTCCATTCCTTTCCGCCACACCTGGGCCCTAACAATTGGCCCAGTCAAGGGGCTTGTGGTTACTGAGTGGACTCGCTTGCTCCTTGAGCCACTCAGCTCATGGGGAAGCTTTAAAGGGTTCATTTCCATTGGTAACCCATCCATGATGGTCTCCCACAGGAAGTTCTGGAGCTGGGGGAGGGCAAACTGTACCCACCGAGGGCCACAGGTGATGAAGCTCATTATTTAGAGGAGCATGACCTTGACATGCTCCAGGGAGCACATGCACGTGCATACGCATGTGTGCGTGCACACAGACACGAGATATGTACTGATTCGACAAATACCCACCCAACGCCTGCTTTGTGGGGGGCACTGTTTTGGGCCCTAGGGAAATAGCAGCAAACAGAACAGAAAGATATTACAGGTTTAAAAAAGAGATACGATTAACAGCGTAAAAACCTAACAGATTAATCCACTTGTAAAGCTATATCACTACATATTGACGTGAAGTACTCAAAATACATTTACCTAAACTCGCATCATGAGCTGCTCTGGGTATCTGCTTTGTACCTGTATAACCTTTTAACAAAATAAACGCTTTTGAGAAAAATATAGGGGAAAAAAAAAGGTCCCATACTTAAATGTGAGGATTTGTCCTATGAATTTTATGTTTTAAGTGTTACATGACTTCTTCAACAGCCACTGAAAAGGGAATATTTCTCTTTCCTGCTGTTCTAGAATTTTGCTAACCTACCACTAACGACTAATGACTGCGATACATACTTGATGCAGATTCCAAGGCTGGGGTTAACCTCTAACTTCTTCTGCCTGAAAACTAGACATTATCAACCCACTCAGGTCTCTAACTAGCGGCAGGTGAGCGCGGCTGCAGCAATTCATTTGAATAAAGAAGTTGAGATATTAAGGTCATCTGTACATTAAATATTGGAATCAATCTGGTGTGGCATTAATAAGAAGATGAGGCTAATGACCTTTCTCTTTTGACTACACTATTAAAAAACTGTATCTAAAATATTTACCAGGTCACGTATATGTAGCAGGTAGGATGACAGAAGCTTCCCCAAACCAGAGGGCAAATGAGTAGATCAGAGTGGACTCCTTTGTCTCTACCCCAAATCTGTAGTTAAGATTTCTCCTTCTTGCAAAAGAGCCTGACAGTTTCCTACTTTGGCAAGCTCTAAGTTTTGATGGGGTAAAAACTGCCCAGTCCATGAAGGGACCGGCAGGCAGCCTCGGGTGACGTATCTGAAACCCAGATTCGGATCATCTAGGATGTGAGGCTATCGTTGATTCTGTCCGGGCATAAAACAAATGATTCCCACGGATGGTACCCGTGAAAACCAAAGGCTACATTTAAGGGTCCTCACAGGAATCACCTTAACTAGAGTGACACTCGTCCTGCTCTGCCTGGGACAACTCAAGTTTATGCCTGCTTCCCACATAATTATTAACATACTGTCACCACAATCTTAATCTCACTCTGAAATCATTTCCAAAAATGACAAAAAGAACAAAGTGCAAAGGAAATCTAATAATTATGACCATTCAACTTTGGGCAAGTAAGGGGTTTCACAAACATGGAAAAAGGCCCTCTGAAAACCTGCCCTGATTTTTTGTGTTCTAGGCGAGCGAATCTTGTGATGATCTCATGTCAACTGCAAGTCAGTAAACATGCCTGGGACCAGTAAATAGTGGAAAAGTTTGTAACAGGACAGATCACTTTACGTTGTCTGAAAAATCTGTCAAACATTATACTTGGGATAACTATCTTCACAAATAACCCCAGGGGTAAAGACACCATGAATAATATCTTGATCCCAAATTGTGGACCAAAGATCATTTCGTTTCTGAAGTATTGTTTAAAGTACAGCTCTTTTCAATAGTTCCATAACATTGGCCAAACATGTCACTCTTAGTTGTCTTCTCCACAAAAATGAGAAATCAGACTGTCATCTCTAAAACTAATCACTTAGTTTAAAACTAAGATTGAACTTACTTCTTACAAAAAGCAGTTCACAATCCGGCATTAATTCTAGAACATTCTTTTAAAAAAAGAACTGATGTCATTTGTGCGACAATAGTTTTATCGTTTTACTTCTACTGCTGTCTTGGAATTTGGGCTTTGTCCTGGCAAAAATAAGATAAATACAATATAATACAATACAATGAAGTGTGTGCAGATCCTGAGGTGGATTTGCGGTGAGTTTAAAGCATTTTCTTTATCACGGCTAAAATTTTGTCAATACAGTTCAATCGGACACTATGGTCGATCTTTGGGGAAATTGCTGTAAAGTAAAATGAAAGATAAGATTGTGTTCCTAAACATAATAACTGACATTTTTCTCTCTTTCCTTAAGCAGGAGCCCAGCCCCCTGTGGCTGATGGAGGGTCAGGGGAGGGCGCAGCAGCCCCAGCGCGAGAAGTGGAATCTGCCACTTGCTATTCATCAAAGAATGGCTCATTCCCATTCCTCCCCCACTGCTGCCTTTGATCCCCTGGGGCGAGATTCAAAGAAGCCACTACCCACCAGCCTCCCCAACCAGGATGTGGGCCTCCTCCCAGCCCCCAGTCCTCAGAATACATTTCTTTTCCTCTTCTCCCCTCACTCCTGCAGAAGGTACCCAAGGATCCCTAATTTCCTCTTGAAAACACGCTCACCAATTGCTCCTGCCCACACACCCTGTGATGTCCTCCAGCACAGCCCTGCCTGGGACTGGCTGGCTGTCTCCTGCTTGTCTCTGGGATTCTATGGAGTGCTGGGGTGCAGAAAACTCTGAGTCGCCACCAGGAGAGAGGGCTTTCCAGGTACTCTGGGCATGAGACTGGAAAGGTCTGTTTCTCACGTTTATCCAGGCCCCCTGGGGCGATAACCCACATCAGACACTCACACTCCCCCCACCTTTCACGTCTCAGACTCCAGTGTGGACCTCTGTCCACCCCGACTGGCTTTCCTAGCAGACACCGCGCTCTCCGTTTCCCAGCAGTGATGGGCGCGAGGGAGCAGTCTCATTGCTATTTTTAGCGTCCTCTCTGACTCCCTGGCTCTGGCCACAGAAAAGGAAGAAATGGGCGTATATATTTTCTTCCATGAAATCCAAGTTGGTTTTCTAAGTCTAGATCTCAGGACAATTTTTCACAGGTGAAGGTGTCTCTCTTTTCTCGCAGATCTTTTCATTCTGCGCGAACAGAGACTCTGACCTTTGAACCGCCGTTGTCTGATGGGCAGGAACATCCCACAGGCTAGGGGGAGGCAGCGTGGCTAGCTCAGTTCTGCCAGGGTGTTTATGCAGCCGGGGCAACTCAACGTAATTTGCTCTTATTCCATGAGGATGAGTGGAAAATGGGAAAAAGAAGATGGTGGAATGAGAGAAAAGAACGTGGCACCTATAAACTTAATATGCAAAACGGGCACAAAAAGGGAATCCACAAGGCATGCCCAGAGTGGCAAATCTACACAGCCTTGGAAACTGGGGGGTTTAAGCGGATCTGTTCAACTGTGAAGAAAGAGAACAAGATGATGCTACGGAGACAGTGCAGACTAGGCTGAGATGTGGCATCGTTAGGAATTTCACAGCATTTTCTAGCTCCTTTGGGAAAACACAGCCCTGCCGCCCCTCTCTTGTGAGGTGGTATAGCTACAATTCGTACAAAGTCAACTTTAATACGTTTCTGGGAAAACATTAAAAATGAAATTATACATGAAAATAAGAGCCTGTCTATATCTGACTTCACATCTGGTACTTCTCGAAAACAAGCCTATTTATTCAAGCTGTGCCTGCAAGGGCAAGGGAGGAGGGCTGGGCAAAACTGGATTCAGGCAGACAAGAATATTCGCTATTAACCATTAAAATTTACTCAACAGAACGCAGCTCTAAGTCGTGCCTCATCCCACTGCAGCCACTTCATGCTTGTGAATAACTCCTCTTACTGTTGGCACGATGTCTGCTTTTCAGGAGACGGGCCAGGCTCTGCAGAGATGCACCCTCATTTCGCCTGGTTGCTCTGAACTGAACTGGGTTTTCTTGTATCTCTGCAGTTGTCTTCATTGTGTGCCAAGTGGCAGAATATAGGCAGGGACCCGGGTGTCCTGCTCTGGTCTGACCCTGGTCTCTGTCCTCTCAGTTCCCGGCTCTCCCACTGCTGCCCCCACACCCGAAGCCCCAAACGCCCCCTTTGCTCTTTTCTGCCCTTCTTGACTCTATCACCGCCAGTCAAGGACCACTTGTTTCTCATCACCGAGACAGACTCACTGCTCTCACTTTTTTGATAAAGTTTCAAACTGAAGATGCCCACAGCAAAGTCCAACATTTACCTCTTAATTTGTGTCCTAACCACAGAATTCATATTTGAAAACAACTTTATTTGAAACGTCTTCACATGAATAATGCGTTTCCAAGGCTAAAAGTTGAAAATAGAACAAGCGAAAAACAGTTAAAATCTTTCGTAACTCCCTCAGTCTTTCCCTTCCGGTGACTTCTACACACTCCATGCGGGTGGGGGCACAGGCAGCCCCACCCACAGTGTGGGCTTCCATCTGCACATCATGCACCTGATCATCACCAGCTGTGTGACCTTGGGCAAGGTACTCAAGTTCTCTAAGACTCCGTTTTCTCATTTGAAAACGGGGATAATAGTACCACCCCGCAGAGTTGTACAGTAGATTTAATGAACAATGTATATAAAGTGCTGAATCCAAGGCGCCCACGTGATACATCCTAACATTCAGCTGTTCATACCATTCTATACAGGCCAAGGGGAAGTTCATGGGCAACTGACTGAGGGAGACTGTGCTAGATCTTGGGAACAGAGGTGAACTAGACGGAGTCCTCACCTTTAAGAAGCTTAAATTCTAGTGGGGGAAGATGACAGATGATAAAATCAATGAGTAAATTACAAAGGTTGTTAGCAGGTGGTAAGTGGTGTGGAGAAAGAGCAGGCAAGAGGGCTCTGGGCAATTTGAAATTAGGGGTCACAAAGTCCTCACGCATATGAGGAGAAGTTCCCCAACGCAGCATGTGAAAAGGCCCTGGGGTGGGGTCACATGAGAGTGATGCTGAAGCCGGTTCACAGACAGTGACACCTAGTGTTTACACGGACATCTTTCCAAGTTATTGCATAGAAAGCAACATTTTTATGGCTACAATGGTATCTCCTTTTGGGGTCACCACAATTTATTTAACCAATACCCTACTGCTAGTCATAGAGGTTGTTTCAAACTTCTGAACTGTTTTCAGATAGAATGGAAACTTAACTTATCTATAGTTAAAGCTGGTTGTGATACAATCCAATCTTTTTATAAATAAGAACACAGATACATGAACTGGAAGAGGATGCAGCCGCAAAACTAAAAGCTTAGTGTAGGAGTTTTCATTTTTAAAGCAAATAGCGGGGCCACGCTGGTGGTGTAGTAGTTAAATTTGTGTGCTCTGCTTTGGTGGCCCGGGGTTCACAGGCCCAGATCCCGGGAGCAGACCTACAAACCACTCATCAAGCCATGCTGTGGTGATGGTTCCACATACAAAATAAAGGAAGATTGGCATACATGTTAGCTCAGGTACAATCTTCCTCAAACAAAAAGAGGAAGACTGGCAACAGATGTTAGCTCAGGGTCAATCTTCCTCACCAAAAAAAAAAAAAAAAGCGCAAATATCTTCTCTGTATTTTTAATTTATGTAAAATGTAATGTTTTCTAATTAGGGAAAACCACAAAATTATTATTGCAAAAATTAAAAAGGAAAATGGTTGTTAACCCATTTGCCAGAAGGAAGACGACAGGCTTACTAAAATAGGTTGAAATATGCACAACTGACACTAACATCATATTGTGTTCCAGCCACACCGTAGCTGTCACATCCATTTACTAGCAGCACTTTTCCACTAGTACATTAATTATCCATGCTTCTAGGAATGAAAATATTTTAAAAATGAGAAACAGAGCATAATCAATAAAATTTTAAGGAAAAAAAAGGAATACTGTATGCAAGAACAAATAATTTCTTTTTAAAAAAGATTAATTGTCCAGGAACTTGCATGAACATGACTGGGTTGCCAACACTTGGTTTACAGTATTGCCGGCCTGAAGAAGAAAGGCGAGTATACAGACCAGGCGCGGCTCAGGTCAGAGCCCAAACCTTGACTGCTCCACACGGTACGGTATGGTGATAATTTTCCCAGAATGTGTGGCCTGAATGGATGCCTCAGCCTTACAAATCTCATCCGGGGGCCTGACCTGCGTGTCTTGCTGGCGCTGCCACTACCTTCTAATTGATGGGGGCATGACGTGCCCCCAGACTTCAATTTCCCTCTGTACCCCCTCCATAAAGGCACCTGCTTAGGGACGGGGAAGTGGTGCTTCTGGACACAGGCTTTCCCAGATGTTTAGATGTCAAAGGAAATCAACAGACAGACGGAAGATTTCCGGGGTGTTGTTCTGGGGAGTGGTGATATTTATTTTACTTTTTCCATTAATGCAAAGCTTGACAGGAAACAAACGAGGAGTCAGCAGCTGGTGGAAGGCTGAGTTTCCGATCTTGGGAAATGAAGGTTAAAATTTGAAATACGTAGAGGTATTCTGTTTTCTCAATTATATTATACATAGAAAATATTTCTAGAGTAGCAAGGCTTATCTCAGTCACAATTTCAGAGTCTAGCTAAGGACTATCTGTTTATCAACAGTCTAAAAAGACGATTGTAAGTCGTTAACTTCACCAGATGCTGCAGAGAGCAGCTCTTGAATTCTTGAACTATGACCAGATGAAAAGATCAGGTGCAGGAATTGCATGATGTATTTATTAATAATATTAAGCCCCCCAAAAATGTACTTTAAGTGTAAGTGTTTTCCTGTAAATGTGTACACATTTTAAGAGCCTCTGAAATATACACAGAAATATTTCCCTGCAAATGTAATAAGATTTTAAAAATCCCACTGCAGAAATAATGTAGCAATTAAAATTGCATTTATAACTAAATATGTTTAAAGTGTTTCTTCATATAAAAGAGGAAAATTTTTAAGTCATTTAAAATAACCATCTGTTTCCTCGTGATATAAAAATTTTAGTATAATTGTATAATTAATATTAATATCGCTTTCTGTTAATAATCTTATCTGTCAGATAATAAAGCAAAGATGTAACAAAAGATATGTTCATTGAAAGAAGTTTAAAAATGGGAAACCAAGGTAATATACAAATGCTGAAGGAGAAAATACACAGAGGGTTTGAGGATGACTCTGATGAACCATTACACAGCTATCTATCTGTCAGCTCCATCCATCCACCCACCCACTCACCCATCCATCCATCCATCCACCTACCTACCTACTTATCTATCCATCCACCTATCTACCTACTTTATCTATCTACCTACCTATCTGTCTACTTATCTATCTATCCATCCATCCTATCTATCTATCTACCCATCTCTCTCTCTCCTTCTAATCATCTTACAATTACTCATATTTTTATAACCACTCCTTCCACACCCTCACTTCCACTCCTTTCTTTCTTCTTGTTACCTAAAATTTTTAAAGCCCCTTAGCTTAGGTCTTTCCCTTTTTGTATGTATTTATAAATTCTATAACAGAAAGCAAGGGAGGGAGTGAAAAAGATTTGACCAAATTTTATTCTAATAATTGACAGACACCAGAGAGACAGTACGATTGAAGTTTCTTAAACTACTTGATTGCTAGCTTGAGGACCTGACCAAAGCACAGAGGTATAAAGCGAACATTTTCCTGGCCCAAGAGTGGTATAAAACCATGAGAAAAAGTCTTATATTGCTTAAAAATAAACAGTGTCATAAAATCAGATGTTTTAATGTTGCAAATACAAAAGATCACTTAAAATTTTCTTTCTGGTTGGAAAAATATCATATCTATTTGATGAATCTTTGCATACTACACACACTTCCTGTAGGTCACTGGATGTTGGGGTGGTAGATGATGCTTTCTATCCTAAAAAAAAAAAATTACCCTAAAACTGAAAGTTTGCAACTAAAACTGCTGGGATCAAAAAAAAAAAAAAAAGAACTACTAAATAATTTTATAAAATTTTAGACTTCTGTATTTTAGGAAGCTTTAAAAATTTAAGTCAATAACACATTGTTGCATTGAGATCCAAAATGTTGATGTTACTAAAAACGCCAAGGGGATGAGCAATGCAAGTTGCAGTGACAATTCTGCTGGAAGCTTCCAGACTTCTGGAGAATCATGGGCTGCCTAGACTTGGATTCCTCCACTCTGTCCTAACCCACCTCTGTGTCAGCTGTCCACGCATCAGGTGATAACCAACACTGACTCAAGAATTAGCCTGTAAAGGGGCATCCTTCTCTCCCCTGAACACCAAAAGGGCACTCAGCTGCCCAGGCCTAAGTACAAACCATTTTAGGATCCTTTTCCTTATTCTGCATCATCTGGCTTTATAACCCTCCTTCGTTCCTTGCGGCCTCACCTCCAGCTATTTTCCCTTGTCATCCACCCGCCACAGATCCCGGGATGGGTCACGGCTTTCTCAGCCTCCGCACACACACTCTTCCCTCTGCATGAGATGCCCCCACACCCTCCAGACTACTGAGTTCTCCCCAGAACTGAAGGCCCAATTACCACATCTGTCTTCTCTGGGGTTGCTTCCAAGTATACCCCGGGCGCCACTGCACGTAACCAAGTACTTACTATGTATCTGTTGACTGAACGAATGAATAAACTGCTTTCATAGTCTCAGTTGGAGAAACGCTTAGTAACTCACATATTTATGTGGGACTTTATTTCAAGACGCAAACACGCACCTGCCAGCCGCCTCTCACCCCCAACTGACTTCTTGCCACTTGACAAAGTATATTTCAATTTGTTTACTTATTGATTATCTGTCTCTTCTCCTTTCCCCTTCCAGAGACCCAGGAATTCCATTTTGATCTCTGCTCCACTGCCAGGGCCAGGGTGGTGGGTGACACTTAGGAAGTGGTCAATAAATATTTGTGGAATAAATGAAGCTAAATGTGAAATTAAATAACTGCGGTGAAATGCACCTAATTTGATCATCCCTACATGATTTAGTATGGATTTTACCGATGATTCTGAAACGGGTTCAGATCACCTAAGGTAGGAAACTCCGTTTTAAACTCCGTTAACTAATTTAACACGCGTGCGCGGTGTGCTTCTGAGGCTCCGGGAAACGTTTCTGCCAGAAACTACGCATGGCGATCAGCATGCTCTGGTCTATGAGGGGAACCAGCTCTGTCAGGAAACAGTTTCTAAAGCACCACAAAAACTGCTGTGTTTCAAAAAAACCCAAAAAACTTAATCTTAAAAATTCAAAGAATTTTATCCCATAAAACTGGCAGAGGCCCCAGAGCTCATTTTGCAAGCATGCGGCGCCATCCTCTGTCATCACGTTGCCCCCTCCTCTTTGGGGATGCTCTGGTGACTATCCGAGTCGGTGCCGATTTTGCTGACTCATGAACGAAATCGGCAGATTTACTGAGCAACGACAAAGGACGCTGTGACAATACGCAGGGTGTGGCCCCAGGCACTGGCGGACATGGAGACAAGAAGAGCTTGAAGCTTCTCTTCTTGCGGAGTTCACATTCTTGCAGAAGAGAAACAAGAAAACAAGGCTAATTTCAGACAATACGACATGGTAAGGGATAGAAGGGGGCGTGGGCAGGGCGAGCACTCGTGACTGGGGAGGAGACAGACGGACAAGCAGGTGCCCAGTAAAGCTCAGAAGAAAAGGAAGGCTGGGGCAGGGGTGCAAGAAGGACCAGAGGGGCTCTCTGGGGTGATGTGGACACATAGGAACTGAGCCCTGAGCGATATGGATGACCCACTCTGATCTGAGCAGAAGGGTGGGCTGGAGCCATGGAGAGGGAGATGGGAGGAGGGGGTGGGAGATGGACTCAAGAAACATCAGGGGCCAGGCCAGCTGGGGCTGTGTCAGCCAGAAATAAAATATCTGGAATGTTTCACATGTAAGGGGAAGCCACAAGAGAGCCGTGTAGGGGAAGTGGCAACCTGACTCATGTCTGTGTTTTTAAAGATGAGTCTGGTGGACTTCAGCGAAGCAAGAATAAAAGGCAAGAGATGAACCAGGCCCGACGAGACACAAATGCAGTAGATCCAGGTTAACAGAGAAGATGTATTCTGGGAAGTCAAGCAGAGAACCAAGCACACGAACTGATTCTGCGAGGCGAGGTTAAGAGGAGATTTCTGAGCGACTGTGTGCCTGTGGCCTGAGCTACTAGGAGGATGAGACAGTGGGAAGGCTGGCAAGAACGCAGATTTTCAGAATGAAATCTGGAGATCTGCTCTGAATATAGTGAGTGTGAGCTGGTCCATAGCCTTCCAAGCGGGCAGTCGGTTACACGTGTTCAATGGAGGAGAGAGCGGTCAAGGCTGGGCGTACGAACTCGGGAGACCTCAGTGTTTAGACAGACGGTCAAACCCACTCAAGGAGGGCGTGCAGGGGGGAGAGAAGGCTGAGTCCTGAGCAACGTCAATGATCTGGGGTCAACAGTGGAGGAAGATGACTGAGAAGCAGCCAGAGAATAGTAGGAAAACCCAGAGAAGGTGTCGTCAGAGAAGCCAAGAGAAGAGAGAGTTTCAAGCAAGATGAAGCAGTCAACGGGGTCACCACCACTAAGAAGAACATTAAGAAAAGGAACCAATGGGCCGGCCCCGTGGCTGAGTCGTTAAGTTCACGTGCTCTGCTTCGGCAGCCCAGGGTTTCGCTGGTTTGGATCCTGGGTGCGGACTGACAGCGCTCATCAAGCCATGTTGAGGCAATGTCCCACATGCCACAACTAGAAGGACCCACAACTAAAAATGCACAACTATGTACTGGGGGGCTTTGGGGAGAAAAAGGAAAATAAATAAATAAGTAAATCTTTAAAAAAGAAAGAAAGAAAGAAAAGGAACCAAGAAGCGCCCTGGGAACGACACAGTGGATGGTCTGGCCACCTGGATGAGAGCAGTGTTCGAGAAGAGCTTGGATGGAGGACAGACTGGGATGGGACAAAGAGAAAGTGACAGGTGAGTAACTGGAGACCGTGGGTATGGCCCACCGTTCTGGGAAAGTGTGCTAAGAAGGGAAGCTGAGAGAGGGAGGATGGGAGCCACAGAGGGCGGCGGAGCCAGGATGAGCGATGTCAGGGCAGGCCTGTCTGCTGGAAGGAATGACCCAACAACTGGGAACGATCTGATGGTACAGGAAGGAGACGGGGTAAATGTGGAAACAGAGTCCTTTGGAAACAAGAGAGAATGGGTCCAGAGGTGGAAGGGAGGACACTTTGCAAGGGCAGGGACACCTCATCCCTTGTACAAGCAGGAGGCAGGTCGGACCCCTGCAGCTCCAGGTGCAGGCAGGGGTAGGTTTGGGCGTGGGAAGACGAGGAGCCTTCCTTCCCCCATGTCATCAGTGAAGCAGAAAGAGGGTCATCAGGTGAGGGAGGAAGTAAAAGATGCAAGAGGAAAAAGTTTGAAATAGTCACATTATGTTGTATCATATTACTTCATGCTACTTTGTGTCAAAACTGTCCTTCGTGCAACTTCTACCCATTTCTCCTACTTCAACTCTCTGCATGTACACAGAAGGCTCCTATTTCTTACTCAGGACCCTGATCACACACATCATTCACACGCCCCTAGAAGGGTGGATCTCAGCCCTGGCTGCACATTAGAAACCCCTGGGGAGCACTCCACTGCTCGGGCTCCACCCCAGGGCAAACGAAGAACATCTCTAGCCCTCAGCCGCAGGAACCCATATTTTTAAAAAGCACCCCCAGAGTAGGATGGGCAGCCAGGCTGGACACCCCCTGCTCTCAATCCCTCTCTATCTGATGTGGGTTTGGACCCTTCTCTACATCCTTACCCACCGCTCTGGACACGTTCCAATTTGCCAACGTCCTTTTGGAAATGTGGCCACACAAGCAAGTCCAGTAGGCCTGCTGAGGTCTGGGCAGAACCGCACCCATGAGGTGGGCAGAGGCCTCTCCTTCTCTCAGGGCAGGGTAAGTTTGGAGGGCATTTTGGCAGAGAAGCTACACGCCCAGGTCTGCCCCACCAAGGCTGGATACCCCATTCTAGATTTGCACAATCGGTTTGCCGAACCTGAATTCGGGCTATTTCTCTCTTAGTTTCACTTTGTAGGCTCATTTTGTGGGCTCTAAATCTGGAGGGTGTCAAGATTCTCAATGTGTGTCATCCACACGTCCTCGTACGGGCAGCACACAGACACGCCTGAAGCCAAGGCCGCTGGGCCTGCTGCGGGGCCTCCCTCTCTCCCACAGCATCTTGGGGGCAGCTGAGCACGGTGGTTGAGAGATGGAAGCCAGCCCTGGCCCCCAGCCTGCTGAGTCAGCATAACTGCCCTCTCCCCATCATCTCCCCATCATCTCCCCATCATCTCCCCATCATCTCCCCATCATCTCCAACGGCGACCACACCAGTCCTCAGCTCGTGGGGTCCTTGTGCCTGGCAAGCAGCGAGCCTTTGATGGATGTCACATAATGCCATGATCGGCAACAGCAGTGGGACTTCCCCTGAGCTGGCCGTGTCCCGTGTCCTCTGCCGTAGGGACGGTCTGCAAAGCTGAACTGACGGTCTGGCTGAGGACAAGGCGCCACTTTGGGTTAGCTGCAGCAACCCTCTCGAGAAAGGAAACAGGCTTCCTCTTCTTTGGGAAGGATTCTTATTTAGTTGATGGTGGAATTCAGCCATAGTGGCTGGAAGGGACCACAGAGGCCAAGTCTTCACTGTCTAGATCAGTTTCCCGACCTCGCCACCAGTGACAGCTGGGGCAGGACCATTTTTTGTTGTGGGGGGCTGTCTTATGCACTGCAGAGTACTTAGGGGCATCTCTGGCTTCTACCCACTAGATTCCAGTAGTGGCACCACCCCTCTCAGTTGTGACAATCCAAAATGTCTCTAGATATTGCCAAATGTCCCCTAGTGGGACAAAATCACCCCTGGTTGAGACCCATGGTTAGATGAAGATACTGAGGGCCAGAGAGGCTAAGAGACTTGGTCCAGGTACTAGAGCAATAGACAACCGTCTCCTTCTCCACCATCTGCTTAAAACGATTTCTAGACTTTTGCCAGGCAAAAGGAGAATTACTGGCCTTCAGGCATGACATCCTCTGCTCCCTGATCTGATACTGGAGGCTGCGTTTCC
The DNA here is from genome assembly GCF_041296265.1 of Equus caballus. Lineage (NCBI taxonomy): Eukaryota > Metazoa > Chordata > Mammalia > Perissodactyla > Equidae > Equus > Equus caballus. The sequence continues at coordinate 22,355,658 of NC_091689.1, read as the reverse complement.
TCTGGTCAGCACCTGCTGCTGGAAATAGCTGCTAGGAAGGAACTAAGGAGACAGAGGGCAAAGTACAACATTCTGATGGGGAGGAAAAAAACTACACCTTTTCCCTCCTGCGGCCAGTTACCCCGGGAAGCTTCTGCTTTCTCCTTGGCCACATGCAGAGAAACAAAAGAGGCTCTGAGCACAGAAGGGAACTGGGGTCAACCCTTTAATTAGGCGACTAGCCTGGTGAGGGAACAGACCGTGGAGGCAGAGATGGGCAGCACCCAGCTTGGAGGGATGGGAGCCCACGGCTCTTTCATGGGGAGCTCAGCTGAAGGCTGCTGACAAACCCTGGGGAGTGGGGTTTGAATGCCAGTCAAGATTTGGGAGGAATTGATGATAAAGGAGAAGTTCAGGATGAGTGAGAGAAGGGAAAAACTACGTCATATTTCCTTAAAAAATAAGCTCTATGAAAAGATCAACAATTTTTAGGATATCATGTTTTAAAAGTAAGTATTCATTTCTCCTTTAAAAAAATAAAGGCAGAGAGGAAAGACTAGAAGCTTTGGAATCAGAAAAGCCTGGCTTTGAGTTCTGGCTAATTATTAAGAGCATGGTCTTAGCCTTTTGGACCTCAGCCATCACACAGGGATAATGATGCTCAGGAAATGAGCAAGGGATGTCAAGCTCCTGACACAGAGAGGCAGCTGGCAAAAAGGGCAGTCAAGGTTTCTCCTCTCCTCCCTCTTTAAATCCTCCTACAGACTAAGCCCCCTGGTGAGAGAGACAGTGTCAAACTACCACCACCTGCTGGTCACATATGAAAATTGTCAGCGTAACATCCAAGGGGAGAAAAATGTGCGCAAACTGTAAAAATTGCAATTGATGGACCAACAGCAAACATCCTCGGAACCACGGTTATGGCATGCTCTCTGTAATCTCAAATGCAGGGTGGGCTCACCCTCCTGGGGCCAGCTTGCTGGGCAGGGAGAAACAAAAGGAGGTGCAGGCCGGAATACGGAAGCGGAAACCAGTGTTTCTAAACTCTGTCGTAAATATAGCCATGCCAAAAATGTTCACAAAGGGAAAAAATATTTAACAGTTAGCAAAAACTCAAATGTTTCAGATTCTGGATCGGCTGTCTAATAACCACAGATTCTGGTAGAAAACGTGTGATTAAGTATTTAGAAGAAAATGCACGTGTGAGCGCGCACACACACCTTCCATGGAGAAGACTGAAAGATGGATATGGTTTTTTGACTCAGTGCTGACAAGGCTGTACGGTGGCCTGCTGCAGGCAGGGGGAAGTGGGGTTGAAGACAAATGCTCAAGAGTCGTTTGAAGCGATGCAATATTGACGGTGATGGCCAACCAGCGCGGCCGAAGATTAACTGTTGGAATGAAGCAATCGGGGATGGGGTGGAGCCATCAGAACAGCCTGACAGTCAAGAGGCGGGGCGCGTGGCTGCCACGGCAACAGCAACAGTTGAGGCCCTCAGCCCAAGGTTGGCCCTGGCAGGAGACGGTGTGGCAGGCCTGCCAGGCTTGCTGAGACACTCAGGAAGGCATGCAGACAAATGCAGCAGGTCCACGCCATTGGCTTGGGCACTTGGCACAGGTGTGGTGTATCTAAAAATGCATTTTGTCTTGGAGTGAGATATGACAACCAAGTATGTCACAAATGACCCTCCAGGATCCCCTGCTACCTGCCGTAATGCTAACTCTTGGCTAACACTCCTGGAGAAAATCACCCATAGAGAAAATGATTACTCAAAAAAAAAAAAAAAAAAAAAAAAGAGAGAGGCTCCCAATAAGATTCGAGAAAATGCTCAGCCAATAGCTGGGGCAGAGATAATTGTTCTGAATCTATCAATAAGGCTGAGCTGCCCCCTCATTGACTGCAAACACCAATTTCTTTCACCCGGGAATATAAGTTGGTGTTCACAGGATCACCGCTGCCATTACAGTGATAAACAGTCGAAACCACAACAGGCTCTGACATGTAGATCAATTCTGGGTCCATAAAGAATCTACACAGAGGTTCCAGGACAGGAATTTACAGCCACCGGTTTTTATTCTCTCTTGCTGCAAAAATTACTTCTGTCAAACACTTAGGAGAGTGAGAAAAAATGTAAAAAAATTAATTTTTCATGGACTCTGGGAACAGCCTTTTTCAATGCAGAAGCTCAAGACGAATATGTTTCTGCATTTAAAAAATTACACTGAGCAGCATGGGGTGCTTTGTCGGAGAGGGACCCAATTCTCCGTGATGCTGGCAAGCCAGCAGACGGCAATTTGAAACTCTGAACGGAGCTGTCTGGATTTTCTCTAAGGGTAGATGCGGGTCTCATGTTAGCAATGCCAAATTATATTAGACACTTAATTTTAAACCTCAGGTACTTAAATGCAAAACCTTACAACAGTAATAGTCATAAAGCAGTGGGGCATTCCATTTCACAGAATGGATTCTTCTTTTCTTCCCCCCTTAATTTAACCAGAACCTCCTGTTTTGTAGTTTTGCATGCCACAAAGTAATCTATCTAATCACGAGTTGCTCACAGCTGCTTAAAAGACAGAAACCCCCAGGGTACCTGTGCGCCTAGAGGGGAAGACTTGGAAAAGTTCTGGGAGCTAAAGTCTTAATTTAGTGTGGACAAGGGGGCAGAGAAAAACTGAATCCCAATGTTGTTACTATAATGATGTTTTACAATAAAAGTGCATGACAATGGGAAAGCATATTCACCAACACGTGGGCATTGGGATTCAGAGGTGCTCAGCTTCCCCCATCCCTGCTGTTAGCACAGTGTAAGCTTCTTATGACTCTGACATCCAAACCAGAGACTTGGGCGGGGGGGGGAGGGGGGGGGAAGGTGATAAAATGAGTATTATAAAATAAAAAAAAAAAGAGAGTTGGGTTTGTATCAAGTGCCGTTTAAAAAGGAAAAGCATGGCAGAGGACTTTTAATCGTGTTTGTTTCTTTTCTGATTATTTTCCAGGCACAGCAGGGAATGTTGCCGCCCAAGCTGAGGTCTCAAAATCCATTCATAAACGTGTTTTCTTGAAGTTGCCAGTCAGATCCTGGGCCCTGCGGGTCATTAAAAATCGCTTTGGGTCTGGCCACTTGATGAATCACGGAAGGCAGGCAGGGATGGTGCTGTGCAGAGGGAAGCCAGGATGCTGCCCTCCTGGCAGGCAGGGTGTCTCAACTCCCAGGTGCACCCCGATCACCCAGGGATCCTGGTAACATGCAGCTCCAATCCAGGGAGTCTTGGTGGAGCCTGGGACTCTGCATTTCTAGCCGACTCCCTGGGGGCTGTCAGATGCCACTTGGTCCATGGACGATACTTTGAGAAGCAAGGATTTGGAGCGGTGGTTCTCAAACTTCAGCATAACTGCGTGGAGGGCCTGTTAACACACAGGTCGCTGTGCCCCACCCCTGAGTTTTAGATTCACTGGGTCTGGGATGGGACCTAAGAATCTGCACTTCTAACCAGTTCCCAGGAAAGGCGGCTGCTGCCTGTCTGGGAAGCACATCTTGAGAGGTGCCAATGTGGAGCAAAGGCCTGGAATCAGGCCACCTGAGATGACATCCTGGCCCTTACCAGGATGTGACTCTGAACAAGGAACTTAACCCTTCTGTACCAGAGTCCCTCCATCTGTAAAAGGGAGCGAACGACAGTATCTACTCCCTGAGGATCCAACGAGATAATTCACAGGACGCTTTCAATAAATATTAGCTCTTGTTATTAATACGGCTCTGGTTTCCCTTTTCAACTGTATCTTGGGTGTGACACACCATCAATCCTTAGAAAACACAGGCACGAAGGATGACTGTAGGAATCATACTTCTGTACAACATTTTATTGTCTTTCTCGATCTTTGCTATTTAAAATGTCTGCTGTAAGTCTTAAAACAAGATGCTAATCAACTTTGCAATTCTGACCTTTCAACACTCATCTCTTCTCTTCTCGTCTCTCCTCATTTCGCCACTCCAACTTACACCTTCTGTTTCTCTAGAGCGCCTCAGCTGTCCCATTTTCCCTCTTCCTCCTCTGTGAGTCTTTGTCCAAATTGCCTCAACGCTTATAAAAACTTCCTCCTGCGGTTTTGCACACAAAAAAAATCCATCTGGTTCTTTAAGCATAGCTCAAGTTTGATTCTCTTTGGGAAGTTTTCCTTGATGAACTCTACTAATCCTTAAACTACCTGCACAATTTCAGCCCGGGCTTTCTCTAAAGCTCTCCATCCGTACCCACAGCAGGCTGATACTGGGGCATAAACTGGTGTTTCTGATCTCCTGCATTCAGAGTTCAAGCCCTGGGACATCAGGGAGCCTAGTCTTTAAGAAACACGCTATGCGAATGAAGAACAGACACCCAAGGGCGTTAGTACGGGAGAAATTGCTTTGTCAGTTGAAAAACAGCATTTGTACGTAGGCAACCTCCGTCTCTTACGGGTACTTCATAAATCTGCGTGTACAGACCAATACAAGCCCAGGGTCTGGGAGGAAGAGTTTCAGGATTTGGTCGCGTGGAAATGCCTGTCCAGTACATGCAACACCAGATGCAAAGAGCTGTTAGGCAGGGGGAAAGTTAGCTGGTGGGTCTTTATGAAAGAGATCATTGTGCAGAAGGAATATTTGTACAAAATGGATTTTAGATGAATATGCTGCTTCCAGTGCCTTTTCTGTAAAAATATCCTGAGCATAGGGGAGGCAAAGATTGGGGTGATGGTCTCTTTCAGGAACTTCCTTCTCCCCAAAGATAACTCTCAGAGTACCTAAGGCACAGAAGCTAAAAACTGTCGCTCTCCTCAGGCCACGTTTGTCACTCAACCACGCTCACTCAAAGGAGGACAGCTTGCAAAGGTCTCTGCCCTACAAGGCGGGGCCAAGGCAGTGTGTGCACCAGGCTCTGGGAAGGCCCAGCCTGGAGCTCCTCCCACCCTCAACCATGGGAGCACACCTTCACAGAAAGGCAGCAACACAATAAACCCAATCGGATAGCATTACTAACGCTAACTGAAAAATTAACGCATTTCAAAGTATTTGATAATGCAAAATTAAACATGTACACCGCTTGCTCCTCCGACAGAGAGTAACTGGAATAACAATAGTAGATACTGAATTATGGAAGCCACGGACCAGGTGTTGCAATACACACCTAGCGACTACGCAAGGGACGGAAGCACATCCATTTATCAGAAGAGAACAGAGCTTCATGGAGGTGAGGTAGCCTGCCCAAGGCCACCTGGTGTGCAGGTGTGGGGCAGCTCTGATGGAAGCACAGATGTGTCTGCCGAGAAGGCCCACCACCCACCACTAGGCTTTCCGGGGCGTGTGAGGGCTATGAATGCACGGATGTCATGTTGCAAGGGAACAAGCTGTGGGTGGTTAATTTATATGATGTGGAACCTCCCTCGCTGGGGTTCTCAAGGTATCGTCATGATTTCAGATGAAAGGCAGAAAGCCTTGAAGGGTCCCCAAGGAGGCTGAAGGCAGATGTTCGCTCTCTACCGAAGCAGCTTCTTTTGAATCAAGAAGGAAGCCTGGAGCTGGGAGCATGCTGGGCACCTGGGCAATGCTCTATGGCGCTCCGAGCCAGAAGCTTTCCCAGACCTGCGTAGCTAGGGCATCCTCTGGAGCTGCCTTTACGGACTCAGCTTCCCTCCTCACTTGGTTTGGAGATGTCTTTCTTTAAGGCCTCTGCTGGGCAGTGTCCACGGGAGGAGTGTGGAGTAACTAGAAATAAGGATGCTGTTTGCCCCAAGCCAACGCCCTGCCGTGGCAGCTGGTGGGTCTACAGGGAAGACCTGATGCTGAATCTTTTAATTAGAACAAATTATGCTAAAATTACTCTAAAATCCTGGCTGATGGATGACATACAACAGTGGGAATTCCTTTAAATACCGGTGAACAGGCCATAGACAAAATGCCACAGGCAAAACACGTTTCGGCAAGCCAGCACAGCCCCGACGTTGCATAATTCATGGTTTCACGCGCACGTCAAGACAGTTTCCAGTGGGCACATTTCTTTCTCAAGAAGCTGCCCACACGAGAAAAAAAGTGGGGTGGAGACTCCCCACAAATTAGAGGATATGCCAGGAATCTTGGAAAACTGCTAAGAAGGATGAATTATGTTTTCCTTTGATTTAAAAAAAAATCCCAAACCCTAACAACATAAGATGCGCACTAACGGTGGAAGCGTAGGCCACATCGTGCAAGGCAGTGTAACCAGGGGCACATATCTGCTCTTATTTCTCAGCTCTGCTGCCTCCCTATCACATGACCCCGGTAGGCCACTTGCCCTGTCTGCAGCCTCAGTTTCCAAATCTGTCAAGCGGGGATGAACATCATCTCCTTCCTGAACCAAGAGGAACCAATGAGATGGCGTGGGCGAGACAGTCTATGAAGGACAAAAACACTCCACGGATGCAAGGCGAGGCGCGCATCGTTGACACGGCTGCGCCATTCTCAGAGCAGAGCACAGAGACTGGGGGCGTTGTGTCCGGCCCCTGGCTTACAACCGAGGACCGTGAGGTGGCCGCGGGTCCGTGGGGCCGCGCCCTCTCTTACCACTGCTGATGGCCGAGTTTGCAATGACCGTAGCCTCACTCCACTGGTCGGCACTGGAGACAGAATAGGAGCGTTGCTGCATGCCGTCCGGCCGGCTGTTGAAGGAGACCAGGCTGACGCCGCTTGCCATCTGAGACCCAGACGCACTAGTGACATTCCCTAGGAATAAACAAGTCAGGTGAACACCACCGCGGACTGCAGACCCCGAAGCCTTCACGAGTTAGTCTAAGGGGTCGACGCGCCTGCGCACAGTGGACCTTAGCACCGGGAGCAGCTGTTGTCCCGCCTGCATGGAAAATGGAAGCATCGTACAAAACAATACGCAAGACTGAAAAAGGCGGGCACCAATCTCAGGGAGCTTGATAAAACACTGAAGGAGCCTTCAAATGAGTGCACATAAAGCAATTCTAAACAGAGACACGCGACACCACCGCCACCTCCAGATGGAGCAGAGGCGAAGACAAAACACGCACTTTTGGGAAAAGCAACATTCCTGGCAGGCCAGCGAGATGGACCCTATGGGAGCGCTGCTGGGTCAGCCCATCAAGGGATGTGAAAATGATCACCAGTTGGGAGTCCCCTGTCTGGTGCCAGAGGATTATTTTCACGGGGAAGCTATACTTTATGATCAACACAAATCAAAGTTCCCAGATGCCACATCGGTGGAAATGCAGACTCTCAAACCAGGTAACTTTACTCTTAACCTTGAAAAGACCAAGCAGAGGAAAAATAACCTTAGCAACTTCATGGCGCACAGGGACTGTGATGAAAAATGATTCCATTGTATACTTAATGATTTGAATCAGTTGCCTCAACATCAAAATGAATTATCTGGTCACACCAATTTTAGACTCAAAAACATAATTAAGTGCCTTTCTCTAAAGCTCAGCCAATCATACCTTGTGGCTCATGGATGAGTTTGTTAGTTTTATATACGGATCTTCAAAGGTATTAGGATTCTTTTTTCTTTTTTTAACTTTCCTCTGATTGTTTTTGTTTAGAACCAATTAAGTCCTAAATTGTTTTAATAGAAGGTTTTCATAGGAGAAGATTTTAAAGACATAGACCATATTAGTAGTTCCTAAATCTGGCCAATTATGGGAATTACCCGTGGAGCTTTTTAAAAATAGAGGTTTCAAAGTATTCCAGTTATTGGTCCAGAAGGTCTGGGGTGGGGCTCGGGAGAAGACACATTTCCTAAAGCACTCCGGTGACTCTGGGAGCAGCCAGAGGTGGGAACCAGGGCTCCCCTATGAACACGGACCCCACTATAATTCCATGGAGCCCGGGAAAGCTACGCAATCACCTACGGAAACGGTTGCCAGTAAGACACAAACAAGCGATGAATGAAGATGAAGGACTTTACTTTTAAAAATACACTTCTGCCTTAAAAAACGATGCTGATTTTTCTTTTTTTGAGGAAGATTGGCCCTGAGCTAACATCCACCGCCAATCCTCCTTTTTTTTTGCTGAGGAAGATTGGCCCTGAGCTAACATCCATGCTCATCTTCCTCTACTTTATATGTGGGATGCCTGCCACAGCATGGCTTGCCAAGCGGTGTGTAGGTCCGCACCCGGGATCTGAATCAGCAAACCCTGGGCAGCCGAAGTGGAACATGTGAACTTACCAGCTGTGCTACCGGGCCAGCCCCCAAAATGATGCCGATTTTATGCTGTTGTGGGAACTGAGTACATCTTGAATGTCGTAAGGGAAGCTATTCCTAGGCAAGTCTACCCGATTCCAGAAAAAAGCCATAAGGAACAGCTAACAGCCAGGAAGGGAAGAATGGGAAGCCCACAGATCTTTCTAAGTGTACTTCTCACACTCACAGAAGCAGCATCGCCTGGGAGCACTGAGAAATGCAGATTCCCAGGCTCACCCTGGCACCTGCTTTTTAATAAGATCCTGGGGTGACCTGTGCACACAGGAAAGTTTGAGTGGACCTGGTGGAGAGCTCAGACTGATTACAAGACAAATACTTAAACCAGAAAGTAACTACCACGAAAGCTCGCCACCACCACGGGCTGCTGCTATCAAAGGTGCTCCAGGACACGCACAGGACTGCAGGTCGGGAGCCCGGGTCTTGGCTCCTGTGTCTACTGCAGAGTCTCAAGCCAGTTACCTTGTCTCCCTCCCAGCTCTGATGTTCTGAGTTTAACACTTGGGCATGCCCGCAAACCCTGGAAATGCCCACATCGTGTGACAGCAGCAGCTAGTGTTCCCACGCCCACTCCGGGTCAGACCCTCATGCCAGCCTAGGGAGGAGGACCAGGCATGTGCATCATAGATACAGAGGGGCAGCCCAGGGGCAGCGAGGTGGCACTAAGGGACACACCACACGCTCCTCCAGGTATTCTCCATATGCCACATGCCCCCCGAGGAGCTGGCGCTCCCACTGGGCAGCAAACCATGGGTCTCGTCCTGCAGCCTGTGTCCACACCTGCACCTGCCCGTTGCCTTCCTGCCACACGCTTCCCCTGCCCTGCTCCCCGCTCAGGAGGGCGTCCACTTGGGCTGCATCCGTCAGCGCCAGTACCCCTGGCTCCCCACCGGGCTCAACCAGCGGGAGCCAGTACAAGGGAGGAGTGTGAAATGGGGGCGTTTGCTCCTGGGCTCCCTCCCTGCGTGGTAGCCTTGGGCTGGCTGTCCCTCTGCTGGGGGCTTGCTGGGGTAACCCCCTCTCTCTCCTTGCCCCTTTGGGCCCATGGTGGTCCCAGCGCCCCGTCTGCCAGCCCCAGTGCCTGGACTGTCCTCCTGGGCTTGTCTCTGTCCACAGCTCTGTTCCTTTGGAAAGAAACCCTTCTGAACTGAAGGGTGTGGGCCGGGGCCTTCTCTTCCCTGTGGGGACCCTGATCCCACAGGCCAGCACCCAGACCACCATTCAGAATGAGGTTCCTCCCCACAACCCCTCCTGGGGCCCCCAGGCCCCTTTCTGGTTTTCATGGTGTGAATTCCTAGCAGATAGGACACTGCGAACATTTTTATGGTGGGTGAGAGGTAACGATGGAAAGAGGATGGGAGAAAAGAACGACGAGAAGATACGTGCAAGCTGACCCCACTGCTGAGCCAGGCCCCCGGAGCCCGTACTGCCCGCGGGACACCTGCCATTTGGTGCAAATGTCAAGGAGATGATTCTTTCCTGCCCCTGGGGGCCCATTCGTGCCCCTGATGAGTCATTATCAAGCGCAGAATCTGTCCACAAAACCTCATTTTATACCAGCTTTAGGCACACAAAGCCCACACACCTGAAAAATCAAAAATAAATTTGCTGCCTGTCTGTCTGCCTTTGGGCTGAGGATGCCAGCATGACACTCAAGTCTCCACCGCCGGTTTCCCTGTCCCTTCCCTCAGGAGTGTGACTCCCTAAGGATGACCAGCCTAACAGTCTCCCGATGTACTTCCTTTAAAAGGCAGAGAGAATTCTCTTGGTGTGTCTGTCACTGACCACTCGAGGCCACACTCCAGCAATAAGCATCCACGTGCACACAGGACAGTGAGTCAATCTGAACCGTGGACAAGGAACACAGGAAATGTTCAAATGGAGATATCCGACAAAGAACTAATCATAGGTTGACAGCTTCTTCATTTCAAAGCCAAACATCCACTAGAGAAAAGGGAAAGAGAAGATTCCTTAAAACGGACACTAACGTAAAACTAGGCGACGGTGCTGGTCACACGCCTGTGGCTGGTCCGCTGGTTTTCAAACTTGTAGCTGTTCGTCAAATGAAATTTTAAGCACAAGTCCGATACATGAAGTGGCTGGTGCAGCGGCTCTGGGGTTTGGCTCCTGAGGGGGTCCACAGGGAACCAATGGACACAGGGACCTCCAGGGGGGAAGAACCTTCTGGCAAGATGGTGTGCTCCTGCTGTCCGACTGCAGAATCTGCACAAGACCCAAAACAGCTCAATGGAATCCTTTAGAAAGCTGAACTTTCGAGCCCTCCAGCTTGTGGGTTGGGGTAACCCCCTCTCTCTTCCCTGCCCCTTTGGGCCCATGGTGGTCCCAGTGCCACATCTGCCACCCATGGTGCCTGCACTGTTCCCCCAGGTGGGTCATCCCAACCGCACCTGACTCCTAACTGTTGATGAACGACGATGATGAATTTTGGCCCAACAAATGTGTATATGGACACACGGTTATAAAAGCAAAGCTTTAAAACAGATCCACAGACTTGTGGCCTGGAGTCTGGGCTGAGCTCATAAGACGCATTTTTGCTTGGTGGACAATGATTTCTTTTTGAACGTGGAATTAATTTGGGAGATTTCATCTAAAAACCCATGCTTTCTGGCACAGCTTGAGAAATGAGAATATGTGGCAGCCACAGGCCCGTGTTTGTGCTGGGGGACAATCAGTTGACTGTATCTCTGAATCCGTATTATCTGAATGCACGCCGCAGATCCAGGGCACGCTCCTGGCCCACTCCCACCCCACCTCGCTCAGTTACCTGCCTGCCTCATTCCTGGTTCCTGATCTCTGGTGACTGTGACTTACAAAATCTTCTAAAAATATGCAAACGAGGATTCTCATTTCGGAAGTGAAACATTTCTCATTTTCTCTCAGGAAGAGTAAATCTCTTTTTTATATATACTCATTCACTTTTTTGATTTCACTTAAGTTTTTTCCGAAAATCAAATGATAAAAGACCAACTAACTGTGATGTAAGGAGACAAAAGGGTTTTCTGTGGTGGCACAGAAATATATTTGTTGAACTGAAAACAAACAAAAAAATTAGGGAGGGTAAGAAATATTGTTTCTGCCCTAAATACATAGTTTGGAGATTCACAAAGAGGTACTTGTCTTAAATGGAAATGCATAAAGACACATTTCTTAACTCGGAGGCAAGCCAGTGGTCCTCAGACTCGGTCACGATACGGTGGAGGCAGCCTTGCTGGCCTAACGTGGCCCCTGCAGCATCTCGCCCCACGTGAGCGGTCCTGGGCCAGTCGTCACACGGTGAGGCATTTCTTACTTACTCTGAGTAAATCCTTCAGTCAAAGCAGCAAACTACCCCCAAATGTTCCGTGAATATTTTTAATAACTATACAGATTTAAAATCTAATTATACTACTTTATGACATCATCTCTGATGTTTAGTTTTATAACCCCCCCCACAAAGGCTAACGATAATTTCATTTCTGTTCCTGAATGAATATCGCTAACTGGTTAAGTAATAGTGTCCTTGCTTCCGGTTTTTCACACGTACACATCTAGCAATATCTGCCCGACATGCGACCACATGGTGACCCCGGTCCTACATGTGTTCACAGCTTTTGAAAAGACCATCTAAGCAGATAAGGGAGACGCTACGTTTAAAATCACTTGGTTTTCTCTCAAAGTCCTCTGGGGCCCCATCTCTCATTGAATGGTAATTCATTTCATGTTAGCAAGTTATTCATTAAGGCTGAGGATCTAAAGTTATCGTTTGTGAGAGAAGCCAATGACCGATCTGATTTCCTGAGAGCTAAGGATCTTAAGATCAAGACCACCTGAGAACGAAGCAGAGCCTCCTAAAGGCTGTTTAAATGCCGTCAGGGTCAGCCCGAAGTGGGGCCGGACGACGAGGCTGGGCCTCACTCGGCTCCAAGGCGCCATGCCGGACAGAGGCCTCCACTCCCTCGGTTGGGCGGAGTGGCTGGGGATCTAAAACACAAATGACCGTCAACAACCAATCAAAGCACCTAGCTCTGGGACTGCTATATTGATCAGTTATGTCAAATTCTTAGGCCTATACGCTATTAGCTAAGAGAGTGCATTTAAGCAAAGACCCAAGCTCTTGCTACTTGGCCATTAGAATCACAAGCACGAGACAGTCAGGACTGAAAGGTGCGAGTGTGCCCTGAGCCGATGGAGCAGGTGCACGTGGTCTGAAGAAGCCTTGCTCCAACCCACGGCCCTGGCAATGCCCAGGAGAAAGACTCCTGTTTCCTTCCCTAGCCGTTGACCACCTAAACACAGATCTGTTTTGCTACAGAATTTCATTAGTGTATCTGGGAAATGAGATATGAGCTGGGCTCTATTAGAGGGGGAGGCATCTTAGCACGTGGCTGGAAATCACCTTCTTTGCAGGCATGTCTGTCTTTCCCTGGAGAGAGGAGGTTCTGAAGCCAGGCTGGAAGGCCCTCTTTCCTGGAGCGCAGGAGGTAGGTCTAACAGTCGGTTCTAACTCACCAAGCTCTAAGCCAGAGTCAACAGACTGGAGGCCTTAAAAGCAAGCCAAGGGGACACGTGCTTCCCCCAGGGGTGAGCATCAGGGCTGGGACCTCCTGGAGGGCGGGAGGGGGGTACTTTCCATTCTTTCCTTCCCTTCCTTCTCCTTATCCCATCTTCCATCCTCCCAATGACCTACCCAAATATCCCCCACCCGGCTTCTCATAGACTGCTCCATGGTCTGTGTTCTTCACATCTTGTGGCACAGGTGCTGGCACTGTTTTGTTCTGATCATCATTTCAGGGATGTCTGTATAGTGACAGAGGTAAGGTCTTCCTCGAGAGGAGGGCAGATCTGTCTGCTGTCCAGGATGACAATGTCACCTCCGATGGCAAAGGTTGGGCAGGTATGCTTGTGTCCCATTATAAAGGACTGGGCTCACTTTCACTCCAGGTTCCTCTCCTGCAATGCAACCCACGGTGTGTGCTGGTGTCACCTGGCCCTTGGAGGAACTAGCAGATGACAATGCTGATTCTCTGGCACTGCTCTAGCTGGGAGTACTAAACTGTCATTTGTCCTGACCCAGGAGTCTCATCATCCAGGAAACTGGCAGGTTAGCTTGTTAACTTGCAAGGAGGGTAAAAAGGGACCCTGCCAATATTTGCCACCTAAGTCTGACCTCCTGGATTTCCCTGTATCATTACATTGAAGCCCCACCAGGCTGGGCACAATGAAGGAAACAGAGTCCATAGCCTTAGGGAAGCTGCACAGTCCAGTAGAAGGTTATCAGACAAGTCCACGTGTGGCCAAAATGCAAGGTGAGGAACACAACAGCCGTAAGAAGGTAGCAGAGGCCGGGAGCTGACACCAGCTCCCAGGTTCAGGAAAGACTTCATGGAACACTGTAGATTTATTTCAGACTTTGGGAATGGACTCATCTATATGAAGAGCGGTATGGAAAAAGGAGATGCTACCCCAAGCCAGGACAACCCAAACTGCTCTTCTAACTGGCTCACCTCACCTGAAGCTTTCACAGAACAGCCCACCACATTTCTCTCACTCAAGATTCCTCTTTCACGTCCCTCCAGATTAAAAACATACAGATGTGCATAAACTTGTCCACCAGGAAACATGTAAAAGATGTTCTTTTTGGTTCATGGCAGCAGCATGATTCAGAACAGCCCCAAACAGGAAATGGCTGAAATGTCCACCTACCGTGGGTACCCCATGGTGTATCCACATGATGGAATATTACACACCAGTCAGAAGAATGGACTACTGACAGGGCCACAACAGCATGCACGTCACAGCGCGTGGAGTAAAAGAAGACGAAGCGAAGAGTGCCAGCCGTTATGAGCCCACCCAACAGTTCAAAATCAACAGGCGAAACGGATCGATGGAGTGAGAAGTCAGATGGCGAATGCCCTCGTGTGTCTGTGGAGGGGACATGTGACAGGGACAGGAAGTTACCCACGGGGGCTTCCTGGGGTGGTGGCCACCTGCTGCTTCTTGATCTGATGCTGGTCACCTGTACCCTTAGCTATGACTTAGGATTTTGCACTTTCTGGGTATATGTTATACCACTAAAATTTACCCCCCCCCCCCGACAAAAAAAGCTTAAAAAGGTCATTTGAATGGTTTGTGAATGCACGTCAGGTCAGGAAATACGAGCGATAGAGTCAGGTTGGGCAGAAGACAGTTTCACCAGCATTAACTCCCAAAGAGTGGCCAGCCCTACAAAGATGGGATGCTGGCGTCCATAGGAAGGGGATGCCAAAAAGACCTATTTGGTATTGTCTCAGTATTTTTTCCCCAAATATTTATCTGCATTACCATGAAACACAGGGTCGACTTCCTGGCCAATTCTGAACTCAGAAAGAGTGTTTCCTCCAATACCCCATCTACTGATCAGCTGGCTACTGGCCCGACTAGCAGGGGGCGGCTGCATTACCATGCTAATCCACGGCCCCCCAGCGCCATCTCCTTGATATGGATATGTGTGTGCTTACCGCGCCGCCCTGATTAGAGCAAGCTTCCATGTGTCAAAGGCGCCAGATTCTTGCCCAAGAATAATTTTAGCTTTACTTACATCCCTAAAGTGTAAGAGTTGATTTGAAAAGGTACTTACCTCCACCATATGCTATTTTTCTTTAAACAATTTGCATTTCAAAGTGACTATGGCATTTATATCTGAATGAATATCAGTATGTTGCCTGAACTGATCTCAAACGAGCATGAAAAAGATGCTGGCTTTCTATTGAACAAGGATGTTTTCATCCACCAAATGACATCAAAGACAGAACTCCTCTTTTAAGCTATAGGCTTATTACATTAAAAATAGCGCATTCGGATTTTTAAAAATATACTCTGAGATAAGGCTTTTCACGGCCTTCAAAGAGATTCATCAACAGCTTCTTTGAAAATACAAAATTTTGCCCACTGCATGTTGTGATTTTGGTCCATCTTCACAAACAGGACTTGATCTTACCAAAGGCTTTAACTAGGAAAAAAGTACCAGGCATTGGACTTATGGGTTCAATAGGCTGAAGAGCAGCATCTCTTGGCAATAGGTGATGCTGAAGCTCTAAGTGCCCCGAGAGAGTGGGGGAGAGACACCCAGAGCATTCTATCAGCACCTGTGTAAAGCATTCATGCATTTCCAGTGTGCAATTTTATAATTAAAAAATTCACAATTACAGGATATGATGGATAAGAACTCACTCTTCCCCTCAGACGCCTCACTCTTAGAAACATCCCCTTTCATTCCTATGTAGCTTCCAATGTTATAAAAGCTCAGAGCGCGAGCTTTCCTCGCAAACCCAGAGTGGCACCACGCCCTGCTGTGAGCACGGGTGGGGAGACGAGTTTGCTGGAATCAGGACTGGACAGTGAAGCCTATTCCAGTGGCCACATCACCTCCAATGAGGCCTCCGCCATCTGTTCCGTCCTCTAATTATAAACCCAAAAAGGATATAATTCACAACACTACCATAAAAAGTGAGATACCAATGATTTAAGGGCTGTGAGCAAGGCCCATTTGCGTCACTATTTGCATTGGAAATCTGCCTTCCTTTTGGCAACCAGGATTGCAGGCTAAGAGAGTTTTTTTTTTTTTTTTCCCAAGGACACATTCAGTATCTTTTCTTAAAGGTGCATCCAGGACTCTGCCTTCTGTGGTATTTGCTTTGCAAAGGACTGCAATCCAACACATCTTCTATTGAGATGGCACTCTTGTGTTTCTCCCTGACTGCTGTGTAGTTTTTTTGTTATCTGTTTTCTGCAGTATGCTTATCAGAGAAAAAAGAATGTATGAGTCCACACTAAATGGTGATGGCAGATGTAATGACTACGAATTATAACCTTGTGGCCAGCCTCAGAATTAGAAATCCTGGAACTGGACAGTTCACGTTTATTTTCTAAAATGTGGAAATAGCTCATTTTATTCTTTCTCCCTATTCTAATTGTGATGCCAAGGGGGAAAAAAATGAGAGTCTGTTTGTTGTACCAACTTCTTACAACTTATATTGCAAAATTATACAGATATATAAAAAATGTAAATTAGAAGCCTACCCAATATTGGTGTGACCACAGGAAAGATGCAACTTTATATTCTACTTCTTTAATATGACTTCCTTCCATTTCCCCATATTATTCTATTATCTTTGTAATAATTTTAGATATGTATAACATCTTACTGATTTAATGTAGATAATTTATACTATTGTTTTTCTACTTCTGGATAGTTTTGGCTGTTTCCAATTTCTCATTATTATAAACAATACTGCAAAGGACATCTTCTACTTTGAGATTTTTCCATAGCATAGAATCCCAGAAGAGTTATCAGTGGGTAAAACAGCATTAACACCTCTCGGATTCATGCTATATGTTGCTAATTAGTTTTCTTAATGACCAGTGGGCTAAAAGAAGATAGAACCTGGGCATCTTGAAAACAATCAGTCCATAATTTGTAAAATGGATATAATAATAATAACAATAATAAAATGGTGACAATAATGATGATGATAATATGCCCCATGTGGTTGATAAAAGGATCAAATTACATAAAACACTTTGTTGACTGGAAAGCCTCTGCAGATATTGTTATAAATCTCACCAAGACTGGGTTTTCCATTTCTCTATAGTTTATCATCTAGCAAAAGCTTAAAATGGTACTATTGCTAATTTTCTCTTTAAAATCTAAAAGGTCTGAATATTTTCCTTGTGTTTCTCTCGTGATGGTGTCTCTTTGTGTGTAGACTGTTCATGTTGTTTGCCGCATGTCTGTGGTTTGGTGTTATAGTCAACGTGACTTGGCATGAGCCCAAACACTCATTCACTCGATGGTATTTCTCTTGAACCCCTACTACCTGGACCAGTGCAGTGCTCAGCACCGGGACAGCTCAATGACACACTTACCACTCTCAGTCTTCCAAAACTCCAAAAGGATGACAATCAGTTATGCTAAAGTTGTCAGAGTTTATAAAAGGAAAGAGAGGAAGAAAAGAAATCATGTGCTTAGGACATGATGCAAACAGTGGATGAGTGACATAACCCGAGATGGGGAAAGGCGAGCTAGAGAACCAGAGACCCCACTCACATCCCATCGCTGGGTTACTGCTCCACCTTGGGGATGGCTATAATCTGGTATTGGGTACCAGTAAAGATGAAAATATTAAGCACATCAGATGGTAAGTTCTCATTTTAGTGATTACATTTATAAATAAGTTTAAATATTTATTCCAAAGACAAAGTCTGCTTTTTCCAGCTACAGCACAATATCCATCACTGCACTTCTCCTCTTGCCCATTTTTATCAGCTTAAGGAACACTTGCTATGACAGATTCTGAGGTGTTTATGGCAAGTGCCATCATAACGCTTACTTATGCTCATTTGCACAATGCTTACTTAGCGACACTCCATTTCTTGGTATGAATTATACGAACAAGTTTATATGTAATGTGGCGATAATGAAGGTATGGCAATATTACCCAAAAGGAGAATCAAACTAAGGATTTTCCTTTAAGAAAGAAAATATGATTATAGCACTCAAGTAATAATGTTTTATAAAACATAAATTCTAAGATGTCCCTATCTTATCCCCTAGTTTCTTATTTGGTATTATACCCCTGACAACTTAATTCAAGTGTTCACTTTCTGCTTTTGCTCTAATAGTTCCATTTAAAAATAGTCTTTCTCTTTTATATGACAAATGCAATAGGTGTATTTTGCACAAAATTCATGTTGATTTGACAGCACTGTTCTGAGGGAGGTTTCACGGAGGAAGCCAAGGTGGTCACGCAGCTCCAGGCTCAGAAGTCCTACTCTGACTTCTTTCTCTCCCTTCCAGTGCTTATAAAATCATCTCTTAGAACTGAGTAGAGAAATCCCATAGGAGTGAGAGCACACCCAGGTTGAGGGCTCTGACGACGTGAAGGTGGGCTGCCTGTCACCGGCTCAGGATGCTTTCGGATTTTACCATTCCCTAGAAATATCCTAGAAAGACGGACGTTCCCTGTGGAGTGGTAACTAAAAAACACTGGGCCACAAGCTTTGGAGAGGGCAAACTCTCACAACCGCTTTGAAAAATCCTCCTCTGTCAACGTGGGAACAAGAATGTAGCATGCAGGCCAATTACAGACTTGACCCCAGCACAGAAAGGCTCTTTCCCGAGACCCGGGTTCCAGGACCTTGGTCAGCTGCCTCCCAGAAGGCTGCTGGGACAATCCGCAGAGATGGCCTCAGCGCCCTCCCCTTTCCATACTCTTCCCATGCTGGCCATTTTGGTCTTGAAAGCATCATGTCAACAGCTGAAACACTATTCTTCACCAAACACACATATTTTTGAGAGGGGAAAAAACGTTTCTAAACCAATTTTTTATTTATTTATAGAGATATCTGTTCCCATGGAAATGTATAGCTCAGTATCTCTAACATCCTTCTTACGTTTTTAATGGAAATCATCAAAGATCAAGATGCTTTTGTCAGTTCTTACAAAAAAGAATGCTCCATTTGGAGTTCAAATAATTGAAGAAGGTTTCCTTAAATTGGAAGAAATGATTCTGATTTACTTTTGAACTGGACGCCACCATGCTGACCAGAGAATACCACAATGGAAGAACTATTATCAGAAAGAAACCAAACAATACTTATTGCCAATATTGATCACTTACATTTCACATGATGGGCAATGCTCAGTAATGTTCACTTAATGAAAAAATAATTGCTAGGTCAGGAAACTAGGAGAGGATAACAAAGAAGGAGAAATAATGGTCTATGTCTCAAAGAGTTAACAATTTAATGATGGAAACAATAACAGAAATTTGCCTAAACCTCAGTGGGAGAAATGTATAAACACAGAAACAGCTAACAATAAGGATGCATTTCTCATAAAAGCTGAAGATGCTGTAACTCTTTTAGAGAAAAAAATAATAACTTCAGTGTCTTTTAATTTCCAATGTAGCTGACTTCCTGAAATTTTAGTCTAAGAGAAACCCCACAAAATGTTTATTTCTTCCCCTAAAAATAATGAATTATTAAATAGTCATCAAAACCTACTCCAATAAAACCTGGTTTATGGAAGCAAATATCCCATGATACTGATCTTTTGATTAATTTTTAGCAAAATAATGTTAAGCCAATAAGGCTTTCGTTTGCGAGTGTTCTACCAAGTTGCTAGAAAGGGGTTTAGCAAAAGCACCCAATTTATGTATCCGAGGATTAACGTCATAAACAAAGTCCAAAGGGTGGGATACGAGCAGGTGCCCAAGGCAGAAACAGGGTGAGAAGCCAGACTGAGGTTCTCATGAGCGGCGTGCCACTCGACAAACCGGGAGGGGACGCAGGCGCACGGGCACAGCTCATTCAGGACCCAGAACAGACTCCAGAGTTAGTAAAATGTTTTCTAGACCATTTGAAACTAAACAAAGAAAAACTTTGTTTCCATGAGACAACAACGGATCTAGTTTTGATGTTGCGTTGTTTTTTTTTTTTAATAGCTATTACCACTGTAACAGCAGCTTAGCAACTCGGCGTCTGCAGTGTGAGCAGTTTTGATAAACAGCCTCTGCGGGCCACACAACGGGGATAATGTATCCTTAAGTACCGCCAATGAGCTCCCATTCTGCACAGCCAATTACTTCTGTGCGTCTGTCACTCAAAGGAAAAATGACTGAGCCCATTAGATCAAACCTTTGTCACTGTTCCTAATGCACTCTTAGGCCTCATTAATCTCCGGGAGCAGCAACAGAGCTGCCGGTGTCTCATTGCCTCCCCCGAACAGGCCCACGTGAAGCCTCTCATCTCTCCCCCAAGTGCACCGCGTTAATCAAGCTCTCCTTATTACCCCAGCCCCTGTCACGGAGGAGAGCGCGCTCCCTCTTAAATGCTCTCATTATGACCCATCTTTAGAGCCGGCTAAGTGGAAAAAAAGAGAGAGGGAGAGAGGGAGAAAGAGGACGGGAGAGAAAGAGGAGAGGAAAAAGCAAGTCCGATCGCATTAATATTCATGACAATAATTAGTATTCTAGGTCACTGAATATTCATGCTATTAGTTTGGTTTTTTATGGGTTTGCTGGATGTCCTGATTACTGAAGTGTGGAGGAAAACAGCATGGTTGAGACTTCAGATGTCAACGGCAGTTCAATACTCCAAACACATCGAGATCCCCGCCCCCATCCCTGGAAAATCGGCCTCCGCCCTCCCGACGGCTTTAATATGTTGAAACCACTGGGGGCCTGGGGTAGGGGAAGGGGGGGAGAAGTGGGGGAAAAGGTTTCCCAGGACAAAGGTCCACGAATCAATCTGTTAGCATAAAAACATAGCCACAGTTGCAAATACCCAACAAAGACACACGTGAGGGACAAGAAGACATGCGTCATCTCGGAACAAAATGTCGCAATCAGGAGTTATGAGAACACGGGTATCAAGAGAGGATGGGGCACACTGGAGCAGGGCACCCCAGGGAGATCCAGGGACGTCCGGAAGAGCACATCTCCTGCCCACCCGGGTCGCTGCATCACAGGGGCAATGCTGCTTGTGTGGGGGGGCATGGGTATGTCAAATCTCACCCATCATGTCTACTCAAAGGCTATATAAACAAACACGCCATGGCATTTAAAAATTAATTTGAAGACAATTTCTCTCCCCTCTTCCCTCCTTTTCTTCACTAGTGACAAGCACAGCTATTAGGATGGATTCCTGGTACAATTCTGAAAAGTCACCCTGGGTTGAGCTTTGGAAAGGCAACTACTGTGTTATCCTCACAAGGATGGAGGGAGGTACCATTTTCCCATTTTAAAGAAGAGGAAGCTGAGGTTTAGAGACAGACCCTCACAAGGTCCTAAGATGGCGGAGGGGGATTCAGTTGAGTATTTCTGACTTCAAAGCCCCTGCTGTTGGCCATTATGTTTTCCTGCTCTCTACTTAAACGTCCAAATAACTCTACAACTCTGCATTCTGTCATATGTGCATCCAATTCTACCAAACCGGCCTGGCCCCAAACTCATGTCAGAAAGTGCTTTTGGACATTTGACTGCCTTCTGTGGAAGTATATCTGAAGATATAGTTGGGTAGGTTCTCTGAAATGTGGCCTCTGATGGGTTTCATTAGAATGGCAAGGCAGGTTCCATGCCAAAGGCATAGATATGGCAGATACTTGCCATGGGCATCCTGAATGAGTGACCTTGGAGGCAGGGGGAGATATGATGCAGAAGAGGGAATCTAACCAGGCCTGACAAAATAAATAACTTGGATTTTTCTTTTTCTTTTTCTTCTTTTTTTTTTTTTGCTGGAGTAGATGCCTAAGTAATTTTTTCAAAAAGCTATTGAGAGGGAAATGTTCTATATCCCTGAATGTCATCTCAAAATGTCTTGTTTTCTACCTTCACATTTGATTGATAATAGTTGGGCTCTGCATAGGCTTCTAGGTTCAAAATTATTTGTCCTGCGGCCAGCCCGGTGGTGCAGCAGTTAAGTTCGCACGTTCCACTTCTCGGTGGCCCAGGGTTCGCTGGTTCGGATCCCAGGTGCAGACGTGGCACCACTTGGCAAAAGCCATGCTGTGGTAGGCGTCCCACATATAAAGTAGAGGAAGATGGGCATGGATGTTAGCTCAGGGCCAGTCTTCCTCAGCAAAAAGAGGAGGACTGGCAGCAGATGTTAGCTCAGGGCTGATGTTCCTCAAAAAAAAAAAATTATTTGTCCTTAGGAGGAAATTCTTCCACTGTCTTTTAGCAGGTGGAGTTGCTCTTGAGAAGTCCACAGTCCATCAGAGTTCCCTCCCTCAGTAGGTAACCTCTCACTTCTCCTATCTGGGATGCTTTTTAGGATTTTATTTATGTTTATAGAGCTTCCTCTCCCATTCAACTTGGTACTTGACTCTTCAAATGGGAAGATAGTGGCATGTCCAGTGTCCCCTCTGGCATATTTTCTTCTATTATATCTTTGATCATCAACAGTGTCTTTAGCCATGTTCTTTACAGTATTTAATCTATTCATTGAACTTTTTATTTTTGCAACCTTTTTTCTTTAATTTCCAAGAACTCTCGATCCCTAGATTTTTCAGAGAATTTTTGATTGGTTTCATTTTATGGATATAACACCTAACCTCTTACGTCTTCCTGATAATAGTAGTCATAATTTCCTCTTAAATTCCCTTTCCCCAAGTTATCACTGTCCTTCTTCTAGGATCAGTTGTCCTTTTGTCTGTCTTGGTCCTCCACATTTTTACTATTGGTTTCCACAGACGTCTTGGTTGTGCATTCGTATTTATGAGTAAGAGCATGTGGGTTGATCAGGCAGAGGACGGGTTTTCTCCTCAGCCTTTGAGCAAGTGTGTGGCACATACTGATTGGTGGGTTCACTTTAGACCGACGGTGCAGGGGTTTGTGGGCAGGTTGGTGCACTTTATGTCCCTTACGGTCAGAGCTTCCCAGTCTGCCTCCTTCCCTTCAAGCCTCAGCATCCACATCAGGAGCTCTGCCTTCCCCAGGCACGTTGCTTACTTTCTCTCCCAGTGGTGTCGGTGGCAAGGAACGCACCGGCCAGCTCTTCTTGAATGAGACCCTCAGCGCCCTGTGCCTGCTATGCCTGCACTCCACAACCACCTGATGGAGTTTGGAGCTGCCCCATTTTCACTGCAGCTCTTCTGCTTTGGTTAACGTGCGAGCCCAAAAGTGAGACCTCGGCTCAGTTGTCTGCATGCAAGGCAGCTACTCTGACAGTGTGTTTTTCTCCCTCTTCCCCAAGGCCATGGCAAAGCTTGACATTAAGATCATCACTTTTCTCGCATTTTAATGTGTGAAATGCAGTCAACATTCCAATACCGGCGAACGACTCCCCAATACTAGAAATAACATAAGCCCCCCTCCCATGAGTAATTTTCCATCCAATTGCCCCCTTTGTCTTCTTAGCATTGACCACCAACTTCAATGGTCTTATTTGTGTTTGTTTATCTTCTGACTCCTCCACCGCCCCTGGAGTGTAAGGTCCCTGGAGGGAGGGTCTTGTATTGCCCCCAAATCTCCAAAGCACTCATCAGGGCTGGGCATACAGCAGACTCAATAACGATGCTAAGTGAATGGTACAGGAGGCAAAGCAATGAAGTATCTGAATCATTAAATTGGTTGGTAAAAACTAAAAGTCAACACTGACATACAGTTAGGCATTACAATATTTGAAATATGGAAGGCATTATGACCATATACTAGAAAATCAACAGAAACATCCATCTAGGTATTCCAACTAACAAGAATTCAGTAAGATGGCTGGATATGAAAAAAGCAAGAATTAGGAGCTTTCTTATTTCTTGCCAATAGATGATGTAATAGACAACATCCCCTCCCTCAAAAAAAAAGATCAGTCTCACATTTCACCAAAAAAATATAAACTAACAGAGTGGATTAAGAAGACACATACAGGATCTAAATGACAAAAAATGTTAGACTTTACTGAGGGACAGATACTAAGTTTGAATAAATTGGGAAACAATTGTGTTCTGTGGTAAGAAACTCAATATAGTAAAGATGTCAGTTGCTCCACAACTGATAGGTTAAAAAAAAAAATAACAGTAATGCCAATTAGAGTCACAATGGGATTAGTTTTAGGGGAAAAGAGAAGGTTTCAAGTTACTTTGAAGTTTATTGGAAAAAAATAAATGGGTAGCAATAGCCAAAAAAACTATAAAATAAAAGAGTATTAAGCTGTGTTATATTACCAGATATAAACTGAGTCATAAATCTAAGACAGTGTGGTAAACCCACAGAGGACAAGACAAAGTGGAGTCAGCAGGTCAATGGAACAGGTTCTTGGGCCCAGAAACATAGCTTATTTGGTAAAATGAGTTAGTTGTACAATAAAGGTGACAAATAGAATAGACAGGGAAAGGAAACAACTTAACAAAGAGAGAAAGAACAGTTAGTAATCTATTTGAAGAAAAAGTTTAATTAGATTTCCTACCATATATAATCAACCCAAACAAATTAAAGGTGGGTTAGGGGTTAAATATTTACAAATACTTTTTATAAAAGAGAAAAACAATAATAAAATTGTAAAACTCAAAAAAATATATATATGAATTGTGATTTGATTTCAGGATTATTAAGGGCTTTCTAACTATCTAAAGTAGAAACCACAGAAGTATAATGCTCATGATTTGATTATATATTCAACAGGGGAAACCTCTATATGTAAACAAGACCACAGAATTTAAAAAGCAAATAATGAACTGGGGAAATAGCTGCAAAATATATCATAAAGTCTTAATACCCTTAATATATAAAGAGTTCTTACATATCAATAAGAAAAAGACAAACATCTAGTGCAAAAATGGGCAAAGGATACATCTAAACAATTACAACGTAAGAAATATGTATGACCAGTAATCATCAGATGTTCAACCTCACTACTAATTGAAGAAATTCAGATAAAACACGAGATATTTTTATTGCTTATCAGATTAGCTTAAAGTCTAAAAATGATAATTAATAGCAATGCTAACAAGTGTATGGGGGTGAAATGGGCACTCACTTTATGAATGGAAGAGTATTTTATACAAAAACCTTTCTAGAAATTAATTTGGAAATATGTATCAAGAATCTTATAGAGAGTTCACTTAAGGACATTTATTCTAAGACAATAACAAGTGTCATACACAAAGATTCTGGTACATACATATTTCAGGTCTATGTGAATGCAAAAGTTACTAGAAAGCAAGGCACAAAACATTGATCTAATTCAGTAACATTGAAATAAGGAAAATCAAAGAGAAAAGGAAGCATAAAAAGAAACAAATGTCTGCAGTTAACCCAGAGCTCTAAAATAAAACAGCAGACTTCAAACGAGTCGAGAATGAAGGATAAGGCTAGAATAGCATGTTAAATTCTTTAGCAAAAAGCTCTAAAATAACTTATACCGATTTTTAGCTAAAAGTCCATCAGTTAAAACTAGCATCAGTTTGCTTCAAATTGAATTTGCTCTGTTGGAATTCTTCACGTGAGCGCTCTATGAACAACAGAAGGAAGGGATGCTCTTCCTGGACACCTGCCGATGACGTCACTTGCATGCCGAGACGAGGGTTGCCACATCCCCGAGCACAGCCGTGACCAGGAGGCACTTTCTTCCCCTGAAGTGGTACTGTGCTCCCGAGGACATCATACCCCACTTTCACGTCCCTACTTGCAATCCAAAAAAATCAGCCAGGCTCCCTGTACGGAGATTAACCTGGCTCAGGAAAAGACGTGCTGCAGTAAAGTGAGGGTGTGACCAGAGAAAAGGGATTTCAACCATGCTCCGAGCCCTCCCATCCACCCAATAGCAAGAGTCTTAAAGAGAACGAAGCTGGGCATGGAAAACTCACTCCCTGAGCCGAGGCCCATGACATACCTACTCCACGGGATACAGTCAGGTTTATATGACATTTTTAATTTTCTGTTTGTTACCAAACATTCCACTTTCCTTAGGACAACAAGCGGCAGTTGAGCACCAAAAGAACACACATCTCCAGATTAAGAAGTTCAAACTCCAAGTCTTGCATATCCAGCACTCTCCCCTCATCCTATGTGCCTGGTGAGTTCCCATTCTTTCTTCACACCCAGCCCAAGAGTCCCCCACGCCCTGAAGCCTCCCCAACCTCCTGGGGTAGAGCCGACCACATCAGCACTGGGCCTTCATGCCCCCTTACGTACCCCTGCTATGGCCTGCCGCACCGCACCGCACCGCATTTGCCAGTCTGCTTGTGTCCTTTCCACCTCCCAGAGGGTGAGATCCCTGAGGGTGGCATTATGTCTTATTCTTCTGTGTTCCCTTAGCTCAGGACTGTGTCTAGTACACATCAGAAACTCCATATGTGCGCCGACTTGCATAAATAAATGGACAGATGTGACATGATGGGTTAGAAGGGGAAGTGGAAAAATTAGCCAGTTATAAGGTGACTGCCTCATATATAAGTTCTGAAGGTCAGGGACTCCGTATTCACAGTACACACAATTCCTGGCACAGAAGAGGTATGCAATAAATTCTTTTTGAATAAATAAAGTAATGAAGGCATTAGCTTTTTATTTACTATAGACACATTTTTTTCTTGGGCACTTTTCTCCCTTCCCATCCCACAACATTAGCACACCATCCTGAAAAGGAAAACACCATGTATGCCTAGGAAGAAAGGTCAGCAGGTCCTAAGAGGCCAGCAAAATAAACTTATCACCTTTCTGGAATGAATTGATGTCTGTTAGCAGAAAGTCCAGTTTTATTTTAATTAGTAACAACAGCTGACATTTATGTCGTACTTTATGAGTTTCGCAGCACTTTCACATGTTCTCTCACCTGCCATCACCTCTCTGTGTCATAGGCAGGCGAGGCAAGACCAGCCAGTGTCCTGGTAAAGCATCATTGAGTTACCTGCCCAACGCCACACAGTAGAACCACACAGTAGAACCCAGGCTGGTGGACCCCAAATTCTCTCTCCTTTTTATTACCCCGCTTTCACCAACCAATGTCATTTACACCACAGATCTGCAGGGTCAACACATCCCTCTTTAAAAGCATATAACATTTCAGAAAGAGAAAAATGCAGCATCTTTAAGAAGCAGACACATATGCTAGAAATGACTGCAGAACAGAAATCTATTTTGAGAAGATTCGACATAGGCTAGAGACAAGAAAGGAAATTTTTCCTGGAAAAATAGAACTAAAATTGATGAAGGGATTGCACATGTTGAAAGAGTTTGAGTTTGTTAGTGGGAAGATTCAAGCAGCTTTTAACACCTTCTCTGATAAGCAACCAAGGGAACATTAAAGTCAGAGGACAATCATTTGCCAAGACTCTTCAACAAAAATGAACCATGACACTTTCAACGGCTTACAATTGTACACCAAGGTCAGGAATTCCTAGACACATCTAACGTTGAGAAAACACTAACGTTCTCTGATCCTGAAGGAAAAACAATTCTCCTTCAAAAGAGAATAAAGACAACTAAAGTTGTGTCAAAGAATAACATAATAGCTACAATATAAAACTGAGAGAATGTAAATTTTCTGTAAGTGTGATGGTTTCCTTTAAATCTTGCTCCACATGGCTTTTCTACTTCTATACACAGAGTTACTACAAATTAGTTGATACTAATCCTTGATACTTTAACAATGAATTCACGTATTTTACAAGGCCCTTAAATCCTCAACCATATATAAAAATCTATTTTCAACTACCAGCCGTGGGAAAACCTAGAGGTTTGGTTTGTGCAGCTGTGACTCAGTGCCACCATTTGTTGTTGGCAGTCATGGAACCCACCGGTGTAGAGGAAACGATCATCCACAGAAGAGATGAGGCTTCTAAACCTTAATCTAAGGTCTCCACTTAACCAAAAGAGCTCAACACTGTCCTCAGCCAGCACCCTCCATCGCTGCCGCCATACTTGATTTCTTAGGCGTGTCGGCTGTAAGCTTACCTGAATTTGGTGAGATGTGTAAACTGCTCATGTCCTTGGACAGGCCATTGGTTTTAGGGCTGGAGATGGGCGCACAGGCCGACGTGGCTCGGGGTGGCCTCTTCCCTGGGACTTTCACAGTGGTTCTCAGAAGGTCAATCTCTTTACCATGAACATTCTGCATGTAATCCTGTTCAAAATGTTAAACATCCAAGAGAGATTAAAAAGAAGGCCTTTTACAATCTAGGACAAGGGGTTCTATTAGACATCGTGAATTGTAATCCTATGACCCTTCCACTGTGGCAAGCATTTTAAAAATAATGAGGTTCTGATCTGTCTAGTACTGAAGGCATCATCATTATATTGAAATCAGAGCTCTGCCTCTGTGTCCTGAACTAACCCAGGCCCTGGAAATACAAGGTGACACAGCAGATGCTTCCATTAAGGGGGATTAGAAACCAGCTGAAGAAATAAGTATGCACATGAAATCATATTTTTTGACCTGCTGCTAATTAGATGGCAGCTTAGGAACCTGGCTCTTCCTATAAGTTGTAGGTAAAATTTCATGGAATAGAAACTGTTTTGTAAAACCTTGCTGTCTCAGATGGCAATACCATTAAACATGTAGATAACACTGAAGCTGTCTGGTGGGAACTCAGGAGGAAACTCTACATAAAAAGTCAAGCATTTTATTCAGGACCAGGAAGATGTCCGCGGTGTCAGTGGTATGGTGCTGAAACAACACGGAGGTCATGGATGGAGGTGTAACAGCCGGATGATAAAAAAGAGGGAAGTACATTATTTGGTACTCAAGAAGTATGCTTCTCCAAGTAGCACACTGTACTTGGAAGAAGTATCTTGCTGTTCTCTATGCTTTGGAGGCGAATGACTCGCAGTTATCAGGGAACAATAGGGACACCTAGATAGATGGTGAAATTCTTGGCGCAGTCACTCAACAAATCAGTGAGAAGCAAAAGAATACCTAATAATTGGCTGATGGGTGGGGAAAGGGGAGAGGACAACCGAGAGCCAGGGGGAGGGGCCGGTTGGCAAATTAGGAGTTACGACCCTTTCATGCACTTTCTGGTCAATGAATCTCCTTGTCTCCGTAGACATATTATTAAATCAACAGTGCACATTAAGAAAGGATATATTCTACATTGCTCTTAGGTATAAAGCATTTCAAGTGTTTTAAGACTAAGCAGGAAATGAAATAAACAGATTCCTTCTTTGGCAGAATCTTGTTGGATTCCTTTTGGAATATAAAGGGAAAAACCAATAAATTTGTATTTAGTATAAGCAATGAAGTTCAGGTCAACGTAATTTTAGAAGAACTGCCAAACAAACCAGGGTGTGGGCTGCAAGGGACTCAGGGAGGTTGGAAAAGTGAGCCGTTTGCTTGTAACTGCCAACTAACAGAGTCAACTGATGCAGAGAGAGAACTAGAGAAAGTTCTAGAAGCAAAGTGCAAGGGATGGAGCCCCTGCCTGTAGGACGAGGAAAGTTGGCCACAGTATACAGAGGAAGCTTCGAGGGGCCCAGAGAGTGGCATGGAAGCCAAGAGAAGGATCCCAGTGGCTTCTGGGAAACAGGCACTTTCAGGACAATGCCAGCTGGTGAAGGGGTTGAGAAGCAGTCATTGGTTTGTCAATGAGCAGGCAGCTTGCCAATTGAAGAAATGATACAGAAAGGAACCAAAAGTACAAGATTCCAATACAGGGGCAGGAACGCAAACGTGGGTCCTCAGGACAGAGAGCATGAGAGAGCTGCCATTCTCTTCGCCATCTGTAGGAGGGAGGGCCAGCCTTGAGTATCAAGAGCAGAGACTTCACCTCACAATCCAGGCAATTAGAGGCGGGGCCATTTGGGAGCCAACTCAGACTCAGGAAAGAGGGTGGAGGAATTCTCAACAGAGGAGGAAGGGCAGGAAGAGAAACAACATAATGTGAGGTCACGGCCATGGTGGGAGAGACGTTCTGGTGGAGACGACAGAACTCTAGAAGGTTCGGCAAGCACCCAGGAGTGACCTCAAATGACCAATTCCTGGTGCAGAACAAAACCTCAAAAAGCCGAGGCTAGAACGAGGAGGAACGCGGGACAGAAGACAAATGGAGATCAGATCAGAAGCTGCATCACAGTGGGGGCAAATTCAGACCAGCTCTTCAGAGGGAGGGGCGAGGCTGGGCCTTCCTCAGCAGATGATAAACCATCCAGAGAGAAATACCTGCACCCACACATCTGCTGTCAGCCACGGAAGCCGGCAGCAGAGGCACGGAGCCACCCCGGGCTGGTCCAGCTGTGCATCTGATCTCCCAGGGCAGCTCAGGGAGGGAGGTCCTGGCGCGCGCAGGGCAGGCTGGCTGGGGTTGGCCATCTTGGAGGAGAGTTGCGGGTTTGGGGAAGGGACGGGCTGTATCCGGCTGGGAACAGACTGAAGACTCCACATGGAAGTCAAGATGCTCGGAAAACCCCGCCAAATACAACTGACCATGAGAAAAGCTGTGACTTTGAAAGGATGCGGACCAAAGATGGAGAGAAAGTTATTGTCGTTAAGTTAAACTGAAGGATAAGGCAGCCTGGAAGAAAGCAAGAACGTCTCGTGAGCAAGCTCATCATGAGGATGGTGAACATCAAAGAAGGAAGTGTCCTTTGGTTAGTGTAGGGCTAACGGTCAAGGTCATTAAAAAAAACAAAGGTCGTTCTTAAGCATCTGTAATTTATTTCCATTAATGTCCACCCAAAATAAGCAAAACCCAAGTTTCAAAACCAAAGTTGAGGCTTGTAAATAATGAATTCCCTCTTGCATAGTTACTCCTTTAAAAATATCAACTTGCCATAACTTTCTTCTTTAATGCCAATTCTTAACAAATTAAAATACAATAACAGGAACGTAATTGAGCATTTATTGCTTATGGGCTCTAAAATGAGGCTAATCAGATAGTGACTGAGCCTCAGCATGGGCTCTTCTAATAGGCATGTTTTAACATACAATAACCAGGATATTTTATTTAAAATTATTACAGAAACGTACCAAGTGTCTGCTCGGGATTTGAATGCGTCAAGGGAACACATCTATCTTTGGCTCAGCATGGGCCCGGGGATCTGTCTTCCTGCCTGAGTTGGGCACTGAAACTTCAGAAGAGCTAATTCTAAAAGAAGAATCAGACTATAAATTTGGCAATTCTTATATTTCAAGCCACCACGAGTCTTACAAACTTTACGACACGCATTGCTTAATCTATAAAAGCCCTTGGACTTTGTGGCTCAGAAACAGGTGGAATGCAGACCCGTGAGTCTGGGGCTTCTGGCTTCTCCCAAGAGAAACGAGATTGAGTTTTCTGTTGTTGCAAGAACTCATCCTTTTCATCGCTCCCCAGCTTGGTACTTGCGGAATTAAAGCGACAACCACTAAACAATGTCGCCTCCTCAGAAGTGGGATGTGCACCCGATGGGTCTGAGGTAGGGCTCTCGCTGGGTGAAACAGACAGCAAGCTTGATTTTGATATGCAAATGTTACACATAGTACCCTTCTCTGCGTTCTTTGCAGAAAATGCTGATCGAAGATAAAAGGGGAAAAAACCCTTTAACAAGGCATGAGGGTAATTCAAAGCCAAGTACTTTTAAACAGCACTTAACAAGTCCCTGGGGCCCACTCAAGAGCCAGGCCCCCCAGAGGTGCCATCTCCTGCCCCTCAACAGCTTGAAAAAGTAGTAATTGCAAACCTATTTGCATTTTTCTTCTCAAGTTGTCCATGCTCATCGTGCAGATTATTTTTTCCAAGCAGGCGCCGGAGCAAAGGGACCCGCTCCCGAACGTGTCGCTACCTCCGTAACTGTGCATGGCGTCCCCCTGCAAGCCCGCTCCCGCACCTTTGCCATCCCTTGTTTTTTACATTTCGCTCCTAATTATGTTGCATCTATTGCTGTACACTTAATTAGCTGCATTAATGTGATTTCTTTTCACATAGTCAAGCAATTAAGAGCTATGATTGAGTTTCATTCAATTAGCCTCAACAAACATGCTAATTGATGTCCCAGATGCAAATGAGGTGCAATGAGAGAAACCTGCTAGCAATTGAGAGCCATGTCAGAGACCCACAGCTTTCAGCTTGCTGACAGAAGCACAGCTTAACGGGGCTCCCACCTTCTGTGGGGCTGCCCTCGGAGAGGGCCACCGAGTCATTAGTGCCTTGGCATACTAGGTCCCTCCTGATAGGGAGAATTAATTGATTCGCTGCTGTATGATGTTGTCCCAAAATCTCACAGTTGCACAGTACCAGGACGAGGAGGTCATCAACCAGGTGACCCTGTGCTCTGGCAAGGAGAGTGGTATAAGGTCTTCCTCAAAATACTGTATGAGGCTACTAAAAAAACCCACAGAACTGCAAAGGCAAAGGAGGGTACGTCTTGTCCTGGCGATCCCAGAGCCCTGGATGTGCGTGACGGCCGGTACAGTCCTCAGTAAATGGTGAGTTCATCTTAGTCAGCTCTGGGGCATTTGGCACTTGAAGTTAAGCTCAAAATACAGCAATCCATCAAGAGTTCCTAAAAATACTCTTAGTATATTGATTCTCACTGCCTCCCATCCGGCCGTTACCTTTGGCTGTCTGGTGAGAGATGGTTTGCTTGATGTGTGGGCACTAAAAGCAGTTAACAAGATCTTAAAGCTAAGCTGAAATGCATAAATGATACCATTGGCATTTCGAAATTAGGTCAACAGAATAAAACCCATGTTTCCAACTCTACTCTCTTCCAGTATAGATACTGTACTCCACATCACTCCAATTTCACTCACACATACTTTAAAAAAGTAATAAGACTCCTCATTTCCATAATTCAGTGATGGAAAAAATAACAGAAATCTTTGTTCCAATTAGGTTTTCCCAGTAAGTTCTGGTTTCTAACTGTACCTAAATGTTGAGAAATTTAATATTTTATATTAATATGCAATATTTTGTCTAAGTTAGACAAGTGTTAGGACATACTGATATCTGCTTTGGCCTTTCTGCCACAGGCAATCTAATTGGGTTTTTCCTCTTTGTATCATCTGGCCTAGCAATCTTCAAAGTGTGGTCCTTGACACCCTATCAGGGGTTCACAAATTCAAAACTATATTAAAACAATTCCGAAACACTGTCTGCCTTTTTCACTGTGTTGGAATTCACTTTGATGGTGCAAATGGGAGAGTGGGTAACACTGCTGGCTTTGTAGTCAAGGCATGGCAACAAACTGTACTAGGAGTCATTATATTATTCATTGCCATGCTCTCTAAATAAAAACAAACAAAAACAGTTTCAATTAAGAATGCTCTTAATATAACGCCCCCCCCCAAAAAAAAAACCAAACCCTACTGATTTTTAAAAATTTCAACCCTTAAGGACATGTCTTTTAATTTTCTGGGTGATGACATGGAAAGCAGACATAAGACATTTCCGCCACATCCCGAAGGCTGATGTTGATTTTGCGAAAAAGTACTTCTGCAATTGTTTGAGTTGCAAGCTGAACTAGCCACATTTTCGCTGGGACAACATATTTACCTGAAAGAATGACTATGTCAGATACTAACCATGGTCATTCAGTCTTATGTACTTGCCTGATATTTTCCTGAAAACGAACAAAATAACCATGGCAAGGAAAACGGCTGACAGTATTAATGGCCAATGATAAAATTTGGGCTTTCCAGCGACAAGGTGAATTTTGAAAACTTGTGTCTCTCACCATGAGCTTGACACCTTCCAAACACTTACAGACTTTTCTGACAAGATTGATGGTGATACAAATGAATGTGATTTTGAAGATTATATGACGAAAAGCATCTGGAAATCTACATACCTCAGTTAAACAGTATTTTTTTAAATGACCGATGCATGGTGTCACACCCCGGGATAAAAGATCATGAAAAGTGCAAGACAATTCATTCGATTGTAACGTAGCAGAGGAGGAAAAACTTAGTGATCTCACATTGCTTCAGATTCCACACTGCATTCCTAAGATTTAAGAAACAGTCACCCGTTGAGTTTTGGTGTCGTCACCCAAGAACATCCACAATGATCTGAAATGGCTGCTGGAATTCTCGTCCTTCCTCCAACTAAATATCTCTTTAAGGTGAGAGTTTCTTCACACACTTTAACCAAAACAACATATCACAACAGAGGGAAGGCAGAAGCACATGACAATACAGCTCTCTTTCATTAAACCAGACATGCAAGAGCTTTGGGGGAAAAAAAAAAAAGCAAAATAACACTACTCTTCCCGTGATTTTCTTTTGGAAAATATATTTTTCATGAAAATGGTATTCCTGTAATAATATTACCTAGTGGGTGGTTTGTTATTTTAAATGAATTATATGAAGATTTCAAAGATTTCTCAGTTTTAATTTCTATCATGCTAAAATATCAATAGATACAATCCACAGACACAAAAGTTCTTTCGAGTTCCTCAATGATTTTAAAGAAAGTAAAGGGGTTCCGGAGGACAAAAGGTTTGAGAACCTCTAGTCTAGCTGAATGTTCACGAAACAGCCAAGGGCTCTGTGAGTCTGATTTTATGAAGACGCCTGGGGGAAGAACAAGGATTTTGGAAAGTTTCTTCCGACTTGTCTGTCTTCTCCTGGAGGAAAGGGATGACTCATTATTCCCTGTTTTCACGACACTTCATGAAGGTCCAGGTTCAAAAGGAAGCAGTAGTCTGCAGAAGTTCTATTTTTAAAAACCGTTACTTCTGGGCTCAAAAAAGTATGTAAGAGAAGCCATTGTCAGATGTACTGCTTTTCCCAAACTCCGTTTAATATTTTCAAAGGAAACGAATCTATAAAGACATACATCATATCGCCCGTTCAAAGAGACCACGCGAATGCTCAAGTCCCACTCTTAAGAATCATAAACAATAGCCTCATACACAGTCACAGGCACAGAGGAAAGTGACTAAAAAGATACAA
This sequence comes from Equus caballus, assembly GCF_041296265.1. Taxonomy (NCBI): domain Eukaryota; kingdom Metazoa; phylum Chordata; class Mammalia; order Perissodactyla; family Equidae; genus Equus; species Equus caballus. The sequence goes on along the minus strand of NC_091689.1, from coordinate 22,321,100 downwards.
TATTTCATAAAACTATGAAAAAACCTTCTGGCCACTTTCTTTCAGATCACATCACTGAAAGAAGACAATTTTCCCCTCTCTCCAAAGGATCATAGCCACAATAGCAGGCTAGGAGGCAACTTTAAAGGATAAAACCCTTTGAGAAATAATTTTGTTTCCCAGGACAGCCAACAGAATATCCAGTGTTTCACTTTCGGAGCTGCCGGAGCATTCAAAGACCACTTGACTAATGCTTGTACGTGTGTGTCAGTGTGACGTGCGGCCACCACAGGATGAAGGTACGTGGCAAATTGGATGTCTAAGGGTGACTGAGGCAAAGGCTACGGTTATGAGCTGATTCTTTGCTTAATAAATGCTTTATTGGGCCCGGGTAATTACATAAGACATGGTAAAAGGGAGAGTTGGTGAAGGATCATAGGGGATCAGAGGTGGCATGCTTCGTGGACAACAGAGAGCTCTGACCCTCCAGCCAGGGCCAACATCTCCAGGCCACGTGCTTCAGGGCACAGCATCCAACACGTGTGGGCCAAAGTCCAACATGAGCCCAGGGGGCTGGGTTATTATAATCTAAATCAAAATAGCAGAAAATTCCAAATTGAATTATGCATCTTCCTTTTGCTTCTTGATCGTATCTGACTTGACTGACCTGGTAGATTGAGCCTTACACTGCAAGAAAGATTTTTCTCATTTTAGGTTAAATTGAATATTACCCAGTTGTAACCCATGCGTGCTCAAACCTAGCCCGTACAAAATGAATGTGTCGGGTAGGAAAACGGCTTCCGGTCGTCTCGCTCACTGTAGGCTTCTTCCCAAGGCAAGCGTGAGTGAGATTTCACAACATGAACGTCAAGGAGCCAGCACCATTGCTCAGCAGTACAGGCATTTCAATCATTAAATATGGCGTGAAACAACTGGACCAGTAGTAGACCTGGGAAACTGTGAATCATAGAGGAATTTCCATCATCGTGAGATGAGATCTATCAGAAGTTCTTTAAAGCTTCAGATTCCTTGGGGTGAATTTGCTAGAATATGCAGCACTTGTAAGACAGAAGAGCCCACACATCTGTCCTCTGAGGGCACTAACGATGCTACGACTTTCCTTCTGCCATTTGACCCAAGGAGAAGTGGGAGTTTCCACTTCAGTTCCTGCCCATCACAGTATTTAAGGACTCCTTCCTATTTTAAACTTTCACCAGGGCTGTTCAGAGGTCAACTTCTTTATTCTTTCCCGATGCGTTGCTTTTACGGTTATTCTGTTTTCTTAACACTCCTGCCCGCCAAGGCGGTTTACGGTAATAGAATGAGCTTCATTTCCAATGAATAGGAGTCAGTTCTCTGATGACCATCATCTTCTGGTTTCTTAAACTAAGGAAGTCGACAGAAGACAGAGTCAGCTTCCTCCTGGCCAGATGGCTCAGGGTGAGAGCACCCAGGATCCAACCTCTATCCCTTAGGAGTTGGGTGCAGGGGGCACACTGCTTATTCATGCTGGGTCCCCATTTCCACATCTTCAAAAATAGAGGTAATAACAGTTCTTGCCTCCTGGGATTGTCGTGACTATTAACTGAGATAATATAGGAAGTGCTTGAAAAGAGTCCCAAAGACCTCAACAAATGGCTCTTCCTACTCTTCTCCAATAAAAATACTGAAATACCTGCCCTCTGATTTTTATGTCGTCATTTTTTCAGCTAAAGGTGTTGTTCCCACTCTCGGTAGCGATTCTGACATGATAAGCCATTAGAGGTGACCTGCAAAGCTATTTTTCACTTCGGAGCATAGGGAAAAAAAAATTGTCCTCTGCAAACGTGTGGCATTTTCTACTTTTTCTTCTTTTTTTCTCCCTCTCCTCCTTTTTTCTTTCTTTTTTTTTTTTTTTTTTTTTTGGTTGGGGACACATGTAGAGGGTAGTCAGACATTTTTATTGCAAAATGCCGTCTGGAAAAGATGCAAAACAAAATCGCTAAGATGCAAGGGAGAAAAATCAGGGGGGAAAACAAAAGGCCCCCTTCTCTTTGCTTATGGAGTTCAAAGGCATAACATGCAGCGCCCTGCAGCAAATGGGAAGCTACACTAATTTTAAAGCCATAAACCGCTATCAAGTGCCCTGCGGGGCAGGACTACACTGAAGCTAGTGGCACCTAAATAAGACATGGTTCATTTACTTCGCAGCTTAGCCTAATGTAATCATCAGCGGATTTTTAGCCTAGAGTTGTAACAGGCAAATAGCCGACGCTGCAGAGGCGGCGCTCCCAGCCATCGAGGGGGCCGCGGCTAGATTGCTGTTGATTAGAAAATTTTTCAGTTTTGACAAGCACTTAATGAACATAAATCGCACCTTGATTGGTTTCCATTTGGGGCCACAGGCACACCTGAGAAGAAGCCGGCCTTTCCGCCTCCACGGCCCCCTTCCTCCCAAGACCCTAGCAACAAGGCAGCAATCAGGTTATGAGCCATAGAAGGAAAT